>NC_064922.1:29688125-30358437 GCF_023897955.1 Schistocerca gregaria | reverse complement strand
TTGATTGTTCCCTGGAAGACCAGTAGTAGTTTCCGATGCACATCTGTGGGCATTCTGTAATGTGTGGACTATCAGAGTGTTGATGAAACGCAGAAATTGCATCGGGATTGAATACAACAGTCACCATGCGCACTTTCCTCCATGGGAGTAGTGTCTCAAACAGTTTACGCTTTGATCGTTCCCTGGAAGACCAGTAGTAGTTTCCGTTGCACATCTGGGGACATTCTGTAATGTGTGGACAATCAGAGTGTTGATGAAACACAGAAATTGCATCGGGATTGAGTACTACAGTCACCATGCGCGCTTTCACCATGGGAGTAATGTCTCAAAGAGTCTACGCTTTGATCGTTCCCTGCAAGACCAGTAGTAGTTTCCGATGCACATCTGGAGACATTCCGTAATCTGTGGACCTTCAAAGTGTTGATGAAACACAGAAATTGCATCGGGATTGAATACAACAGTCACCATGCGCACTTTCCTCCACGGGAGTAATGTCACAAAGAGTCTACGCTTTGATCTTTCCCTGGAAGACCAGTAGCAGTTTCCGCAGCTCATCTGGAAGCATTCTGTAATCTGTGGACTATCAGAGTGTTGATGAAACACAGAAATTGCATCGGGATTCAATACAACAGTCACCATGCGCACTTTAGTCCATGGGAGTAATGTCTCAATCAGTTTACGTTTTGATCGTTCCCTGGAAGACCAGTAGTAGTTTCCGATGCACATCTGGAGGCATTCTGTAATCTGTGGACTATCCGAGTGTTAATGAAACACAGAAATTGCATCGGGATTGAATACAACAGTCACCATGCGCACTTTCCTCCATGGGAGTAATGTCTCAAACAGTTTACGCTTTGATCGTTCCCTGGATGAAAAGTAGTAGTTTCCGATGCACCTCTGGGCGCAATCAGTAATGTTTGGACTATCAGTGTGTTGATGATACACAGATATTGCATCAGGATTGAATACAACAGTCACCATGCGCACTTTCCTCCATGGGAGTAATGTCTCAAACAGTTTACGCTTTGATCGTTCCCTGGAAGACCAGTAGTAGTTTCCAATGCACATATGGGGGCATTCTGTAATCTGTGGACTATCAGAGTGTTGTTGAAACACAGAAATTGCATCTGGATTGAGTACAACAGTCACCATGAGCACTTTCCTCCGTGAGAGTAATGTTTCAAACAGTTTACGCTTTGATCGTTCCCTGGAAGACTTGTAGTAGTTTCCGTTGCACATCTGGGGGCATTGTTTAATGTGTGGACTATCAGAGTGTTGAAGAAACACAGAAATTGCATCAAGATTGAATACAACAGTCACCAGGCGCACTTTCCTCCATGGGAGTAATGTCTGAAACGGTTTACGCTTTGATCGTTCCCTGGAAGTCCAGTACTAGTTTCCGATGTACATCTGGATTCATTCTGTAATGCGTGGACTATCAGAGTGTTGTTGAAACACAGACATTGAATCGGGATTGAATACAACAGTCACCATGCGCAAATTTCCTAAATGGGAGTAATGTCTCAAACAGTCTACGCTTTGATCGTTCCCTGGAAGACCAGTAGTAGTTTCCGATGCACATCTGGAGGCATTCTGTAATCTGTTTACTATCAGAGTGTTGTTGAAACACAGAAATTGCATCGGGATTGAATACAACAGTCACCATGCGCACTTTCCTTCATGGGACTAATGTCTCAAACAGTCTACGCTTTGATCGTTCCCTGGAAGAACAGTAGTAGTTTTGGATGCACATCTGGAGGCATTCTGTAATCTGTGGACTATCATAGTGTTGATGAAACACAGAAATTGCATCGGGATTGAGTACAACAGTCACCATGCGCACTTTCCTCCATAGCAGTAATGTCTCAAACAGTCTACGCTTCTATCGTTCCCTGCAAGACCAGTAGCAGTTTCTGCTGCACATCTGGAGGCATTCTGTAATCTGTGGACTATCAGAGTGTTGTTGAAACACAGAAATTGCATTGGGAATGAGTACAAGAGTCACCATGAGCACTTTCCTCCATGGGAGTAATGTTTCAAACAGTCTACGCTTTGATCGTTCCCTGGGAGACCAGTAGTAGTTTCCGATGCACATCTGGAGTCATTATGTAATCTGTGGACCTTCAAAGTGTTGATGAAACACAGAAATTGTGTCGGGATTGAATACAACAATCACCATGCGCACCTTCCTCCATGGGAGTAATGTCTCAAACTCTCTACGCTTTGATCGTTCCCTGGAAGAACAGTAGTAGTTTCCGATGAACATCTAGAGGCATTCTGTAATCTGTGGACCTTCAAAGTGTTGATGAAACACAGAAATTGCATCGGGATTGAATACAACAGTCACAATGCGCACTCTCCTCCAAGGGAGTAATGTCTCAAACAGTTTACGCTTTGATTGTTCCCTGGAAGACCAGTAGTAGTTTCCGATGCACATCTGTGGGCATTCTGTAATGTGTGGACTATCAGAGTGTTGATGAAACGCAGAAATTGCATCGGGATTGAATACAACAGTCACCATGCGCACTTTCCTCCATGGGAGTAGTGTCTCAAACAGTTTACGCTTTGATCGTTCCCTGGAAGACCAGTAGTAGTTTCCGTTGCACATCTGGGGACATTCTGTAATGTGTGGACAATCAGAGTGTTGATGAAACACAGAAATTGCATCGGGATTGAGTACTACAGTCACCATGCGCGCTTTCACCATGGGAGTAATGTCTCAAAGAGTCTACGCTTTGATCGTTCCCTGCAAGACCAGTAGTAGTTTCCGATGCACATCTGGAGACATTCCGTAATCTGTGGACCTTCAAAGTGTTGATGAAACACAGAAATTGCATCGGGATTGAATACAACAGTCACCATGCGCACTTTCCTCCACGGGAGTAATGTCACAAAGAGTCTACGCTTTGATCTTTCCCTGGAAGACCAGTAGCAGTTTCCGCAGCTCATCTGGAAGCATTCTGTAATCTGTGGACTATCAGAGTGTTGATGAAACACAGAAATTGCATCGGGATTCAATACAACAGTCACCATGCGCACTTTAGTCCATGGGAGTAATGTCTCAATCAGTTTACGTTTTGATCGTTCCCTGGAAGACCAGTAGTAGTTTCCGATGCACATCTGGAGGCATTCTGTAATCTGTGGACTATCCGAGTGTTAATGAAACACAGAAATTGCATCGGGATTGAATACAACAGTCACCATGCGCACTTTCCTCCATGGGAGTAATGTCTCAAACAGTTTACGCTTTGATCGTTCCCTGGATGAAAAGTAGTAGTTTCCGATGCACCTCTGGGCGCAATCAGTAATGTTTGGACTATCAGTGTGTTGATGATACACAGATATTGCATCAGGATTGAATACAACAGTCACCATGCGCACTTTCCTCCATGGGAGTAATGTCTCAAACAGTTTACGCTTTGATCGTTCCCTGGAAGACCAGTAGTAGTTTCCAATGCACATATGGGGGCATTCTGTAATCTGTGGACTATCAGAGTGTTGTTGAAACACAGAAATTGCATCGGGATTGAGTACAACAGTCACCATGAGCACTTTCCTCCGTGAGAGTAATGTTTCAAACAGTTTACGCTTTGATCGTTCCCTGGAAGACTTGTAGTAGTTTCCGTTGCACATCTGGGGGCATTGTTTAATGTGTGGACTATCAGAGTGTTGAAGAAACACAGAAATTGCATCAAGATTGAATACAACAGTCACCAGGCGCACTTTCCTCCATGGGAGTAATGTCTGAAACGGTTTACGCTTTGATCGTTCCCTGGAAGTCCAGTACTAGTTTCCGATGTACATCTGGATTCATTCTGTAATGCGTGGACTATCAGAGTGTTGTTGAAACACAGACATTGAATCGGGATTGAATACAACAGTCACCATGCGCAAATTTCCTAAATGGGAGTAATGTCTCAAACAGTCTACGCTTTGATCGTTCCCTGGAAGACCAGTAGTAGTTTCCGATGCACATCTGGAGGCATTCTGTAATCTGTTTACTATCAGAGTGTTGTTGAAACACAGAAATTGCATCGGGATTGAATACAACAGTCACCATGCGCACTTTCCTTCATGGGACTAATGTCTCAAACAGTCTACGCTTTGATCGTTCCCTGGAAGAACAGTAGTAGTTTTGGATGCACATCTTGAGGCAGTCTGTAATCTGTGGACTATCAGAGTGTTGTTGAAACACAGAAATTGCATCGGGATTGAATACAACAGTCACCATGCGCACTTTCCTCCATGGGAGTAATGACTCAAGCTGTCTACGCTTTGTTCGTTTCCTGGAAGACCAGTAGTAGTTTCCGATGCACATCTGGAGACATTCTGTAATCTGTGGACCTTCAAAGTGTTGATGAAACACAGAAACTGCATCGGGATTGAATACAACAGTCACCATGCGCACTTTCCTCCACGGGAGTAATGTCACAAACAGTCTACGCTTTGATCTTTCCCTGGAAGACCAGTAGCAGTTTCCGCTGCACATCTGGAGGCATTCTGTAATCTGTGGACTATCAGAGTGTTGATGAAACACAGAAATTGCATCGGGATTGAATACAAAATTCACCATGCGCGCTTTCCTCCATGGGACTAATGTCTCAAACAGTCTACGCTTTGATCGTTCCTTGGAAGACCAGTAGTAGTTTCAGATGCACATCTGGGGGCATTCTGTAATGTGTGGACTATCAGAGCGTTGATGAAACAGAGAAATTGCATCGGGATTGAATACAACAGTCACCATGCGCACTTTCCTCCATGGGAGTAATGTCTCAATCAGTTTACGTTTTGATCGTTCCCTGGAAGACCAGCAGTAGTTTCTAATGCACATCTGGAGGTATTCTGTAATCTGTGGAACTTCAATGTGTTTATGAAGCACAGAAATTGATCGGGATTGAATACAACTGTCACCATGCGCACATTCCTCCATGGGAGTAATGTCTCAAACAGTCTACGCATTGATCGTTCCCTGGAAGAACAGTAGTAGTTTCCGATGCACATCTGGAGGCATTCTGTAATCTGTGGACAATCATAGTGTTGATGAAACACAGAGTTTGATCGGGGTTGAATACAACAGTCACCATGCGCACTTACCTCCATGGGAGTAATGTCTCAAACAGTCTACGCTTCTATCGTTCCCTGCAAGACCAGTAGTAGTTTCCGCTGCACATCTGGAGGCATTCTGTAATCTGTGGACTATCAGAGTGTGTTGAAACACAGAAATTGCATCGGGAATGAGTACAACAGTCACCATGAGCACTTTCCTCCATGGGAGTAATGTTTCAAACAGTCTACGCTTTGATCGTTCCCTGGAAGACCAGAAGTAGTTTCCGATGCACATTTGGAGTCATTATGTAATCTGTGGACCTTCAAAGTGTTGATGAAACACAGAAATTGCATCGGGATTTAATACAACAGTCACCATGCGCTCTTTCCTCCATGGGAGTAATGTCTCAAAGTCTCTACGCTTTGATCGTTCCCTGGAAGAACAGTAGTAGTTTCCGATGAACATCTAGAGGCATTCTGTAATCTGTGGACCTTCAAAGTGTTGATGAAACACAGAAATTGCATCGGGATTGAATACAACAGTCACCATGCGTACTTTCCTCCATGGGAGTAATGTCTCAATCAGTCTACGCTTTGATCGTTCCCTGGAAGACTTGTAGTAGTTTCCGTTGCACATCTAGGGGCATTGTGTAATGTGTGGACTATCACAGTGTTGAAGAAACACAGAAATTGCATCAGGATTAAATACAACAGTCACCAGGCGAACTTTCCTCCATGGGAGTAATGTCTCAAACGGTTTACGCTTTGATCGTTCCCTGGAAGTCCAGTTCTAGTTTCCGATGTACATCTGGGTTCATTCTGTAATGTGTGGACTATCAGAGTGTTGTTGAAATACAGACATTGAATCGGGATTGAATACATAAGTCACCATGCGCAAATTTCCTAAATGGGAGTAATGTCTCAAACAGTCTACACTTTGATCGTTCCCTGGAAGACCAGTAGTAGTTTCCGATGCACTTCTGGAGGCATTCTGTAATCTGTGGACTATCAGACTGTTGTTGAAACACAGAAATTGCATCGGGATTGAATACAACAGTCACCATGCGCACTTTCATTCATGGGACTAAAGTCTCAAACAGTCTACGCTTTGATCGTTCCCTGGAAGACCAGTAGTAGTTTTGGATGCACATCTTGAGGCAGTCTGTAATCTGCAGACTATCAGAGTGTTGTTGAAACACAGAAATTGTATCGGGATTGAATACAACAGTCACCATGCGCACTTTCCTCCATGGGAGTAATGTCTCAAGCTGTCTACGCTTTGTTCGTTTCCTGGAAGACCAGTAGTAGTTTCCGATGCACATCTGGAGACATTCTGTAATCTGTGGACCTTCAAAGTGTTGATGAAACACAGAAATTGCATCGGGATTGGTACAACAGTAACCATGCGCAGATTCCTCCACGGGAGTAATGTCACAAACAGTCTACGTTTTGATCTTTCCCTGGAAGACCAGTAGCAGCTTCCGCTGCACATCTGGAGGCATTCTGTAATCTGTGGACTATCAGAGTGTTGATGAAACACAGAAATTGCATCGGGATTGAATACAAAAGTCACCTTGCGCGCTTTCCTCCATGGGACTAATGTCTCAAACAGTCTACGCTTTGATCGTTCCTTGGAAGACCAGTAGTAGTTTCCGTTGCACATCTGGGGGCATTCTGTAATGTGTGGACTATCAGAGCGTTGATGAAACACAAAAATTGCATCGGGATTGAATACAACAGTCACCATGCGCACTTTCCTCCATGGGAGTAATGTCTCAATCAGTTTACGTTTTGATCGTTCCCTGGAAGACCAGTAGTAGTTTCTAATGCACATCTGGAGGTATTCTGTAATCTGTGGAACTTCAATGTGTTTATGAAGCACAGAAATTGATCGGGATTGAATACAACAGTCACCATGCGCACATTCCTCCATGGGAGTAATGTCTCAAACAGTCTACGCATTGATCGTTCCCTGGAAGAACAGTAGTAGTTTCCGATGCACATCTGGAGGCATTCTGTTATCTGTGGACAATCATAGTGTTGATGAAACACAGAATTTGATCGGGATTGAATACAACAGTCACCATGCGCACTTCCCTCCATGGGAGTAATGTCTCAAACAGTTTACGCTTTGATCGTTCCCTGGGAGACCAGTAGTAGTTTCCGATGCACATCTGGAGGCATTCTGTAATCTGTGGACTATCCGAGTGTTGATGAAACACAGGAATTGCATCGGGATTGAATACAACAGTCACCATGCGCACTTTCCTCCATGGGAGTAATGTCTCAAACAGTCTACGCTTCTATCGTTCCCTGCAAGACCAGTAGTAGTTTCCGCTGCACATCTGGAGGCATTCTGTAATCTGTGGACTATCAGAGTGTGTTGAAACACAGAAATTGCATCGGGAATGAGTACAACAGTCACCTTGAGCACTTTCCTCCATGGGAGTAATGTTTCAAACAGTCTACGGTTTGACCGTTCCCTGGAAGACCAGTAGTAGTTTCCGATGCACATCAGGAGTCATTATGTAATCTGTGGACCTTCAAAGTGTTGATGAAACACAGAAATTGCATCGGGATTGAATACAACATTCACAATGCGCACTCTCCTCCAAGGGAGTAATGTCTCAAACAGTTTACGCTTTGATTGTTCCCTGGAAGACCAGTAGTAGTTTCCGATGCACATCTGGAGACATTCTGTAATCTGTGGACCTTCAAAGTGTTGATGAAACACAGAAATTGCATCGGGATTGGTACAACAGTAACCATGCGCACATTCCTCCACGGGAGTAATGTAACAAACAGTCTACGCTTTGATCTTTCCCTGGAAGACCAGTAGCAGTTTCCGCTGCACATCTGGAGGCATTCTGTAATCTGTGGACTATCACAATGTTGATGAAACACAGAAATTGCATCGGGATTGAATACAAAAGTCACCATGCGCACTTTCCTCCATGGGAGTAATGTCTCAATCAGTTTACGTTTTGATCGTTCCCTGGAAGACCAGTAGTAGTTTTTAATGCACATCTGGAGGTATTCTGTAATCTGTGGAACTTCAATGTGTTTATAAAGCACAGAAATTGATCGGGATTGAATACAACAGTCACCATGCGCACTTTCCTCCATGGGAGTAATGTCTCAAACAGTCTACGCTTCGATCGTTCCCTGGAAGACCAGTAGTAGTTTCCGATGCACATCTGGAGGCATTCTGTAATCTGTGGACTATCAGAGTGTTGATGAAACACAGAAATTGCATCGGAATTGAATACAAAAGTCACCATGCGCACTTTCCTCCGTGGGACTAATGTCTCAAACAGTCTACGCTTTGATCGTTCCCTGGAAGACCAGTAGTAGTTTGCGATGCACATCATGGGGCATTCTGTAATGTGTTCACTATCGGAGCGTTGATGAAACACAGATATTGAATCAGTATTGAATACAACAGTCACCATGCGCACTTTCCTCCATGGGAGTAATGTCTCAAACAGTTTACGCTTTGATCGTTCCCTGGAAAACCAGTAGTAGTTTCCGATGCACATCTGGAGGCATTCTGTAATCTGTGGACTATCAGTGTGTTGTTGAAACACAGAAATTGCATCGGGATTGAATACAACAGTCACCATGCGAACTTTCGTCCATGGGAGTAATGTCTCAATCAGTTTACATTTTGATCGTTCCCTGGAAGACCAGTAGTAGTTTCTAATGCACATCTGGAGGTATTCTGTAATCTGTGGACCTTCAAAGAGTTGATGAAACACAGAAATTGCATCGGGATTGAATACAACAGTCACCATGCGCACTTTCCTCCATGGGAGTAATGTCTCAAACTCTCTACGCTTTGATCGTTCCCTGGAAGAACAGTAGTAGTTTCCGATGAACATCTAGAGGCATTCTGTAATCTGTGGACCTTCAGAGTGTTGATGAAACACAGAAATTGCATCGGGATTGAATACAACAGTCACAATGCGCACTCTCCTCCAAGGGAGTAATGTCTCAAACAGTTTAAGCTTTGATTGTTCCCTGGAAGACCAGTAGTAGTTTCCGATGCACATCTGTGGGCATTCTGTAATGTGTGGACTATCAGAGTGTTGATGAAACGCAGAAATTGCATCGGGATTGAATACAACAGTCACCATGCGCACTTTCCTCCATGGGAGTAATGTCTCAAACAGTTTACGCTTTGATCGTTCCCTGGAAGACTTGTAGTAGTTTCCGTTGCACATCTGGGGGCATTGTGTAATGTGTGGTCTATCAGAGTGTTGAAGAAACACAGAAATTGCATCAGAATTGAATACAACAGTCACCATGCGCACTTTCCTCCACGGGAGTAATGTCACAAAGAGTCTACGCTTTGATCTTTCCCTGGAAGACCAGTAGCAGTTTCCGCTGCTCATCTGGAGGCATTCTGTAATCTGTGGACTATCAGAGTGTTGTTGAAACACAGAAATTGCATCGGGATTGAGTACAACAGTCACCATGAGCACTTTCCTCCGTGAGAGTAATGTTTCAAACAGTTTACGCTTTGATCGTTTCCTGGAAGACCAATAGTAGTTTCCGATGCACATCTGGGGGCATTCTGTAATGTGTGGACTATCAGAGTGTTGATGAAACACAGATATTGCATCGGGATTGAATACAACAGTCACCATGCGTACTTTCCTCCATGGGAGTAATGTCTCAATCAGTCTACGCTTTGATCGTTCCCTGGAAGACATGTAGTAGTTTCCGTTGCACATCTGGGGGCATTGTGTAATGTGTGGACTATCAGAGTGTTGAAGAAACACAGAAATTGCATCAGGATTGAATACAACAGTCACCAGGCGCACTTTCCTCCATGGGAGTAATGTCTCAAACGGTTTACGCTTTGATCGTTCCCTGGAAGTCCAGTACTAGTTTCCGATGTACATCTGGGTTCATTCTGCAATGTGTGGACTATCAGCGTGTTGTTGAAACACAGACATTGAATCGGGATTGAATACATCAGTCACCATGCGCAAATTTCCTAAATGGGAGTAATGTCTCAAACAGTCTACACTTTGATCGTTCCCTGGAAGACCAGTAGTTGTTTCCGATGCACTTCTGGAGGCATTCTGTAATCTGTGGACTATCAGAGTGTTGTTGAAACACAGAAATAGCATCGGGATTGAATACAACAGTCACCATGCGCACTTTCCTTCATGGGACTAAAGTCTCAAACAGTCTACGCTTTGATCGTTCCCTGGAAGACAAGTAGTAGTTTCCGATGCACATCTTGAGGCAGTCTGTAATCTGTGGAATATCAGAGTGTTGTTGAAACACAGAAATTGCATCGGGATTGAATACAACAGCCACCATGCGCCCTTTCCTCCATGGGAGTAATGTCTCAAGCTGTCTACGCTTTGTTCGTTTCCTGGAAGACCAGTAGTAGTTTCCGATGCACATCTGGAGACATTCTGTAATCTGTGGACTTTCAAAGTGTTGATGAAACACAGAAATTGCATCGGGATTGGTACAACAGTAACCATGCGCACATTCCTCCACGGGAGTAATGTCTCAATCAGTCTACGCTTTGATCGTTCCCTGGAAGACATGTAGTAGTTTCCGTTGCACATCTGGGGGCATTGTGTAATGTGTGGACTATCAGAGTGTTGAAGAAACACAGAAATTGCATCAGGATTGAATACAACAGTCACCAGGCGCACTTTCCTCCATGGGAGTAATGTCTCAAACGGTTTACGCTTTGATCGTTCCCTGGAAGTCCAGTACTAGTTTCCGATGTACATCTGGGTTCATTCTGTAATGTGTGGACTATCAGAGTGTTGTTGAAACACAGACATTGAATCGGGATTGAATACATCAGTCACCATGCGCAAATTTCCTAAATGGGAGTAATGTCTCAAACAGTCTACACTTTGATCGTTCCCTGGAAGACCAGTAGTAGTTTCCGATGCACTTCTGGAGGCATTCTGTAATCTGTGGACTATCAGAGTGTTGATGAAACACAGAAATTACATCGGGATTGAATACAAAATCACCATGCGCGCTTTCTTCCATGGGACTAATGTCTCAAACAGTCTACGCTTTGATCGTTCCTTGGAAGACCAGTAGTAGTTTCCGATGCACATCTGGGGGCATTCTGTAATGTGTGGACTGTCAGAGCGTTGATGAAGCACAGAAATTGCATCGGGATTGAATACAACAGTCACCATGCGCACTTTCCTCCATGGGAGTAATGTCTCAATCAGTTTACGTTTTGATCGTTCCCTGGAAGACCAGTAGTAGTTTCTAATGCACATCTGGAGGTATTCTGTAATCTGTGGAACTTCAATGTGGTTATGAAGCACAGAAATTGATCGGGATTGAATACAACAGTCACCATGCGCACTTCCCTCCATGGGAGTAATGTCTCAAACAGTCTACGCTTTGATCGTTCCCTGGAAGACCAGTAGTAGTTTCCGATGCACATCTGGAGGCATTCTGAAATCTGTGGACTATCAGAGTGTTGATGAAACACAGAAATTGCATCGGGATTGAATACAAAAGTCACCATGCGCACTTTCCTCCATGGGACTAATGTCTCAAACAGTCTACGCTTTGATCGTTCCCTGGAAGACCAGTAGTAGTTTGCGATGCACATCATGGGGCATTCTGTAATGTGTGGACTATCGGAGCGTTGATGAAACACAGATATTGAATCAGGATTGAATACAACAGTCACCATGCGCACTTTCCTCCATGGGAGTAATGTCTCAAACAGTTTACGCTTTGATCGTCCCCTGGAAGACCAGTAGTAGTTTCCGATGCACATCTGGAGGCATTCTTTAATCTGTGGACTATCAGAATGTTGTTGAAACACAGAAATTGCATCGGGATTGAATACAACAGTCACCATGCGCACTTTCCTCCATGGGAGTAATGTCTCAAACAGTCTACGCTTTGATCGTTCCCTGGAAGACCAGTAGTAGTTTCCGATGCACATCTGGGAGCATTCTGTAATTTGTGTACTATCAGAGCGTTGATGAAACACAGAAATTGCATCGGGATTGAGTACTACAGTCACCATGCGCACTTTCCTACATGGGAGTAATGTCTCAAACAGTCTACGCTTCTATCGTTCCCTGCAAGACCAGTAGTAGTTTCCGATGCACATCTGGAGGCATTCTGTAATCTGTGGACTATCAGAGTGTGTTGAAACACAGAAATTGCATCGGGAATGAGTTCAACAGTCACCATGAGCACTTTCCTCCATGGGAGTAATGTTTCAAACAGTCTACGCTTTGATCGTTCCCTGGAAGACCAGTAGTAGTTTCCGATGCACATCTGGAGTCATTATGTAATCTGTGGACCTTCAAAGTGTTGATGAAACACAGAAATTGCATCGGGATTGAAAACAACAGTCACCATGCGCACTTTCCTCCATGGGAGTAATGTCTCAAACTCTCTACGCTTTGATCGTTCCCTGGAAGAACAGTAGTAGTTTCCGATGAACATCTAGAGGCATTCTGTAATCTGTGGACCTTCAGAGTGTTGATGAAACACAGAAATTGCATCGGGATTGAATACAACAGTCACAATGCGCACTCTCCTCCAAGGGAGTAATGTCTCAAACAGTTTACGCTTTGATTGTTCCCTGGAAGACCAGTAGTAGTTTCCGATGCACATCTGTGGGCATTCTGTAATGTGTGGACTATCAGAGTGTTGATGAAACGCAGAAATTGCATCGGGATTGAATACAACAGTCACCATGCGCACTTTCCTCCATTGGAGTAATGTCTCAAACAGTTTACACTTTGATCGTTCCCTGGAAGACCAGTAGTAGTTTCCGTTGCACATCTGGGGGCATTGTGTAATTTGTGGACTATCAGAGTGTTGAAGAAACACAGAAATTGCATCAGGATTGAATACAACAGTCACCATGCGCACTTTCCTCCACGGGAGTAATGTCACAAAGAGTCTACGCTTTGATCTTTCCCTGGAAGACCAGTAGCAGTTTCCGCTGCTCATCTGGAGGCATTCTGTAATCTGTGGACTATCAGAGTGTTGTTGAAACACAGAAATTGCATCGGAATTGAGTACAACAGTCACCATGAGCACTTTCTTCCGTGAGAGTAATGTTTCAAACAGTTTACGCTTTGATCGTTTCCTGGAAGACCAATAGTAGTTTCCGATGCACATCTGGGGGCATTCTGTAATGTGTGGACTATCAGAGTGTTGATGAAACACAGATATTGCATCGGGATTGAATACAACAGTCACCATGCGTACTTTCCTCCATGGGAGTAATGTCTCAATCAGTCTACGCTTTGATCGTTCCCTGGAAGACATGTAGTAGTTTCCGTTGCACATCTGGGGGCATTGTGTAATGTGTGGACTATCAGAGTGTTGAAGAAACACAGAAATTGCATCAGGATTGAATACAACAGTCACCAGGCGCACTTTCCTCCATGGGAGTAATGTCTCAAACGGTTTACGCTTTGATCGTTCCCTGGAAGTCCAGTACTAGTTTCCGATGTACATCTGGGTTCATTCTGTAATGTGTGGACTATCAGAGTGTTGTTGAAACACAGACATTGAATCGGGATTGAATACATCAGTCACCATGCGCAAATTTCCTAAATGGGAGTAATGTCTCAAACAGTCTCCACTTTGATCGTTCCCTGGAAGACCAGTAGTAGTTTCCGATGCACTTCTGGAGGCATTCTGTAATCTGTGGACTATCAGAGTGTTGTTGAAACACAGAAATTGCATCGGGATTGAATGCAACAGTCACCATGCGCACTTTCCTTCATGGGACTAAAGTCTCAAACAGTCTACGCTTTGATCGTTCCCTGGAAGACCAGTAGTAGTTTCCGATGCACATCTTGAGGCAGTCTGTAATCTGTGGACTATCAGAGTGTTGTTGAAACACAGAAATTGCATCGGGATTGAATACAACAGTCACCATGCGCACTTTCCTCCATGGGAGTAATGTCTCAAGCTGTCTACGCTTTGTTCGTTTCCTAAAAGACCAGTAGTAGTTTCCGATGCACATCTGGAGACATTCTGTAATCTGTGGACCTTCAAAGTGTTGATGAAACACAGAAATTGCATCGGGATTGGTACAACAGTAACCATGCGCACATTCCTCCACGGGAGTAATGTCACAAACAGTCTACGCTTTGATCTTTCCCTGGAAGACCAGTAGCAGTTTCCGCTGCACATCTGGAGGCATTCTGTAATCTGTGGACTATCAGAGTGTTGATGAAACACAGAAATTACATCGGGATTGAATACAAAAGTCACCATGCGCGCTTTCCTCCATGGGACTAATGTCTCAAACAGTCTACGCTTTGATCGTTCCTTTGAAGACCAGTAGTAGTTTCCGATGCACATCTGGGGGCATTCTGTAATGTGTGGACTATCAGAGCGTTGATGAAGCACAGAAATTGCATCGGGATTGAATACAACAGTCACCATGCGCACTTTCCTCCATGGGAGTAATGTCTCAATCAGTTTACGTTTTGATCGTTCCCTGGAAGACCAGTAGTAGTTTCTAATGCACATCTGGAGGTATTCTGTAATCTGTGGAACTTCAATGTGTTTATGAAGCACAGAAATTGATCGGGATTGAATACAACAGTCACCATGCGCACTTTCCTCCATGGGAGTAATGTCTCAAACAGTCTACGCTTCGATCGTTCCCTGGAAGACCAGTAGTAGTTTCCGATGCACATCTGGAGGCATTCTGTAATCTGTGGACTATCAGAGTGTTGATGAAACACAGAAATTGCATCGGGATTGAATACAAAAGTCACCATGCGCACTTTCCTCCATGGGACTAATGTCTCAAACAGTCTACGCTTTGATCGTTCCCTGGAAGACCAGTAGTAGTTTGCGATGCACATCATGGGGCATTCTGTAATGTGTGGACTATCGGAGCGTTGATGAAACACAGATATTGAATCAGGATTGAATACAACAGTCACCATGCGCACTTTCCTCCATGGGAGTAATGTCTCAAACAGTTTACGCTTTGATCGTTCCCTGGAAGACCAGTAGTAGTTTCCGATGCACATCTGGAGACATTCTGTAATCTGTGGACTATCAGAGTGTTGTTGAAACACAGAAATTGCATCGGGATTGAATACAACAGTCACCATGCGCACTTTCCTCCATGGGAGTAATGTCTCAAACAGTCTACGCTTTTGATCGTTCCCTGGAAGACCAGTAGTAGTTTCCAATGCACATCTGGGAGCATTCTGTAATTTGTGTACTATCAGAGCGTTGATGAAACACAGAAATTGCATCGGGATTGAGTACTACAGTCACCATGCGCACTTTCCTACATGGGAGTAATGTCTCAAACAGGCTACGCTTCTATCGTTCCCTGCAAGACCAGTAGTAGTTTCCGATGCACATCTGGAGGCATTCTGTAAACTGTGGACCGTCAAAGTGTTGATGAAAGACAGAAATTGCATCGGGATTGAATACAACAGTCACCATGCGCACATTCCTCCATGGGAGTAATGTCTCAAACAGTCTACGCATTGATCGTTCCCTGGAAGAACAGTAGTAGTTTCCGATGCACATCTGGAGGCATTCTGTAATCTGTGGACAATCATAGTGCTGATGAAACACAGAATTTGATCGGGATTGAATACAACAGTCACCATGCGCACTTCCCTCCATGGGAGTAATGTCTCAAACAGTTTACGCTTTGATCGTTCCCTGGAAGACCAGTAGTAGTTTCCGATGCACATCTGGAGGCATTCTGTAATCTGTGGACTATCCGAGTGTTGATGAAACACAGAAATTGCATCTGGATTGAGTACAACAGACACCATGCGCACTTTCCTCCATGGGAGTAATGTCTCAAAGAGTCTACACTTCTATCGTTCCCTGCAAGACCAGTAGTAGTTTCCGCTGCACATCTAGAGGCATTCTGTAATCTGTGGACTATCAGAGTGTTGTTGAAACACAGAAATTGCATCGGGAATGAGTACAACAGTCACCATGAGCACTATCCTCCATGGGAGTAATGTTTCAAACAGTCTACGCTTTGATCGTTCCCTGGAAGACCAGTAGCAGTTTCCGCTGCTCATCTGGAGGCATTCTGTAATCTGTGGACTATCAGAGTGTTGTTGAAACACAGAAATTGCATCGGAATTGAGTACAACAGTCACCATGAGCACTTTCCTCCGTGAGAGTAATGTTTCAAACAGTTTACGCTTTGATCGTTTCCTGGAAGACCAATAGTAGTTTCCGATGCACATCTGGGGGCATTCTGTAATGTGTGGACTATCAGAGTGTTGATGAAACACAGATATTGCATCGGGATTGAATACAACAGTCACCATGCGTACTTTCCTCCATACGAGTAATGTCTCAATCAGTCTACGCTTTGATCGTTCCCTGGAAGACATGTAGTAGTTTCCGTTGCACATCTGGGGGCATTGTGTAATGTGTGGACTATCAGAGTGTTGAAGAAACACAGAAATTGCATCAGGATTGAATACAACAGTCACCAGGCGCACTTTCCTCCATGGGAGTAATGTCTCAAACGGTTTACGCTTTGATCGTTCCCTGGAAGTCCAGTACTAGTTTCCGATGTACATCTGGGTTCATTTTGTAATGTGTGGACTATCAGAGTGTTGTTGAAACACAGACATTGAATCGGGATTGAATACATCAGTCACCATGCGCAAATTTCCTAAATGGGAGTAATGTCTCAAACAGTCTACACTTTGATCGTTCCCTGGAAGACCAGTAGTAGTTTCCGATGCACTTCTGGAGGCATTCTGTAATCTGTGGACTATCAGAGTGTTGTTGAAACACAGAAATTGCATCGGGATTGAATACAACAGTCACCATGCGCACTTTCCTTCATGGGACTAAAGTCTTAAACAGTCTACGCTTTGATCGTTCCCTGGAAGACCAGTAGTAGTTTCCGATGCACATCTTGAGGCAGTCTGTAATCTGTGGACTATCAGAGTGTTGTTGAAACACAGAAATTGCATCGGGATTGAATACAACAGTCACCATGCGCACTTTCCTCCATGGGAGTAATGTCTCAAGCTGTCTACGCTTTGTTCGTTTCCTAAAAGACCAGTAGTAGTTTCCGATGCACATCTGGAGACATTCTGTAATCTGTGGACCTTCAAAGTGTTGATGAAACACAGAAATTGCATCGGGATTGGTACAACAGTAACCATGCGCACTTTCCTCCATGGGAGTAATGTCTCAAACAGTCTACGCTTCGATCGTTCCCTGGAAGACCAGTAGTAGTTTCCGATGCACATCTGGAGGCATTCTGTAATCTGTGGACTATCAGAGTGTTGATGAAACACAGAAATTGCATCGGGATTGAATACAACAGTCACCATGCGCACTTTCCTCCATGGGACTAATGTCTCAAACAGTCTACGCTTTGATCGTTCCCTGGAAGACCAGTAGTAGTTTGCGATGCACATCATGGGGCATTCTGTAATGTGTGGACTATCGGAGCGTTGATGAAACACAGATATTGAATCAGGATTGAATACAACAGTCACCATGCGCACTTTCCTCCATGGGAGTAATGTCTCAAACAGTTTACGCTTTGATCGTTCCCTGGAAGACCAGTAGTAGTTTCCGATGCACATCTGGAGACATTCTGTAATCTGTGGACTATCAGAGTGTTGTTGAAACACAGAAATTGCATCGGGATTTAATACAACAGTCACCATGCGCACTTTCCTCCATGGGAGTAATGTCTCAAACAGTCTACGCTTTGATCGTTCCCTGGAAGACCAGTAGTAGTTTCCGATGCACATCTGGGAGCATTCTGTAATTTGTGTACTATCAGAGCGTTGATGAAACACAGAAATTGCATCGGGATTGAGTACTACAGTCACCATGCGCACTTTCCTACATGGGAGTAATGTCTCAAACAGGCTACGCTTCTATCGTTCCCTGCAAGACCAGTAGTAGTTTCCGATGCACATCTGGAGGCATTCTGTAAACTGTGGACCGTCAAAGTGTTGATGAAAGACAGAAATTGCATCGGGATTGAATACAAAAGTCACCATGCGCACATTCCTCCATGGGAGTAATGTCTCAAACAGTCTACGCATTGATCGTTCCCTGGAAGAACAGTAGTAGTTTCCGATGCACATCTGGAGTCATTATGTAATCTGTGGACCTTCAAAGTGTTGATGAAACACAGAAATTGCATCGGGATTGAATACAACAGTCACCATGCGCACTTTCCTCCATGGGAGTAATGTCTCAAACTCTCTACGCTTTGATCGTTCCCTGGAAGAACAGTAGTAGTTTCCGATGAACATCTAGAGGCATTCTGTAATCTGTGGACCTTCAAAGTGTTGATGAAACACAGAAATTGCATCGGGATTGAATACAACAGTCACAATGCGCACTCTCCTCCAAGGGAGTAATGTCTCAAACAGTTTACGCTTTGATTGTTCCCTGGAAGACCAGTAGTAGTTTCCGATGCACATCTGTGGGCATTCTGTAATGTGTGGACTATCAGAGTGTTGATGAAACGCAGAAATTGCATCGGGATTGAATACAACAGTCACCATGCGCACTTTCCTCCATGGGAGTAATGTCTCAAACAGTTTACGCTTTGATCGTTCCCTGGAAGACCAGTAGTAGTTTCCGTTGCACATCTGGGGACATTCTGTAATGTGTGGACAATCAGAGTGTTGATGAAACACAGAAATTGCATCGGGATTGAGTACAACAGTCACCATGCGCACTTTCCTCCATGGGAGTTATGTCTCAAAGAGTCTACGCTTTGATCGTTCCTGCAAGACCAGTAGTAGTTTCCGATGCACATCTGGAGACATTCTGTAATCAGTGGACCTTCAAAGTGTTGATGAAACACAGAAATTGCATCGGGATTGAATACAACAGTCACCATGCGCACTTTCCTCCACGGGAGTAATGTCACAAAGAGTCTACGCTTTGATCTTTCCCTGGAAGACCAGTAGCAGTTTCCGCTGCTCATCTGGAGGCATTCTGTAATCTGTGGACTATCAGAGTGTTGATGAAACACAGAAATTGCATCGGGATTAAATACAACAGTCACCATGCGCACTTTAGACCATGGGAGTAATGTCTCAATCAGTTTACGTTTTGCTCGTTCCCTGGAAGACCAGTAGTAGTTTCCGATGCACATCTGGAGGCATTCTGTAATCTGTGGACTATCCGAGTGTTAATTAAACACAGAAATTGCATCGGGATTGAATACAACAGTCACCATGCGCACTTTCCTCTATGGGAGTAATGTCTCAAACAGTTTACGCTTTGATCGTTCCTTGGAAGAAAAGTTGTAGTTTCCGATGCACGTCTGGGGGCATTCAGTAATGTGTGGACTATCAGTGTGTTGATGATACACAGATATTGCATCAGGATTGAATACAACAGTCACAATGCGCACTTTCCTCCATGGGAGTAATGTCTCAAACAGTTTACGCTTTGATCGTTCCCTGGAAGACCAGTAGTAGTTTCCGATGCACATATGGAGGCATTCTGTAATCTGTGGACTATCAGAGTGTTGTTGAAACACAGAAATTGTTTCGGGATTGAGTATAACAGTCACCATGAGCACTTTCCTCCGTGAGAGTAATGTTTCAAACAGTCTACGCTTTGATCGTTCCCTGGAAGACCTGCAGTAGTTTCCGATGCACATCTGGAGTCATTCTGTAATCTGTGCACATTCAAGGTGTTGATGAAACACAGAAATTGCATCGGGATTGAATACAACAGTCACCATGCGCACTTTCCTCCATGGGAGTAATGTCTCAATCAGTCTACGCTTTGACCGTTCCCTGGAAGACCAGTAGTAGTTTCCGATGCACATCCGGAGGCTTTCTGTAATCTGTGGAGTATCAGAGTGTTGATTAAACACAGAAATTGCATCGGGATTGAATACAACAGTCACCATGCGCACTTTCCTCAATGGGAGTAAAGTCACAAGCAGTTTACGCTTTGATCGTTCCCTCGAAGACTTGTAGTAGTTTCCGATGCACATCTGGGGGCATTCTGTAATGTGTGGACTATCAGAGTGTTGAAGAAACACAGAAATTGCATCAGGATTGAATACAACAGTCACCATGCGCACTTTCCTCCAGGGGAGTAATGTCTCTAACTCTCTACGCATTGATCGTTCCCTGGAAGAACAGTAGTAGTTTCCGATGAACATCTAGAGGCATTCTGTAATCTGTGGAACTTCAAAGTGTTGATGAAACACAGAAATTGCATCGGGATTGAATACGACAGTCACAATGCGCACTCTCCTAAAAGGGAGTAATGTCTCAAACAGTTTACGCTTTGGTTGTTCCCTGGAAGACCAGTAGTAGTTTCCGATGCACATCTGTGGGCATTCTGTAATGTGTGGACTATCAGAGTGTTGATGAAACTCAGAAATTGCATCGGGATTGAATACAACAGTCACCATGCGCACTTACCTCCATGGGAGTAATGTCTCAAACAGTTTACGCTTTGATCGTTCCCTGGTAGACCAGTAGTAGTTTCCGTTGCACATCTGGGGACATTCTGTAATGTGTGGACAATCAGAGTGTTGATGAAACACAGAAATTGCATCGGGATTGAGTACTACAGTCACCATGCGCACTTTCCTCCATGGGAGTAATGTCTCAAAGAGTCTACGCTTTGATCGTTCCCTGGAAGACCAGTAGTAGTTTCCGTTGCACATCTGGGGACATTCTGTAATGTGTGGACAATCAGAGTGTTGATGAAACACAGAAATTGCATCGGGATTGAGTACTACAGTCACCATGCGCACTTTCCTCCATGGGAGTAATGTCTCAAAGAGTCTACGCTTTCATCGTTTCCTGCAAGACCAGTGGTAGTTTCCGATGCACATCTGGAGACATTCTGTAATCTGTGGACCTTCAAAGTGTTGATGAAACACAGAAATTGCATCGGGATTGAATACAACAGTCACCATGCGCACTTTCCTCCACGGGAGTAATGTCACAAAGAGTCTACGCTTTGATCTTTCCCTGGAAGACCAGTAGCAGTTTCCGCTGCACATCTGGAGGCATTCTGTAATCTGTGGACTATCAGAGTGTTGATGAAACACAGAAATTGCATCGGGATTGAATACAACAGTCACCATGCGCAATTTCCTCCATAGGAGTAATGTCTCAATCACTCTACGCTTTGATCGTTCCCTGGAAGACCAGTAGTAGTTTCCGATGCACATCAGGAGGAAATCTGCAATCTGTGGACTATCCGAGTGTTGATGAAACACAGATATTGCATCGGGATTGAATACAACAGTCACCATGCGCACTTTCCTCCATGGGAGAAATGTCTCAAACAGTTTACGCTTTGATCGTTCCCTGGAAGACCAGTAGTAGCTTCCGATGCACCCCTGGGGGCATTCTGTAATGTTTGGACTATCGGAGTGTTGATGAAACACAGAAATTGCATCGGGATTGAGTACAGCAGTCACCATGCGCACTTTCCTCCATGGGAGTAATGTCTCAAACAGTCTACGTTTCTATCGTTCCCTGCAAGACCAGTAGTAGTTTCCGCTGCACATCTGGAGGCATTCTGTAATCTGTGGACTATCCGAGTGTTGATGAAACACAGAAATTGCATCGGGATTGAATACAACAGTCACCATGCGCACTTTCCTCCATAGGAGTAATGTGTCAATCAGTCTACGCTTTGATCGTTCCCTGGAAGACCAGTAGTAGTTTCCGATGCACATCCGTAGGCTTTCTGTAATCTGTGGACTATCAGAGTGTTGATTAAACACAGAAATTGCATCGGGATTGAATACAACAGTCACCATGCGCACTTTCCTCCATGGGAGTAAAGTCACAAGCAGTTTACGCTTTGATCGTTCCCTGGAAGACTTGTAGTAGTTTCCGATGCAAATCTGGGGGCATTCTGTAATGTGTGGACTATCAGAGTGTTGAAGAAACACAGAAATTGCATCAGGATTGAATACAACAGTCACCATGCGCACTTTCCTCCACGGGAGTAATGTCTCAAACAGTCTACGTTTCTATCGTTCCCTGTAAGACCAGTAGTAGATTCCGATGCACATCTGGAGGCATTCTGTAATCTGTGGACCTTCAAAGTGTGGATGAAACACAGAATATGCATCGGGATTGAATACAACAGTCACCATGCGCACATTCCTCCTTGGGAGTAATGTCTCAAACAGTTTACGCTTTGATCGTTCCCTGGAAGACCAGTAGTAGTTTCCGATGCACATCTGGGGGCAATCTGTAATGTGCGGACTATCGGAGTGTTGATGAAACACAGAAATTGCATCGGGATTAAATACAACAGTCACCATGCGCACTTTCCTCCATGGGAGTAATGTGTCAATCAGTTTACGCTTTGTTCGTGCCCTGGAAGACCAGTAGTAGTTTCCGATGCACATCAGGAGGAATTCTGTAATCTGTGGACTATCCGAGTGTTGATGAAACACAGAAATTGCATCGGGATTGAATACAACAGTCACCATGCGCACTTTCCTCCATGGGAGAAATGTCTCAAACAGTTTACGCTTTGATCGTTCCCTGGAAGACCAGTAGTAGTTTCCGATGCACCTCTGGGGGCATTCTGTAATGTTTGGACTATCGGAGTGTTGATGAAACACAGAAATTGCATCGGGATTGAGTACAGCAGTCACCATGCGCACTTTCCTCCATGGGAGTTGTGTCTCAAACAGTCTACGTTTCTATCGTTCCCTGCAAGACCAGTAGTAGTTTCCGATGCACATCTGGAGGCATTCTGTAATCTGTGGACCTTCAAAGTGTTGATGAAACACAGAATATGCATCGGGATTGAATACAACAGTCACAATGCGCACATTCATCCATGGGAGTAATGTCTCAATTAGTTTACGCTTTGATCGTTCCCTGGAAGACCAGTAGTAGTTTCCGCTGCACATCTGGAGGCATTCTGTAATCTGTGGACTATCCGAGTGTTGATGAAACACAGAAATTGCATCGGGATTGAATACAACAGTAACCATGCGCACTTTCCTCCATAGGAGTAATGTCTCAATCACTCTACGCTTTGATCGTTCCCTGGAAGACCAGTAGTAGTTTCCGATGCACATCCGGAGGCTTTCTGTAATCTGTGGACTATCAGAGTGTTGAAGAAACACATAAATTGCATCAGGAATGAATACAACAGTCACCATGCGCACTTTCCTCCACGGGAGTAATGTCACAAACAGTCTATGTTTTGATCTTTCCCTGGAAGACCAGTAGCAGTTTCCGCTGCACATCTGGAGGCATTCTATAATCTGTGGACTATCAGAGTGTTGATGAAACACAGAAATTGCATCGTGATTAAATACAACAGTCACCATGCGCACTTTCCTCCATGGGGGGAAAGGTCTCAATCAGTTTACGTTTTGATCGTTCCCTGGAAGACCAGTAGTAGTTTCCGATGAACATCTGGAGGCATTCTGTAATCTGTGGACTATCCGAGTGTTGATGAAACACAGAAATTGCAACGGGATTGAATACAAGAGTCTTTATGCGCACTTTCCTCCATGGGAGTAATGTCTCAAACAGTTTACGCTTTGATCGTTCCCTGGAAGACCAGTAGTAGTTTCCGATGCACCTCTGGGGGCATTCTGTAATGTGTGGACTATCAGTGTGTTGATGAAACACAGATATTGCATTAGGATTGAATATAACAGTCACCATGGGCACTTTCCTCCATGGGAGTAATGTCTCAAACAGTTTACACTTTGATCGTTCCCTGGAAGACCAGTAGTAGTTTCCGATGCACATCTGGGGGCATTCTGTAATGTGTGGACATTCAAAGTGTTGATGAATCAGAGAGATTGCATCGGGATTGAATACAACAGTCACCATGCGCACTTTCCTCCACGGGAGTAATGTCACAAACAGTCTACGCTTTGATCTTTCCCTGGAAGACCAGTAGCAGTTTCCGCTGCACATCTGGAGGCATTCTGTAATCTGTGGACTATCAGAGTGTTGATGAAACACAGAAATTGCATCGGGATTGAATACAACAGTCACCATGCGCAATTTCCTCCATAGGAGTAATGTCTCAATCACTCTACGCTTTGATCGTTCCCTGGAAGACCAGTAGTAGTTTCCGATGCACATCCGGAGGCTTTCTGTAATCTGTGGACTATCAGAGTGTTGATTAAACACAGAAATTGCATCGGGATTGAATACAACAGTCACCATGCGCACTTTCCTCCATGGGAGTAAGGTCACAAGCAGTTTACGCTTTGATCGTTCCCTGGAAGACTTGTAGTAGTTTCCGATGCACATCTGGGGGCATTCTGTAATGTGTGGACCATCAGAGTGTTGAAGAAACACAGAAATTGCATCAGGAATGAATACAACAGTCACCATGCGCACTTTCCTCCACGGGAGTAATGTCACAAACAGTCTATGTTTTGATCTTTCCCTAGAAGACCAGTAGCAGTTTCCGCAGCACATCTGGAGGCATTCTGTAATCTGTGGACTATCAGAGTGTTGATGAAACACAGAAATTGCATCGTGATTGAATACAACAGTCACCATGCGCACTTTCCTCCATGGGGGGAAAGGTCTCAATCAGTTTACGTTTTGATCGTTCCCTGGAAGACCAGTAGTAGTTTCCGATGAACATCTGGAGGCATTCTGTAATCTGTGGACTATCCGAGTGTTGATGAAACACAGAAATTGCAACGGGATTGAATACAGGAGTCTTAATGCGCACTTTCCTCCATGGGAGTAATGTCTCAAACAGTTTACGCTTTTATCGTTCCCTCGAAGACCAGTAGTAGTTTCCGATGCACCTCTGGGGGCATTCTGTAATGTGTGGACTATCAGTGTGTTGATGAAACACAGATATTGCATTAGGATTGAATACAACTGTCACCATGGGCACTTTCCTCCATGGGAGTAATGTCTCAAACAGTTTACGCTTTGATCGTTCCCTGGAAGACCAGTAGCAGTTTCCGCTGCACATCTGGAGGCATTCTGTAATCTATGGACTATCAGAGTGTTGATAAAACATAGAATTTCCATCGGGATTGATTACGACAGCCACCATGCGCACTTTCCTTCATGGGAGTAATGTCTCAAACACTCTACGCTTTGATCGTTCCCTGCAAGACCAGTAGTAGTATCCGATGCACATCTGGAGGCATTCTGTAATCTGTGGACCTTCCAAGTGTTGATGAAAAACAGAAATTGCATCAGGATTGAATACAACATTCACCATGCGCACTTTCCTCCATGGCAGTAATGTCTTAAACAGTCTACGCTTTGATCGTTCCCAGGATGACCAGTAGTAGTTTCCGATGCACATCTGGAGTCATTCTGTAATCTGTGGACATTCAAAGTGTTGATGAATCAGAGAGATTGCATCGGGATTGAATACAACAGTCACCATGCGCACTTTCCTCCACGGGAGTAATGTCACAAACAGTCTACGCTTTGATCTTTCCCTGGAAGACCAGTAGCAGTTTCCGATGCACATCTGGAGTCATTCTGTAATCTGTGGACAATCAAAGTGTTGATGAATCAGAGAGATTGCATCGGGATTGAATACAACAGTCACCATGCGCAATTTCCTCCATAGGAGTAATGTCTCAATCACTCTACGCTTTGATCGTTCCCTGGAAGACCAGTAGTAGTTTCCGATGCACATCCGGAGGCTTTCTGTAATCTGTGGACTATCAGAGTGTTGATTAAACACAGAAATTGCATCGGTATTGAATACAACAGTCACCATGCGCACTTTCCTCTATGGGAGTAAGGTCACAAGCAGTTTACGCTTTGATCGTTCCCTGGAAGACTTGCAGTAGTTTCCGATGCACATCTGGGGGCATTCTGTAATGTGTGGACTATCAGAGTGTTGAAGAAACACAGAAATTGCATCAGGAATAAATACAACAGTCACCATGCGCACTTTCCTCCACGGGAGTAATGTCACAAACAGTCTATGTTTTGATCTTTCCCTAGAAGACCAGTAGCAGTTTCCGCTGCACATCTGGAGGCATTCTGTAATCTGTGGACTATCAGAGTGTTGATGAAACACAGAAATTGCATCGTGATTGAATACAACAGTCACCATGCGCACTTTCCTCCATGGGGGGAAAGGTCTCAATCAGTTTACGTTTTGATCGTTCCCTGGAAGACCAGTAGTAGTTTCCGATGAACATCTGGAGGCATTCTGTAATCTGTGGACTATCCGAGTGTTGATGAAACACAGAAATTGCAACGGGATTGAATACAAGAGTCTTTATGCGCACTTTCCTCCATGGGAGTAATGTCTCAAACAGTTTACGCTTTGATCGTTCCCTGGAAGACCAGTAGTAGTTTCCGATGCACCTCTGGGGGCATTCTGTAATGTGTGGACTATCAGTGTGTTGATGAAACACAGATATTGCATTAGGATTGAATACAACAGTCACCATGGGCACTTTCCTCCATGGGAGTAATGTCTCAAACAGTTTACGCCTTGATCGTTCCCTGGAAGACCAGTAGTAGTTTCCGATGCACATCTGGGGGCATTCTGTAATGTGTGGACTCTCAGAGCGTTGATGAAACACAGAAATTGCATCGGGATTGAGTACTACAGTCTCCATGCGCACTTTCCTCCATGGGAGTAATGTCTCAAAGAGTCTACGCTTTGATCGTTCCCTGCAAGACCAGTAGTAGTTTCCGATGCACGTCTGGTGGCATTCTGTAATATGTGGACCTTCAAAGTGTTGATGAAACACAGAAATTGCATCGGGATTGAATACAACATTCACCATGCGCACTTTCCTCCATGGCAGTAATGTCTTAAACAGTCTACGCTTTGATCGTTCCCAGGATGACCAGTAGTAGTTTCCGATGCACATCTGGAGTCATTCTGTAATCTGTGGACATTCAAAGTGTTGATGAATCAGAGAGATTGCATCGGGATTGAATACAACAGTCACCATGCGCACTTTCCTCCACGGGAGTAATGTCACAAACAGTCTAGGCTTTGATCTTTCCCTGGAAGACCAGTAGCAGTTTCCGCTGAACATCTGGAGGCATTCTGTAATCTGTGGACTATCAGAGTGTTGATGAAACACAGAAATTGCATCGGGATTGAATACAACAGTCACCATGCGCACTTTAGTCCATGGGAGTAATTTCTCAATCAGTTTACGTTTTGATCGTTCCCTGGAAGACCAGTAGTAGTTTCCGATGCACATATGGAGGCATTCTGTAATCTGTGGACTATCCGAGTGTTAATGAAACACAGAAATTGCATCGGGATTGAATACAACAGTCACCATGCGCACTTTCCTCCATGGGAGTAATGTCTCAATCAGTTTACGCTTTGTTCGTTCCCTGGAAGACCAGTAGTAGTTTCCGACGCACATCAGGAGGAAATCTGCAATCTGTGGACTATCCGAGTGTTGATGAAACACAGAAATTGCATCGGGATTGAATACAACAGTCACCATGCGCACTTTCCTCCATGGGAGAAATGTCTCAAACAGTTTACGCTTTGATCGTTCCCTGGAAGACCAGTAGTAGCTTCCGATGCACCCCTGGGGGCATTCTGTAATGTTTGGACTATCGGAGTGTTGATGAAACACAGAAATTGCATCGGGATTGAGTACAGCAGTCACCATGCGCACTTTCCTCCATGGGAGTAATGTCTCAAACAGTCTACGTTTCTATCGTTCCCTGCAAGACCAGTAGTAGTTTCCGATGCACATCTGGAGGCATTCTGTAATCTGTGGACCTTCAAAGTGTTGATGATACACAGAATATGCATCGGGATTGAATACAACAGTCACCATGCGCACATTCCTCCATGGGAGTAATGTCTCAAACAGTTTACGCTTTAATCGTTCCCTGGAATAAAAGTAGTAGTTTCCGCTGCACATCTGGAGGCATTCTGTAATCTGTGGACTATCCGAGTGTTGATGAAACACAGAAATTGCATCGGGATTGAATACAACAGTCACCATGCGCACTTTCCTCCATAGGAGTAATGTCTCAATCAGTCTACGCTTTGATCGTTCCCTGGAAGACCAGTAGTAGTTTCCGATGCACATCCGTAGGCTTTCTGTAATCTGTGGACTATCAGAGTGTTGATTAAACACAGAAATTGCATCGGGATTGAATACAACAGTCACCATGCGCACTTTCCTCCATGGGAGTAAAGTCACAAGCAGTTTACGCTTTGATCGTTCCCTGGAAGACTTGTAGTAGTTTCCGATGCAAATCTGGGGGCATTCTGTAATGTGTGGACTATCAGAGTGTTGAAGAAACACAGAAATTGCATCAGGATTGAATACAACAGTCACCATGCGCACTTTCCTCCACGGGAGTAATGTCTCAAACAGTCTACGTTTCTATCGTTCCCTGTAAGACCAGTAGTAGATTCCGATGCACATCTGGAGGCATTCTGTAATCTGTGGACCTTCAAAGTGTGGATGAAACACAGAATATGCATCGGGATTGAATACAACAGTCACCATGCGCACATTCCTCCTTGGGAGTAATGTCTCAAACAGTTTACGCTTTGATCGTTCCCTGGAAGACCAGTAGTAGTTTCCGATGCGCATCTGGTGGCATTCTGTAATCTGTGGACCTTCAAAGTGTTGATGAAACACAGAAATTGAATCGGGATTGAATACAACAGTCACCATGCGCACTTTCCTCCATGTGAGTAATGTCTCAAACAGTTTACGCATTGATCGTTCCCTGGAAGACCAGTAGTAGTTTCCGATGCACATCTGGGGGCAATCTGTAATGTGCGGACTATCGGAGTGTTGATGAAACACAGAAATTGCATCGGGATTAAATACAACAGTCACCATGCGCACTTTCCTCCATGGGAGTAATGTGTCAATCAGTTTACGCTTTGTTCGTGCCCTGGAAGACCAGTAGTAGTTTCCGATGCACATCAGGAGGAATTCTGTAATCTGTGGACTATCCGAGTGTTGATGAAACACAGAAATTGCATCGGGATTGAATACAACAGTCACCATGCGCACTTTCCTCCATGGGAGAAATGTCTCAAACAGTTTACGCTTTGATCGTTCCCTGGAAGACCAGTAGTAGTTTCCGATGCACCTCTGGGGGCATTCTGTAATGTTTGGACTATCGGAGTGTTGATGAAACACAGAAATTGCATCGGGATTGAGTACAGCAGTCACCATGCGCACTTTCCTCCATGGGAGTTGTGTCTCAAACAGTCTACATTTCTATCGTTCCCTGCAAGACCAGTAGTAGTTTCCGATGCACATCTGGAGGCATTCTGTAATCTGTGGACCTTCAAAGTGTTGATGAAACACAGAATATGCATCGGGATTGAATACAACAGTCACAATGCGCACATTCCTCCATGGGAGTAATGTCTCAATTAGTTTACGCTTTGATCGTTCCCTGGAAGACCAGTAGTAGTTTCCGCTGCACATCTGGAGGCATTCTGTAATCTGTGGACTATCCGAGTGTTGATGAAACACAGAAATTGCATCGGGATTGAATACAACAGTAACCATGCGCACTTTCCTCCATAGGAGTAATGTCTCAATCACTCTACGCTTTGATCGTTCCCTGGAAGACCAGTAGTAGTTTCCGATGCACATCCGGAGGCATTCTGTAATCTGTGGACTATCAGAGTGTTGAAGAAACACATAAATTGCATCAGGAATGAATACAACAGTCACCATGCGCACTTTCCTCCACGGGAGTAATGTCACAAACAGTCTATGTTTTGATCTTTCCCTGGAAGACCAGTAGCAGTTTCCGCTGCACATCTGGAGGCATTCTATAATCTGTGGACTATCAGAGTGTTGATGAAACACAGAAATTGCATCGTGATTAAATACAACAGTCACCATGCGCACTTTCCTCCATGGGGGGAAAGGTCTCAATCAGTTTACGTTTCGATCGTTCCCTGGAAGACCAGTAGTAGTTTCCGATGAACATCTGGAGGCATTCTGTAATCTGTGGACTATCCGAGTGTTGATGAAACACAGATATTGCATTAGGATTGAATATAACAGTCACCATGGGCACTTTCCTCCATGGGAGTAATGTCTCAAACAGTTTACGCTTTGATCGTTCCCTGGGAGACCAGTAGTAGTTTCCGATGCACATCTGGGGGCATTCTGTAATGTGTGGACATTCAAAGTGTTGATGAATCAGAGAGATTGCATCGGGATTGAATACAACAGTCACCATGCGCACTTTCCTCCACGGGAGTAATGTCACAAACAGTCTATGTTTTGATCTTTCCCTAGAAGACCAGTAGCAGGTTCCGCTGCACATCTGGAGGCATTCTGTAATCTGTGGACTATCAGAGTGTTGATGAAACACAGAAATTGCATCGTGATTGAATACAACAGTCACCATGCGCACTTTCCTCCATGGGGGGAAAGGTCTCAATCAGTTTACGTTTTGATCGTTCCCTGGAAGACCAGTAGTAGTTTCCGATGAACATCTGGAGGCATTCTGTAATCTGTGGACTATCCGAGTGTTGATGAAACACAGATTTTGCAACGGGATTGAATACAAGAGTCTTTATGCGCACTTTCCTCCATGGGAGTAATGTCTCAAACAGTTTACGCTTTGATCGTTCCCTGGAAGACCAGTAGTAGTTTCCGATGCACCTCTGGGGGCATTCTGTAATGTGTGGACTATCAGTGTGTTGATGAAACACAGATATTGCATTAGGATTGAATACAACTGTCACCATGGGCACTTTCCTCCATGGGAGTAATGTCTCAAACAGTTTACGCTTTGATCGTTCCCTGGAAGACCAGTAGTAGTTTCCGATGCACATCTGGGGGCATTCTGTAATGTGTGGACTCTCAGAGCGTTGATGAAACACAGAAATTGCATCGGGATTGAGTACTACAGTCTCCATGCGCACTTTCCTCCATGGGAGTAATGTCTCAAAGAGTCTACGCTTTGATCGTTCCCTGCAAGACCAGTAGTAGTTTCCGATGCACGTCTGGTGGCATTCTGTAATATGTGGACCTTCAAAGTGTTGATGAAACACAGAAATTGCATCGGGATTGAATACAACATTCACCATGCGCACTTTCCTCCATGGCAGTAATGTCTTAAACAGTCCACGCTTTGATCGTTCCCAGGATGACCAGTAGTAGTTTCCGATGCACATCTGGAGTCATTCTGTAATCTGTGGACATTCAAAGTGTTGATGAATCAGAGAGATTGCATCGGGATTGAATACAACAGTCACCATGCGCACTTTCCTCCACGGGAGTAATGTCACAAACAGTCTACGCTTTGATCTTTCCCTGGAAGACCAGTAGCAGTTTCCGCTGCACATCTGGAGGCATTCTGTAATCTATGGACTATCAGAGTGTTGATAAAACATAGAAATTCCATCGGGATTGAGTACGACAGCCACCATGCGCACTTTCCTTCATGGGAGTAATGTCTCAAACAGTCTACGCTTTGATCGTTCCCTGCAAGACCAGTAGTAGTATCCGATGCACATCTGGATGCATTCTGTAATCTGTGGACCTTCAAAGTGTTGATGAAAAACAGAAATTGCATCAGGATTGAATACAACATTCACCATGCGCACTTTCCTCCATGGCAGTAATGTCTTAAACAGTCTACGCTTTGATCGTTCCCAGGATGACCAGTAGTAGTTTCCGATGCACATCTGGAGTCATTCTGTAATCTGTGGACATTCAAAGTGTTGATGAATCAGAGAGATTGCATCGGGATTGAATACAACAGTCACCATGCGCACTTTCCTCCACGGGAGTAATGTCACAAACAGTCTACGCTTTGATCTTTCCCTGGAAGACCAGTAGCAGTTTCCGCTGCACATCTGGAGGCATTCTGTAATCTGTGGACTATCAGAGTGTTGTTGAAACATAGAAATTCCATCGGGATTGAATACAACATTCACCATGCGCACTTTCCTCCATGGCAGTAATGTCTTAAACAGTCTACGCTTTGATCGTTCCCAGGATGACCAGTAGTAGTTTCCGATGCACATCTGGGGGCATTCTGTAATGTGTGGACCTTCAAAGTGTTGATGAAACACAGAAATTGCATCGGGATTGAATACAACATTCACCATGCGCACTTTCCTCCATGGCAGTAATGTCTTAAACAGTCTACGCTTTGATCGTTCCCAGGATGACCAGTAGAAGTTTCCGATGCACATCTGGAGTCATTCTGTAATCTGTGGACAATCAAAGTGTTGATGAATCAGAGAGATTGCATCGGGATTGAATACAACAGTCACCATGTTCACTTTCCTCCACGGGAGTAATGTCACAAACTGTCTACGCTTTGATCTTTCCCTGGAAGACCAGTAGCAGTTTCCGCTGCACATCTGGAGGCATTCTGTAATCTGTGGACTATCAGAGTGTTGATGAAACACAGAAATTGCATCGGGATTGAATACAACAGTCACCATGCGCAATTTCCTCCATAGGAGTAATGTCTCAATCACTCTACGCTTTGATCGTTCCCTGGAAGACCAGTAGTAGTTTCCGATGCACATCCGGAGGCTTTCTGTAATCTGTGGACTATCAGAGTGTTGATTAAACACAGAAATTGCATCGGGATTGAATACAACAGTCACCATGCGCACTTTCCTCCATGGGAGTAAGGTCACAAGCAGTTTACGCTTTGATCGTTCCCTGGAAGACTTGTAGTAGTTTCCGATGCACATCTGGGGGCATTCTGTAATGTGTGGACTATCAGAGTGTTGAAGAAACACAGAAATTGCATCAGGAATAAATACAACAGTCACCATGCGCACTTTCCTCCACGGGAGTAATGTCACAAACAGTCTATGTTTTGATCTTTCCCTAGAAGACCAGTAGCAGTTTCCGCTGCACATCTGGAGGCATTCTGTAATCTGTGGACTATCAGAGTGTTGATGAAACACAGAAATTGCATCGTGATTGAATACAACAGTCACCATGCGCACTTTCCTCCATGGGGGGAAAGGTCTCAATCAGTTTACGTTTTGATCGTTCCCTGGAAGACCAGTAGTAGTTTCCGATGAACATCTGGAGGCATTCTGTAATCTGTGGACTATCCGAGTGTTGATGAAACACAGAAATTGCAACGGGATTGAATACAAGAGTCTTTATGCGCACTTTCCTCCATGGGAGTAATGTCTCAAACAGTTTACGCTTTGATCGTTCCCTGGAAGACCAGTAGTAGTTTCCGATGCACCTCTGGGGGCATTCTGTAATGTGTGGACTATCAGTGTGTTGATGAAACACAGATATTGCATTAGGATTGAATACAACAGTCACCATGGGCACTTTCCTCCATGGGAGTAATGTCTCAAACAGTTTACGCCTTCATCGTTCCCTGGAAGACCAGTAGTAGTTTCCGATGCACATCTGGGGGCATTCTGTAATGTGTGGACTCTCAGAGCGTTGATGAAACACAGAAATTGCATCGGGATTGAGTACTACAGTCTCCATGCGCACTTTCCTCCAAGGGAGTAATGTCTCAAAGAGTCTACGCTTTGATCGTTCCCTGCAAGACCAGTAGTAGTTTCCGATGCACGTCTGGTGGCATTCTGTAATATGTGGACCTTCAAAGTGTTGATGAAACACAGAAATTGCATCGGGATTAAATACAACATTCACCATGCGCACTTTCCTCCATGGCAGTAATGTCTTAAACAGTCTACGCTTTGATCGTTCCCAGGATGACCAGTAGTAGTTTCCGATGCACATCTGGAGTCATTCTGTAATCTGTGGACATTCAAAGTGTTGATGAATCAGAGAGATTGCATCGGGATTGAATACAACAGTCACCATGCGCACTTTCCTCCACGGGAGTAATGTCACAAACAGTCTACGCTTTGATCTTTCCCTGGAAGACCAGTAGCAGCTTCCGCTGCACATCTGGAGGCATTCTGTAATCTGTGGACTATCAGAGTGTTGATGAAACATAGAAATTCCATCGGGATTGAGTACGACAGCCACCATGCGCACTTTCCTTCATGGGAGTAATGTCTCAAACAGTCTACGCTTTGATCGTTCCCTGCAAGACCAGTAGTAGTATCCGATGCACATCTGGAGGCATTCTGTAATCTGTGGACCTTCAAAGTGTTGATGAAAAACTGAAATTGCATCAGGATTGAATACAACAGTCACCATGCGCACTTTCCCCCATGGGAGTCATGTCTCAATCCGTTTACGTTTTGATCGTTCCCTGTAAGACCAGTAGTAGTTTCCGATGCACATCTGGAGGCATTCTGTAATCTGTGGACTATCCGAGTGTTGATGAAACACAGAAAATGCATCGGGATTGATTACAACAGTCACCATGCGCACTTTCCTCCATGGGAGTAATGTCTCAAACAGTTTACGCTTTGATCGTTCCCTGGAAGACAAGTAGTAGTTTCCGATGCACCGCTGGGTTTATTCTGTAATGTGTCAACTATCAGTGTGTTGATGAAACACAGATATTGCATCAGGATTGAATACAACAGTTACCATGCTCTTTTTCCTCCATGGGAGTAATGTCTCAAACAGTTTACGCTTTGATCGTTCCCTGGTAGACCAGTCGTAGATTCCGGTGCACGTCTGGAGGCATTCTGTTATCTGTGGACTATCAGAGTGTTGTTGAAACACAGAAATTGCATCGGGAATGAGTACAACAGTCACCATGAGCACTTTCCTCCATGGGAGTAATGTTTCAAACAGTCTACGCTTTGATCGTTCCCTGGAAGACCAGTAGTAGTTTCCGATGCACATCTGGAGTCATTATGTAATCTGTGGACCTTCAAAGTGTTGATGAAACACAGAAATTGCATCGGGATTGAATACAACAGTCACCATGCGCACTTTCCTCCATAGGAGTAATGTCTCAAACTCTCTACGCTTTCATCGTTCCCTGGAAGAACAGTAGTAGTTTCCGATGATCATCTAGAGGCATTCTGTAATCTGTGGACCTTCAAAGTGTTGATGAAACACTGAATATGCATCGGGATTGAATACAACAGTCACCATGCGCACATTCCTCCATGGGAGTAATGTCTCAAACAGTTTCCGCTTTGATCGTTCCCTGAAAGACCAGTAGTAGTTTCCGCTGCACATCTGGAGGCATTCTGTAATCTGTGGACTATCCGAGTGCTGATGAAACACAGAAATTGCATCGGGATTGAATACAACAGTCACCATGCGCACTTTCCTCCATAGGAGTAATGTCTCAATCACTCTACGCTTTGATCGTTCCCTGGAAGACCAGTAGTAGTTTCCGATGCACATCCGGAGGCTTTCTGTAATCTGTGGACTATCAGAGAGTTGATTAAACACAGAAATTGCATCGGGATTGAATACAACAGTCACCATGCGCACTTTCATCCATGGGAGTAATGTCACAAGCAGTTTACGCTTTGATCGTTCCCTGGAAGACTTGTAGTAGTTTCCGATGCACATCTGGGGGCATTCTGTAATGTGTGGACTATCAGAGTGTTGAAGAAACACAGAAATTGCATCAGGATTGAATACAACAGTCACCATGCGCACTTTCCTCCACGGGAGTAATGTTACAAACAGTCTATGCTTTGATCTTTCCCTGGAAGACCAGTAGCAGTTTCCGCTGCACATCTGGAGGCATTCTGTAATCTGTGGACTATCAGAGTGTTGATGAAACACAGAAATTGCATCGTGATTGAATACAACAGTCACCATGCGCACTTTCCTCCATGGGGGGAAAGGTCTCAATCAGTTTACGCTTTGATCGTTCCCCGGAAGACCAGTAGTAGTTTCCGATGCACCTCTGGGGGCATTCTGTAATGTGTGGACTATCAGTGTGTTGATGAAACAGAGATATTGCATTAGGATTGAATACAACAGTCACCATGCGCACTTTCCTCCATGGGAGTAATGTCTCAAACAGTTTACGCTTTGATCGTTCCCTGGAAGACCAGTAGTAGTTTCCGATGCACATCTGGGGGCATTCTGTAATGTGTGGACTATCAGAGCGTTGATGAAACACAGAAATTTCATCGGGATTGAATACAACATTCACCATGCGCACTTTCCTCCATGGCAGTAACGTCTTAAACAGTCTACGCTTTGATCGTTCCCAGGATGACCAGTAGTAGTTTCCGATGCACATCTGGAGTCATTCTGTAATCTGTGGACATTCAAAGTGTTGATGAATCAGAGAGATTGCATCGGGATTGAATACAACAGTCACCATGCGCACTTTCCTCCACGGGAGTAATGTCACAAACAGTCTACGCTTTGATCTTTCCCTGGAAGACCAGTAGCAGTTTCCGCTGCACATCTGGAGGCATTCTGTAATCTGTGGACTATCAGAGTGTTGATGAAACATAGAAATTCCATCGGGATTGAGTACGACACTCACCATGCGCACTTTCCTTCATGGGAGTAATGTCTCAAACAGTCTACGCTTTCATCTTTCCCTGCAAGACCAGTAGTAGTATCCGATGCACATCTGGAGGCATTCTGTAATCTGTGGACCTTCAAAGTGTTGATGAAAAACAGAAATTGCATCAGGATTGAATACAACAGTCACCATGCGCACTTTCCCCCATGGGAGTCATGTCTCAATCAGTTTACGTTTTGATCGTTCCCTGTAAGACCAGTAGTAGTTTCCGATGCACATCTGGAGGCATTCTGTAATCTGTGGACTATCCGAGTGTTGATGAAACACAGAAAATGCATCGGGATTGAATACAACAGTCACCATGCGCACTTTCCTCCATGGGAGTAATGTCTCAAGCTGTCTACGCTTTGTTCGTTTCCTGGTAGACCAGTAGTAGTTTCCGATGCACATCTGGAGACATTCTGTAATCTGTGGACCTTCAAAGTGTTGATGAAACACAGAAATTGCATCGGGATTGAATACAACAGTCACCATGCGCACTTTCCTCCACGGGAGTAATGTCACAAACAGTCTACGCTTTGATCTGTCCCTGGAAGACCAGTAGCAGTTTCCGCTGCACATCTGGAGGCATTCTGTAATCTGTGGACTATCAGAGTGTTGATGAAACACAGAAATTGCATCGGGATTGAGTACGACAGCCACCATGCGCACTTTCCTTCATGGGAATAATGTCTCAAACAGTCTACGCTTTGATCGTTCCCTACAAGACCAGTAGTAGTTTCCGATGCACATCTGGAGGCATTCTGTAATCTGTGGACCTTCAAAGTGTTGATGAAAAACAGAAATTGCATCAGGATTGAATACAACAGTCACCATGCGCACTTTCCCCCATGGGAGTCATGTCTCAATCAGTTTACGTTTTGATCGTTCCCTGTAAGACCAGTAGTAGTTTCCGATGCACATCTGGAGGCATTCTGTAATCTGTGGACTATCCGAGTGTTGATGAAACACAGAAAATGCATCGGGATTGAATACAACAGTCACCATGCGCACTTTCCTCCATGGGAGTAATGTCTCAAACAGTTTACGCTTTGATCGTTCCCTGGAAGACAAGTAGTAGTTTCCGATGCACCGCTGGGTTCATTCTGTAATGTGTGGACTATCAGTGTGTTGATGAAACACAGATATTGCATCAGGATTGAATACAACAGTCACCGTGATCTTTTTCCTCCATGGGAGTAATGTCTCAAACAGTTTACGCTTTGATCGTTCCCTGGTAGACCAGTCGTAGTTTCCGGTGCACGTCTGGAGGCATTCTGTTATCTGTGGACTATCAGAGTGTTGTTGAAACACAGAAATTGCATCGAGAATGAGTACAACAGTCACCATGAGCACTTTCCTCCATGGGAGTAATGTTTCAAACAGTCTACGCTTTGATCGTTCCCTGGAAGACCAGTAGTAGTTTCCGATGCACATCTGGAGTCATTATGTAATCTGTCGACCTTTAAAGTGTTGATGAAACACAGAAATTGCATCGGGATTGAATACAACAGTCACCATGCGCACTTTCCTCCATGGGAGTAATGTCTCAAACTCTCTACGCTTTCATCGTTCCCTGGAAGAACAGTAGTAGTTTCCGATGAACATCTAGAGGCATTCTGTAATCTGTGGACCTTCAAAGTGTTGATGACACACAGAAATTGCATCGGGATTGAATACAACAGTCACAATGCGCACTCTCCTCCAAGGAAGTAATGTCTCAAACAGTTTACGCTTTGATTGTTCCCTGGAAGACCAGTAGTACTTTCCAATGCACATCTGTGGGCATTCTGTAATCTGTGGACATTCAAGATGTTGATGAAAAACAGAAATTGCATCGCGATTTAATACAACAGTCACCATGCGCACATTCCTCCATGGGAGTAATGTCTCAAACAGTCTACGCTTTGATCGTTCCCTGCAAGGCCAGTAGTAGTTTCCGATGCTCATCTGGTGGCATTCTGTAGTCTGTGGACCTTCAAAGTGTTGATGAAACACAGAAATTGAATCGGGATTGAATACAACAGTCACCATGCGCACTTTCCTCCATGGGAGTAATGTCTCAAACAGTTTACGCTTTGATCGTTCTCTGGAAGACCAGTAGTAGTTTCCGATGCACATCTGGGGGCATTCTGTAATGTGCGGACTATCAGAGTGTTGATGAAACACAGAAATTGCATCAGGATTGAATATAACAGTCACCATGCGCACTTTCCTCCATGGGAGTAATGTCTCAATCAGTTTACGCTTTGTTCGTTCCCTGGTAGACCAGTAGTAGTTTCCGATGCACATCTGGAGACATTCTGTGATCTGTGGACCTTCAAAGTGTTGATGAAACACAGAAATTGCATCGGGATTGAATACAACAGTCACCATGCGCACTTTCCTCCACGGGAGTAACGTCACAAACAGTCTACGCTTTAATCTTTCCCTGGAAGACCAGTAGCAGTTTCCGCTGCACATCTGGAGGCATTCTGTAATCTGTGGACTATCAGAGTGTTGATGAAACACAGAAATTGCATCGGGATTGAGTACGACAGCCACCATGCGCACTTTCCTTCATGGGAATAATGTCTCAAACAGTCTACGCTTTGATCGTTCCCTGCAAGACAAGTAGTAGTTTCCGATGCACATCTGGAGGCATTCTGTAATCTGTGGACCTTCAAAGTGTTGATGAAAAACAGAAATTGCATCAGGATTGAATACAACAGTCACCATGCGCACTTTCCCCCATGGGAGTCATGTCTCAATCAGTTTACGTTTTGATCGTTCCCTGTAAGACCAGTAGTAGTTTCCGATGCACATCTGGAGGCATTCTGTAATCTGTGGACTATCCGAGTGTTGATGACACACAGAAAATGCATCGGGATTGAATACAACAGTCACCATGCGCACTTTCCTCCATGGGAGTAATGTCTCAAACAGTTTACGCTTTGATCGTTCCCTGAAGACAAGTAGTAGTTTCCGATGCACCGCTGGGTTCATTCTGTAATGTGTGGACTATCAGTGTGTTGATGAAACACAGATATTGCATCAGGATTGAATACAACAGTCACCATGCTCTTTTTCCTCCATGGGAGTAATGTCTCAAACAGTTTACGCTTTGATCGTTCCCTGGTAGACCAGTAGTAGTTTCCGGTGCACGTCTGGAGGCATTCTGTTATCTGTGGACTATCAGAGTGTTGTTGAAACACAGAAATTGCATCGGGATTGAATACAACAGTCACAATGCGCACTCTCCTCCAAGGGAGTAATGTCTCAAACAGTTTACGCTTTGATTGTTCCCTGGAAGACCAGTAGTACTTTCCGATGCACATCTGTGGGCATTCTGTAATCTGTGGACATTCAAGGTGTTGATGAAACACAGAAATTGCATCGGGATTGAATACAACAGTCACCATGCGCACTTTCCTCCATGGGAGTAAAGTCACAAGCAGTTTACACTTTGATCGTTCCCTCGAAGACTTGTAGTAGTTTCCGATGCACATCTGGGGGCATTCTGTAATGTGTGGACTATCAGAGTGTTGAAGAAACACAGAAATTGCATCAGGATTGAATACAACAGTCACCATGCGCACTTTCCTCCACGGGAGTAATGTCACAAATAGTCTACGCTTTTATCTTTCCCTGGAAGACCAGTACCAGTTTCCGCTGCACATCTGGAGGCATTCAGTAATCTGTGGACTATCAGAGTGTTGATGAAACACAGAAAATGCATCGTGATTGAATACAACAGTCACCATGCGCACCTTCCTCCATGGGAGTAATGTCCCAATCAGTTTACGTTTTGATCGTTCCCTGGAAGACCAGTAGTAGTTTCTGATGCACATCTGGAGTCATTATGTAATCTGTGGACCTTCAAAGTGTTGATGAAACACAGAAATTGCATCGGGATTGAATACAACAGTCACCATGCGCACTTTCCTCCATGGGAGTAATGTCTCTAACTCTCTACGCATTGATCGTTCCCTGGAGGAACAGTAGTAGTTTCCGATGAACATCTAGAGGCATTCTGTAATCTGTGGACCTTCAAAGTGTTGATGAAACACAGAAATTGCATCGGGATTTAATACAACAGTCACAATGCGCACTCTCCTAAAAGGGAGTAATGTCTCAAACAGTTTACGCTTTGATTGTTCCCTGGAAGACTAGTAGTAGTTTCCGATGCACATCTGTGTTCATTCTGTAATGTGTGGACTATCAGAGTGTTGATGAAACGCAGAAATTGCATCGGGATTGAATACAACAGTCACCATGCGCACTTTCCTCCATGGGAGTAATGTCTCAAACAGTTTACGCTTTGATCGTTCCCTGGAAGACCAGTAGTAGTTTCCGTTGCACATCTGGGGACATTCTGTAATGTGTGGACAATCAGAGTGTTGATGAAACACAGAAATTGCATCGGGATTGAGTACTACAGTCACCATGCGCACTTTCCTCCATGGGAGTAATGTCTCAAAGAGTCTACGCTTTGTTCGTTCCCTGGAAGACCAGTAGTAGTTTCCGTTGCACATCTGGGGACATTCTGTAATGTGTGGACAATCAGAGTGTTGATGAAACACAGAAATTGCATCGGGATTGAGTACTACAGTCACCATGCGCACTTTCCTCCATGGGAGTAATGTCTCAAAGAGTCTACGCTTCCATCGTTTCCTGCAAGACCAGTAGTAGTTTCCGATGCACATCTGGAGACATTCTGTAATCTGTGGACCTTCAAAGTGTTGATGAAACACAGAAATTGCATCGGGATTGAATACAACAGTCACCATGCGCACTTTCCCCCACGGGAGTAATGTCACAAAGAGTCTACGCTTTGATCTTTCCCTGGAAGACCAGTAGCAGTTTCCGCTGAACATCTGGAGGCATTCTGTAATCTGTGGACTATCCGAGTGTTAATGAAACACAGAAATTGCATCGGGATTGAATACAACAGTCACCATGCGCACTTTAGTCCATGGGAGTAATTTCTCAATCAGTTTACGTTTTGATCGTTCAATGGAAGACCAGTAGTAGTTTCCGATGCACATCTGGAGGCATTCTGTAATCTGTGGACTATCCGAGTGTTAATGAAACACAGAAATTGCATCGGGATTGAATACAACAGTCACCATGCGCACTTTCCTCCATGGGAGTAATGTCTCAATCAGTTTACGCTTTGTTCGTTCCCTGGAAGACCAGTAGTAGTTTCCGATGCACATCAGGAGGAATTCTGTAATCTGTAGACTATCCGAGTGTTGATGAAACACAGAAATTGCATCGGGATTGAATACAACAGTCACCATGCGCACTTTCCTCCATGGGAGAAATGTCTCAAACAGTTTACGCTTTGATCGTTCCCTGGAAGAGCAGTAGTAGCTTCCGATGCACCCCTGGGGGCATTCTGTAATGTTTGGACTATCGGAGTGTTGATGAAACACAGAAATTGCATCGGGATTGAGTACAGCAGTCACCATGCGCACTTTCCTCCATGGGAGTAATGTCTCAAACAGTCTACGTTTCTATCGTTCCCTGCAAGACCAGTAGTAGTTTCCGATGCACATCTGGAGGCATTCTGTAATCTGTGGACCTTCAAAGTGTTGATGAAACACAGAATATGCATCGGGATTGAATACAACAGTCACCATGCGCACATTCCTCCATGGGAGTAATGTCTCAAACAGTTTACGCTTTGATCGTTCCCTGGAATAAAAGTAGTAGTTTCCGCTGCACATCTGGAGGCATTCTGTAATCTGTGGACTATCCGAGTGTTGATGAAACACAGAAGTTGCATCGGGATTGAATACAACAGTCACCATGCGCACTTTCCTCCATAGGAGTAATGTCTCAATCAGTCTACGCTTTGATCGTTCCCTGGAAGACCAGTAGTAGTTTCCGATGCACATCCGTAGGCTTTCTGTAATCTGTGGACTATCAGAGTGTTGATTAAACACAGAAATTGCATCGGGATTGAATACAACAGTCACCATGCGCACTTTCCTCCATGGGAGTAAAGTCACAAGCAGTTTACGCTTTGATCGTTCCCTGGAAGACTTGTAGTAGTTTCCGATGCACATCTGGGGGCATTCTGTAATGTGTGGACTATCAGAGTGTGGATGAAACACAGAATATGCATCGGGATTGAATACAACAGTCACCATGCGCACATTCCTCCTTGGGAGTAATGTCTCAAACAGTTTACGCTTTGATCGTTCCCTGGAAGACCAGTAGTAGTTTCCGATGTGCATCTGGTGGCATTCTGTAATCTGTGGACCTTCAAAGTGTTGATGAAACACAGAAATTGAATCGGGATTGAATACAACAGTCACCATGCGCACTTTCCTCCATGGGAGTAATGTCTCAAACAGTTTACACTTTGATCGTTCCCTGGAAGACCAGTAGTAGTTTCCGATGCACATCTGGGGGCATTCTGTAATGTGCGGACTATCAGAGTGTTGATGAAACACAGAAATTGCATCGGGATTGAATACAACAGTCACCATGCGCACTTTCCTCCATGGGAGTAATGTGTCAATCAGTTTACGCTTTGTTCGTTCCCTGGAAGACCAGTAGTAGTTTCTGATGCACATCAGGAGGAATTCTGTAATCTGTGGACTATCCGAGTGTTGATGAAACACAGAAATTGCATCGGGATTGAATACAACAGTCACCATGCGCACTTTCCTCCATGGGAGAAATGTCTCAAACAGTTTACGCTTTGATCGTTCCCTGGAAGACCAGTAGTAGTTTCCGATGCACCACTGGGGGCATTCTGTGATGTTTGGACTATCGGAGTGTTGATGAAACACAGAAATTGCATCGGGATTGAGTACAGCAGTCACCATGCGCACTTTCCTCCATGGGAGTAATGTCTCAAACAGTCTACGTTTCTATCGTTCCCTGCAAGACCAGTAGTAGTGTCCGATGCACATCTGGAGGCATTCTGTAATCTGTGGACCTTCAAAGTGTTGATGAAACACAGAATATGCATCGGGATTGAATACAACAGTCACCATGCGCACTTTCCTCCATGGGAGTAATGTCTCAAACAGTTTACGCTTTGATCGTTCCCTGGAAGACCAGTAGTAGTTTCCGCTGCACATCTGGAGGCATTCTGTAATCTGTGGACTATCCGAGTGTTGATGAAACACAGAAATTGCATCGGGATTGAATACAACAGTCACCATGCGCACTTTCCTCCATAGGAGTAATGTCTCAATCACTCTACGCTTTGATCGTTCCCTGGAAGACCAGTAGTAGTTTCCGATGCACATCCGGAGGCTTTCTGTAATCTGTGGACTATCAGAGTGTTGATTAAACACAGAAATTGCATCGGGATTGAATACAACAGTCACCATGCGCACTTTCCTACATGGGAGTAAGGTCACAAGCAGTTTACGCTTTGATCGTTCCCTGGAAGACTTGTAGTAGTTTCCGATGCACATCTGGGGGCATTCTGTAATGTGTGGACTATCAGAGTGTTGAAGAAACACAGAAATTGCATCAGGAATGAATACAACAGTCACCATGCGCACTTTCCTCCACGGGAGTAATGTCACAAACAGTCTATGTTTTGATCTTTCCCTGGAAGACCAGTAGCAGTTTCCGCTGCACATCTGGAGGCATTCTGTAATCTGTGGACTATCAGAGTGTTGATGAAACACAGAAATTGCATCGTGATTGAATACAACAGTCACCATGCGCACTTTCCTCCATGGGGGGAAAGGTCTCAATCAGTTTACGTTTTGATCGTTCCCTGGAAGACCAGTAGTAGTTTCCGATGAACATCTGGAGGCATTCTGTAATCTGTGGACTATCCGAGTGTTGATGAAACACAGAAATTGAAACGGGATTGAATACAAGAGTCTTTATGCGCACTTTCCTCCATGGGAGTAATGTCTCAAACAGTTTACGCTTTGATCGTTCCCTGGAAGACCAGTAGTAGTTTCCGATGCACCTCTGGGGGCATTCTGTAATGTGTTGACTATCAGTGTGTTGATGAAACACAGATATTGCATTAGGATTGAATATAACAGTCACCATGGGCACTTTCCTCCATGGGAGTAATGTCTCAAACGGTTTACGCTTTGATCGTTCCCTGGAAGACCAGTAGTAGTTTCCGATGCACATCTGGGGGTATTCTGTAATGTGTTGACATTCAAAGTGTTGATGAATCAGAGAGATTGCAACGGGATTGAATACAACAGTCACCATGCGCACTTTCCTCCACGGGAGTAATGTCACTAACAGTCTACGCTTTGATCTTTCCCTGGAAGACCAGTAGCAGTTTCCGCTGCACATCTGGAGGCATTCTGTAATCTGTGGACTATCAGAGTGTTGATGAAACACAGAAATTGCATCGGGATTGAATACAACAGTCACCATGCGCACTTTCCTCCATAGGAGTAATGTCTCAATCACTCTACGCTTTGATCGTTCCCTGGAAGACCAGTAGTAGTTTCCGATGCACATCCGGAGGCTTTCTGTAATCTGTGAACTATCAGAGTGTTGATTAAACACAGAAATTGCATCGGGATTGAATACAACAGTCACCATGCGCACTTTCCTCCATGGGACTAAGGTCACAAGCAGTTTACGCTTTGATCGTTCCCTGGAAGACTTGTAGTAGTTTCCGATGCACATCTGGGGGCATTCTGTAATGTGTGGACTATCAGAGTGTTGAAGAAACACAGAAATTGCATCAGGAATGAATACAACAGTCACCATGCGCACTTTCCTCCACGGGAGTAATGTCACAAACAGTCTATGTTTTGATCTTTCCCTGGAAGACCAGTAGCAGTTTCCGCTGCACATCTGGAGGCATTCTGTAATCTGTGGACTATCAGAGTGTTGATGAAACACAGAAATTGCATCGTGATTGAATACAACAGTCACCATGCGCACTTTCCTCCATGGGGGGAAAGGTCTCAATCAGTTTACGTTTTGATCGTTCCCTGGAAGACCAGTAGTAGTTTCCGATGAACATCTGGAGGCATTCTGTAATCTGTGGACTATCCGAGTGTTGATGAAACACAGAAATTGCAACGGGATTGAATACAAGAGTCTTTATGCGCACTTTCCTCCATGGGAGTAATGTCTCAAACAGTTAACGCTTTGATCGTTCCCTGGAAGACCAGTAGTAGTTTCCGATGCACATCTGGGGGCATTCTGTAATGTGTGGACTATCAGAGCGTTGATGAAACACAGAAATTGCATCGGGATTGAGTACTACAGTCTCCATGCGCACTTTCCTCCATGGGAGTAATGTCTCAAAGAGTCTACGCTTTGATCGTTCCCTGCAAGACCAGTAGTAGTTTCCGATGCACGTCTGGTGGCATTCTGTAATCTGTGGACCTTCAAAGTGTTGATGAAACACAGAATATGCATCGGGATTGAATACAACAGTCACCATGCGCACATTCCTCCATGTGAGTAATGTCTCAAACAGTTTACGCTTTGATCGTTCCCTGGAATAAAAGTAGTAGTTTCCGCTGCACATCTGGAGGCATTCTGTAATCTGTGGACTATCCGAGTGTTGATGAAACACAGAAATTGCATCGGGATTGAATACAACAGTCACCATGCGCACTTTCCTCCATAGGAGTAATGTCTCAATCAGTCTACGCTTTGATCGTTCCCTGGAAGACCAGTAGTAGTTTCCGATGCACATCCGTAGGCTTTCTGTAATCTGTGGACTATCAGAGTGTTGATTAAACACAGAAATTGCATCGGGATTGAATACAACAGTCACCATGCGCACTTTCCTCCATGGGAGTAAAGTCACAAGCAGTTTACGCTTTGATCGTTCCCTGGAAGACTTGTAGTAGTTTTCGATGCACATCTGGGGGCATTCTGTAATGTGTGGACTATCAGAGTGTTGAAGAAACACAGAAATTGCATCAGGATTGAATACAACAGTCACCATGCGCACTTTCCTCCACGGGAGTAATGTCTCAAACAGTCTACGTTTCTATCGTTCCCTGTAAGACCAGTAGTAGTTTCCGATGCACATCTGGAGGCATTCTGTAATCTGTGGACCTTCAAAGTGTGGATGAAACACAGAATATGCATCGGGATTGAATACAACAGTCACCATGCGCACATTCCTCCTTGGGAGTAATGTCTCAAACAGTTTACGCTTTGATCGTTCCCTGGAAGACCAGTAGTAGTTTCCGATGCGCATCTGGTGGCATTCTGTAATCTGTGGACCTTCAAAGTGTTGATGAAACACAGAAATTGAATCGGGATTGAATACAACAGTCACCATGCGCACTTTCCTCCATGGGAGTAATGTCTCAAACAGTTTACACTTTGATCGTTCCCTGGAAGACCAGTAGTAGTTTCCGATGCACATCTGGGGGCATTCTGTAATGTGCGGACTATCAGAGTGTTGATGAAACACAAAAATTGCATCGGGATTGAGTACAACAGTCACCATGCGCACTTTCCTCCATGGGAGTAATGTGTCAATCAGTTTACGCTTTGTTCGTTCCCTGGAAGACCAGTAGTAGTTTCCGATGCACATCAGGAGGAATTCTGTAATCTGTGGACTATCCGAGTGTTGATGAAACACAGAAATTGCATCGGGATTGAATACAACAGTCACCATGCGCACTTTCCTCCATGGGAGAAATGTCTCAAACAGTTTACGCTTTGATCGTTCCCTGGAAGACCAGTAGTAGTTTCCGATGCACCTCTGGGGGCATTCTGTGATGTTTGGACTATCGGAGTGTTGATGAAACGCAGAAATTGCATCGGGATTGAGTACAGCAGTCACCATGCGCACTTTCCTCCATGGGAGTAATGTCTCAAACAGTCTACGTTTCTATCGTTCCCTGCAAGACCAGTAGTAGTTTCCGATGCACATCTGGAGGCATTCTGTAATCTGTGGACCTTCAAAGTGTTGATGAAACACAGAATATGCATCGGGATTGAATACAACAGTCACCATGCGCACATTCCTCCATGGGAGTAATGTCTCAAACAGTTTACGCTTTGATCGTTCCCTGGAAGACCAGTAGTAGTTTCCGCTGCACATCTGGAGGCATTCTGTAATCTGTGGACTATCCGAGTGTTGATGAAACACAGAAATTGCATCGGGATTGAATACAACAGTCACCATGCGCACTTTCCTCCATAGGAGTAATGTCTCAATCACTCTACGCTTTGATCGTTCCCTGGAAGACCAGTAGTAGTTTCCGATGCACCTCCGGAGGCTTACTGTAATCTGTGGACTATCAGAGTGTTGATTAAACACAGAAATTGCATCGGGATTGAATACAACAGTCACCATGCGCACTTTCCTACATGGGAGTAAGGTCACAAGCAGTTTACGCTTTGATCGTTCCCTGGAAGACTTGTAGTAGTTTCCGATGCACGTCTGGGGGCATTCTGTAATGTGTGGACTATCAGAGTGTTGAAGAAACACAGAAATTGCATCAGGAATGAATACAACAGTCACCATGCGCACTTTCCTCCACGGGAGTAATGTCACAAACAGTCTATGTTTTGATCTTTCCCTGGAAGACCAGTAGCTGTTTCCGCTGCACATCTGGAGGCATTCTGTAATCTGTGGACTATCAGAGTGTTGATGAAACACAGAAATTGCATCGTGATTGAATACAACAGTCACCATGCGCACTTTCCTCCATGGGGGGAAAGGTCTCAATCAGTTTACGTTTTGATCGTTCCCTGGAAGACCAGTAGTAGTTTCCGATGAACATCTGGAGGCATTCTGTAATCTGTGGACTATCCGAGTGTTGATGAAACACAGAAATTGCAACGGGATTGAATACAAGAGTCTTTATGCGCACTTTCCTCCATGGGAGTAATGTCTCAAACAGTTTACGCTTTGATCGTTCCCTGGAAGACCAGTAGTAGTTTCCGATGCACCTCTGGGGGCATTCTGTAATGTGTGGACTATCAGTGTGTTGATGAAACACAGATATTGCATTAGGATTGAATATAACAGTCACCATGGGCACTTTCCTCCATGGGAGTAATGTCTCAAACAGTTTACGCTTTGATCGTTCCCTGGAAGACCAGTAGTAGTTTCCGATGCACATCTGGGGGCATTCTGTAATGTGTGGACATTCAAAGTGTTGATGAATCAGAGAGATTGCATCGGGATTGAATACAACAGTCACCATGCGCACTTTCCTCCATGGGAGTAATGTCACAAACAGTCTACGCTTCGATCTTTCCCTGGAAGACCAGTAGCAGTTTCCGCTGCACATCTGGAGGCATTCTGTAATCTGTGGACTATCAGAGTGTTGATGAAACACAGAAATTGCATCAGGATTGAATACAACAGTCACCATGCGCACTTTCCTCCATGGCAGTAATGTCTTAAACAGTCTACGCTTTGATCGTTCCCAGGATGACCAGTAGTAGTTTCCGATGCACATCTGGAGTCATTCTGTAATCTGTGGACATTCAAAGTGTTGATGAATCAGAGAGATTGCATCGGGATTGAATACAACAGTCACCATGCGCACTTTCCTCCACGGGAGTAATGTCACAAACAGTCTACGCTTTGATCTTTCCCTGGAAGACCAGTAGCAGTTTCCGCTGCACATCTAGAGGCATTCTGTAATCTGTGGACTATCAGAGTGTTGATGAAACATAGAAATTCCATCGGGATTGAGTACGACAGCCACCATGCGCACTTTCCTTCATGGGAGTAATGTCTCAAACAGTCTACGCTTTGATCGTTCCCTGCAAGACCAGTAGTAGTATCCGATGCACATCTGGAGGCATTCTGTAATCTGTGGACCTTCAAAGTGTTGATGAAAAACAGAAATTGCATCAGGATTGAATACAACAGTCACCATGCGCACTTTCCCCCATGGGAGTCATGTCTCAATCAGTTTACGTTTTGATCGTTCCCTGTAAGACCAGTAGTAGTTTCCGATGCACATCTGGAGGCATTCTGTAATCTGTGGACTATCCGAGTGTTGATGAAACACAGAAAATGCATCGGGATTGAATACAACAGTCACCATGCGCACTTTCCTCCATGGGAGTAATGTCTCAAACAGTTTACGCTTTGATCGTTCCCTGGAAGACAAGTAGTAGTTTCCGATGCACCGCTGGGTTTATTCTGTAATGTGTCAACTATCAGTGTGTTGATGAAACACAGATATTGCATCAGGATTGAATACAACAGTCACCATGCTCTTTTTCCTCCATGGGAGTAATGTCTCAAACAGTTTACGCTTTGATCGTTCCCTGGTAGACCAGTCGTAGTTTCCGGTGCACGTCTGGAGGCATTCTGTTATCTGTGGACAATCAGAGTGTTGTTGAAACACAGAAATTGCATCGGGAATGAGTACAACAGTCACCATGAGCACTTTCCTCCATGGGAGTAATGTTTCAAACAGTCTACGCTTTGATCGTTCCCTGGAAGACCAGTAGTAGTTTCCGATGCACATCTGGAATCATTATGTAATCTGTGGACCTTCAAAGTGTTGATGAAACACAGAAATTGCATCGGGATTGAATACAACAGTCACCATGCGCACTTTCCTCCATGGGAGTAATGTCTCAAACTCTCTACGCTTTCATCGTTCCCTGGAAGAACAGTAGTAGTTTCCGATGAACATCTAGAGGCATTCTGTAATCTGTGGACCTTCAAAGTGTTGATGAAACACAGAAATTGCATCGGGATTGAATACAACAGTCACCATGCGCACTTTCCTCCATGGGAGTAATGTCTCAAACTCTCTACGCTTTCATCGTTCCCTGGAAGAACAGTAGTAGTTTCCGATGCACATCTGGAGGCATTCTGTAATCTGTGGACCTTCAAAGTGTTGATGAAACACAGAATATGCATCGGGATTGAATACAAAAGTCACCATGCGCACATTCCTCCATGGGAGTAATGTCTCAAACAGTTTACGCTTTGATCGTTCCCTGGAAGACCAGTAGTAGTTTCCGCTGCACATCTGGAGGCATTCTGTAATCTGTGGACTATCCGAGTGTTGATGAAACACAGAAATTGCATCGGGATTGAATACAACAGTCACCATGCGCACTTTCCTCCATAGGAGTAATGTCTCAATCACTCTACGCTTTGATCGTTCCCTGGAAGACCAGTAGTAGTTTCCGATGCACATCCGGAGGCTTTCTGTAATCTGTGGACTATCAGAGTGTTGATTAAACACAGAAATTGCATCGGGATTGAGTACAACAGTCACCATGCGCACTTTGCTCCATGGGAGTAATGTCACAAGCAGTTTACGCTTTGATCGTTCCCTGGAAGACTTGTAGTAGTTTCCGATGCACATCTGGGGGCATTCTGTAATGTGTGGACTATCAGAGTGTTGAAGAAACACAGAAATTGCATCAGGATTGAATACAACAGTCACCATGCGCACTTTCCTCCACGGGAGTAATGTTACAAACAGTATATGCTTTGATCTTTCCCTGGAAGACCAGTAGCAGTTTCCGCTGCACATCTGGGGGCATTCTGTAATCTGTGGACTATCAGAGTGTTGATGAAACACAGAAATTGCATCGGGATTGAATACAAGAGTCACCATGCGCACTTTCCTCCATAGGAGTAATGTCTCAAACAGTTTACGCTTTGATCGTTCCCTGGAAGACCAGTAGTAGTTTCCGATGCACCTCTGGGGGCATTCTGTAATGTGTGGACTATCAGTGTGTTGATGAAACACAGATATTGCATTAGGATTGAATACAACAGTCACCATGCGCACTTTCCTCCATGCGAGTAATGTCTCAATCAGTTTACGTTTTGATCGTTCCCTGGAAGACCAGTAGTAGTTTCCGATGCACATCTGGAGGCATTCTGTAATCTGTGGACTATCCGAGTGTTAATGAAACACAGAAATTGCATCGGGATTGAATACAACAGTCACCATGCGCACTTTCCTCCATGGGAGTAATGTCTCAAACAGTTTACGCTTTGATCGTTCCCTGGAAGACCAATAGTAGTTTCCGATGCACCTCTGGGGGCATTCTGTAATGTGTGGACTATCAGTGTGTTGATGAAACACAGATATTGCATTAGGATTGAATACAACAGTCACCATGCGGACTTTCCTCCATGGCAGTAATGTCTGAAACAGTCTACGCTTTGATCGTTCCCAGGATGACCAGTAGTAGTTTCCGATGCACATCTGGAGTCATTCTGTAATCTGTGGACATTCAAAGTGTTGATGAATCAGAGAGATTGCATCGGGATTGAATACAACAGTCACCATGCGCACTTTCCTCCATGTGAGTAATGTCTCAAACAGTCTACGCTTTGATCGTTCCCTGGAAGAACAGTAGTAGTACCGATGCACATCTGGAGGCATTTTGTAATCAGTGGACCTTCAAAGTGTTGATGAAACACTGAAATTGCATCGGGATTGAATACAACAGTCACCATGCGCACTTTCCTCCACGGGAGTAATGTCACAAACAGTCTACGCTTTGATCTTTCCCTGGAAGACCAGTAGCAGTTTCCGCTGCACATCTGGAGGCATTCTGTAATCTGTGGACTATCAGGGTGTTGATGATTCACAGAAATGGCATCGGGATTGAGTACAACAGTCACCATGCGCACTTTCCTCCATGGGAGAAGTGTCTCAAACAGTTTACGCTTTGATCGTTCCCTGGAAGACCAGTAGTAGTTTCCGATGCACCTCTGGGGGCATTCTGTAATGTTTGGACTATCGGAGTGTTGATGAAACACAGAAATTGCATCGGGATTGAGTACAACAGTCACCATGCGCACTTTCCTCCATGGGAGTAATGTCTCAAACAGTCTACGTTTCTATCGTTCCCTGCAAGACCAGTAGTAGTTCCGATGCACATCTGGAGGAATTCTGTAATCTGTGGACCTTCAAAGTGTTGATGAAACACAGAAATTGCATCGGGATCGAATACAACAGTCACCATGCGCACATTCCTCCATGGGAGTAATGTCTCAAACAGTTTACGCTTTGATCGTTCCCTGGAAGATCAGTAGTAGTTTCCGATGCACCTCTGGGGGCATTCTGTAATGTTTGGACTATCGGAGTGTTGATGAAACACAGAAATTGCATCGGGATTGAGTACAACAGTCACCATGCGCACTTTCCTCCATGGGAGTAATGTCTCAAACAGTCTACGTTTCTATCGTACCCTGCAAGACCAGTAGTAGTTTCCGATGCACATCTGGAGGCATTCTGTAATCTGTGGACTATCAGAGTGTTGATGAAACACAGAAATTGCATCGGGATTGAATACAACAGTCACCATGCGCACTTTCCTCCATGGGAGTATTGTCTCAATCAGTTTACGTTTTGATCGTTCCCTGGAAGACCAGTAGTAGTTTCCGATGCACATCTGGAGGCATTCTGTAATCTGTGGACTATCAGAGTGTTGTTGAAACACAGAAATTGCATCGGGAATGAGTACAACAGTCACCATGAGCACTTTCCTCCATGGGAGTAATGTTTCAAACAGTCTACGCTTTCATCGTTCCCTGGAAGACCAGTAGTAGTTTCCGATGCACATCTGGAGTCATTGTGTAATCTGTGGACCTTCAAAGTGTTGATGAAACACAGAAATTGCATCGGGATTGAATACAACAGTCACCATGCGCACTTTCCTCCATGGGAGTAATGTCTCAAACTCTCTACGCTTTGATCGTTCCCTGGAAGAACAGTAGTAGTTTCCGATGAACATCTAGAGGCATTCTGTAATCTTTGGACCTTCAAAGTGTTGATGAAACACAGAAATTGCATCGGGATTGAATACAACAGTCACCATGCGCACTTTCCTCCATGCGAGTAATGTCTCAATCAGTTTACGTTTTGATCGTTCCCTGGAAGACCAGTAGTAGCTTCCGATGCGCATCTGGAGGCATTCTGTAATCTGTGGACTATCCGAGTGTTAATGAAACACAGAAATTGCATCGGGATTGAATACAACAGTCACCATGCGCACTTTCCTCCATGGGAGTAATGTCTCAAACAGTTTACGCTTTGATCGTTCCCTGGAAGACCAATAGTAGTTTCCGATGCACCTCTGGGGGCATTCTGTAATGTGTGGACTATCAGTGTGTTGATGAAACACAGATATTGCATTAGGATTGAATACAACAGTCACCATGCGGACTTTCCTCCATGGCAGTAATGTCTGAAACAGTCTACGCTTTGATCGTTCCCAGGATGACCAGTAGTAGTTTCCGATGCACATCTGGAGTCATTCTGTAATCTGTGGACATTCAAAGTGTTGATGAATCAGAGAGATTGCATCGGGATTGAATACAACAGTCACCATGCGCACTTTCCTCCATGTGAGTAATGTCTCAAACAGTCTACGCTTTGATCGTTCCCTGGAAGAACAGTAGTAGTACCGATGCACATCTGGAGGCATTTTGTAATCAGTGGACCTTCAAAGTGTTGATGAAACACTGAAATTGCATCGGGATTGAATACAACAGTCACCATGCGCACTTTCCTCCACGGGAGTAATGTCACAAACAGTCTACGCTTTGATCTTTCCCTGGAAGACCAGTAGCAGTTTCCGCTGCACATCTGGAGGCATTCTGTAATCTGTGGACTATCAGGGTGTTGATGATTCACAGAAATTGCATCGGGATTGAGTACAACAGTCACCATGCGCACTTTCCTCCATGGGAGAAGTGTCTCAAACAGTTTACGCTTTGATCGTTCCCTGGAAGACCAGTAGTAGTTTCCGATGCACCTCTGGGGGCATTCTGTAATGTTTGGACTATCGGAGTGTTGATGAAACACAGAAATTGCATCGGGATTGAGTACAACAGTCACCATGCGCACTTTCCTCCATGGGAGTAATGTCTCAAACAGTCTACGTTTCTATCGTTCCCTGCAAGACCAGTAGTAGTTCCGATGCACATCTGGAGGCATTCTGTAATCTGTGGACCTTCAAAGTGTTGATGAAACACAGAAATTGCATCGGGATCGAATACAACAGTCACCATGCGCACATTCCTCCATGGGAGTAATGTCTCAAACAGTTTACGCTTTGATCGTTCCCTGGAAGATCAGTAGTAGTTTCCGATGCACCTCTGGGGGCATTCTGTAATGTTTGGACTATCGGAGTGTTGATGAAACACAGAAATTGCATCGGGACTGAGTACAACAGTCACCATGCGCACTTTCCTCCATGGGAGTAATGTCTCAAACAGTCTACGTTTCTATCGTACCCTGCAAGACCAGTAGTAGTTTCCGATGCACATCTGGAGGCATTCTGTAATCTGTGGACTATCAGAGTGTTGATGAAACACAGAAATTGCATCGGGATTGAATACAACAGTCACCATGCGCACTTTCCTCCATGGGAGTATTGTCTCAATCAGTTTACGTTTTGATCGTTCCCTGGAAGACCAGTAGTAGTTTCCGATGCACATCTGGAGGCATTCTGTAATCTGTGGACTATTCGAGTGTTGATGAAACACAGAAATTGCATCGGGATTGAATACAACAGTCACCATGCGCACTATCCTCCATGGGAGTAATGTCTCAAACAGTCTACGTTTTGATCGTTCCCTGGAAGAACAGAAGTAGTTTCCGATGCACATCTTGAGGCATTCTGTAATCTGTGGACCTTCAAAGTGTTGATGAAACACAGAAATTGCATCGGGATTGAATACAACAGTCACAATGCGCCCTCTCCTCCAAGGGAGTAATGTCTCAAACATTTTACGCTTTGATTGTTCCCTGGAAGACCAGTAGTAGTTTCCGATGCACATCTGTGGGCATTCTGTAATGTGTGGACTATCAGAGTGTTGATGAAACACAGAAATTGCATCGGGATTGAATTCAACAGTCACCATGCGCACTTTCCTCCATGGGAGTAATGTCTCAAACAGTCTACGTTTTGATCGTTCCCTGGAAGAACTGAAGTAGTTTCCGATGCACATCTGGAGGCATTCTGTAATCTGTGGACCTTCAAAGTGTTGATGAAACACAGAAATTGCATCGGGATTGAAAACAACAGTCACAATGCGCACTCTCCTCCAAGGGAGTAATGTCTCAAACAGTTTACGCTTTGATTGTTCCCTGGAAGACCAGTAGTAGTTTCCGATGCACCTCTGGGGGCATTCTGTAATGTGTGGACTATCAGTGTGTTGATGAAACACAGAAATTGCATCGGGATTGAATACAACAGTCACCATGCGCACTTTCCTCCACGGGAGTTATGTCACAAACTGTCTACGCTTTGATCTTTCCCTGGAAGACCAGTAGTAGTTTCCGATGCACATCTGTGGGCATTCTGTAATGTGTGGACTATCAGAGTGTTGATGAAACACAGAAATTGCATCGGGATTGAATACAACAGTCACCATGCGCACTTTCCTCCATGGGAGTAATGTCTCAAAGAGTCTACGCTTTGATCGTTCCCTGCAAGACCAGTAGTAGTTTCCGATGCACATCTGGTGGCATTCTGTAATCTGTGGACTTTCAAAGTGTTGATGAAACACAGAAATTGCATCGGGATTGAATACAACAGTCACCATTCGCACTTTCCTCCATGGGAGTAATGTCTCAAAGAGTCTACGCTTTGATCGTTCCCTGGAAGACCAGTAGTAGTTTCCGATGCACATCTGGGGGTATTCTCTAATGTGTGGACTATCAGAGCGTTGATGAAACACAGAAATTGCATCGGGATTGAATACAACAGTCACCATGCGCACTTTCCTCCATGGCAGTAATGTCTTAAACAATCTACGCTTTGATCGTTCCCAGGATGACCAGTAGTAGTTTCCGATGCACATCTGGAGTCATTCTGTAATCTGTGGACATTCAAAGTGTTGATGAATCACAGAAATTGCATCGGGATTGAATACAACAGTCACCATGCGCACTTTCCTCCATGGGAGTAATGTCTCAAACAGTCTACGCTTTGATCGTTCCCTGGAAGAACAGTAGTAGTTTCCGATGCACATCTGGAGGCATTCTGTAATCTGTGGACTATCAGGGTGTTGATGAAACACAGAAATAGCATCGGGATTGAGTACAACAGTCACCATGCGCACTTTCCTTCATGGGAGTAATGTCACAAACAGTCTACGCTTTGATCGTTCCCTGCAAGACCAGTAGCAGTTTCCGCTGCACATCTGGTGTCATTCCCTATTCTGTGGACTATCAGAGTGTTGATGAAACACAGAAATTGCATCGGGATTGAATACAACAGTCACCATGCGCACTTTCCTCCACGGGAGTAATGTCTCAACCAGTTTACGCTTTGATCGTTCCCTGGAAGACCAGTAGTAGTTCCCGATGCACATCTGAGACCATTCTGTAATGTGTCGACTATCAGAGTGTTGATGAAACACAGAAATTGCAAAAGGATTGAATACAACAGTCACCATGCGCACTTTCCTCCATGGGAGTAATGTCTCAAACAGTTTACGATTTTATCGTTCCCTGGAAGACCAGTAGTAGTTTCCGATGCACCTCTGGGGGCATTCTGTAATGTGTGGACTATCAGTGTGTTGATGAAACACAGATATTGCATTAGGATTGAATACAACAGTCACCATGCGCACTTTCCTCCATGGGAGTAATGTCTCAAACAGTTTACGCTTTGATCGTTCCCTCGAAGACCAGTAGTAGTTTCCGATGCACATCTGGAGGCATTCTGTAATCTGTGGAATATCAGAGTGTTGTTGAAACACAGAAACTCCATCGGGATTGAGTACAACAGTCACCAGAGCACTTTCCTCCATGGGAGTAATGTTTCAAACAGTCTACGCTTTGATCATTCCCTGGAAGACCAGTAGTAGTTTCCGATGCACATCTGGAGTCATTCTGTAATCTGTGGACATTGAAAGTGTTGATGAAACACAGAAATTGCATCGGGATTGAATACAACAGTCACCATGCGCACTTTCCTCCATGGGAGTAATGTCTCAAACAGTCTACGCTTTGATCGTCCCTGGAAGACCAGTAGTAGTTTCCGATGCACATCTGGGGGCATTCTGTAATGTGTGGACTATCAGAGCGTTGATGAAACACAGAAATTGCATCGGGATTGAATACAACAGTCACCATGCGCACTTTCCTCCATGGCAGTAATGTCTTAAACAGTCTACGCTTTGATCGTTCCCAGGATGACCAGTAGTATTTTCCGATGCACATCTGGAGTCATTCTGTAATCTGTGGACATTCAAAGTGTTGATGAATCACAGAAATTGCATCATGATTGAATACAACAGTCACAATGCGCACTTTCCTCCATGGGAGTAATGTCTCAAACAGTCTACGCTTTGATTGTTCCCTGGAAGAACAGTAGTAGTTTCCGATGCATATCTGGAGGCATTCTGTAATCTGTGGACCTTCAAAGAGTTGATGAAACACAGAAATAGCATCGGGATGGAATACAACAGTCACCATGCGCACTTTCCTCCACGGGAGTTATGTCACAAACAGTCTACGCTTTGATCTTTCCCTGGAAGACCAGTATCAGTTTCCGCTGCACATCTGGAGGCATTCTGTAATCTGGGGACTATCAGGGTGTTGTTGAAACACAGAAATTGCATCGGGATTGAGTACAACAGTCACCATGCGCACTTTCCTTCATGGGAGTAATGTCTCAAACAGTCTACGATTTAATCGTTTCCTGCAAGACCAGTAGTAGTTTCCGATGCACATCAGGAGGCATTCTGTAATCTGTGGACTATCCGAGTGTTGATGAAACACAGAAATTGCATCGGGATTGAATACAACAGTCACCATGCGCACTTTCCTCCATACCAGTAATGTCTTAAACAGTCTACGGTTTGATCGTTCCCAGGATGACCAGTAGTAGTTTCCGATGCACATCTGGAGTCATTCTGTAATCTGTGGACATTCAAAGTGTTGATGAATCAGATTGATTGCGTCGGGATTGAATACAACAGTCACCATGCGCACTTTCCTCCATGGGAGTAATGTCTCAAACAGTCTACGCTTTGATCGTTCCTTGGAAGTACAGTAGTAGTTTCCGATGCACATCTGGAGGCATTCCGTAATCTGTGGACCTTCAAAGTGTTGATGAAACACAGAAATTGCATCGGGATTGCATACAACAGTCACCATGCCCACTTTCCTTTACGGGAGTAATGTCACATACAGTCTACGCTTTGATCTTTCCCTGGAAGACCAGTAGCAGTTTCCGCTGCACATCTGGAGGCAGTCTGTAATCTGTGGACTATCAGGGTGTTGATGAAACACAGAAATTGCATCGGGATTGAGTACAACAGTCACCATGCGCACTTTCCTCCATTGGAGAAATGTCTCAAACAGTTTACGCTTTGATCGTTCCCTGGAAGACCAGTAGTAGTTTCCGATGCACCTCTGGGGGCATTCTGTAATGTTTGGACTATCGTAGTGTCGATGAAACACAGAAATTGCATCGGGATTGAGTACAACAGTCACCATGCGCACTTTCCTCCATGGGAGTAATGTCTCAACCAGTCTACGGTTCTATCGTTCCCTGCAAGACCAGTAGTTGTTTCCGATGCACATCTGGAGGTATTCTGTAATCTGTGGATCTTCAAAGTGTTGATGAAACACAGAAATTGCATCGGGACGAATACAACAGTCACCATGCGCACATTCCTCCATGGGAGTAATGTCTCAAACAGTCTACGCTTTGATCGTTCCCTGGAAGAACAGTAGTAGTTTCCGATGCACATCTGTAGGCATTCTGTAATCTGAGGACTATGAGAGTGTTGATGAAACACAGAAATTGCATCGGGATTGAATACAACAGTCACCATGCGCACTTCCCTCCATGGGAGTAATGTCTCAAACAATTTACGATTTGATCGTTCCCTGGAAGACCAGTAGTACTTTCCGATGCACATCTGGGGGCATTCTGTAATGTGTGGACTATCAGAGTGTTGATGAAACACAGATATTGCATCGGGATTGAATACAACAGTCACCATGAGCACTTTGCTCCATAGGAGTAATGTCTCAATTAGTCTACGCTTTGATCGTTCCCTGGAAGACCAGTAGTAGTCTCCGATGCACATCTGGAGGCTTTCTGTAATCTGTGGACTATCAGAGTGTTGAAGAAACACAGAAATTGCATCAGGATTGAATACAACAGTCACCATGCGCACTTTCCTCCAAAGGAGTAATGTCACAAACAGTCTACGCTTTGATCTTTCCCTGGAAGACCAGTAGCAGTTTCCGCTGCACATCTGGAGGCATTCTGTAATCTGTGGACTATCAGAGTCTTGATGAAACACAGAAATTGCATCGGGATTGAATACAACAGTAACCATGCGCACTTTCCTCCATGGGAGTAATGTCTCAATCAGTTTACGTATTGATCGTTCCCTGGAAGACCAGTAGTAGTTTCCGATGCACATCTGGAGGCATTCTGTAATCTGTGGACTATCCGAGTGTTGATGAAACACAGATATTGCATCGGGATTGAATACAACAGTCAATATGCGCACTTTCCTCCATGGGAGTAATGTCTCAAACAGTTTACGCTTTGATCGTTCCCTGGAAGACCAGTAGTAGTTTCCGATGCACCTCTGGGGGCATTCTGTAATGTGTGGACTATCAGTGTGTTGATGAAACACAGATATTGCATTAGGATTGAATACAACAGTCACCATGCGCACTTTCCTCCATGGGAGTAATGTCTCAAACAGTCTACGCTTTGATCGTTCCCTGGAAGACCAGTAGTAGTTTCCGATGCACATCAGGGGGCATTCTGTAATGTGTGGACTATCAGAGCGTTGATGAAACACAGAAATTGCATCGGGATTGAATACAACAGTCACAATGCGCACTCTCCTCCAAGGGAGTAATGTCTCAAACAGTTTACGCTTTGATTGTTCCCTGGAAGACCAGTAGTAGTTCCCGATGCACATCTGTGGGCATTCTGTAATGGGTGGACTATCAGAGTGTTGATGAAACCCAGAAATTGCTTCGGGATTGAATACAACAGTCACCATGCGCAGTTTCCTCCATGAGAGTAATGTCTCAAACAGTTTACGCTTTGATCGTTCCCTGGAAGACCAGTAGTAGTTTCCGATGCACATCTGGGGATATTCTGTAATGTGTGGACAATCAGAGTGTTGTTGAAACACAGAAATTGCATCGGGATTGAGTACTACAGTCACCATGCGCACTTTCCTCCATGGGAGTAATGTCTCAAAGAGTCTACGCTTTGATCGTACCCTGCAAGACCAGTAGTAGTTTCCGATGCACATCTGGTGGCATTCTGTAATCTGTGGACCTTCAAAGTGTTGATGAAACACAGAAATTGCATCGGGACTGAATACAACAGTCACCATTCGCACTTTCCTCCATGGGAGTAATGACTCAAACAGTCTACGCTTTGATCGTTCCCTGGAAGACCAGTAGTAGTTTCCGATGCACATCTGGAGGCATTCTGTAATCTGTGGACCTTCAAGGTGTTGATGAAACACAGAAATTGCATCGGGATTGAATACAACAGTCACCATGCGCACTTTCCTCCACGGGAGTTATGTCACAAACAGTCTACGCTTTGATCGTTCCCTGCAAGACCAGTAGCAGTTTCCGCTGCACATCTGGAGGCATTCTGTTATCCGTGGACTATCAGGGTGTTGATGAAACACAGAAATTGCATCGGGATTGAGTACAACAGTCACCATGCGCACTTTCCTTCATGGGAGTAATGCACAAACAGTCTACGCTTTGATCGTTCCCTGCAAGACCAGTAGCAGTTTCCGCTGCACATCTGGAGGCATTCTGTAATCTGTGGACTATCAGAGTGTTGATGAAACACAGAAATTGCATCGGGATTGAATACAACAGTCACCATGCGCATTTTCCTCCATGGGAGGATTGTCTCAATCAGTTTACGTTTTGATCGTTCCCTGGAAGACCAGTAGTAGTTTCCGATGCACATCTGGAGGCATTCTGTAATCTGTGGACTATCCGAGTGTTGATGAAACACTGAAATTGCATCGGGATCGAATACAACAGTCACCATGCGCACTTTGCTCCATAGGAGTAATGTCTTAATTAGTCTACGCTTTGATCGTTCCCTGGAAGACCAGTAGTAGTCTCCGATGCACATCTGGAGGCTTTCTGTAATCTGTGGACTATCAGAGTCTTGATGAAACACAGAAATTGCATCGGGATTGAATACAACAGTCACCATGCGCACTTTCCTCCATGGGAGTAATGTCTCAAAGAGTCTACGCTTTGATCGTTCCCTGCAAGACCAGTAGTAGTTTCCGATGCACATCTGGTGGCATTCTGTAATCTGTGGACCTTCAAAGTGTTGATGAAACACAGAAATTGCATCGGGACTGAATACAACAGTCACCATTCGCACTTTCCTCCATGGGAGTAATGTCTCAAACAGTTTACGCTTTGATCGTTCCCTGGAAGACCAGTAGTAGTTTCCGATGCACCTCTGGGGGCATTCTGTAATGTGTGGACTATCAGTGTGTTGATGAAACACAGATATTGCATTAGGATTGAATACAACAGTCACTATGCGCACTTTCCTCCATGGGAGTAATGTCTCAAACAGTTTACGCTTTAATCGTTCCCTGGAAGACCAGTAGTAGTTTCCGATGCACATCTGGAGGCATTCTGTAATCTGTGGACTATCAGAGTGTTGTTGAAACACAGAAATTGCATCGGGAATGAGTACAACAGTCACCATGAGCACTTTAGTCCATGGGAGTAATGTTTCAAACAGTCTACGCTTTGATCATTCCCTGGAAGACCAGTAGTAGTTTCCGATGCACATCTGGAGTCATTCTGTAATCTGTGGACATTCAAAGTGTTGTTGAAACACAGAAATTGCATCGGGATTGAATACAACAGTCACCATGCGCACTTTCCTCCATGGGAGTAATGTCTCAAACAGTCTACGCTTTGATCGTTCCCTGGAAGACCAGTAGTAGTTTCCGATGCACATCAGGGGGCATTCTGTAATGTGTGGACTATCAGAGCGTTGATGAAACACAGAAATTGCATCGGGATTGAATACAACAGTCACAATGCGCACTCTCCTCCAAGGGAGTAATGTCTCAAACAGTTTACGCTTTGATTGTTCCTTGGAAGACCAGTAGTAGTTCCCGATGCACATCTGTGGGCATTCTGTAATGGGTGGACTATCAGAGTGTTGATGAAACCCAGAAATTGCTTCGGGATTGAATACAACAGTCACCATGCGCACTTTCCTCCATGAGAGTAATGTCTCAAACAGTTTACGCTTTGATCGTTCCCTGGAAGACCAGTAGTATTTTCCGATGCTCATCTGGGGACATTCTGTAATGTGTGGACAATCAGAGTGTTGTTGAAACACAGAAATTGCATCGGGATTGAGTACTACAGTCACCATGCGCACTTTCATCCATGGGAGTAATGTCTCAAAGAGTCTACGCTTTGATCGTACCCTGCAAGACCAGTAGTAGTTTCCGATGCACATCTGGTGGCATTCTGTAATCTGTGGACCTTCAAAGTGTTGATGAAACACAGAAATTGCATCGGGACTGAATACAACAGTCACCATTCGCACTTTCCTCCATGGGAGTAATGACTCAAACAGTCTACGCTTTGATCGTTCCCTGGAAGACCAGTAGTAGTTTCCGATGCACATCTGGGGGCATTCTGTAATGTGTGGACTATCCGAGCGTTGATGAAACACAGAAATTGCATCGGGATTGAATACAACAGTTACCATGCGCACTTTCCTCCATGGCAGCAATGTCTTAAACAGTCTACGCTTTGATCGTTCCCAGGATGACCAGTAGTAGTTTCCGCTGCACATCTGGAGTCATTCTGTAATCTGTGGACATTCAAAGTGTTGATGAATCACAGAAATTGCATCGGGATTGAATACAACAGTCACCATGCGCACTTTCCTCCATGGGAGTAATGTCTCAAACAATCTACGCTTTGATCGTTCCCAGGATGACCAGTAGTAGTTTCCGATGCACATCTGGAGTCATTCTGTAATCTGTGGACATTCAAAGTGTTGATGAATCACAGAAATTGCATCGGGATTGAATACAACAGTCACCATGCGCACTTTCCTCCATGGGAGTAATGTCTCAAACAATCTACGCTTTGATCGTTCCCTGGAAGAACAGTAGTAGTTTCCGATGCACATCTGGAGGCATTCTGTAATCTGTGGACCTTCAAAGTGTTGATGAAACACAGAAATTGCATCGGGATTGAATACAACAGTCACCATGCGCATTTTCCTCCATGGGAGTATTGTCTCAATCAGTTTACGTTTTGATCGTTCCCTGGAAGACCAGTAGTAGTTTCCGATGCACATCTGGAGGCATTCTGTAATCTGTGGACTATCCGAGTGTTGATGAAACACTGAAATTGCATCGGGATCGAATACAACAGTCACCATGCGCACTTTGCTCCATAGGAGTAATGTCTCAATTAGTATACGCTTTGATCGTTTCCTGGAAGACCAGTAGTAGTCTCCGATGCACATCTGGAGGCTTTCTGTATTCTGTGGACTATCAGAGTGTTGAAGAAACACAGAAATTGCATCAGGATTGAATACAACAGTCACCATGCGCACTTTCCTTTAAAGGAGTAATGTCACAAACAGTCTACGCTTTGATCTTTCCCTGGAAGACCAGTAGCAGCTTCCGCTGCACGTCTGGAGGCATTCTGTAATCTGTGGACTATCAGAGTCTTGATGAAACACAGAAATTGCATCGGGATTGAATACAACAGTCACCATGCGCACTTTCCTCCATGGGAGTAATGTCTCAATCAGTTTACGTATTGATCGTTCCCTGGAAGACCAGTAGTAGTTTCCGATGCACATCTGGAGGCATTCTGTAATCTGTGGACTATCCGAGTGTTGATGAAACACAGATATTGCATCGGGATTGAATACAACAGTCAATATGCGCACTTTCCTCCATGGGAGTAATGTCTCAAACAGTTTACGCTTTGATCGTTCCCTGGAAGACCAGTAGTAGTTTCCGATGCACCTCTGGGGGCATTCTGTAATGTGTGGACTATCAGTGTGTTGAAGAAACACAGAAATTGCATCAGGATTGAATACAACAGTCACCATGCGCACTTTCCTCCAAAGGAGTAATGTCTCAAACAGTCTACGCTTTGATCGTTCCCTGGAAGACCAGTAGTAGTTTCCGATGCACATCAGGGGGCATTCTGTAATGTGTGGACTATCAGTGTGTTGAAGAAACACAGAAATTGCATCGGGACTGAATACAACAGTCACCATTCGCACTTTCCTCCATGGGAGTAATGACTCAAACAGTCTACGCTTTGATCGTTCCCTGGAAGACCAGTAGTAGTTTCCGATGCACATCTGGGGGCATTCTGTAATGTGTGGACTATCCGAGCGTTGATGAAACACAGATATTGCATCGGGATTGACCACAACAGTTACCATGCGCACTTTCCTCCATGGCAGCAATGTCTTAAACAGTCTACGCTTTGATCGTTCCCAGGATGACCAGTAGTAGTTTCCGATGCACATCTGGAGTCATTCTGTAATCTGTGGACATTCAAAGTGTTGATGAATCACAGAAATTGCATCGGGATTGAATACAACAGTCACCATGCGCACTTTCCTCCATGGGAGTAATGTCTCAAACAATCTACGCTTTGATCGTTCCCTGGAAGAACAGTAGTAGTTTCCGATGCACATCTGGAGGCATTCTGTAATCTGTGGACCTTCAAGGTGTTGATGAAACACAGAAATTGCATCGGGATTGAATACAACAGTCACCATGCGCACTTTCCTCCACGGGAGTTATGTCACAAACAGTCTACGCTTTGATCATTCCCTGCAAGACCAGTAGCAGTTTCCGCTGCACATCTGGAGGCATTCTGTTATCCGTGGACTATCAGGGTGTTGATGAAACACAGAAATTGCATCGGGATTGAGTACAACAGTCACCATGCGCACTTTCCTTCATGGGAGTAATGCACAAACAGTCTACGCTTTGATCGTTCCCTGGAAGACCAGTAGTAGTCTCCGATGCACATCTGGAGGCTTTCTGTAATCTGTGGACTATCAGAGTGTTGAAGAAACACAGAAATTGCATCAGGATTGAATACAACAGTCACCATGCGCACTTTCCTCCAAAGGAGTAATGTCACAAACAGTCTACGCTTTGATCTTTCCCTGGAAGACCAGTAGCAGTTTCCGCTGCACATCTGGAGGCATTCTGTAATCTGTGGACTATCAGAGTCTTGATGAAACACAGAAATTGCATCGGGATTGAATACAACAGTCACCATGCGCACTTTCCTCCATGGGAGTAATGTCTCAAAGAGTCTACGCTTTGATCGTTCCCTGCAAGACCAGTAGTAGTTTCCGATGCACATCTGGTGGCATTCTGTAATCTGTGGACCTTCAAAGTGTTGATGAAACACAGAAATTGCATCGGGACTGAATACAACAGTCACCATTCGCACTTTCCTCCATGGGAGTAATGTCTCAAACAGTTTACGCTTTGATCGTTCCCTGGAAGACCAGTAGTAGTTTCCGATGCACCTCTGGGGGCATTCTGTAATGTGTGGACTATCAGTGTGTTGATGAAACACAGATATTGCATTAGGATTGAATACAACAGTCACCATGCGCACTTTCCTCCATGGGAGTAATGTCTCAAACAGTTTACGCTTTAATCGTTCCCTGGAAGACCAGTAGTAGTTTCCGATGCACATATGGAGGCATTCTGTAATCTGTGGACTATCAGAGTGTTGTTGAAACACAGAAATTGCATCGGGATTGAGTACAACAGTCACCATGAGCACTTTCCTCCATGGGAGTAATGTTTCAAACAGTCTACGCTTTGATCATTCCCTGGAAGACCAGTAGTAGTTTCCGATGCACATCTGGAGTCATTCTGTAATCTGTGGACATTCAAAGTGTTGTTGAAACACAGAAATTGCATCGGGATTGAATACAACAGTCACCATGCGCACTTTCCTCCATGGGAGTAATGTCTCAAACAGTCTACGCTTTGATCGTTCCCTGGAAGACCAGTAGTAGTTTCCGATGCACATCAGGGGGCATTCTGTAATGTGTGGACTATCAGAGCGTTGATGAAACACAGAAATTGCATCGGGATTGAATACAACAGTCACAATGCGCACTCTCCTCCATGGGAGTAATGTCTCAAACAGTTTACGCTTTGATTGTTCCTCGGAAGACCAGTAGTAGTTCCCGATGCACATCTGTGGGCATTCTGTAATGGGTGGACTATCAGAGTGTTGATGAAACCCAGAAATTGCTTCGGGATTGAATACAACAGTCACCATGCGCACTTTCCTCCATGAGAGTAATGTCTCAAACAGTTTACGCTTTGATCGTTCCCTGGAAGACCAGTAGTAGTTTCCGATGCTCATCTGGGGACATTCTGTAATGTGTGGACAATCAGAGTGTTGTTGAAACACAGAAATTGCATCGGGATTGAGTACTACAGTCACCATGCGCACTTTCATCCATGGGAGTAATGTCTCAAAGAGTCTACGCTTTGATCGTACCCTGCAAGACCAGTAGTAGTTTCCGATGCACATCTGGTGGCATTCTGTAATCTGTGGACCTTCAAAGTGTTGATGAAACACAGAAATTGCATCGGGACTGAATACAACAGTCACCATTCGCACTTTCCTCCATGGGAGTAATGACTCAAACAGTCTACGCTTTGATCGTTCCATGGAAGACCAGTAGTAGTTTCCGATGCACATCTGGGGGCATTCTGTAATGTGTGGACTATCCGAGCGTTGATGAAACAGAGAAATTGCATCGGGATTGAATACAACAGTTACCATGCGCACTTTCCTCCATGGCAGTAATGTCTTAAACAGTCTACGCTTTGATCGTTCCCAGGATGACCAGTAGTAGTTTCCGATGCACATCTGGAGTCATTCTGTAATCTGTGGACATTCAAAGTGTTGATGAATCACAGAAATTGCATCGGGATTGAATACAACAGTCACCATGCGCACTTTCCTCCATGGGAGTAATGTCTCAAACAATCTACGCTTTGATCGTTCCCTGGAAGAACAGTAGTAGTTTCCGATGCACATCTGGAGGCATTCTGTAATCTGTGGACCTTCAAGGTGTTGATGAAACACAGAAATTGCATCGGGATTGAATACAACAGTCACCATGCGCACTTTCCTTCATGGGAGTAATGCACAAACAGTCTACGCTTTGATCGTTCCCTGGAAGACCAGTAGTAGTCTCCGATGCACATCTGGAGGCTTTCTGTAATCTGTGGACTATCAGAGTGTTGAAGAAACACAGAAATTGCATCAGGATTGAATACAACAGTCACCATGCGCACTTTCCTCCAAAGGAGTAATGTCACAAACAGTCTACGCTTTGATCTTTCCCTGGAAGACCAGTAGCAGTTTCCGCTGCACATCTGGAGGCATTCTGTAATCTGTGGACTATCAGAGTCTTGATGAAACACAGAAATTGCATCGGGATTGAATACAACAGTCACCATGCGCACTTTCCTCCATGGGAGTAATGTCTCAAAGAGTCTACGCTTTGATCGTTCCCTGCAAGACCAGTAGTAGTTTCCGATGCACATCTGGTGGCATTCTGTAATCTGTGGACCTTCAAAGTGTTGATGAAACACAGAAATTGCATCGGGACTGAATACAACAGTCACCATTTGCACTTTCCTCCATGGGAGTAATGTCTCAAACAGTTTACGCTTTGATCGTTCCCTGGAAGACCAGTAGTAGTTTCCGATGCACCTCTGGGGGCATTCTGTAACGTGTGGGCTATCAGTGTGTTGATGAAACACAGATATTGCATTAGGATTGAATACAACAGTCACCATGCGCACTTTCCTCCATGGGAGTAATGTCTCAAACAGTTTACGCTTTAATCGTTCCCTGGAAGACCAGTAGTAGTTTCCGATGCACATCTGGAGGCATTCTGTAATCTGTGGACTATCAGAGTGTTGTTGAAACACAGAAATTGCATCGGGATTGAGTACAACAGTCACCATGAGCACTTTCCTCCATGGGAGTAATGTTTCAAACAGTCTACGCTTTGATCATTCCCTGGAAGACCAGTAGTAGTTTCCGATGCACATCTGGAGTCATTCTGTAATCTGTGGACATTCAAAGTGTTGTTGAAACACAGAAATTGCATCGGGATTGAATACAACAGTCACCATGCGCACTTTCCTCCATGGGAGTAATGTCTCAAACAGTCTACGCTTTGATCGTTCCCTGGAAGACCAGTAGTAGTTTCCGATGCACATCAGGGGGCATTCTGTAAATTGTGGACTATCAGAGCGTTGATGAAACACAGAAATTGCATCGGGATTGAATACAACAGTCACAATGCGCACTCTCCTCCAAGGGAGTAATGTCTCAAACAGTTTACGCTTTGATTGTTCCTTGGAAGACCAGTAGTAGTTCCCGATGCACATCTGTGGGCATTCTGTAATGGGTGGACTATCAGAGTGTTGATGAAACCCAGAAATTGCTTCGGGATTGAATACAACAGTCATCATGCGCACTTTCCTCCATGAGAGTAATGTCTCAAACAGTTTACGCTTTGATCGTTCCCTGGAAGACCGGTAGTAGTTTCCGATGCTCATCTGGGGACATTCTGTAATGTGTGGACAATCAGAGTGTTGTTGAAACACAGAAATTGCATCGGGATTGAGTACTACAGTCACCATGCGCACTTTCATCCATGGGAGTAATGTCTCAAAGAGTCTACGCTTTGATCGTACCCTGCAAGACCAGTAGTAGTTTCCGATGCACATCTGGTGGCATTCTGTAATCTGTGGACCTTCAAAGTGTTGATGAAACACAGAAATTGCATCGGGACTGAATACAACAGTCACCATTCGCACTTTCCTCCATGGGAGTAATGACTCAAACAGTCTACGCTTTGATCGTTCCCTGGAAGACCAGTAGTAGTTTCCGATGCACATCTGGGGGCATTCTGTAATGTGTGGACTATCCGAGCGTTGATGAAACACAGAAATTGCATCGGGATTGAATACAACAGTTACCATGCGCACTTTCCTCCATGGCAGCAATGTCTTAAACAGTCTACACTTTGATCGTTCCCAGGATGACCAGTAGTAGTTTCCGCTGCACATCTGGAGTCATTCTGTAATCTGTGGACATTCAAAGTGTTGATGAATCACAGAAATTGCATCGGGATTGAATACAACTGTCACCATGCGCACTTTCCTCCATGGGAGTAATGTCTCAAACAATCTACGCTTTGATCGTTCCCAGGATGACCAGTAGTAGTTTCCGATGCACATCTGGAGTCATTCTGTAATCTGTGGACATTCAAAGTGTTGATGAATCACAGAAATTGCATTGGGATTGAATACAACAGTCACCATGCGTACTTTCCTCCATGGGAGTAATGTCTCAAACAATCTACGCTTTGATCGTTCCCTGGAAGAACAGTAGTAGTTTCCGATGCACATCTGGAGGCATTCTGTAATCTGTGGACCTTCAAAGTGTTGATGAAACACAGAAATTGCATCGGGATTGAATACAACAGTCACCATGCGCATTTTCCTCCAGGGGAGTATTGTCTCAATCAGTTTACGTTTTGATCGTTCCCTGGAAGACCAGTAGTAGTTTCCGATGCACATCTGGAGGCATTCTGTAATCTGTGGACTATCCGAGTGTTGATGAAACACTGAAATTGCATCGGGATCGAATACAACAGTCACCATGCGCACTTTGCTCCATAGGAGTAATGTCTCAATTAGTCTACGCTTTGATCGTTCCCTGGAAGACCAGTAGTAGTCTCCGATGCACATCTGGAGGCTTTCTGTAATCTGTGGACTATCAGAGTGTTGAAGAAACACAGAAATTGCATCAGGATTGAATACAACAGTCACCATGCGCACTTTCCTTTAAAGGAGTAATGTCACAAACAGTCTACGCTTTGATCTTTCCCTGGAAGACCAGTAGCAGTTTCCGCTGCACATCTGGAGGCATTCTGTAATCTGTGGACTATCAGAGTCTTGATGAAACACAGAAATTGCATCGGGATTGAATACAACAGTCACCATGCGCACTTTCCTCCATGGGAGTAATGTCTCAATCAGTTTACGTATTGATCGTTCCCTGGAAGACCAGTAGTTGTTTCCGATGCACATCTGGAGGCATTCTGTAATCTGTGGACTATCCGAGTGTTGATGAAACACAGAAATTGCATCGGGATTGAATACAACAGTCACCATGCGCACTTTCCTTCATGGCAGTAATGCACAAAGAGTCTACGCTTTGATCGTTCCCTGCAAGACCAGTAGCAGTTTCCGCTGCACATCTGGAGGCATTCTGTAATCTGTGGACTATCAGAGTGTTGATGAAACACAGAAATTGCATCGGGATTGAATACAACAGTCACCATGCGCATTTTCCTCCATGGGAGTATTGTCTCAATCAGTTTCGATTTGATCGTTCCCTGGAAGGCCAGTAGCAGTTTCCGCTGCACATCTGGAGGCATTCTGTAATCTGTGGACTATCAGGGTCTTGATGAAACACAGAAATTGCATCGGGATTGAATACAACAGTCACCATGCGCACTTTCCTCCATGGGAGTAATGTCTCAAACAGTTTACGCTTTGATCGTTCCCTGGAAGACCAGTAGTAGTTTCCGATGCACCTCTGGGGGCATTCTGTAATGTGTGGACTATCAGTGTGTTGATGAAACACAGATATTGCATTAGGATTGAATACAACAGTCACCATGCGCACTTTCCTCCATGGGAGTAATGTCTCAAACAGTTTACGCTTTAATCGTTCCCTGGAAGACCAGTAGTAGTTTCCGATGCACATCTGGAGGCATTCTGTAATCTGTGGACTATCAGAGTGTTGTTGAAACACAGAAATTGCATCGGGATTGAGTACAACAGTCACCATGAGCACTTTCCTCCATGGGAGTAATGTTTCAAACAGTCTACGCTTTGATCATTCCCTGGAAGACCAGTAGTAGTTTCCGATGCACATCTGGAGTCATTCTGTAATCTGTGGACATTCAAAGTGTTGTTGAAACACAGAAATTGCATCGGGATTGAATACAACAGTCACCATGCGCACTTTCCTCCATGGGAGAAATGTCTCAAACAGTCTACGCTTTGATCGTTCCCTGGAAGTCCAGTAGTAGTTTCCGATGCACATCAGGGGGCATTCTGTAATGTGTGGACTATCAGAGCGTTGATGAAACACAGAAATTGCATCGGGATTGAATACAACAGTCACAATGCGCACTCTCCTACAAGGGAGTAATGTCTCAATCAGTTTACGCTTTGATTGTTCCCTGGAAGACCAGTAGTAGTTTCCGCTGCACATCTGGGGACATTCTGTAATGTGTGGACAATCAGAGTGTTGATGAAACACAGAAATTGCATCGGGATTGAGTACTACAGTCACCATGCGCACTTTCCTCCATGGGAGTAATGTCTCAAAGAGTCTACGCTTTGATCGTACCCTGCAAGACCAGTAGTAGATTCCGATGCACATCTGGTGGCATTCTGTAATCTGTGGACCTTCAAAGTGTTGATGAAACACAGAAATTGCATCGGGACTGAATACAACAGTCACCATTCGCACTTTCCTCCATGGGAGTAACGACTCAAACAGTCTACGCTTTGATCGTTCCCTGGAAGACCAGTAGTAGTTTCCGATGCACATCTGGGGGCATTCTGTAATGTGTGGACTATCCGAGCGTTGATGAAACACAGAAATTGCATCGGGATTGAATACAACAGTTACCATGCGCACTTTCCTCCATGGCAGCAATGTCTTAAACAGTCTACGCTTTGATCGTTCCCAGGATGACCAGTAGTAGTTTCCGATGCACATCTGGAGTCATTCTGTAATCTGTGGACATTCAAAGTGTTGATGAATCACAGAAATTGCATCGGGATTGAATACAACAGTCACCATGCGCACTTTCCTCCATGGGAGTAATGTCTCAAACAGTTTACGCTTTGATCGTTCCCTGGAAGAACAGTAGTAGTTTGCGATGCACATCTGGAGGCATTCTGTAATCTGTGGACCTTCAAAGTGTTGATGAAACACAGAAATTGCATCGGGATTGAATACAACAGTCACAATGCGCACTCTCCTCCAAGGGAGTAATGTCTCAAACAGTTTACGCTTTGATTGTTCCCTGGAAGACCAGTAGTAGTTCCCGATGCACATCTGTGGCCATTCTGTAATGGGTGGACTATCAGAGTGTTGATGAAACACAGAAAATGCTTCGGGATTGAATACAACAGTCACCATGCGCGCTTTCCTCCATGAGAGTAATGTCTCAAACAGTTTACGCTTTGATCGTTCCCTGGAAGACCAGTAGTAGTTTCCGATGCACATCTGGGGACATTCTGTAATGTGTGGACAATCAGAGTGTGGATGAAACACAGAAATTGCATCGGGATTGAGTACTACAGTCACCATGCGCACTTTCCTCCATGGGAGTAATGTCTCAAAGAGTCTACGCTTTGATCGTACCCTGCAAGACCAGTAGTAGTTTCCGATGCACATCAGGGGGCATTCTGTAATCTGTGGACCTTCAAAGTGTTGATGAAACACAGAAATTGCATCGGGACTGAATACAACAGTCACCATTCGCACTGTCCTCCATGGGAGTAATGACTCAAACAGTCTACGCTTTGATCGTTCCCTGGAAGACCAGTAGTAGTTTCCGATGCACATCTGGGGGCATTCTGTAATGTGTGGACTATCCGAGCGTTGATGAAACACAGAAATTGCATCGGGATTGAATACAACAGTTACCATGCGCACTTTCCTCCATGGCAGCAATGTCTTAAACAGTCTACGCTTTGATCGTTCCCAGGATGACCAGTAGTAGTTTCCGCTGCACATCTGGAGTCATCCTGTAATCTGTGGACATTCAAAGTGTTGATGAAACACAGAAATTGCATCGGGATTGAATACAACAGTCACCATGCGCACTTTCCTCCATGGGAGTAATGTCTCAAACAATCTACGCTTTGATCGTTCCCTGGAAGAACAGTAGTAGTTTCCGATGCACATCTGGAGGCATTCTGTAATCTGTGGACTATCAGAGTGTTGATGAAACACAGAAATTGCATCGGGATTGAATACAACAGTCACCATGCGCGCTTTCCTCCATGGGAGTAATGTCTCAATCAGTTTACGTTTTGATCGTTCCCTGGAAGACCAGTAGTAGTTTCCGCTGCACATCTGGTGGCATTCTGTAATCTGTGGACTATCAGAGTGTTGATGAAACACAGAAATTGCATCGGGATTGAATACAACAGTCACCATGCGCGCTTTCCTCCATGGGAGTAATGTCTCAATCAGTTTACGTTTTGATCGTTCCCTGGAAGACCAGTAGTAGTTTCGGATGCACATCTGGAGGAATTCTGTAATCTGTGGACTATCCGAGTGTTGATGAAACACAGAAATTGCATCGGGATTGAATACAACAGTCACCATGCGCACTTTCCTCCATGGGAGTAATGTCTCAAACAGTTTACGCTTTGATCGTTCCCTGGAAGACCAGTAGTAGTTTCCGATGCACCTCTGGGGGCATTCTGTAATGTGTGGACTATCAGTGTGTTGATGAAACCCAGATATTGCATTAGGATTGAAGACAACAGTCACCATGCGCACTTTCCTCCATGGGAGTAATGTCTCAAACAGTCTACGCTATGATCGTTCCCTGGAAGAACAGCAGTAGTTTCCGATGCACATCTGGAGGCATTCTGTAATCTGTGGACCTTCAAAGTGTTGATGAAACACAGAAATTGCATCGGGATTGAATACAACAGTCACAATGCGCACTCTCCTCCAAGGGAGTTATGTCACAAACAGTCTACGCTTTGATATTTCCCTGGAAGACCAGTAGCAGTTTCCGCTGCACATCTGGACGCATTCTGTTATCCGTGGACTATCAGGGTGTTGATGAAACACAGAAATTGCATCGGGATTGAGTACAACAGTCACCATGCGCACTTTCCTTCATGGGAGTAATGTCACAAACAGTCTACGCTTTGATCGTTCCCTGCAAGACCAGTAGCAGTTTCCGCTGCACATCTGGAGGCATTCTGTAATCTGTGGACTATCAGAGTGTTGATGAAACACAGAAATTGCATCGGGATTGAATACAACAGTCACCATGCGCGCTTTCCTCCATGGGAGTAATGTCTCAATCAGTTTACGTTTTGGTCGTTCCCTGGAAGACCAGTAGTAGTTTCCGATGCACATCTGGAGGCATTCTGTAATCTGTGGACTATCCGAGTGTAGATGAAACACAGAAATTGCATCGGGATTGAATACAACAGTCACAATGCACACTCTCCTCCAAGGGAGTAATGTCTCAAACAGTTTAGGCTTTGATTGTTCCCTGGAAGACCAGTAGTAGTTTCCGATGCACATCTGTGGGCATTCTGTAATGTGTGCACTATCAGAGTGTTGATGAAACACAGAAATTGCATCGGGATTGAATACAACAGTCACCATGCGCAGTTTCCTCCATGGGAGTAATGTCTCAGACAGTTTACGCTTTGATCGTTCCCTGGAAGACCAGTAGTAGTTTCCGATGCACATCTGGGGACATTCTGTAATGTGTGGACAATCAGAGTGTTGATGAAACACAGAAATTGCATCGGGATTGAGTACTACAGTCACCATGCGCACTTTCCTCCATGGGAGTAATGTCTCAAAGAGTCTACGCTTTGATCGTTCCCTGCAAGCCAGTAGTAGTTTCCGATGCACATCTGGTGGCATTCTGTAATGTGTGGACAATCAGAGTGTTGATGAAACACAGACATTGCATCGGGATTGAGTACTACAGTCACCATGCGCACTTTCCTCCATGGGAGTAATGTCTCAAAGAGTCTACGCTTTGATCGTACCCAGCAAGACCAGTAGTAGTTTCCGATGCACATCTGGTGGCATTCTGTAATCTGTGGACCTTCAAAGTGTTGATGAAACACAGAAATTGCATCGGGACTGAATACAACAGTCACCATTCGCACTTTCCTCCATGGGAGTAATGACTCAAACAGTCTACGCTTTGATCGTTCCCACGAAGACCAGTAGTAGTTTCCGATGCACATCTGGGGGCATTCTGTAATGTGTGGACTATCAGAGCGTTGATGAAACACAGAAATTTCATCGGGATTGAATACAACAGTTACCATGCGCACTTTCCTCCATGGCAGCAATGTCTTAAACAGTCTACGCTTTGATCGTTCCCAGGATGACCAGTAGTAGATTCCGATGCACATCTGGAGTCATTCTGTAATCTGTGGACCTTCAAAGTGTTGATGAAACACAGAAATTGCATCGGGATTGAATACAACAGTCACCATGCGCGCTTTCCTCCATGGCAGCAATGTCTTAAACAGTCTACGCTTTGATCTTTCCCTGGAAGACCAGTAGCAGTTTCCGCTGCACATCTGGAGGCATTCTGTTATCTGTGGACTATCCGAGTGTTGATGAAACACAGAAATTGCATCGGGATTCAATACAACAGTCACAATGCGCACTCTCCTCCAAGGGAGTAATGTCTCAAACAGTTTAGGCTTTGATTGTTCCCTGGAAGACCAGTAGTAGTTTCCGATGCACATCTGTGGGCATTCTGTAATGTGTGGACTATCAGAGTGTTGATGAAACACAGAAATTGCATCGGGATTGAATACAACAGTCACCATGCGCACTTTCCTCCATGGGAGTAATGTCTCAAACAGTTTACGCTTTGATCGTTCCCTGCAAGACCAGTAGTAGCTTCCGATGCACATCTGGTGGCATTCTGTAATCTGTGGACCTTCAAAGTGTTGATGAAACACAGAAATTGCATCGGGATTGAATATAACAGTCACCATTCGCACTTTCCTCCATGGGAGTAATGTCTCAAACTGTCTACGCTTTGATCGTTCCCTGGAAGACTAGTAGTAGTTTCCGATGCACATCTGGAGGCATTCTGTAATCTGTGGACCTTCAAAGTGTTGATGAAACACAGAAATTGCATCGGGATGGAACACAACAGTCACCATGCGCACTTTCCTCCACGGGAGTTATGTCACAAAGAGTCTACGCTTTGATCTTTCCCTGGAAGACCAGCATCAGTTTCCGCTGCACATCTGGAGGCATTCTGTAATCTGTGGACTATCAGGGTGTTGATGAAACACAGAAATTGCATCGGGATTGAGTACAACAGTCACCATGCGCACTTTCCTTCATGGGAGTAATGTCTCAAACAGTCTACGCGTTGATCGTTCCCTGCAAGACCAGTAGTAGTTTCCGATGCACATCTGGAAGCATTCTGTAATCTGTGGACTATCAGAGTGTTGTTGAAACACAGAGATTGCATCGGGATTGAGTACAACAGTCACCATGAGCACTTTCCTCCATGGGAGTAATGTTTCAAACAGTCTACGCTTTGATCGTTCCCAGGATGACCAGTAGTAGTTTCCGCTGCACATCTGGAGTCATCCTGTAATCTGTGGACATTCAAAGTGTTGATGAAACACAGAAATTGCATCGGGATTGAATACAACAGTCACCATGCGCACTTTCCTCCATGGGAGTAATGTCTCAAACAATCTACGCTTTGATCGTTCCCTGGAAGAACAGTAGTAGTTTCCGATGCACATCTGGAGGCATTCTGTAATCTGTGGACTATCAGAGTGTTGATGAAACACAGAAATTGCATCGGGATTGAATACAACAGTCACCATGCGCGCTTTCCTCCATGGGAGTAATGTCTCAATTAGTTTACGTTTTGATCGTTCCCTGGAAGACCAGTAGTAGTTTCTGCTGCACATCTGGAGGCATTCTGTAATCTGTGGACTATCAGAGTGTTGATGAAACACAGAAATTGCATCGGGATTGAATACAACAGTCACCATGCGCGCTTTCCTCAGTGGGAGTAATGTCTCAATCAGTTTACGTTTTGATCGTTCCCTGGAAGTCCAGTAGTAGTTTCGGATGCACATCTGGAGGCATTCTGTAATCTGTGGACTATCCGAGTGTTGATGAAACACAGAAATTGCATCGGGATTGAATACAACAGTCACCATACGCACTTTCCTCCATGGGAGTAATGTCTCAAACAGTTTACGCTTTGATCGTTCCCTGGAAGACCAGTAGTAGTTTCCGATGCACCTCTGGGGGCATTCTGTAATGTGTGGACTATCAGTGTGTTGATGAAACCCAGATATTGCATTAGGATTGAAGACAACAGTCACCATGCGCACTTTCCTCCATGGGAGTAATGTCTCAAACAGTCTACGCTATGATCGTTCCCTGGAAGAACAGCAGTAGTTTCCGATGCACATCTGGAGGCATTCTGTAATCTGTGGACCTTCAAAGTGTTGATGAAACACAGAAATTGCATCGGGATTGAATACAACAGTCACAATGCGCACTCTCCTCCAAGGGAGTTATGTCACAAACAGTCTACGCTTTGATCTTTCCCTGGAAGACCAGTAGCAGTTTCCGCTGCACATCTGGACGCATTCTGTTATCCGTGGACTATCAGGGTGTTGATGAAACACAAAAATTGCATCGGGATTGAGTACAACAGTCACCATGCGCACATTCCTTCATGGGAGTAATGTCACAAACAGTCTACGCTTTGATCGTTCCCTGCAAGACCAGTAGCAGTTTCCGCTGCACATCTGGAGGCATTCTGTAATCTGTGGACTATCAGAGTGTTGATGAAACACAGAAATTGCATCGGGATTGAATACAACAGTCACCATGCGCGCTTTCCTCCATGGGAGTAATGTCTCAATCAGTTTACGTTTTGGTCGTTCCCTGGAAGACCAGTAGTAGTTTCCGATGCACATCTGGAGGCATTCTGTAATCTGTGGACTATCCGAGTGTAGATGAAACACAGAAATTGCATCGGGATTGAATACAACAGTCACAATGCACACTCTCCTCCAAGGGAGTAATGTCTCAAACAGTTTAGGCTTTGATTGTTCCCTGGAAGACCAGTAGTAGTTTCCGATGCACATCTGTGGGCATTCTGTAATGTGTGCACTATCAGAGTGTTGATGAAACACAGAAATTGCATCGGGATTGAATACAACAGTCACCATGCGCAGTTTCCTCCATGGGAGTAATGTCTCAGACAGTTTACGCTTTGATCGTTCCCTGGAAGACCAGTAGTAGTTTCCGATGCACATCTGGGGACATTCTGTAATGTGTGGACAATCAGAGTGTTGATGAAACACAGAAATTGCATCGGGATTGAGTACTACAGTCACCATGCGCACTTTCCTCCATGGGAGTAATGTCTCAAAGAGTCTACGCTTTGATCGTTCCCTGCAAGCCAGTAGTAGTTTCCGATGCACATCTGGTGGCATTCTGTAATGTGTGGACAATCAGAGTGTTGATGAAACACAGACATTGCATCGGGATTGAGTACTACAGTCACCATGCGCACTTTCCTCCATGGGAGTAATGTCTCAAAGAGTCTACGCTTTGATCGTACCCAGCAAGACCAGTAGTAGTTTCCGATGCACATCTGGTGGCATTCTGTAATCTGTGGACCTTCAAAGTGTTGATGAAACACAGAAATTGCATCGGGACTGAATACAACAGTCACCATTCGCACTTTCCTCCATGGGAGTAATGACTCAAACAGTCTACGCTTTGATCGTTCCCACGAAGACCAGTAGTAGTTTCCGATGCACATCTGGGGGCATTCTGTAATGTGTGGACTATCAGAGCGTTGATGAAACACAGAAATTTCATCGGGATTGAATACAACAGTTACCATGCGCACTTTCCTCCATGGCAGCAATGTCTTAAACAGTCTACGCTTTGATCGTTCCCAGGATGACCAGTAGTAGTTTCCGATGCACATCTGGAGTCATTCTGTAATCTGTGGACCTTCAAAGTGTTGATGAAACACAGAAATTGCATCGGGATTGAATACAACAGTCACCATGCGCGCTTTCCTCCATGGCAGCAATGTCTTAAACAGTCTACGCTTTGATCTTTCCCTGGAAGACCAGTAGCAGTTTCCGCTGCACATCTGGAGGCATTCTGTTATCAGTGGACTATCCGAGTGTTGATGAAACACAGAAATTGCATCGGGATTCAATACAACAGTCACAATGCGCACTCTCCTCCAAGGGAGTAATGTCTCAAACAGTTTAGGCTTTGATTGTTCCCTGGAAGACCAGTAGTAGTTTCCGATGCACATCTGTGGGCATTCTGTAATGTGTGGACTATCAGAGTGTTGATGAAACACAGAAATTGCATCGGGATTGAATACAACAGTCACCATGCGCACTTTCCTCCATGGGAGTAATGTCTCAAACAGTTTACGCTTTGATCGTTCCCTGCAAGACCAGTAGTAGCTTCCGATGCACATCTGGTGGCATTCTGTAATCTGTGGACCTTCAAAGTGTTGATGAAACACAGAAATTGCATCGGGATTGAATATAACAGTCACCATTCGCACTTTCCTCCATGGGAGTAATGTCTCAAACTGTCTACGCTTTGATCGTTCCCTGGAAGACTAGTAGTAGTTTCCGATGCACATCTGGAGGCATTCTGTAATCTGTGGACCTTCAAAGTGTTGATGAAACACAGAAATTGCATCGGGATGGAACACAACAGTCACCATGCGCACTTTCCTCCACGGGAGTTATGTCACAAAGAGTCTACGCTTTGATCTTTCCCTGGAAGACCAGCATCAGTTTCCGCTGCACATCTGGAGGCATTCTGTAATCTGTGGACTATCAGGGTGTTGATGAAACACAGAAATTGCATCGGGATTGAGTACAACAGTCACCATGCGCACTTTCCTTCATGGGAGTAATGTCTCAAACAGTCTACGCGTTGATCGTTCCCTGCAAGACCAGTAGTAGTTTCCGATGCACATCTGGAAGCATTCTGTAATCTGTGGACTATCAGAGTGTTGTTGAAACACAGAGATTGCATCGGGATTGAGTACAACAGTCACCAAGAGCACTTTCCTCCATGGGAGTAATGTTTCAAACAGTCTACGCTTTGATCATTCCCTGGAAGACCAGTAGTAGTTTCCGATGCACATCTGTAGTCATTCTGTAATCTGTGGACTATCCGAGTGTTGATGAAACATTGAAATTGCATCGGGATCGAATACAACAGTCACCATGCGCACTTTGCTCCATAGGAGTAATGTCTCAATTAGTCTACGCTTTGATCGTTCCCTGGAAGACCAGTAGTAGTCTCCGATGCACATCTGGAGGCTTTCTGTAATCTGTGGACTATCAGAGTGTTGAAGAAACACAGAAATTGCATCAGGATTGAATACAACAGTCACCATGCGCACTTTCCTCCAAAGGAGTAATGTCACAAACAGTCTACGCTTTGATCTTTCCCTGGAAGACCAGTAGCAGTTTCCGCTGCACATCTGGAGGCATTCTGTAATCTGTGGACTATCAGAGTCTTGATGAAACACAGAAATTGCATCGGGATTGAATACAACAGTCACCATGCGCACTTTCCTCCATGGGAGTAATGTCTCAATCAGTTTACGTATTGATCGTTCCCTGGAAGACCAGTAGTAGTTTCCGATGCACATCTGGAGGCATTCTGTAATCTGTGGACTATCCGAGTGTTGATGAAACACAGAAATTGCATCGGGATTGAATACAACAGTCAATATGCGCACTTTCCTCCATGGGAGTAATGTCTCAAACAGTTTACGCTTTGATCGTTCCCTGGAAGACCAGTAGTAGTTTCCGCTGCACCTCTGGGGGCATTCTGTAATGTGTGGAGTATCAGTGTGTTGATGAAACACAGATATTGCATTAGGATTGAATACAACAGTCACCATGCGCACTTTCCTCCATGGGAGTAATGTCTCAAACAGTTTACGCTTTAATCGTTCCCTAGAAGACCAGTAGTAGTTTCCGATGCACATCTGGAGGCATTCTGTAATCTGTGGACTATCAGAGTGTTGTTGAAACAGAGAAATTGCATCGGGATTGAGTACAACAGTCACCATGAGCACTTTCCTCCATGGGAGTAATGTTTCAAACAGTCTACGCTTTGATCATTCCCTGGAAGACCAGTAGTAGTTTCCGATGCACATCTGGAGTCATTCTGTAATCTGTGGACATTCAAAGTGTTGTTGAAACACAGAAATTGCATCGGGATTGAATACAACAGTCACCTTGCGCACTTTCCTCCATGGGAGTAATGTCTCAAACAGTCTACGCTTTGATCGTTCCCTGGAAGTCCAGTAGTAGTTTCCGATGCACATCAGGGGGCATTCTGTAATGTGTGGACTATCAGAGCGTTGATGAAACACAGAAATTGCATCGGGAGTGAATACAACAGTCACAATGCGAACTCTCCTCCAAGGGAGTAATGTCTCAAACAGTTTACGCTTTGATTGTTCCCTGGAAGACCAGTAGTAGTTCCCGATGCACATCTGTGGGCATTCTGTAATGGGTGGACTATAAGAGTGTTGATGAAACACAGAAATTGCTTCGGGATTGAATACAACAGTCACAATGCGCACTTTCCTCCATGAGAGTAATGTCTCAAACAGTTTACGCTTTGATCGTTCCCTGGAAGACCAGTAGTAGTTTCCGATGCACATCTGGGGACATTCTGTAATGTGTGGACAATCAGAGTGTTGATGAAACACAGAAATTGCATCGGGATTGAGTAGTACAGTCACCATGCGCACTCTCCTCCAAGGGAGTAGTGTCTCAAAGAGTCTACGCTTTGATCGTACCCTGCAAGACCAGTAGTAGTTTCCGATGCACATCTGGTGGCATTCTGTAATCTGTGGACCTTCAAAGTGTTGATGAAACACAGAAATTGCATCGGGACTGAATACAACAGTCACCATTCGCACTTTCCTCCATGGGAGTAATGACTCAAACAGTCTACGCTTTGATCGTTCCCTGGAAGACCAGTAGTAGTTTCCGATGCACATCTGGGGGCATTCTGTAATGTGTGGACTATCCGAGCGTTGATGAAACACAGAAATTGCATCGGGATTGAATACAACAGTTACCATGCGCACTTTCCTCCATGGCAGCAATGTCTTAAACAGTCTACGCTTTGATCGTTCCCAGGATGACCAGTAGTAGTTTCCGATGCACATCTGGAGTCATTCTGTAATCTGTGGACTTTCAAAGTGTTGATGAATCACAGAAATTGCATCGGGATTGAATACAACAGTCACCATGCGCACTTTCCTCCATGGGAGTAATGTCTCAAACAGTCTACGCTTTCATCGTTCCCTGGAAGAACAGTAGTAGTTTCCGATGCACATCTGGAGGCATTCTGTAATCTGTGGACCTTCAAAGTGTTGATGAAACACAGAAGTTGCATCGGGATTGAATACAACAGTCACAATGCGCACTCTCCTCCAAGGGAGTAATGTCTCAAACAGTTTACGCTTTGATTGTTCCCTGGAAGACCAGTAGTAGTTCCCGATGAACATCTGTGGGCATTCTGTAATGTGTGGACTATCCGAGCGTTGATGAAACACAGAAATTGCATCGGGATTGAATACAACAGTTACCATGCGCACTTTCCTCCATGGGAGTAATGTCTCAAACAGTTTACGCTTTGATCGTTCCCTGGAAGACCAGTAGTAGTTTCCGATGCACCTCTGGGGGCATTCTGTAATGTGTGGACTATCAGTGTGTTGATGAAACACAGATATTGCATTAGGATTGAATACAACAGTCACCATCCGCACTTTCCTCCATGGGAGTAATGTCTCAAACAGTCTACGCTATGATCGTTCCCTGGAAGAACAGCAGTAGTTTCCGATGCACATCTGGAGGCATTCTGTAATCTGTGGACCCTCAAAGTGTTGATGAAACACAGAAATTGCATCTGGATTGAATACAACAGTCACAATGCGCACTCTCCTCCAAGGGAGTTATGTCAGAAACAGTCTACGCTTTGATCTTTCCCTGGAAGACCAGTAGCAGTTTCCGCTGCACATCTGGACGCATTCTGTTATCTGTGGACTATCAGGGTGTTGATGAAACACAGAAATTGCATCGGGATTGAGTACAACAGTCACCATGCGCACTTTCCTTCATGGGAGTAATGTCACAAACAGTCTACGCTTTGATCGTTCCCTGCAAGACCAGTAGCAGTTTCCGCTGCACATCTGGAGGCATTCTGTAATCTGTGGACTATCAGAGTGTTGATGAAACACAGAAATTGCATCGGGATTGAATACAACAGTCACCATGCGCGCTTTCCTCCATGGGAGTAATGTCTCAATCAGTTTACGTTTTGGTCGTTCCCTGGAAGACCAGTAGTAGTTTCCGATGCACATCTGGAGGCATTCTGTAATCTGTGGACTATCCGAGTGTTGATGAAACACAGAAATTGCATCGGGATTGAATACAACAGTCACAATGCGCACTCTCCTCCAAGGGAATAATGTCTCAAACAGTTTAGGCTTTGATTGTTCCCTGGAAGACCAGTAGTAGTTTCCGATGCACATCTGTGGGCATTCTGTAATGTGTGGACTATCAGAGTGTTGATGAAACACAGAAATTGCATCGGGATTGAATACAACAGTCACCATGCGCACTTTCCTCCATGGGAGAAATGTCTCAGACAGTTTACGCTTTGATCGTTCCCTGGAAGACCAGTAGTAGTTTCCCATGCACATCTGGGGACATTCTGTAATGTGTGGACAATCAGAGTGTTGATGAGACACAGAAATTGCATCGGGTTTGAGTACTACAGTCACCATGCGCACTTTCCTCCATGGGAGTAATGTCTCAAAGAGTCTACGCTTTGATCGTTCCCTGCAAGCCAGTAGTAGTTTCCGATGCACATCTGGAGGCATTCTGTAATCTGTGGACCTTCAAAGTGTTGATGAAACACAGAAATTGCATCGGGATTGAATACAACAGTCACCATGCGCACTTTCCTCCACGGGAGTTATGTCACAAACAGTCTACGCTTTGATCTTTCCCTGGAAGACCAGTAGCAGTTTCCGCTGCACATCTGGAGGCATTCTGTTATCTGTGGACTATCAGGGTGTTGATGAAACACAGAAATTGCATCGGGATTGAGTACAACAGTCACCATGCGCACTTTCCTTCATGGGAGTAATGTCACAAACAGTCTACGCTTTGATCGTTCCCTGCAAGACCAGTAGCAGTTTCCGCTGCACATCTGGAGGCATTCTGTAATCTGTGGACCTTCAAAGTGTTGATGAAACACAGAAATTGCATCGGGACTGAATACAACAGTCACCATTCGCACTTTCCTCCATGGGAGTAATGACTCAAACAGTCTACGCTTTGATCGTTCCCTGGAAGACCAGTAGTAGTTTCCGATGCACATCTGGGGGCATTCTGTAATGTGTGGACTATCAGAGCGTTGATGAAACACAGAAATTGCATCGGGATTGAATACAACAGTTACCATGCACACTTTCCTCCATGGCAGCAATGTCTTAAACAGTCTACGCATTGATCGTTCCCAGGATGACCAGTAGTAGTTTCCGATGCACATCTGGAGTCATTCTGTAATCTGTGGACATTCAAAGTGTTGATGAATCACAGAAATTGCATCGGGATTGAATACAACAGTCACCATGCGCACTTTCCTCCATGGGAGTAATGTCTCAAACAGTCTACGCTTTGATCGTTCCCTGGAAGAACAGTAGTAGTTTCCGATGCACATCTGGAGGCATTCTGTAATCTGTGGACCTTCAAAGTGTTGATGAAACACAGAAATTGCATCGGGATTGAATACAACAGTCACCATGCGCACTTTCCTCCACGGGAGTTATGTCACAAACAGTCTACGCTTTGATCTTTCCCTGGAAGACCAGTAGCAGTTTCCGCTGCACATCTGGAGGCATTCTGTTATCTGTGGACTATCAGGGTGTTGATGAAACACAGAAATTGCATCGGGATTGAGTACAACAGTCACCATGCGCACTTTCCTTCATGGGAGTAATGTCACAAACAGTCTACGCTTTGATCGTTCCCTGCAAGACCAGTAGCAGTTTCCGCTGCACATCTGGAGGCATTCTGTAATCTGTGGACTATCAGAGTGTTGATGAAACACAGAAATTGCATCGGGATTGAATACAACAGTCACCATGCGCGCTTTCCTCCATGGGAGTAATGTCTCAATCAGTTTACGTTTTGATCGTTCCCTGGAAGACCAGTAGTAGTTTCCGATGCACATCTGGAGGTATTCTGTAATCTGTGGACTATCCGAGTGTTGATGAAACACAGAAATTGCATCGGGATTGAATACAACTGTCACAATGCGCACTCTCCTCCAAGGGAGTAATGTCTCAAACAGTTTAGGCTTTGATTGTTCCCTGGAAGACCAGTCGTAGTTTCTGATGCACATCTGTGGGCATTCTGTAATGTGTGGACTATCAGAGTGTTGATGAAACACAGAAATTGCATCGGGATTGAATACAACAGTCACCATGCGCACTTTCCTCCATGGGAGTAATGTCTCAAACAGTTTACGCTTTGATCGTTCCCTGCAAGACCAGTAGTAGTTTCCGATGCACATCTGGTGGCATTCTGTAATCTGTGGACCTTTAAAGTGTTGATGAAACACAGAAATTGCATCGGGATTGAATACAACAGTCACCATTCGCACTTTCCTCCATGGGAGTAATGTCTCAAACTGTCTACGCTTTGATCGTTCCCTGGAAGACCAGTAGTAGTTTCCGATGCACATCTGGAGGCATTCTGTAATCTGTGGACCTTCAAAGTGTTGATGAAACACAGAAATTGCATCGGGATGGAACACAACAGTCACCATGCGCACTTTTTCTCCACGGGAGTTATGTCACAAAGAGTCTACGCTTTGATCTTTCCCTGGAAGACCAGCATCAGTTTCCGCTGCACATCTGGAGGCATTCTGTAATCTGTGGACTATCAGGGTGTTGATGAAACACAGAAATTGCATCGGGATTGAGTACAACAGTCACCATGCGCACTTTCCTTCATGGGAGTAATGTCTCAAACAGTCTACGCGTTGATCTTTCCCTGCAAGACCAGTAGTAGTTTCCGATGCACATCTGGAGGCATTCTGTAATCTGTGGACTATCAGAGTGTTGTTGAAACACAGAAATTGCATCGGGATTGAGTACAACAGTCACCATGAGCACTTTCCTCCATGGGAGTAATGTTTCAAACAGTCTACGCTTTGATCATTCCCTGGAAGACCAGTAGTAGTTTCCGATGCACATCTGTAGTCATTCTGTAATCTGTGGACATTCAAAGTGTTGTTGAAACACAGAAATTGCATCGGGATTGAATACAACAGTCACCATGCGCACTTTCCTCCATGGGAGTAATGTCTCAAAGAGTCTACGCTTTGATCTTTCCCTGGAAGACCAGCATCAGTTTCCGATGCACATCTGGAGGCATTCTGTAATCTGTTGACCTTCAAAGTGTTGATGAAACACAGAAATTGCGTCGGGATGGAATACAACAGTCACCATGCGCACTTTCCTCCACGGGAGTTATGTCACAAAGAGTCTACGCTTTGATCTTTCCCTGGAAGACCAGCATCAGTTTCCGCTGCACATCTGGAGGCATTCTGTAATCTGTGGACTATCAGGGTGTTGATGAAACACAGAAATTGCATCGGGATTGAGTACAACAGTCACCATGCGCACTTTCCTTCATGGGAGTAATGTCTCAAACAGTCTAGGTTTTGATCGTTCCCTGCAAGACCAGTAGTAGTTTCCGATGCACATCTGGGGGCATTCTGTAATCTGTGGACTATCAGAGTGTTGTTGAAACACAGAAATTGCATCGGGATTGAGTACAACAGTCACCATGAGCACTTTCCTCCATGGGAGTAATGTTTCAAACAGTCTACGCTTTGATCATTCCCTGGAAGACCAGTAGTAGTTTCCGATGCACATCTGGAGTCATTCTGTTATCTGTGGACATTCAAAGTGTTGTTGAAACACAGAAATTGCATCGGGATTGAATACAACAGTCACCATGCGCACTTTCCTCCATGGGAGTAATGTCTCAAACAGTCTACGCTTTGATCGTTCCCTGGAAGAACAGTAGTAGTTTCCGATGCACATCTGGAGGCATTCTGTAATCTGTGGACCTTCAAAGTGTTGATGAAACACAGAAATTGCATCGGGATTGAATACAACAGTCACAATGCGCACTCTCCTCCAAGGGAGTACTGTCGCAAACAGTTTACGCTTTGATTGTTCCCTGGAAGACCAGTAGTAGTTCTCGATGCACATCTGTGGGCATTCTGTAATGGGTGGACTATCAGAGTGTTGATGAAACACAGAAATTGCTTCGGGATTGAATACAACAGTCACCATGCGCACTTTCCTCCATGGGAGTAATGTCTCAAACAGTTTACGCTTTGATCGTTCCCTTGAAGACCAGTAGTAGTTTCCGATGCACATCTGGGGACATTCTGTAATGTGTGGACAATCAGAGTGTTGATGAAACACAGAAATTGCATCGGGATTGAGTACTACAGTCACCATGCGCACTTTCCTCCATGGGAGTAATGTCTCAAAGAGTCTACGCTTTGATCGTTCCCTGCAAGACCAGTAGTAGTTTCCGATGCACATCTGGTGGCATTCTGTAATCTGTGGACCTTCAAAGTGTTGATGAAACACAGAAATTGCATCGGGACTGAATACAACAGTCACCATTCGCACTTTCCTCCATGGGAGTAATGACTCAAACAGTCTACGCTTTGATCGTTCCCTGGAAAACCAGTAGTAGTTTCCGATGCACATCAGGGGGCATTCTGTAATGTGTGGACTATCAGAGCGTTGATGAAACACAGAAATTGCATCGGGATTGAGTACAACAGTCACCATGAGCACTTTCCTCCGTGGGAGTAATGTTTCAAACAGTCTACGCTTTGATCATTCCCTGGAAGACCAGTAGTAGTTTCCGATGCTCATCTGGAGTCATTCTGTACTCTGTGGACATTCAAAATGTTGTTGAAACACAGAAATTGCATCGGGATTGAATACAACAGTCACCATGCGCACTTTCCTCCATGGGAGTAATGTCTCAAAGAGTCTACGCTTTGATCTGTCCCTGGAAGACCAGCATCAGTTTCCGATGCACATCTGGAGGCATTCGGTAATCTGTGGACCTTCAAAGTGTTGATGAAACACAGAAATTGCATCGGGATGGAATACAACAGTCACCATGCGCACTTTCCTCCACGGGAGTTATGTCACAAAGAGTCTACGCTTTGATCTTTCCCTGGAAGACCAGCATCAGTTTCCGCTGCACATCTGGAGGCATACTGTAATCTGTGGACTATCAGGGTGTTGATGAAACACAGAAATTGCATCGGGATTGAGTACAACAGTCACCATGCGCACTTTCCTTCATGGGAGTAATGTCTCAAACAGTCTACGCTTTGATCGTTCCCTGCAAGACCAGTAGTAGTTTCCGATGCACATCTGGAGGCATTCTGTAATCTGTGGACTATCAGAGTGTTGTTGAAACACAGAAATTGCATCGGGATTGAGTACAACAGTCACCATGAGCACTTTCCTCCAAGGGAGTAATGTCTCAAACAGTTTACGCTTTGATTGTTCCCTGGAAGACCAGTAGTTGTTATCGATGCACATCTGTGGGCATTCTGTAATGGGTGGACTATCAGAGTGTTGATGAAATACAGAAATTGCTTCGGGATTGAATACAACAGTCACCATGCGCACTTTCCTCCATGGGAGTAATGTCTCAAACAGTTTACGCTTTGATCGTTCCCTGGAAGACCAGTAGTAGTTTCCGATGCACATCTGGGGACATTCTGTAATGTGTGGACAATCAGAGTGTTGATGAAACACAGAAATTGCATCGGGATTGAGTACTACAGTCACCATGCGCACTTTCCCCCATGGGAGTAATGTCTCAAAGAGTCTACGCTTTGATCGTTCCCTGCAAGACCAGTAGTAGTTTCCGGTGCACATCTGGTGGCATTCTGTAATCTGTGGACCTTCAAAGTGTTGATGAAACACAGAAATTGCATCGGGACTGAATACAACAGTCACCATTCGCACTTTCCTCCATGGGAGTAATGACTCAAACAGTCTACGTTTTGATCGTTCCCTGGAAGACCAGTAGTAGTTTCCGATGCACATCAGGGGGCATTCTGTAATGTGTGGACTATCAGAGCGTTGATGAAACACAGAAATTGCATCGGGATTGAATACAACAGTTACCATGCGCACTTTCCTCCATGGCAGCAATGTCTTAAACAGTCTACGCTTTGATCGTTCCCAGGATGACCAGTAGTAGTTTCCGATGCACATCTGGAGTCATTCTGTAATCTGTGGACATTCAAAGTGATGATGAATCACAGAAATTGCATCGGGATTGAATACAACAGTCACCATGCGCACTTTCCTCCATGGGAGTAATGTCTCAAACAGCCTACGCTTTGATCGTTCCCTGGAAGAACAGTAGTAGTTTCCGATGCTCATCTGGAGGCATTCTGTAATCTGTGGACCTTCAAAGTGTTGATGAAACACAGAAATTGCAGCGGAATTGAATACAACAGTCACCATGCGCACTTTCCTCCACTGGAGTTATGTCACAAACAGTCTACGCTTTGATCTTTCCCTGGAAGACCAGTAGCAGTTTCCGCTGCACATCTGGAGGCATTCTGTTATCTGTGGACTATCAGGGTGTTGATGAAACACAGAAATTGCATCGGGATTGAGTACAACAGTCACCATGCGCACTTTCCTTCATGGGAGTAATGTCACAAACAGTCTATGCTTTGATCGTTCAATGCAAGACCAGTAGCAGTTTCCGCTGCACATCTAGAGGCATTCTGTAATCTGTGGACTATCAGAGTGTTGATGAAACACAGAAATTGCATCGGGATTGAATACAACAGTCACCATGCGCGCTTTCCTCCATGGGAGTAATGTCTCAATCAGTTTACGTTTTGATCGTTCCCTGGAAGACCAGTAGTAGTTTCCGATGCACATCTGGAGGCATTCTGTAATCTGTGGACTCTCCGAGTGTTGATGAAACACAGAAATTGCATCGGGATTGAATACAACAGTCACAATGCGCACTCTCCTCCAAGGGAGTAATGTCTCAAACAGTTTAGGCTTTGATTGTTCCCTGGAAGACCAGTAGTAGTTTCCGATGCACATCTGTGGGCATTCTGTAATGTGTGGACTATCAGAGTGTTGATGAAACACAGAAATTGCATCGGGATTGAATACAACAGTCACCATGCGCACTTTCCTCCATGGGAGTAATGTCTCAAACAGTTTACGCTTTGATCGTTCCCTGCAAGACCAGTAGTAGTTTCCGATGCACATCTGGTGGCATTCTGTAATCTGTGCACCTTCAAAGTGTTGATGAAACACAGAAATTGCATCGGGATTGAATACAACAGTCACCATTCGCACTTTCCTCCATGGGAGTAATGTCTCAAACTATCTACGCTTTGATCGTTCCCTGGAAGACCAGTAGTAGTTTCTGATGCACATCTGGAGGCATTCTGTAATCTGTGGACCTTCAAAGTGTTGTTGAAACACAGAAATTGCATCGGGATTGAATACAACAGTCACCATGCGCACTTTCCTCCACGGGAGTTATGTCACAAAGAGTCTACGCTTTGATCTTTCCCTGGAAGACCAGCATCAGTTTCCGCTGCACATCTGGAGGCATTCTGTAATCTGTGGACTATCAGGGTGTTGATGAAACACAGAAATTGCATCGGGATTGAGTACAACAGTTACCATGAGCACTTTCCTCCATGGGAGTAATGTTTCAAACAGTCTACGCTTTGATCATTCCCTGGAAGACCAGTAGTAGTTTCCGATTCTCATCTGGAGTCTTTCTGTACTCTGTGGACATTCAAAGTGTTGTTGAAACACAGAAATTGCATCGGGATTGAATACAACAGTCACCATGCGCACTTTCCTCCATGGGAGTAATGTCTCAAAGAGTCTACGCTTTGATCTGTCCCTGGAAGACCAGCATCAGTTTCCGATGCACATCTGGAGGCATTCGGTAATCTGTGGACTTTCAAGTGTTGATGAAACACAGAAATTGCATAGGGATGGAATACAACAGTCACCATGCGCACTTTCCTCCACGGGAGTTATGTCACAAAGAGTCTACGCTTTGATCTTTCCCTGGAAGACCAGCATCAGTTTCCGCTGCACATCTGGAGGCATTCTGTAATCTGTGGACTATCAGGGTGTTGATGAAACACAGAAATTGCATCGGGATTGAGTACAACAGTCACCATGCGCACTTTCCTTCATGGGAGTAATGTCTCAAACAGTCTACGCTTTGATCGTTCCCTGCAAGACCAATAGTAGTTTCCGATGCACATCTGGAGGCATTCTGTAATCTGTGGACTATCAGAGTGTTGTTGAAACACAGAAATTGCATCGGGATTGAGTACAACAGTCACCATGAGCACTTTCCTCCATGGGAGTAATGTCTCAAATAGTCTACGCTTTGATCGTTCCCTGGAAGAACAGTAGTAGTTTCCAATGCACATCTGGAGGCATTCTGTAATCTGTGGACCTTCAAAGTGTTGATGAAACACAGAAATTGCATCGGGGTTGAATACAACAGTCACAATGCGCACTCTCCTCCAAGGGAGTAATGTCTCAAACAGTTTACGCTTTGATTGTTCCCTGGAAGACCAGTAGTAGTTCCCGATGCACATCTGTGGGCATTCTGTAATGGGTGGACTATCAGAGTGTTGATGAAACACAGAAATTGCTTCGGGATTGAATACAACAGTCACCATGCGCACTTTCCTCCATGGGAGTAATGTCTCAAACAGTTTACGCTTTGATCGTTCCCTGGAAGACCAGTAGTAGTTTCCGATGCACATCTGGGGACATTCTGTAATGTGTGGACAATCAGAGTGTTGATGAAACACAGAAATTGCATCGGGATTGAGTACTACAGTCACCATGCGCACTTTCCTCCATGGGAGTAATGTCTCAAAGAGTCTACGCTTTGATCGTTCCCTGCAAGACCAGTAGTAGTTTCCGGTGCACATCTGGTGGCATTCTGTAATCTGTGGACCTTCAAAGTGTTGATGAAACACAGAAATTGCATCGGGACTGAATACAACAGTCACCATTCGCACTTTCCTCCATGGGAGTAATGACTCAAACAGTCTACGCGTTGATCGTTCCCTGCAAGACCAGTAGTAGTTTCCGATGCACATCTGGAGGCATTCTGTAATCTGTGGACTATCAGAGTGTTGTTGAAACACAGAAATTGCATCGGGATTGAGTACGACAGTCGCCATGAGCACTTTCCTCCATGGGAGTAATGTTTCAAACAGTCTACGCTTTGATCATTCTCTGGAAGACCAGTAGTAGTTTCCGATGCACATCTGTAGTCATTCTGTAATCTGTGGACATTCAAAGTGTTGTTGAAACACAGAAATTGCATCGGGATTGAATACAACAGTCACCATGCGCACTTTCCTCCATGGGAGTAATGTCTCAAAGAGTCTACGCTTTGATCTTTCCCTGGAAGACCAGCATCAGTTTCCGATGCACATCTGGAGGCATTCTGTAATCTGTGGACCTTCAAAGTGTTGATGAAACACAGAAATTGCGTAGGGATGGAATACAACAGTCACCATGCGCACTTTCCTTCATGGGAGTAATGTCTCAAACAGTCTACGCTTTGATCGTTCCCTGCAAGACCAGTAGTAGTTTCCGATGCATATCTGGAGGCATTCTGTAATCTGTGGACTATCAGAGTGTTGTTGAAACACAGAAATTGCATCGGGATTGAGTACAACAGTCACCATGAGCACTTTCCTCCATGGGAGTAATGTTTCAAACAGTCTACGCTTTGATCATTCCCTGGAAGACCAGTAGTAGTTTCCGATGCACATCTGGAGTCATTCTGTAATCTGTGGACATTCAAAGTGTTGTTGAAACACAGAAATTGCATCGGGATTGAATACAACAGTCACCATGCGCACTTTCCTCCATGGGAGTAATGTCTCAAAGAGTCTACGCTTTGATCGTTCCCTGGAAGAACAGTAGTAGTTTCCGATGCACATCTGGAGGCATTCTGTAATCTGTGGACCTTCAAAGTGTTGATGAAGCACAGAAATTGCATCGGGATTGAATACAACAGTCACAATGCGCACTCTCCTCCAAGGGAGTAATGTCTCAAACAGTTTACGCTTTGATTGTTCCCTGGAAGACCAGTAGTAGTTCCCGATGCACATCTGTGGGCATTCTGTAATGGGTGGACTATCAGAGTGTTGATGAAACACAGAAATTGCTTCTGGATTGAATACAACAGTCACCATGCGCACTTTCCTCCATGGGAGTAATGTCTCAAACAGTTTACGCTTTGATCGTTCCCTTGAAGACCAGTAGTAGTTTCCGATGCACATCTGGGGACATTCTGTAATGTGTGGACAATCAGAGTGTTGATGAAACACAGAAATTGCATTGGGATTGAGTACTACAGTCACCATGCGCACTTTCCTCCATGGGAGTAATGTCTCAAAGAGTCTACGCTTTGATCGTTCCCTGCAAGACCAGTAGTAGTTTCCGGTGCACATCTGGTGGCATTCTGTAATCTGTGGACCTTCAAAGTGTTGATGAAACACAGAAATTGCATCGGGACTGAATACAACAGTCACCATTCGCACTTTCCTCCATGGGAGTAATGACTCAAACAGTCTACGCTTTGATCGTTCCCTGGAAAACCAGTAGTAGTTTCCGATGCACATCAGGGGGCATTCTGTAATGTGTGGACTATCAGAGCGTTGATGAAACACAGAAATTGCATCGGGATTGAATACAACAGTTACCATGCGCACTTTCCTCCACGGGAGTTATGTCACAAAGAGTCTACGCTTTGATCTTTCCCTGGAAGACCAGCATCAGTTTCCGATGCACATCTGAAGGCATTCTGTAATCTGTGGACTATCAGGGTGTTGATGAAACACAGAAATTGCATCGGGATTGAGTACAACAGTCACCATGCGCACTTTCCTTCATGGGAGTAATGTCTCAAACAGTCTACGCTTTGATCGTTCCCTGCAAGACCAGTAGTAGTTTCCGATGCACATCTGGAGGCATTCTGTAATCTTTGGACTATCAGAGTGTTGTTGAAACACAGAAATTGCATCGCGATTGAGTACAACAGTCACCATGAGCACTTTCCTCCATGGGAGTAATGTTTCAAACAGTCTACGCTTTGATCATTCCCTGGAAGACCAGTAGTAGTTTGCGATGCACATCTGGAGTCATTCTGTACTCTGTGGACATTCAAAGTGTTGTTGAAACCCAGAAATTGCATCGGGATTGAATACAACAGTCACCATGCGCACTTTCCTCCATGGGAGTAATGTCTCAAAGAGTCTACGCTTTGATCTGTCCCTGGAAGACCAGCATCAGTTTCCGATGCACATCTGGAGGCATTCGGTAATCTGTGGACCTTCAAAGTGTTGATGAAACACAGAAATTGCATCGGGATGGAATACAACAGTCACCATGCGCACTTTCCTCCATGGGAGTAATGTCTCAAACAGTTTACGCTTTGATCGTTCCCTGGAAGACCAGTAGTAGTTTCCGATGCACATCTGGGGACATTCTGTAATGTGTGGACAATCAGAGTGTTGATGAAACACAGAAATTGCATCGGGATTGAGCACTACAGTCACCATGCGCACTTTCCTCCATGGGAGTAATGTCTCAAAGAGTCTACGCTTTGATCGTTCCCTGCAAGACCAGTAGTAGTTTCCGGTGCACATCTGGTGGCATTCTGTAATCTGTGGACCTTCAAAGTGTTGATGAAACACAGAAATTGCAACGGGACTGAATACAACAGTCACCATTCGCACTTTCCTCCATGGGAGTAATGCCTCAAACAGTCTACGTTTTGATCGTTCCCTGGAAGACCAGTAGTAGTTTCCGATGCACATCAGGGGGCATTCTGTAATGTGTGGACTATCAGAGCGTTGATGAAACACAGAAATTGCATCGGGATTGAATACAACAGTTACCATGCGCACTTTCCTCCATGGCAGCAATGTCTTAAACAGTCTACGCTTTGATCGTTCCCAGGATGACCAGTAGTAGTTTCCGATGCACATCTGGAGTCATTCTGTAATCTGTAGACATTCAAAGTGTTGATGAATCACAGAAATTGCATCGGGATTGAGTACAACAGTCACCATGCGCACTTTCCTTCATGGGAGTAATGTCACACACAGTCAACGCTTTGATCGTTCCCTGCAAGACCAGTAGCAGTTTCCGCTGCACATCTGGAGGCATTCTGTAATCTGTGGACTATCAGAGTGTTGATGAAACACAGAAATTGAATCGGGATTGAATACAAAAGTCACCATGCGCGCTTTCCTCCATGGGAGTAATGTCTCAATCAGTTTACGTTTTGATCGTTCCCTGGAAGACCAGTAGTAGTTTCCGATGCACATCTGGAGGCATTCTGTAATCTGTGGACCTTCAAAGTGTTGATGAAACACAGAAATTGCATCGGGATTGAATACAACAGTCACCATGGGCACTTTCCTCCATGGGAGTAATGTCTCAAACAGTTTACGCTTTGATCGTTCCCTGGAAGACCAGTAGTAGTTTCCGATGCACCTCTGGGGGCATTCTGTAATGTGTGGACTATCAGTGTGTTGATGAAACACAGATATTGCATTAGGATTGAATACAACAGTCACCATGCGCACTTTCCTCCATGGGAGTAATGTCTCAAACAGTTTACGCTTTGATCGTTCCCTCGAAGACCAGTAGTAGTTTCCGATGCACATCTGGAGGCATTCTGTAATCTGTGGAATATCAGAGTGTTGTTGAAACACAGAAATTGCATCGGGATTGAGTACAACAGTCGCCATGAGCACTTTCCTCCATGGGAGTAATGTTTCAAACAGTCTACGCTTTGATCATTCCCTGGAAGACCAGTAGTAGTTTCCGATGCACATCTGGAGTCATTATTTAATCTGTGGACATTGAAAGTGTTGATGAAACACAGAAATTGCATCGGGATTGAATACAACAGTCACCATGCGCACTTTCCTCCATGGGAGTAATGTCTCAAACAGTCTACGCTATGATCGTTCCCTGGAAGAACAGCAGTAGTTTCCGATGCACATCTGGAGGCATTCTGTAATCTGTGGACCTTCAAAGTGTTGATGAAACACAGAAATTGCATCGGGATTTAATACAACAGTCACCATTCGCACTTTCCTCCATGGGAGTAATGTCTCAAACTGTCTACGCTTTGATCGTTCCCTGGAAGACCAGTAGTAGTTTCCGATGCACATCTGGGTGCATTCTGTAATATGTGGACTATCAGAGCGTTGATGAAACACAGAAATTGCATCGGGATTGAATACAACAGTCACCATGCGCACTTTCCTCCATGGGAGTAATGTCTCAAGCAGTCTACGCTTTGATCGTTCCCTGGAAGAACAGTAGTAGTTTCCGATGCACATCTTGAGGCATTCTGTAATCTGTGGACCTTCAAAGTGTTGATGAAACACAGAAATTGCATCGGGATTGAGTACTACAGTCACCATGCGCACTTTCCTCCATGGGAGTAATGTCTCAAACAGTTTACGCTTTGATTGTTCCCTGGAAGACCAGTAGTAGTTCCCGATGCACATCTGTGGGCATTCTGTAATGGGTGGACTATCAGAGTGTTGATGAAACACAGAAATTGCTTCGGGATTGAATACAACAGTCACCATGCGCACTTTCCTCCATGGGAGTAATGTCTCAAACAGTTTACGCTTTGATCGTTCCCTGGAAGACCAGTAGTAGTTTCCGATGCACATCTGGGGACATTCTGTAATGTGTGGACAATCAGAGTGTTGATGAAACACAGAAATTGCATCGGGATTGAGTACTACAGTCACCATGCGCACTTTCCTCCATGGGAGTAATGTCTCAAAGAGTCTACGCTTTGATCGTTCCCTGCAAGACCAGTAGTAGTTTCCGATGCACATCTGGTGGCATTCTGTAATCTGTGGACCTTCAAAGTGTTGATGAAACACAGAAATTGCATCGGGACTGAATACAACAGTCACCATTCGCACTTTCCTCCATGGGAGTAATGACTCAAACAGTCTACGCTTTGATCGTTCCCTGGAAGACCAGTAGTAGTTTCCGATGCACATCAGGGGGCATTCTGTAATGTGTGGACTATCAGAGCGTTGATGAAACACAGAAATTGCATCGGGATTGAATACAACAGTCACAATGCGCACTCTCCTCCAAGGGAGTAATGTCTCAATCAGTTTACGTTTTGATCGTTCCCTGGAAGACCAGTAGTAGTTTCCGATGCACATATGGAGGCATTCTGTAATCTGTGGACTATCCGAGTGTTGATGAAACACAGAAATTGCATCGGGATTGAATACAACAGTCACCATGGGCACTTTCCTCCATGGGAGTAATGTCTCAAACAGTCTACGCTTTGATCGTTCCCTGGAAGAACAGTAGTAGTTTCCGATGCACATCTGGAGGCATTCTGTAATCTGTGGACCTTCAAAGTGTTGATGAAACACAGAAATTGCATCGGGGTTGAATACAACAGTCACAATGCGCACTCTCCTCCAAGGGAGTAATGTCTCAAAGAGTCTACGCTTTGATCGTTCCCTGCAAGACCAGTAGTAGTTTCCGGTGCACATCTGGTGGCATTCTGTAATCTGTGGACCTTCAAAGTGTTGATGAAACACAGAAATTGCATCGGGACTGAATACAACAGTCACCATTCGCACTTTCCTCCATGGGAGTAATGACTCAAACAGTCTACGCTTTGATCGTTCCCTGGAAGACCAGTAGTAGTTTCCGATGCACATCAGGGGGCATTCTGTAATGTGTGGACTATCAGAGCGTTGATGAAACACAGAAATTGCATCGGGATTGAATACAACAGTTACCATGCGCACTTTCCTCCATGGCACCAATGTCTTAAACAGTCTACGCTTTGATCGTTCCCAGGATGACCAGTAGTAGTTTCCGATGCACATCTGGAGTCATTCTGTAATCTGTGGACATTCAAAGTGTTGATGAATCACAGAAATTGCATCGGGATTGAATACAACAGTCACAATGCGCACTCTCCTCCAAGGGAGTAATGTCTCAAAGAGTCTACGCTTTGATCGTTCCCTGCAAGACCAGTAGTAGTTTCCGATGCACCTCTGGGGGCATTCTGTAATGTGTGGACTATCAGTGTGTTGATGAAACACAGATATTGCATTAGGATTGAATACAACAGTCACCATGCGCACTTTCCTCCATGGGAGTAATGTCTCAAACAGTTTACGCTTTGATCGTTCCCTCGAAGACCAGTAGTAGTTTCCGATGCACATCTGGAGGCATTCTGTAATCTGTGGAATATCAGAGTGTTGTTGAAACACAGAAATTTCATCGGGATTGAGTACTACAGTCACAATGCGCACTTTCCTCCATGGGAGTAATGTCTCAAAGAGTCTACGCTTTGATCGTTCCCTGCAAGACCAGTAGTAGTTTCCGATGCACATCTGGTGGCATTCTGTAATCTGTGGACCTTCAAAGTGATGATGAAACACAGAAATTGCATCGGGATTGAATACAACAGTCACCATTCGCACTTTCCTCCATGGGAGTAATGTCTCAAACTGTCTACGCTTTGATCGTTCCCTGGAAGACCAGTAGTAGTTTCCGATGCACATCTGGGTGCATTCTGTAATATGTGGACTATCAGAGCGTTGATGAAACACAGAAATTGCATCGGGATTGAATACAACAGTCACCATGCGCACTTTCCTCCATGGGAGTAATGTCTCAAACAGTCTACGCTTTGATCGTTCCCTGGAAGAACAGTAGTAGTTTCCGATGCACATCTGGAGGCATTCTGTAATGTGTGGACCTTCAAAGTGTTGATGAAACACAGAAATTGCATCGGGATTGAGTACTACAGTCACCATGCGCACTTTCCTCCATGGGAGTAATGTCTCAAACAGTTTACGCTTTGATTGTTCCCTGGAAGACCAGTAGTAGTTCCCGATGCACATCTGTGGGCATTCTGTAATGGGTGGACTATCAGAGTGTTGATGAAACACAGAAATTGCTTCGGGATTGAATACAACAGTCACCATGCGCACTTTCCTCCATGGGAGTAATGTCTCAAACAGTTTACGCTTTGATCGTTCCCTGGAAGACCAGTAGTAGTTTCCGATGCACATCTGGGGACATTCTGTAATGTGTGGACAATCAGAGTGTTGATGAAACACAGAAATTGCATCGGGATTGAGTACTACAGTCACCATGCGCACTTTCCTCCATGGGAGTAATGTCTCAAAGAGTCTACGCTTTGATCGTTCCCTGCAAGACCAGTAGTAGTTTCCGATGCACATCTGGTGGCATTCTGTAATCTGTGGACCTTCAAAGTGTTGATGAAACACAGAAATTGCATCGGGACTGAATACAACAGTCACCATTCGCACTTTCCTCCATGGGAGTAATGACTCAAACAGTCTACGCTTTGATCGTTCCCTGGAAGACCAGTAGTAGTTTCCGATGCACATCAGGGGGCATTCTGTAATGTGTGGACTATCAGAGCGTTGATGAAACACAGAAATTGCATCGGGATTGAATACAACAGTCACAATGCGCACTCTCCTCCAAGGGAGTAATGTCTCAATCAGTTTACGTTTTGATCGTTCCCTGGAAGACCAGTAGTAGTTTCCGATGCACATATGGAGGCATTCTGTAATCTGTGGACTATCCGAGTGTTGATGAAACACAGAAATTGCATCGGGATTGAATACAACAGTCACCATGGGCACTTTCCTCCATGGGAGTAATGTCTCAAACAGTCTACGCTTTGATCGTTCCCTGGAAGAACAGTAGTAGTTTCCTATGCACATCTGGAGGCATTCTGTAATCTGTGGACCTTCAAAGTGTTGATGAAACACAGAAATTGCATCGGGGTTGAATACAACAGTCACAATGCGCACTCTCCTCCAAGGGAGTAATGTCTCAAAGAGTCTACGCTTTGATCGTTCCCTGCAAGACCAGTAGTAGTTTCCGGTGCACATCTGGTGGCATTCTGTAATCTGTGGACCTTCAAAGTGTTGATGAAACACAGAAATTGCATCGGGACTGAATACAACAGTCACCATTCGCACTTTCCTCCATGGGAGTAATGACTCAAACAGTCTACGCTTTGATCGTTCCCTGGAAGACCAGTAGTAGTTTCCGATGCACATCAGGGGGCATTCTGTAATGTGTGGACTATCAGAGCGTTGATGAAACACAGAAATTGCATCGGGATTGAATACAACAGTTACCATGCGCACTTTCCTCCATGGCACCAATGTCTTAAACAGTCTACGCTTTGATCGTTCCCAGGATGACCAGTAGTAGTTTCCGATGCACATCTGGAGTCATTCTGTAATCTGTGGACATTCAAAGTGTTGATGAATCACAGAAATTGCATCGGGATTGAATACAACAGTCACCATGCGCACTTTCCTCCACTGGAGTTATGTCACAAACAGTCTACGCTTTGATCTTTCCCTGGAAGACCAGTAGCAGTTTCCGCTGCACATCTGGAGGCATTCTGTAATCTGTGGACTATCAGGGTGTTGATGAAACACAGATATTGCATCGGGATTGAGTACAACAGTCACCATGCGCACTTTCCTTCATGGGAGTAATGTCACAAACAGTCTACGCTTTGATCGTTCCCTGCAAGACCAGTAGCAGTTTCCGCTGCACATCTGGAGGCATTCTGTAATCTGTGGACTATCAGAGTGTTGATGAAACACAGAAATTGATCGGGATTGAATACAACAGTCACCATGCGCGCTTTCCTCCATGGGAGTAATGTCTCAATCAGTTTACGTTTTGATCGTTCCCTGGAAGACCAGTAGTAGTTTCCGATGCACATCTGGAGGCATTCTGTAATCTGTGGACCTTCAAAGTGTTGATGAAACACAGAAATTGCATCGGGATTGAATACAACAGTCACCATGGGCACTTTCCTCCATATGAGTAATGTCTCAAACAGTTTACGCTTTGATCGTTCCCTGGAAGACCAGTAGTAGTTTCCGATGCACCTCTGGGGGCATTCTGTAATGTGTGGACTATCAGTGTGTTGATGAAACACAGATATTGCATTAGGATTGAATACAACAGTCATCATGCGCACTTTCCTCCATGGGAGTAATGTCTCAAACAGTTTACGCTTTGATCGTTCCCTCGAAGACCAGTAGTAGTTTCCGATGCACATCTGGAGGCATTCTGTAATCTGTGGAATATCAGAGTGTTGTTGAAACACAGAAATTGCATCGGGATTGAGTACAACAGTCACCATGAGCACTTTCCTCCATGGGAGTAATGTTTCAAACAGTCTACGCTTTGATCATTCCCTGGAAGACCAGTAGTAGTTTCCGATGCACATCTGGAGTCATTATTTAATCTGTGGACATTGAAAGTGTTGATGAAACACAGAAATTGCATCGGGATTGAATACAACAGTCACCATGCGCACTTTCCTCCATGGGAGTAATGTCTCAAACAGTCTACGCTATGATCGTTCCCTGGAAGAACAGCAGTAGTTTCCGATGCACATCTGGAGGCATTCTGTAATCTGTGGACCTTCAAAGTGTTGATGAAACACAGAAATTGCATCGGGATTTAATACAACAGTCACAATGCGCACTCTCCTCCAAGGGAGTAATATCTCAAACAGTTTAGGCTTTGATAGTTCCCTGGAAGACCAGTAGTAGTTTCCGATGCACATCTGTGGGCATTCTGTAATGTGTGGACTATCAGAGTGTTGATGAAACACAGAAATTGCATCGGGATTGAATACAACAGTCACCATGCGCACTTTCCTCCATGGGAGTAATGTCTCAAACAGTTTACGCTTTGATCGTTCCCTGGAAGACCAGTAGTAGTTTCCGATGCACATCTGGGGACATTCTGTAATGAGTGGACAATCAGAGTGTTGATGAAACACAGAAATTTCATCGGGATTGAGTACTACAGTCACCATGCGCACTTTCCTCCATGGGAGTAATGTCTCAAAGAGTCTACGCTTTGATCGTTCCCTGCAAGACCAGTAGTAGTTTCCGATGCACATCTGGTGGCATTCTGTAATCTGTGGACCTTCAAAGTGATGATGAAACACAGAAATTGCATCGGGATTGAATACAACAGTCACCATTCGCACTTTCCTCCATGGGAGTAATGTCTCACACTGTCTACGCTTTGATCGTTCCCTGGAAGACCAGTAGTAGTTTCCGATGCACATCTGGGGGCATTCTGTAATATGTGGACTATCAGAGCGTTGATGAAACACAGAAATTGCATCGGGATTGAATACAACAGTCACCATGCGCACTTTCCTCCATGGGAGTAATGTCTCAAACAGTCTACGCTTTGATCGTTCCCTGGAAGAACAGTAGTAGTTTCCGATGCACATCTGGAGGCATTCTGTAATCTGTGGACCTTCAAAGTGTTGATGAAACACAGAAATTGCATCGGGATTGAATACAACAGTCACAATGCGCACTCTCCTCCAAGGGAGTAATGTCTCAAACAGTTTACGATTTGATTGTTCCCTGGAAGACCAGTAGTAGTTCCCGATGCACATCTGTGGGCATTCTGTAACGGGTGGACTATCAGAGTGTTGATGAAACACAGAAATTGCTTCGGGATTGAATACAACAGTCACCATGCGCACTTTCCTCCATGTGAGTAATGTCTCAAAGAGTTTACGCTTTGATCGTTCCCTGGAAGACCAGTAGTAGTTTCCGATGCACATCAGGGGACATTCTGTAATGTGTGGACAATCAGAGTGTTGATGAAACACAGAAATTGCATCGGGATTGAGTACTACAGTCACCATGCGCACTTTCCTCCATGGGAGTAATGTCTCAAAGAGTCTACGCTTTGATCGTTCCCTGCAAGACCAGTAGTAGTTTCCGATGCACATCTGGTGGCATTCTGTAATCTGTGGACCTTCAAAGTGTTGATGAAACACAGAAATTGCTTCGGGACTGAATACAACAGTCACCATTCGCACTTTCCTCCATGGGAGTAATGACTCAAACAGTCTACGCTTTAATCGTTCCCTGGAAGACCAGTAGTAGTTTCCGATGCACATCAGGGGGCATTCTGTAATGTGTGGACTATCAGAGCGTTGATGAAACACAGAAATTGCATCGGGATTGAATACAACAGTCACAATGCGCACTCTCCTCCAAGGGAGTAATGTCTCAAACAGTTTACGCTTTGATTGTTCCCTGGAAGACCAGTAGTAGTTCCCGATGCACATCTGTGGGCATTCTGTAATGGGTGGACTATCAGAGTGTTGATGAAACACAGAAATTGCTTCGGGATTGAATACAACAGTCACCATGCGCACTTTCCTCCATGGGAGTAATGTCTCAAACTGTCTACGCTTTGATCGTTCCCTGGAAGACCAGTAGTAGTTTCCGATGCACATCTGGAGGCAATCTGTAATCTGTGGACCTTCAAAGTGTTGATGAAACACAGAAATTGCATCGGGATTGAATACAACAGTCACAATGCGCACTCTCCTCCAAGGGAGTAATGTCTCAAACAGTTTACGCTTTGATTGTTCCCTGGAAGACCAGTAGTAGTTCCCGATGCACATCTGTGGGCATTCTGTAATGCGTGGACTATCAGAGTGTTGATGAAACACAGAAATTGCTTCGGGATTGAATACAACAGTCACCATGCGCACTTTCCTCCATGGGAGTAATGTCTCAAACAGTTTACGCTTTGATCGTTCCCTGGACGACCAGTAGTAGTTTCCGATGCACATCTGGGGACATTCTGTAATGTGTGGACAATCAGAGTGTTGATGAAACAAAGAAATTGCATCGGGATTGAGTACTACAGTCACCATGCGCACTTTCCTCCATGGGAGTAATGTCTCAAAGAGTCTACGCTTTGATCGTTCCTTGCAAGACCAGTAGTAGTTTCCGATGAACATCTGGTGGCATTCTGTAATCTGTGGACCTTCAAAGTGTTGATGAAACACAGAAATTGCATCGGGACTGAATACAACAGTCACCATTCGCACTTTCCTCCATGGGAGTAATGACTCAACAGTCTACGCTTTGATCGTTCCCTGGAAGACCAGTAGTAGTTTCCGATGCACCTCTGGGGGCATTCTGTAATGTGTGGACTATCAGTGTGTTGATGAAACACAGATATTGCATTAGGATTGAATACAACAGTCACCATGCGCACTTTCCTCCATGGGAGTAATGTCCCAAACAGTTTACGCTTTGATCGTTCCCTCGAAGACCAGTAGTAGTTTCCGATGCAGATCTGGAGGCATTCTGTAATCTGTGGAATATCAGAGTGTTGTTGAAACACAGAAATTGCATCGGGATTGAGTACAACAGTCACCATGAGCACTTTCCTCCATGGGAGTAATGTCTCAAACAGTTTACGCTTTGATCGTTCCCTTGAGGACCAGTAGTAGTTTCCGATGCACATCTGGGGACATTCTGTAATGTGTGGACAATCAGGGTGTTGATGAAACACAGAAATTTCATCGGGATTGAGTACTACAGTCACCATGCGCACTTTCCTCCATGGGAGTAATGACTCAAAGAGGCTACGCTTTGATCGTTCCCTGTAAGACCAGTAGTAGTTTCCGATGCACATCTGGTGGCATTCTGTAATCTGTGGACCTTCAAAGTGATGATGAAACACAGAAATTGCATCGGGATTGAATACAACAGTCACCATTCGCACTTTCCTCCATGGGAGTAATGTCTCAAACTGTCTACGCTTTGATCGTTCCCTGGAAGACCAGTAGTAGTTTCCGATGCACATCTGGGGGCATTCTGTAATATGTGGACTATCAGAGCGTTGATGAAACACAGAAATTGCATCGGGATTGAATACAACAGTCACCATGCGCACTTTCCTCCATGGCAGTAATGTCTTAAACAGTCTGCGCTTTGATCGTACCCAGGATGACCAGTAGTAGTTTCCGATGCACATCTGGAGGCATTCTGTAATCTGTGGACCTTCAAAGTGTTGATGAAACACAGAAATTGCATCGGGATTGAATACAACAGTCACCATGCGCACTTTCCTCCACGGGAGTAATGTCACAAACAGTCTACGCTTTGATCTTTCCCTGGAAGACCAGTAGCAGTTTCCGCTAAACATCTGGAGGCATTCTGTAATCTGTGGACTATCAGGGTGTTGATGAAACACAGAAATTGCATCGGGATTGAGTACAACAGTCACCATGCGCACTTTCCTTCATGGGAGTAATGTCTCAAACAGTCTACGCTTTGATCGTTCCCTGCAAGACCAGTAGTAGTTTCCGATGCACATCTGGAAGCATTCTGTAATCTGTGGACATTCAAAGTGTTGATGAATCACAGAAATTGCATCGGGATTGAATACAACAGTCACCATGCGCACTTTCCTCCATGGGAGTAATGTCTCAAACAGTCTACGCTTTGATCGTTCCCTGGAAGAACAGTAGTAGTTTCCGATGCACATCTGGGGGCATTCTGTAGTGTGTGGACTATCAGAGCGTTGATGAAACACAGAAATTGCATCGGGATTGAATACAACAGTTACCATGCGCACTTTCCTCCATGGCAGCAATGTCTTAAACAGTCTACGCTTTGATCGTTCCCAGGATGACCAGTAGTAGTTTCCGATGCACATCTGGAGTCATTCTGTAATCTGTGGACATTCAAAGTGTTGATGAATCACAGAAATTGCATCGGGATTGAATACAACAGTCACCATGCGCACTTTCCTCCATGGGAGTAATGTCTCAAACAGTCTACGCTTTGATCGTTCCCTGGAAGAACAGTAGTAGTTTCCGATGCTCATCTGGAGGCATTCTGTAATCTGTGTACCTTCAAAGTGTTGATGAAACACAGAAATTGCATCGGGATTGAATACAACAGTCACCATGCGCACTTTCCTCCACGGGAGTTATGTCACAAACAGTCTACGCTTTGATCTTTCCCTGGAAGAACAGTAGTAGTTTCCGCTGCACATCTGGAGGCATTCTGTAATCTGTGGACTATCAGGGTGTTGATGAAACACATAAATTGCAGCGGGACTGAGTACAACAGTCACCATGCTCACTTTCCTTCATGGGAGTAATGTCACAAACAGTCTACGCTTTGATCGTTCCCTGCAAGACCAGTAGCAGTTTCCGCTGCACATCTGGAGGCATTCTGTAATCTGTGGACCATCAGATTGTTGATGAAACACAGAAATTGAATCGGGATTGAATACAACAGTCACCATGCGCGCTTTCCTCCATGAAAGTAATGTCTCAATCAGTTTACGTTTTGATCGTTCCCTGGAAGACCAGTAGTAGTTTCCGATGCACATCTGGAGGCATTCTGTAATCTGTGGACTATCCGAGGGTTGATGAAACACAGAAATTGCATCGGGATTGAGTACAACAGTCACCATGAGCACTTTCCTCCATGGGAGTAATGTTTCAAACAGTCTACGATTTGATCATTCCCTGGAAGACCAGTAGTAGTTTCCGATGCACATCTGGAGTCATTCTGTAATCTGTGGACATAGAAAGTGTTGATGAAACACAGAAATTGCATCGGGATTGAATACAACAGTCACCATGCGCACTTTCCTCCATGGGAGTAATGTCTCAAACAGTTTACGCTATGATCGTTCCCTGGAAGAACAGCAGTAGTTTCCGATGCACATCTGGAGGCATTCTATAATCTGTGGACCTACAAAGTGTTGATGAAACACAGAAATTGCATCAGGATTGAATACAACACTCACCACGCGCACTTTCATCCATGGGGGTAATGTCTCAAAGAGTCTACGCTTTGATCGTTCCCTAGAAGACCAGTAGTAGTTTCCGATGCACATCTGGGGGCATTCTGTAATCTGAGGGAATGTCAGAGTTTAGTTGAAACACAGAAATTGCTTTGGGATTGAATACAACAGTCACCATGCGTACTTCCCTCCATGAGACTAATGTCTCAAACAGTTTACGCTTTGATCGTTCCCTGGAAGACCAGTAGTAGTTTCCGATGCACATCTGGGGACATTCTGTAATGTGTGGACAATCAGAGTGTTGATGAAACACAGAAATTTCATCGGGATTGGGTACTACAGTCACCATGCGCACTTTTCTCCATGGGAGTAATGTCTCAAAGAGTCTACGCTTTGATCGTTCCCTGCAAGACCAGTAGTAGTTTCCGATGCACATCTGGTGGCATTCTGTAATCTGTGGACCTTCAAAGTGATGATGAAACACAGAAATTGCATCGGGATTGAATACAACAGTCACCATTCGCACTTTCCTCCATGGGAGTAATGTCTCAAACTGTCTACGCTTTGATCGTTCCCTGGAAGACCAGTAGAAGTTTCCGATGCACATCTGGGGGCATTCTGTAATATGTGGACTATCAGAGCGTTGATGAAACACAGAAATTGCATCGGGATTGAATACAACAGTCACCATGCGCACTTTCCTCCATAGCAGTAATGTCTTAAACAGTCTACGCTTTGATCGTCCCAGGATGACCAGTAGTAGTTTCCGATGCGCATCTGGAGTCATTCTGTAATCTGTGGACATTCAAAGTGTTGATGAATCACAGAAATTGCATCGGGATTGAATACAACAGTCACCATGCGCACTTTCCTCCATGGGAGTAATGTCTTAAACAGTCTACGCTTTGATCGTTCCCAGGATGACCAGTAGTAGTTTCCGATGCACATCTGGAGTCATTCTGTAATCTGGGGACATTCAAAGTGTTGAAGAATCACAGAAATTGCATCGGGATTGAATACAACAGTCACCATGCGCACTTTCCTCCATGGGAGTAATGTCTCAACTAGTCTACGCTTTGATCGTTCCCTGGAAGAACAGTAGTAGTTTCCGATGCACATCTGGAGGCATTCTGTAATCTGTGGTCCTACAAAGTGTTGATGAAACACAGAAATTGCATCGGGATTGAATACAACAGTCACCATGCGCACTTCCCTCCACGGGAGTAATGTCACAAACAGTCTACGCTTTGATCTTTCCCTGGAAGACCAGTAGCAGTTTCCGCTGAACATCTGGAGGCATTCTGTAATCTGTGGACTATCAGGGTGTTGATGAAACACAGAAATTGCATCGGGATTGAGTACAACAGTCACCATGCGCACTTTCCTTCATGGGAGTAATGTCTCAAACAGTCTACGCTTTGATCGTTCCCTGCAAGACCAGTAGTAGTTTCCGATGCACATCTGGAAGCATTCTGTAATCTGTGGACTATCCGAGTCTTGATGAAACACAGAACTTTCATCGGGATTGACTACAACAGTCACCATGCGCACTTTCCTCCATGGCAGTAATGTCTTAAACAGTCTACAATTTGATCGTTCCCAGGATGACCAGTAGTAGTTTCCGATGCACATCTGGGGGCATTCTGTAGTGTGTGGACTATCAGAGCGTTGATGAAACACAGAAATTGCATCGGGATTGAATACAACAGTCACCATGGGCACTTTCCTCCATGGGAGTAATGTCTCAAACAGTTTACGCTTTGATCGTTCCCTGGAAGACCAGTAGTAGTTTCCGATGCACCTCTGAGGGCATTCTGTAATGTGTGGACTATCAGTGTGTTGATGAAACACAGATATTGCATTAGGATTGAATACAACAGTCACCATGCGCACTTTCCTCCATGGGAGTAATGTCTCAAAGAGTTTACGCTCTGATCGTTCCCTCGAAGACCAGTAGTAGTTTCCGATGCACACCTGGAGGCATTCTGTAATCTGTGGAATATCAGAGTGTTGTTGAAACACAGAAATTGCATCGGGATTGAGTACAACAGTCACCATGAGCACTTTCCTCCATGGGAGTAATGTTTCAAACAGTCTACGCTTTGATCATTCGCTGGAAGACCAGTAGTAGTTTCCGATGCACATCTGGAGTCATTCTGTAATCTGTGGACATTGAAAGTGTTGATGAAACACAGAAATTGCATCGGGATTGAATACAACAGTCACCATGCGCACTCTCCTCCAAGGGAGTAATGTCTCAAACAGTTTAGGCTTTGATAGTTCCCTGGAAGACCAGTAGTAGTTTCCGATGCACATCTGTGGGCATTCTGTAATGTGTGGACTATCAGAGTGTTGATGAAACACAGAAATTGCATCGGGATTGAATACAACAGTCACCATGCGCACTTTCCTCCATGGGTGTAATGTCTCAAACAGTTTACGCTTTGATCGTTCCCTGGAAGACCAGTAGTAGTTTCCGATGCACATCTGGGGACATTCTGTAATGTGTGGACAATCAGAGTGTTGATGAAACACAGAAATTTCATCGGGATTGAGTACTACAGTCACCATGCGCACTTTCCTCCATGGGAGTAATGTCTCAAAGAGTCTACGCTTTGATCGTTCCCTGCAAGACCAGTAGTAGTTTCCGATGCACATCTGGTGGCATTCTGTAATCTGTGGCTTTTCAAAGTGATGATGAAACACAGAAATTGCATCGGGATTGATTACAACAGTCACCATTCGCACTTTCCTCCATGGGAGTAATGTCTCAAACTGTCTACGCTTTGATCGTTCCCTGGAAGACCAGTAGTAGTTTCCGATGCACATCTGGGGGCATTATGTAATATGTGGACTATCAGAGCGTTGATGAAACACAGAAATTGCATCGGGATTGAATACAACAGTCACCATGCGCACTTTCCTCCATGGCAGTAATGTCTTAAACAGTCTACGCTTTGATCGTCCCAGGATGACCAGTAGTAGTTTCCGATGCGCATCTGGAGTCATTCTGTAATCTGTGGACATTCAAAGTGTTGATGAATCACAGAAATTGCATCGGGATTGAATACAACAGTCACCATGCGCACTTTCCTCCATGGGAGTAATGTCTTAAACAGTCTACGCTTTGATCGTTCCCAGGATGACCAGTAGTAGTTTCCGATGCACATCTGGAGTCATTCTGTAATCTGGGGACATTCAAAGTGTTGAAGAATCACAGAAATTGCATCGGGATTGAATACAACAGTCACCATGCGCACTTTCCTCCATGGGAGTAATGTCTCAACTAGTCTACGCTTTGATCGTTCCCTGGAAGAACAGTAGTAGTTTCCGATGCACATCTGGAAGCATTCTGTAATCTGTGGACCTTCAAAGTGTTGATGAAACACAGAAATTGCATCGGGATTGAATACAACAGTCACCATGCGCACTTTCCTCCATGGGAGTAATGTCACAAACAGTCTACGCTTTGATCTTTCCCTGGAAGACCAGTAGCAGTTTCCGCTGAACATCTGGAGGCATTCTGTAATCTGTGGACTATCAGGGTGTTGATGAAACACAGAAATTGCATCGGGATTGAGTACAACAGTCACCACGCGCACTTTCCTTCATGGGAGTAATGTCTCAAACAGTCTACGCTTTGATCGTTCCCTGCAAGACCAGTAGTAGTTTCCGATGCACATCTGGAAGCATTCTGTAATCTGTGGACTATCCGAGTGTTGATGAAACACAGAAATTTCATCGGGATTGAATACAACAGTCACCATGCGCACTTTCCTCCATGGCAGTAATGTCTTAAACAGTCTACACTTTGATCGTTCCCAGGATGACCAGTAGTAGTTTCCGATGCACATCTGGAGTCATTCTGTAATCTGTGGACATTCAAAGTGTTGATGAATCAGAGATTGCATCGGGGTTGAATACAACAGTCACCATGCGCACTTTCCTCCACGGGAGTAATGTCTCAAACAGTCTACGCTTTGATCGTTCCCTGGAAGAACAGTAGTAGTTTCCGATGCACATCTGGGGGCATTCTGTAATCTGTGGACCTTCAAAGTGTTGATGAAACACAGAAATTGCATCGGGATTGAATACAACAGTCACCATGCGCACTTTCCTCCATGGGAGTAATGTCTCAACTAGTCTACGCTTTGATCGTTCACTGGAAGACCAGTAGTAGTTTCCGATGCACCTCTGGGGGCATTCTGTAATGTTTGGACTATCGGAGTGTTGATGAAACACAGAAATTGCATCGGGTTTGAGTACAACAGTCACCATGCGCACTTTCCTCCATTGGAGTAATGTCTCAAACAGTCTACGGTTCTATCGTACCCTGCAAGACCAGTAGTAGTTTCCGATGCACATCTGGAGGCATTCTGTACTCTGTGGACCTTCAAAGTGTTGATGAAACACAGAAATTGCATCGGGATTGAATACAACAGTCACCATGCGCACTTTCCTCCATGGGAGTAATGTCTCAAACAGTTTACGCTTTGATCGTTCCCTGGAAGACCAGTAGTAGTTTCCGATGCACATCTGGGGACATTCTGTAATGTGTGGACAATCAGAGTGTTGATGAAACACAGAAATTTCATCGGGATTGAGTACTACAGTCACCATGCGAACTTTCCTCCATGGGAGTAATGTCTCAAAGAGTCTACGCTTTGATTGTTCCCTGCAAGACCAGTAGTAGTTTCCGATGCACATCTGGTGGCATTCTGTAATCTGTGGACCTTCAAAGTGATGATGAAACACAGAAATTGCATCGGGATTGAATACAACAGTCACCATTCGCACTTTCCTCCATGGGAGTAATGTCTCAAACTGTCTACGCTTTGATCGTTCCCTGGAAGACCAGTAGTAGTTTCCGATGCACATCTGGGGGCATTCTGTAATATGTGGACTATCAGAGCGTTGATGAAACACAGAAATTGCATCGGGATTGAATACAACAGTCACCATGCGCACTTTCCTCCATGGCAGTAATGTCTTAAACAGTCTACGCTTTGATCGTCCCAGGATGACCAGTAGTAGTTTCCGATGCGCATCTGGAGTCATTCTGTAATCTGTGGACATTCAAAGTGTTGATGAATCACAGAAATTGCATCGGGATTGAATACAACAGTCACCATGCGCACTTTCCTCCATGGGAGTAATGTCTCAAACAGTTTACGCTTTGATCGTTCCCTGGAAGACCAGTAGTAGTTTCCGATGCACATCTGGGGACATTCTGTAATGTGTGGACAATCAGAGTGTTGATGAAACACAGAAATTTCATCGGGATTGAGTACTACAGTCACCATGCGAACTTTCCTCCATGGGAGTAATGTCTCAAAGAGTCTACGCTTTGATCGTTCCCTGCAAGACCAGTAGTAGTTTCCGATGCACATCTGGAAGCATTCTGTAATCTGTGGACCTTCAAAGTGTTGATGAAACACAGAAATTGCATCGGGATTGAATACAACAGTCACCATGCGCACTTTCCTCCACGGGAGTAATGTCACAAACAGTCTACGCTTTGATCTTTCCCTGGAAGACCAGTAGCAGTTTCCGCTGAACATCTGGAGGCATTCTGTAATCTGTGGACTATCAGGGTGTTGATGAAACACAGAAATTGCATCGGGATTGAGTACAACAGTCACCACGCGCACTTTCCTTCATGGGAGTAATGTCTCAAACAGTCTACGCTTTGATCGTTCCCTGCAAGACCAGTAGTAGTTTCCGATGCACATCTGGAAGCATTCTGTAATCTGTGGACTATCCGAGTTTTGATGAAACACAGAAATTTCATCGGGATTGAATACAACAGTCACCATGCGCACTTTCCTCCATGGCAGTAATGTCTTAAACAGTCTACACTTTGATCGTTCCCAGGATGACCAGTAGTAGTTTCCGATGCACATCTGGAGTCATTCTGTAATCTGTGGACATTCAAAGTGTTGATGAATCAGAGATTGCATCGGGGTTGAATACAACAGTCACCATGCGCACTTTCCTCCATGGGAGTGTCTCAAACAGTCTACGCTTTGATCGTTCCCTGGAAGAACAGTAGTAGTTTCCGATGCACATCTGGAGGCATTCTGTAATCTGTGGACCTTCAAAGTGTTGATGAAACACAGAAATTGCATCGGGATTGAATACAACAGTCACCATGCGCACTTTCCTTTACGGGAGTAATGTCACAAACAGTCTACGCTTTGATCGTTCCCTGGAAGACCAGTAGTAGTTTCCGATGCACCTCTGGGGGCATTCTGTAATGTTTGGACTATCGGAGTGTTGATGAAACACAGAAATTGCATCGGGTTTGAGTACAACAGTCACCATGCGCACTTTCCTCCATTGGAGTAATGTCTCAAACAGTCTACGGTTCTATCGTTACCTGCAAGACCAGTAGTAGTTTCCGATGCACATCTGGAGGCATTCTGTACTCTGTGGACCTTCAAAGTGTTGATGAAACACAGAAATTGCATCGGGATCGAATACAACAGTCACCATGCGCACATTCCTCCATGGGAGTAATGTCTCAAACAGTCTACGCTTTGATCGTTCGCTGGAAGAACAGTAGTAGTTTCCGATGCACATCTGGAGGCTTTCTGTAATCTGTGGAGTATCAGAGGGTTGATTAAACACAGAAATTGCATCGGGATTGAATACAACAGTCACCATGCACACTTTCCTCCATGGGAGTAAAGTCACAAGCAGTTTACGCTTTGGTCGTTCCCTGGAAGACTTGTAGTAGTTTCCGATGCACATCTGGGGGCATTCTGTAATGTGTGGACTATCAGAGTGTTGAAGAAACACAGAAATTGCATCAGGATTGAATACAACATTCACCATGCGCACTTTCCTCCACTGGAGTAATGTCACAAAGAGTCTACGTTTTGATCTTTCCCTGGAAGACCGGAAGCAGTTTCCGCTGCACATCTGGAGGCATTCTGTAATCTGTGGACTATCATAGTGTTGATGAAACACGGAAATTGCATCGGGATCGAATACAACAGTCACCATGCGCACTTTCCTCCATGGGAGTAATGTCTCAATCAGTTTACGTATTGCTCGTTCCCTGGAAGACCAGTAGTAGTTTCCGATGCACATCTGGAGGCACTCTGTAATCTGTGGACTATCCGAGTGTTGATGAAACACAGAAATTGCATCGGGATTGAATACAACAGTCAATATGCGCACTTTCCTCCATGGGAGTAATGTCTCAAACAGTTTACGCTTTGATCGTTCCCTGGAAGACCAGTAGTAGTTTCCGATGCACCTCTGGGGGCATTCATTAATGTGTGGACTATCAGTGTGTTGATGAAACACAGATATTGCATTAGGATTGAATACAACAGTCACCATGCGCACTTTCCTCCATGGGAGTAATGTCTCAAACAGTTTACGCTTTAATCGTTCCCTGGAAGACCAGGAGTAGTTCCGATGCACATCTGGATGCATTCTGTAATCTGTGGACTATCAGAGTGTTGTTGAAACACAGAAATTGCATCGGGATTGAATACAACAGTCACCATGCGCACTTTCCTCCATGGGAGTAATGTCTCAAACAGTTTACGATTTGATCGTTCCCTGGAAGACCAGTAGTAGTTTCCGATGCACCTCTGGGGGCATTCATTAATGTGTGGACTATCAGTGTGTTGATGAAACACAGAAATTGCATCGGGATTGAGTACAACAGTCACCATGAGCACTTTCCTCCATGGGAGTAATGTTTCAAACAGTCTACGCTTTGACCGTTCCCTGTAAGAACAGTAGTAGTTTCCGATGCACATCGGGAGGAATTCTGTAATCTGTGGACCTTCAAAGTGTTGATGAAACACAGAAATTGCATCCGGTTTGAATACAACAGTCACCATGCGCACTTTCCTTTACGGGAGTAATATCACAAACAGTCTACACTTTGATCTTTCCCTGGAAGACCAGTAGCAATTTCCGCTGCACATCTGGAGGCATTCTGTAATCTGTGGACTATCAGGGTGTTGATGAAACACAGAAATTGCATCGGGATTGAGTACAACAGTCACCACGCGCACTTTCCTCCATGGGAGAAATGTCTTAAACAGTTTACGCTTTGATCGTTCCCTGGAAGACCAGTAGTAGTTTCTCATGCACCTCTGGGGGCATTCTGTAATGTTTGGACTATCGGAGTGTTGATGAAACACAGAAATTGCATCGGGATTGAGTACAACAGTCACCATGCGCACATTCCTCCATGGTAGTAATGTCTCAAACAGTCTACGCTTTGATCGTTCCCTGGAAGAACAGTAGTAGTTTCCGATGCACATCTGTAGGCATTCTGTAATCTATGGACTATGAGTGTGTTGATGAAACACAGAAATTGCATCGGGATTGAATACAACAGTCACCATGCGCACTTCCCTCCATGGGAGTAATGTCTCAAACAGTTTACGCTTTGATCGTTCCCTGGAAGACCAGTAGTAGATTCCGATGCACATCTGGGGGCCTTCTGTAATGTGTGGACTATCAGAGTATTGATGAAACACAGATATTGCATCGGGATTGAATACAACAGTCACCATGCGCACTTTGCTCCATAGGAGTAATGTCTCAATTAGTCTACGCTTTGATCGTTCCCTGGAGGACCAGTACTAGTCTCCGATGCACATCTGGAGGCTTTCTGTAATCTGTGGACTATCAGAGTGTTGATTAAACACAGAAATTGCATCGGGATTGAATACAACAGTCACCATGCGCACTTTCCTCCATGGGAGTAAAGTCACAAGCAGTTTACGCTTTGATCGTTCCCTGGAAGACTTGTAGTAGTTTCCGATGCACATCTGGGGGCATTCTGAAATGTGTGGACTATCAGAGTGTTGACGAAACACAGACATTGCATCAGGATTGAATACAACAGTCACCATGCGCACTTTCCTCCACGGGAGTAATGTCACAAACAGTCTACGCTTTGATCTTTCCCTAGAAGACCGGTAGCAGGTTCCGCTGCACATCTGGAGGTATTCTGTAATCTGTGGACTATCAGAGTGTTGATGAAACACAGAAATTGCATCGGGATTGAATGCAACAGTCACCATGCGCACTTTCCTCCATGGGAGTAATGTCTCAATCAGTTTAAGTATTGATCGTTCCCTGGAAGACCAGTAGTAGTCTCCGATGCACATCTGGAGGCATTCTGTAATCTGTGGACTATCCGAGTGTTGATGAAACACAGAAATTGCATCGGGATTGAATACAACAGTCAATATGCGCACTTTCCTCCATGGGAGTAATGTCTCAAACAGTTTACGCTTTTATCGTTCCCTGGAAGACCAGTAGTAGTTTCCGATGCACCTCTGGGGGCATTCAGTAATGTGTGGACTATCAGTGTGTTAATGAAACACAGATATTGCATTAGGATTGAATACAACAGTCACCATGCGCACTTTCCTCCATGGGAGTAATGTCTCAAACAGTTTACGCTTTAATCGTTCCCTGGAAGACCATTAGTAGTTTCCGATGCACATCTGGAGGCATTCTGTAATCTGTGGACTATCAGAGTGTTGTTGAAACACAGAAATTGCATCGGGATTGAATACAACAGTCACCATGCGCACTTTCCTCCATGGCAGTAATGTCTTAAACAGTCTACGCTTTGATCGTTCCCAGGATGACCAGTAGTAGTTTCCGATGCACATCTGGAGTCATTCTGTAATCTGTGGTCATTCAAAGTGTTGTCGAATCACAGAAATTGCATCGGGAATGAATACAACAGTCACCATGCGCACTTTCCTCCATGGGAGTAATGTCTCAACTAGTCTACGCTTTGATCGTTCCCTGGAAGAACAGTAGTAGTTTCCGATGCACATCTGGAGGCATTCTGTAATCTGTGGACCTTCAAAGTGTTGATGAAACACAGAAATTTAATCGGGATTGAATACAACAGTCACCATGCGCACTTTCCTCCACGGGAGTAAAGTCACAAACAGTCTACGCTTTGATCTTTCCCTGGAAGACCAGTAGCAGTTTCCGCTGCACATCTGGAGGCATTCTGTAATCTGTGGACTATCAGGGTGTTGATGAAACACAGAAAATGCATCGGGATTGAGTACAACAGTCACCATGCTCACTTTCCTTCATGGGAGTAATGTCTCAAACAGTCTACGCTTTGATCGTTCCCTGCAAGACCAGTAGTATTTTCCGATGCACATCTGGAGGCATTCTGTAATCTGTGGACTATCCGAGTGTTGATGAAACACAGAAATTGCATCGGGATTGAATACAACAGTCACCATGCGCACTTTCCTCCATGGGAGTAATGTCTCAAACATTTTACGCTTTGATCGTTCCCTGGAAGACCAGTAGTAGTTTCCGATGCACATCTGTGGGCATTCAGTAATGTGTGGACTATCAGAGTGTTGATGAAACACAGAAATTGCATCGGGATTGAATACAACAGTCACCATGCGCACTTTGCTCCATGGGAGTAATGTCTCAAACAGTCTATGCTTTGATCGTTCCCTGGAAGAACAGTAGTATTTTCCGATGCACATCTGGAGGCATTCTGTAATCTGTGGACCTTCAAAGTGTTGATGAAACACAGAAATTGCATCGGGATTGAATACAACAGTCACCATGAGCTCTTTCCTCCACGGGAGTAATGTCACAAACAGTCTACGCTTTGTTCTTTCCCTGGAAGACCAGTAGCAGTTTCCGCTGCACATCTGGAGGCATTCTGTAATCTGTGGACCATCAGGGTGTTGATGAAACACAGAAATTGCATCGGGATTGAGTACAACAGTCACTATGCGCACTTTCCTTCATGGGAGTAATGTCTCAAACAGTTTACGCTTTGATCGTTCCCTGGAAGACCAGTAGTAGTTTCCGATGCACCTCTGGGGGCATTCTGTAATGTGTGGACTATCAGTGTGTTGATGAAACACAGATATTGCATCGGGATTGAATACAACAGTCACCATGCGCACTTTCCTCCATGGGAGTAATGTCTCAAACAGTTTACGCTTTGATCGTTCCCTGGAAGACCAGTAGTAGTTTCCGATGCACCTCTGGGGGCATTCTGTAATGTGTGGACTATCAGTGTGTTGATGAAACACAGATATTGCATTAGGATTGAATACAACAGTCACCATGCGCACTTTCCTCCATGGGAGTAATGTCTCAAAAAGTTTACGCTTTGATCGTTCCCTGGAAGACCAGTAGTAGTTTCCGATGCACATCTGTGGGCTTTCAGTAATGTGTGGACTATCAGAGTGTTGATGAAACACAGAAATTGCATCGGGATTGAATACAACAGTCACCATGCGCACTTTGCTCCATGGGAGTAATGTCTCAAACAGTATACGCTTTGATCGTTCCCTGGAAGAACAGTAGTATTTTCCGATGCACATCTGGAGGCATTCTGTAATCTGTGGACTATCAGAGTGTTGATGAAACACAGAAATTGCATCGGGATTGAATGCAAAAGTCACCATGCGCGCTTTCCTCCATGGGACTAATGTCTCAAACATTTTACGCTTTGATCGTTCCCTGGAAGACCAGTAGCAGTTTCCGCTGCACATCTGGAGGCATTCTGTAATCTGTGGACCATCAGGGTGTTGATGAAACACAGAAATTGCATCGGGATTGAGTACAACAGTCACTATGCGCACTTTCCTTCATGGGAGTAATGTCTCAAACAGTTTACGCTTTGATCGTTCCCTGGAAGACCAGTAGTAGTTTCCGATGCACCTCTGGGGGCATTCTGTAATGTGTGGACTATCAGTGTGTTGATGAAACACAGATATTGCATCGGGATTGAATACAACAGTCACCATGCGCACTTTCCTCCATGGGAGTAATGTCTCAAACAGTTTACGCTTTGATCGTTCCCTTGAAGATCAGTAGTAGTTTCCGATGCACATCTGGAGGCATTCTGTAATCTGTGGACCTTCAAAGTGTTGATGAAACACAGTAATTGAATCGGGATTGAATACAACAGGCACCATGCACACATTCGTCCATGGGAGTAGTGTTTCAAACAGTCTACATTTTGATCGTTTCCTGGAAGACCAGTAGTAGTTTCCGATGCACATCTGGAGGCATTCTGTAATCTGTGGACTTTCAAAGTGTTGATGAAGGACAGAAATTGCATCGGGAGTGAATACAACAGTAACCATGCGCACTTTCCTCCATGGGAGTAATGTCTCAAACAATCTACGATTTGATCGTTCGATAGAAGACCAGTAGTAGTTTCCGATGCACATCTGGAGGCATTCTGTAATGTGTGGACTATTAGACTGTCGATGAAACACAGAAATTGCTTCGGGATGGAATGCAACACTCACCATGCGCACTTTCCTCCATGGGAGCAATGTCTCAAACAGTTTACGCTTTTGATCCTTTCCCTGGAAGGCCAGTAGTAGTTTCCGATGAACATCTTTGTTCATTCTGTAATGTGTGGACTATCAGAGTGTTGTTGAAACACAGATATTGCATCGGGATTGAATACAACAGTCACCATGCGCACTTCCCTCCATGGGAGTAATGTCTCAAACAGTTTACGCTTTGATCGTTCCCTGGTAGACCAGTAGTAGTTTCCGATGCACCTCTGGGGGCATTCTGTAATGTGTGGACTATCAGTGTGTTGATGAAACACAGATATTGCATTAGGATTGAATACAACAGTCACCATGCGCACTTTCCTCCATGGGAGTAATGTCTCAAAAAGTTTACGCTTTGATCGTTCCCTGGAAGACCAGTAGTAGTTTCCGATGCACATCTGTGGGCTTTCAGTAATGTGTGGACTATCAGAGTGTTGATGAAACACAGAAATTGCATCGGGATTGAATACAACAGTCACCATGCGCACTTTGCTCCATGGGAGTAATGTCTCAAACAGTATACGCTTTGATCGTTCCCTGGAAGAACAGTAGTATTTTCCGATGCACATCTGGAGGCATTCTGTAATCTGTGGACTATCAGAGTGTTGATGAAACACAGAAATTGCATCGGGATTGAATGCAAAAGTCACCATGCGCGCTTTCCTCCATGGGACTAATGTCCCACACATTCTACGCTTTGATCGTTCCCTTGAAGATCAGTAGTAGTTTCCGATGCACATCTGGAGGCATTCTGTAATCTGTGGACCTTCAAAGTGTTGATGAAACACAGTAATTGACTCGGGATTGAATACAACAGGCACCATGCACACATTCCTCCATGGGAGTAATGTCTCAAACACTCTACGATTTGATCGTTCGATAGAAGACCAGTAGTAGTTTCCGATGCACATCTGGAGGCATTCTGTAATGTGTGGACTATTAGACTGTCGATGAAACACAGAAATTGCTTCGGGATGGAATGCAACACTCACCATGCGCACTTTCCTCCATGGGAGCAATGTCTCAAACAGTTTACGCTTTTGATCCTTTCCCTTGGAAGGCCAGTAGTAGTTTCCGATGAACATCTTTGTTCATTCTGTAATGTGTGGACTATCAGAGTGTTGTTGAAACACAGATATTGCATCGGGATTGAATACAACAGTCACCATGCGCACTTCCCTCCATGGGAGTAATGTCTCAAACAGTTTACGCTTTGATCGTTCCCTGGAAGACCAGTAGTAGTTTCCGATGCACATCTGGGGGCATTCTGTAATGTGTGGACTATCAGAGTGTTGATGAAACACAGAAATTGCATCGGGATTGAATACAACGGTCACCATGCGCCTTTCCTCCATGGGAGTAATGTCTTAAACAGTCTACGCTTTGATCGTTCCCAGGTTCACTAGTAGTAGTTTCCGATGCACATCTGGAGGTATTATGTAATCTCTGGACTATCAGAGTGTTGTTGAAACACAGAAATTGCATCGGGATTGAATACAACAGTCACCATGCGCACTTTCCTCCATGGGACTAACGTCCCAAATATTCTACGCTTTGATCGTTCCCTGGAAGACTTGTAGTAGTTTCCGATGCACATCTGGGGGCATTCTGTAATGTGTGGACTATCAGAGTGTTGATGAAACACAGAAATTGCATCGGGATTGAGTACTACAGTCACCATGCGCACTTTCCTCCATGGGAGTAAGGTCTCAAAGAGTCTACGCTTTGATCGTTCCCTGCGAGACAAGTAGTAGTTTCCGAAGCACATCTGGTGGCATTCTGTAATCTGTGGACCTTCAAAGTGTTGATGAAACACAGAAATTGCATCGGGATTGAATACAACAGTCACCATTCGCACTTTGCTCCATGGGAGTAATGTCTCAAACAGTCTACGCTTTGATCGTTCCCTGGAAGACCAGTAGTAGTTTCCGATGCACATCTGGGGGCCTTCTGTAATGTGTGGACTATCAGAGCGTTGATGAAACACAGAAATTGCATCGGGATTGAATACAACAGTCACCATGCGCACTTTCCTCCATGGGAGTAATGTCTTAAACAGTCTACGCTTTGATCGTTCCCAGGATGACCAGTAGCAGTTTCCGATGCACATCTGGAGTCATTCTGTAATCTGTGGACATTCAAAGTGTTGATGAAACACAGAAATTGCATCGGGATTGAATACAACAGTCACCATTCGCACTTTGCTCCATGGGAGTAATGTCTCAAACAGTCTACGCTTTGATCGTTCCCTGGAAGACCAGTAGTAGTTTCCGATGCACATCTGGGGGCCTTCTGTAATGTGTGGACTATCAGAGCGTTGATGAAACACAGAAATTGCATCGGGATTGAATACAACAGTCACCATTCGCACTTTGCTCCATGGGAGTAATGTCTCAAACAGTCTACGCTTTGATCTTTCCCTGGAAGACCAGTAGCAGTTTCCGCTGCACATCAGGAGGCATTCTGTAATCTGTGGACTATCAGGGTGTTGATGAAACATTGAAATTGCATCGGGATTGAGTACAACAGTCACCGTGCGCACTTTACTCCAAGGGAGTAATGTCTCAAACAGTTTACGCTTTGATCGTTCCCTGGAAGACCAGTAGTAGTTTCCGATGCACATCTGGAGGCATTCTGTAATCTGTGGACTATCAGAGTGTTGATGAAACACAGAAATTGCATCGGGATTGAATACAACATTCACCATGCGCACTTTCCTCCATGGGAGTAATGTCTTAAACAGTCTACGCTTTGATCCTTCCCAGGATGACCAGTAGTAGTTTCCGATGCACATCGGAGGCATTCTGTAATCTGTGGACTATCAGAGTGTTGTTGAAAAACAGAAATTGCATCGGGATTGAATACAACAGTCACCATGCGCACTTTCATCCATGGGACTAATGTCCCAAACATTCTAAGCTTTGATCGTTCCCTTGAAAATCAGTAGTAGTTTCCGATGCACATCTGGAGGCATTCTGTAATGTGAGGACTATTAGACTGTCGATGAAACACAGAAATTGCTTCGGGATGGAATGCAACACTCACCATGCGCACTTTATTCCATGGCAGTAATGTCTCAAACAGTTTACGCTTTTGATTGTTCCCTGGGAGTCCAGTAGTAGTTTCCAATGAACATCTTTGTTCATTCTGTAATGTGTGGACTATCAGAGTGTTGTTGAAACACAGAAATTGCATCGGGATTGAATACAACAGTCACCATGCGCACTTCCCTCCATGGGAGTAATGTCTCAAACAGTTTACGCTTTGATCGTTCCCTGGAAGACCAGTAGTAGTTTCCGATGCACATCTGGGGGCATTCTGTAATGTGTGGACTATCAGAGAGTTGATGAAACACAGAAATTGCATCGGGATTGAATACAACAGTCACCATGCGCACTTTCCTCCATGGGAGTAATGTCTTAAACAGTCTACGCTTTGTTCGTTCCCAGGGTGACCAGTAGTAGTTTCCGATGCACATCTGCAGGCATTCTGTAATCTGTGGACTATCAGAGTGTTGTTGAAACACAGAAATTGCATCGGGATTGAATATAACAGTCACCATGCGCACTTTCCTCCATGGGACTAATGTCCCAAACATCCTACGCTTTGATCGTTCCCTGGAAGACTTGTAGTACTTTCCGATGCACATCTGGGGGCATTCTGTAATGTGTGGAATATCAGAGTGTTGAAGAAACACAGAAATTGCATCAGGATTGAATACAACACTCACCACGCGCACATTCATCCATGGGGGTAATGTCTCAAACAGTCTACGCTTTGATCGTTCCCTAGAAGACCAGTAGTAGTTTCCGATGCACATCTGGGGGCATTCTGTAATCTGAGGGAATGTCAGAGTTTTGTTGAAACATAGAAATTGCTTTGGGATTGAATACAACAGTCACCATGCGTACTTCCCTCCATGAGACTAATGTCTCAAACAGTTACGCTATGATCGTTCCCTGGAAGACCAGTAGTAGTTTCCGATGCACATCTGGACTCATTCTGTAATCTGTGGACTATCAGAGTGTTGTTGAAACACAGAAATTGCATCGGGATTGAATACAACAGTCACCATGCGCACTTTCCTCCATGGGAGTAATGTCTCAAACAGTCTACGCTTTGATCGTTCTCTGGAAGAACAGTAGTAGTTTCCGATGCATAACTCGAGGCATGCTGTAATCTGTGGACTATCAGAGTGTTGATGAAACACAGAAATTGCATCGGGATTGAATACAACAGTCACCATGCGCACTTTCCTCCACGGGAGTAATGTCTCAAACAGTTTACGCTTTGATCGTTCCCTGGAAGACCGTTGGTAGTTTCCGATGCACATCTGGGGGCATTCTGTATTGTCTGGACTATCAGAGTGTTGATGAAACACAGAAATTGCATCGGGATTCAATACAACAGTCACCATGCGCACTTTCCTCCATGGCAGTAATGTCTCAACCGGTCTACGCTTTGATCGTTCCCGGAAGACCAGTAGTAGTTTCCGATGCAAATCTGGGGGCATTCTGTAATCTATGGACTATCAGAGTGTTGATGAAACACAGAAATTACATCGGGATCGAATACAACAGTCACCATGCGCAGTTTCCTCCATGGGATTAATGTCTCAAACAGTTTACACTTTGATCGTTCCCTGGAAGACCAGTAGTAGTTTCCGATGCACATCTGGGGGCATTCTGTAATGTGTGGACTATCAGAGCGTTGATGAAACACAGAAATTGCATCGGGATTGAATACATCAGTCACCATGCGCCCTTTCCTCCATTGGGAGTAATGTCTTAAACAGTCTACGCTTTGATCGTTCCCAGGATGACCAGTAGTAGTTTCCGATGCACATCTGGAGTCATTCTGTAATCTGTGGACATTTAAAGTGTTGATGAGACACAGAAATTGCATCGGGATTGAATACAACAGTCAACATTCGCACTTTCCTAAACGGGAGTAATGTCACAAACAGTCTACGCTTTGATCTTTCCCTGGAAGACCAGTAGCAGTTTCCGCTGCACATCTGGAGGCATTCTGTAATCCGTGGACTATCAGGGTGTTGATGAAACATTGAAATTGCATCGGGATTGAGTACAACAGTCACCATGCGCACTTTACTCCAAGGGAGTAATGTGTCAAACAGTTTACGCTTTGATCGTTCCCTGGAAGACCAGTAGTGGTTTCCGATGCACATCTGGGGACATTCTGTAATGTGTGTACTATCAGAGTGTTGATGAAACACAGAAATTGCATCGGGATTGAGTACTACAGTCACCATGCGCACTTTCCTCCATGGGAGTAATGTCCCAATGAGTCTACGCTTTGATCGTTCCCTCCAAGACCAGTAGTAGTTTCCGATGCACATCTGGAGGCATTCTGTAATCTGTGGACTATCAGAGTGTTGATGAAACACAGAAATTGCATCGGGATTGAATGCAAAAGTCACCATGCGCGCTTTCCTCCATGGGACTAATGTCCCAAACATTCTACGCTTTGATCGTTCCCTTGAAGATCAGTAGTAGTTTCCGATGCACATCTGGAGGCATTCTGTAATCTGTGGACCATCAAAGTGTTGATGAAACACAGTAATTGAATCGGGATTGAATACAACAGGCACCATGCACACTTTCCTCCATGGGAGTAGTGTTTCAAACAGTCTACGTTTTGATCGTTTCCTGGAGGACCAGTAGTAGCTTCCGGTGCACATCTGGAGGCATTCTGTAATCTGTGGACTTTCAAAGTGTTGATGAAGGACAGAAATTGCATCGGGAGTGAATACAACAGTCACCATGCGCACTTTCCTCCATGGGACTAACGTCCCAAATATTCTACGCTTTGATCGTTCCCTGGTAGACTTGTAGTAGTTTCCGATGCACATCTGGGGGCATTCTATAATGTGTGGACTATCAGAGTGTTGATGAAACACAGAAATTGCATCGGGATTGAGTACTACTGTCACCATGCGCACTTTCCTCCATGGGAGTAATGTCTCAAAGAGTCTACGCTTTGATCGTTCCCTGCAAGACCAGTAGTAGTTTCCGATGCACATCTGGTGGCATTCTGTAATCTGTGGACCTTCAAAGTGTTGATGAAACACAGAAATTGCATCGGGATTGAATACAACAGTCACCATTCGCACTTTCCTCCATGGGAGTAATGACTCAAACAGTCTACGCTTTGATCGTTCCCTGGAAGACCAGTAGTAGTTTCCGATGCACATCTGGGGGCATTCTGTAAAGTGTGGACTATCAGAGCGTTGATGAGACACAGAAATTGCATCGGGATTGAATACAACAGTCACCATGCGCACTTTCCTCCATGGGAGTAATGTCTTAAACAGTTTACGCTTTGATCGATCCCATGATGACCAGTAGCAGTTTCCGATGCACATCTGGAGACATTCTGTAATCTGTGGACATTCAAAGTGTTGATGAAACACAGAAATTGCATCGGGATTGAATACAACAGTCACCATGCGCACTTTCCTCCATGGGAGTAATGTCTCAAACAGTCTACGCTTTGATCGTTCTGTGGAAGAACAGTAGTAGTTTCCGATGCATAACTGGAGGCATTCTGTAATCTGTGGACTATCAGATTGTTGATGAAACACAGAAATTGCATCGGGATTGAATACAACAGTCACCATGCACACTTTCCTCCACGGGAGTAATGTCTAAAAACAGTTTACGCTTTGATCGTTCCCTGGAAGACCATTGGTAGTTTCCGATGCACATCTGGGGGCATTCTGTATTGTCTGGACTATCAGAGTGTTGATGAAACACAGAAATTGCATCGGGATTCAATACAACAGTCACCATGCGCACTTTCCTCCATGGGAGTAATGTCTCAATCGGTCTACGCTTTGATCGTTCCCGGAAGACCAGTAGTAGTTTCCGATGCAAATCTGGGGGCATTCTGTAATCTATGGACTATCAGAGTGTTGATGAAACACAGAAATTACATCGGGATCAAATACAACAGTCACCATGCGCACTTTCCTCCATGGGATTAATGTCCCAAACAGTTTACGCTTTGATCGTTCCCTGGAAGACCAGTAGTAGTTTCCGATGCACATCTGGGGGCATTCTGTAATGTGTGGACTATCAGAGTGTTGATGAAACACAGAAATTGCATCGGGATTGAATACAACAGTCACCATGCGCAAATTTCCTAAATGTTAGTAATGTCTCAAACAGTCTACGCTTTGATCGATCTCTGGAAGAACAGTAGTAGTTTCCGATGACATCTGGAGGCATTCTGTATTCTGTGAACTATCAGAGTGTTGTTGAAACACAGAAATTGCATCGGGATTGAATACAACAGTCACCATGCGCTCTTTCCTCCATGAAACTAATGTCTTAAACTGTCTACGCTTTGATCGTTCCCTGGAAGACCAGTAGTAGTTTCCGATGCACATCTGGGGACATTCTGTAATGTGTGGACAATCAGAGTGTTGATGAAACACAGAAATTGCATCGGGATTGAGTACTACAGTCACCATGCGCACTTTCCTCCATGGGAGTAATGTCTCAAAGAGTCTACGCTTTGATCGTTCCCTGCAAGACCAGTAGTAGTTTCCGATGCACATCTGGTGGCATTCTGTAATCTGTGGACCTTCAAAGTGTTGATGAAACACAGAAATTGCATCGGGATTGAATACAACAGTCACCATTCGCACTTTCCTCCATGGGAGTAATGTCTCAAACAGTCTACGCTTTGATCGTTCCCTGGAAGACCAGTAGTAGTATCCGATGCACATCTGGGGGCATTCTGTAATGTGTGGACTATCAGAGCGTTGATGAAACACAGAAATTGCATCGGGATTGAATACAACAGTCACCATGCGCCCTTTCCTCCATGGGAGTAATCTCTTAAACATTCTACGCTTTGATCGTTCCCAGGATGACCAGTAGTAGTTTCCGATGCACATCTGGAGTCATTCTGTAATCTGTGGACATTCAAAGTGTTGATGAAAGTCAGAAATTGCATCGGGATTGAATACAACAGCCACCATTCGCACTTTCCTCCACGGGAGTAATGTCACAAACAGTCTACGCTTTGATCTTTCCCTGGAAGACCATTAGCAGTTTCCGCTGCACATCTGGAGGCATTCTGTAATCTGTGGACTATCAGGGTGTTGATGAAACATTGAAATTGCATCGGGATTGAGTACAACAGTCACCATGCGCACTTTACTCCAAGGGAGTAACGTGTCAAACAGTTTACGCTTTGATCGTTCCCTGGAAGACCAGTAGTGGTTTCCGATGCACATCTGGGGACATTCTGTAATGTGTGTACTATCAGAGTGTTGATGAAACACAGAAATTGCATCGGGATTGAGTACTACAGTCACCATGCGCACTTGCCTCCATGGGAGTAATGTCTCAATGAGTCTACGCTTTGATCGTTCCCTCCAAGACCAGTAGTAGTTTCCGATGCACATCTGGAGGCATTCTGTAATCTGTGGACTATCAGAGTGTTGATGAAACACAGAAATTGCATCGGGATTGAATGCAAAAGTCACCTTGCGCGCTTTCCTCCATGGGACTAATGTCCCAAACATTCTACGCTTTGATCGTTCCCTGGAAGATCAGTAGTAGTTTCCGATGCACATCTGGAGGCATTCTGTAATCTGTGGACCTTCAAAGTGTTGATGAAACACAGTAATTGAATCGGGATTGAATACAACAGGCACCATGCACACATTCCTCCATGGGAGTAGTGTTTCAAACAGTCTACGTTTTGATCGTTTCCTGGAAGACCAGTAGTAGTTTCCGGTGCACATCTGGAGGCATTCTGTAATCTGTGGACTTTCAAAGTGTTGATGAAGGACAGAAATTGCATCGGGAGTGAATACAACAGTAACCATGCGCAATTTCCTCCATGGGAGTAATGTCTCAAACGGTCTACGATTTGATCGTTCGATAGAAGACCAGTAGTAGTTTCCGATGCACATCTGGAGGCATTCTGTAATGTGTGGACTATTAGACTGTCGATGAAACACAGAAATTGCTTCGGGATGGAATGCAACACTCACCATGCGCACTTTATTCCATGGGAGTAATGTCTCAAACAGTTTACGCTTTTGATCGTTCCCTGGAAGGCCAGTAGTAGTTTCCAATGAACATCTTTGTTCATTCTGTAATGTGTGGACTATCAGAGTGTTGTTGAAACACAGAAATTGCATCGGGATTGAATACAACAGTCACCATGCGCACTTCCCTCCATGGGAGTAATGTCTCAAACAGTTTACGCTTTGATCGTTCCCTGGAAGACCAGTAGTAGTTTCCGATGCACATCTGGAGGCATTCTGTAATGTGTGGACTATCAGAGTGTTGATGAAACACAGACATTGCATCGGGATTGAATACAACAGTCACCATGCGGACTTTCCTCCATGGGAGTAATGTCTTAAACAGTCTACGCTTTGATCGTTCCCAGGTTGACCAGTAGTAGTTTCCGATGCACATCTGGAGGCATTCTGTAATCTGTGGACTATCAGAGTGTTGTTGAAACACAGAAATTGCATCGGGATTGAATACAACAGTCACCATGCGCACTTTCCTCCATGGGACTAACGTCCCAAATATTCTACGCTTTGATCGTTCCCTGGTAGACTTGTAGTAGTTTCCGATGCACATCTGGGGGCATTCTGTAATGTGTGGACTATCAGAGTGTTGATGAAACACAGAAATTGCATCGGGATTGAGTACTACAGTCACCATGCGCACTTTCCGCCATGGGAGTAATGTCTCAAAGAGTCTACGCTTTGATCGTTCCCTGGAAGACCAGTAGTAGTTTCCGATGCACATCTGGGGGCATTCTGTAAAGTGTGGACTATCAGAGCGTTGATGAAACACAGAAATTGCATCGGGATTGAATACAACAGTCACCATGCGCACTTTCCTCCATGGGAGTAATGTCTTAAACAGTCTACGCTTTGATCGTTCCCAGGATGACCAGTAGCAGTTTCCGATGCACATCTGGAGTCATTCTGTAATCTGTGGACATTGAAAGTGTTGTTGAAACACAGAAATTGCATCGGGATTGAATACAACAGTCACCATGCGCACTTTCCTCCATGGGAGTAATGTCTCAAACAGTCTACGCTTTGATCGTTCTCTGGAAGAACAGTAGTAGTTTCCGATGCATAACTGGAGGCATTCTGTAATCTGTGGACTATCAGAGTGTTGATGAAACACAGAAATTGCATCGGGATTGAATACAACAGTCACCATGCACACTTTCCTCCACGGGAGTAATGTCTAAAAACAGTTTACGCTTTGATCGTTCCCTGGAAGACCATTGGTAGTTTCCGATGCACATCTGGGGGCATTCTGTATTGTCTGGACTATCAGAGTGTTGATGAAACACAGAAATTGCATCGGGATTCAATACAACAGTCACCATGCGCACTTTCCTCCATGGGAGTAATGTCTCAATCGGTCTACGCTTTGATCGTTCGCGGAAGACCAGTAGTAGTTTCCGATGCAAATCTGGGGGCATTCTGTAATCTATGGACTATCAGAGTGTTGATGAAACACAGAAATTACATCGGGATCGAATACAACAGTCACCATGCGCACTTTCCTCCATGGGATTAATGTCCCAAACAGTTTACGCTTTGATCGTTCCCTGGAAGACCAGTGGTAGTTTCCGATGCACATCTGGGGGCATTCTGTAATGTGTGGACTATCAGAGTGTTGATGAAACACAGAAATTGCATCGGGATTAAATACAACAGTCACCATGCTCAAATTTCCTAAATGTTAGTAATGTCTCAAACAGTCTACGCTTTGATCGATCTCTGGAAGAACAGTAGTAGTTTCCGATGACATCTGGAGGCATTCTGTATTCTGTGAACTATCAGAGTGTTGTTGAAACACAGAAATTGCATCGGGATTGAATACAACAGTCACCATGCGCTCTTTCCTCCATGAAACTAATGTCTTAAACTGTCTACGCTTTGATCGTTCCCTGGAAGACCAGTAGTAGTTTCCGATGCACATCTGGGGACATTCTGTAATGTGTGGACAATCAGAGTGTTGATGAAACACAGAAATTGCATCGGGATTGAGTACTACAGTCACCATGCGCACTTTCCTCCATGGGAGTAATGTCTCAAAGAGTCTACGCTTTGATCGTTCCCTGCAAGACCAGTAGTAGTTTCCGATGCACATCTGGTGGCATTCTGTAATCTGTGGACCTTCAAAGTGTTGATGAAACACAGAAATTGCATCGGGATTGAATACAACAGTCACCATTCGCACTTTCCTCCATGGGAGTAATGTCTCAAACAGTCTACGCTTTGATCGTTCCCTGGAAGACCAGTAGTAGTATCCGATGCACATCTTTGTTCATTCTGTAATGTGTGGACTATCAGAGTGTTGTTGAAACACAGAAATTGCATCGGGATTGAATACAACAGTCACCATGCGCACTTTCCTCCATGGGAGTAATGTCTTAAACAGTCTACGCTTTGATCGTTCCCAGGATGACCAGTAGCAGTTTCCGATGCACATCTGGAGTCATTCTGTAATCTGTGGACATTCAAAGTGTTGATGAAACACAGAAATTGCATCGGGATTGAATACAACAGTCACCATTCGCACTTTCCTACACAGGAGTAATGTCACAAACAGTCTACGCTTTGATCTTTCCCTGGAAGACCAGTAGCAGATTCCGCTGCACATCTGGAGGCATTCTGTAATCTGTGGACTATCAGGGTGTTGATGAAACATTTAAATTTCATCGGGATTGAGTACAACAGTCACCGTGCGCACTTTACTCCAAGGGAGTAATGTCTCAAACAGTTTACGCTTTGATCGTTCCCTGGAAGACCAGTAGTAGTTTCCGATGCACATCTGGAGGCATTCTGTAATATGTGGACTATCAGAGTGTTGATGAAACACAGAAATTGCATCGGGATTGAATACAACAGTCACCATGCGCACTTTCCTCCATGGGAGTAATGTCTTAAACAGTCTACGCTTTGATCGTTCCCAGGTTGACCAGTAGTAGTTTGCGATGCACATCTGGAGGCATTCTGTAATCTGTGGACTATCAGAGTGTTGTTGAAACACAGAAATTGCATCGGGATTGAATACAACAGTCACCATGCGCACTTTAATCCATGGGACTAACGTCCCAAACATTCTACGCTTTGATCGTTCCCTGGAAGACTTATAGTAGTTTCCGATGCACATCTGGGGGCATTCTGTAATGTGTGGACTATCAGAGTGTTGATGAAACACAGAAATTGCATCGGGATTGAGTACTACAGTCACCATGCGCACTTTCCTCCATGGGAGTAATGTCTCAAGGAGTCTACGCTTTGATCGTTCCCTGCAAGACCAGTAGTAGTTTCCGATGCACATCTGGTGGCATTCTGTAATCTGTGGACCTTCAAAGTGTTGATGAAACACAGAAATTGCATCGGGATTGAATACAACAGTCACCATTCGCACTTTCCTCCATGGGAGTAATGTCTCAAACAGTCTACGCTTTGATCGTTCCCTGGAAGACCAGTAGTAGTTTCCGATGCATATCTGGGGGCATTCTGTAATGTGTGGACTATCAGAGCGTTGATGAAACACAGAAATTGCATCGGGATTGAATACAACAGTCACCATGCGCACTTTCCTCCATGGGAGTAATGTCTTAAACAGTCTACGCTTTGATCGTTCCCAGGATGACCAGTAGCAGTTTCCGATGCACATCTGGAGTCATTCTGTAATCTGTGGACATTCAAAGTGTTGATGAAACACAGAAATTGCATCGGGATTGAATACAACAGTCACCATTCGCACTTTCCTACACAGGAGTAATGTCACAAACAGTCTACGCTTTGATCTTTCCCTGGAAGACCAGTAGCAGATTCCGCTGCACATCTGGAGGCATTCTGTAATCTGTGGACTATCAGGGTGTTGATGAAACATTTAAATTTCATCGGGATTGAGTACAACAGTCACCGTGCGCACTTTACTCCAAGGGAGTAATGTCTCAAACAGTTTACGCTTTGATCGTTCCCTGGAAGACCAGTAGTAGTTACCGATGCACATCTGGGGACATTCTGTAATGTGTGGACTATCAGAGTGTTGATGAAACACAGAAATTGCATCGTTATTGAGTACTACAGTCACCATGCGCACTTTCCTCCATGGGAGTAATGTCTCAATCAGTCTACGCTTTGATCGTTCCCTCCAAGACCAGTAGTAGTTTCCGATGCACATCTGGAGGCATTCTGTAATCTGTGGACTATCAGAGTGTTGATGAAACACAGAAATTGCATCGGGATTGAATGCAAAAGTCACCATGCGCGCTTTCCTCCATGGGACTAATGTCTCAAACTGTCTACGCTTTGATCGTTCCCTGGAAGAACAGTAGTAGTTTCCGATGCACATCTGGGGTCATTCTGTAATGTGTGGACTATCAGAGCGTTGATGAAACACATAAATTGCATCGGGATTCAATGCAACAGTCACTATGCGCACTTTCCTCCACGGGAGAAATGTCTGAATCAGTTTACGTTTTGATCGTTCCCTGGAAGACCAGTAGTAGTTTCCGATGCACATCTGGAGGTATTCTGTAATCTGTGGACTATCAGAGTGTTGATGAAACACAGAAATTGCATCAGGATTGAATACAACACTCACCATGCGTACTTTCCTCCAAGGGAGTAATGTCTCAATCAGTTTACGCTTTGATCGTTCCCTGGAGGACCAGTAGTAGTTTCCGATGCCCATCTGTTGTCATTCTGTAATGTGTGGACTATCAGAGTGTTGATGAAACACAGAAATTGCATCGGGATTGAGTACAACAGTCACCATGCGCACTTTCCTTCATGGGAGTAATGTCTCAAACAGTCTACGCTTTGATCGTTCCGTGCAAGACCAGTAGTAGTTTCCGATGCACATCTGGAGGCATTCTGTATTCTGTGGACCTTCAAAGTGTTGATGAAAAACAGAAATTGCATCAGGATTGAGTACAACAGTCACCATGAGCACTTTCCTCCATGGGAGTAATGTCTCAAACAGTCTACGTCTTGATCGTTCCCTCGAAGAACAGTAGTAGTTTCCGATGCACATCTGGAGGCATTCTGTAATCTGTGGACTATCAGAATGTTGATGAAACACAGAAATTGCATCGGGATTGAATACACCATTCACCATGCGCACTTTCCTCCATGGGAGTAATGTCTTAAACAGTCTACGCTTTGATCGTTCCCAGGATGACCAGTAGTAGTTTCCGATGCACATCTGGAGGCATTCTGTAATCTGTGGACTATCAGAGTGTTGTTGAAACAGAAATTGAATCGGGATTGAATACAACGGTCACCATGCGCACTTTCATCCATGGGACTAATGTCCCAAACATTCTACGCTTTGATCGTTCCCTTGAAGATCAGTAGTAGTTTCCGATGCACATCTGGAGGCATTCTGTAATGTGTGGACTATTAGACTGTCGATGAAACACAGAAATTGCTTCGGGATGGAATGCAACACTCACCATGCGCACTTTATTCCATGGGAGTAATGTCTCAAACAGTTTACGCTTTTGATCGTTCCCTGGAAGGCCAGTAGTAGTTTCCAATGAACATCTTTGTTCATTCTGTAATGTGTGGACTATCAGAGTGTTGTTGAAACACAGAAATTGCATCGGGATTGAATACAACAGTCACCATGCGCACTTCCCTCCATGGGAGTATTGTCTCAAACAGTTTACGCTTTGATCGTTCCCTGGAATACCAGTAGTAGTTTCCGATGCACATCTGGGGGCATTCTGTAATGTGTGGACTATCAGAGTGTTGATGAAACACAGAAATTGCATCGGGATTGAATACAACAGTCACCATGCGCACTTTCCTCCATGGGAGTAATGTCTTAAACAGTCTACGCTTTGATCGTTCCCTGGAAGACCAGTAGTAGTTTCCGATGCACATCTGGGGACATTCTGTAATGTGTGGACAATCAGAGTGTTGATGAAACACAGAAATTGCATCCGGATTGAGTACTACAGTCACCATGCGCACTTTCCTCCATGGGAGTAATGTCTCAAAGAGTCTACGCTTTGATCGTTCCCTGCAAGACCAGTAGTAGTTTCCGATGCACATCTGGTGGCATTCTGTAATCTGTGGACCTTCAAAGTGTTGATGAAACACAGAAATTGCATCGGGATTGAATACAACAGTCACCATTCGCACTTTCCTCCATGGGAGTAATGTCTCAAACAGTCTACGCTTTGATCGTTCCCTGGAAGACCAGTAGTAGTATCCGATGCACATCTGGGGGCATTCTGTAATGTGTGGACTATCAGAGCGTTGATGAAACACAGAAATTGCATCGGGATTGAATACAACAGTCACCATGCGCCCTTTCCTCCATGGGAGTAATCTCTTAAACATTCTACGCTTTGATCGTTCCCAGGATGACCAGTAGTAGTTTCCGATGCACATCTGGAGTCATTCTGTAATCTGTGGACATTCAAAGTGTTGATGAAAGTCAGAAATTGCATCGGGATTGAATACAACAGCCACCATTCACACTTTCCTCCACGGGAGTAATGTCACAAACAGTCTACGCTTTGATCTTTCCCTGGAAGACCATTAGCAGTTTCCGCTGCACATCTGGAGGCATTCTGTAATCTGTGGACTATCAGGGTGTTGATGAAACATTGAAATTGCATCGGGATTGAGTACAACAGTCACCATGCGCACTTTACTCCAAGGGAGTAATGTGTCAAACAGTTTACGCTTTGATCGTTCCCTGGAAGACCAGTAGTGGTTTCCGATGCACATCTGGGGACATTCTGTAATGTGTGTACTATCAGAGTGGTGATGAAACACAGAAATTGCATCGGGATTGAGTACTACAGTCACCATGCGCACTTTCCTCCATGGGAGTAATGTCTCAATGAGTCTACGCTTTGATCGTTCCCTCCAAGACCAGTAGTAGTTTCCGATGCACATCTGGAGGCATTCTGTAATCTGTGGACTATCAGAGTGTTGATGAAACACAGAAATTGCATCGGGATTGAATGCAAAAGTCACCTTGCGCGCTTTCCTCCATGGGACTAATGTCCCAAACATTCTACGCTTTGATCGTTCCCTGGAAGATCAGTAGTAGTTTCCGATGCACATCTGGAGGCATTCTGTAATCTGTGGACCTTCAAAGTGTTGATGAAACACAGTAATTGAATCGGGATTGAATACAACAGGCACCATGCACACATTCCTCCATGGGAGTAGTGTTTCAAACAGTCTACGTTTTGATCGTTTCCTGGAAGACCAGTAGTAGTTTCCGGTGCACATCTGGAGGCATTCTGTAATCTGTGGACTTTCAAAGTGTTGATGAAGGACAGAAATTGCATCGGGAGTGAATACAACAGTAACCATGCGCACTTTCCTCCATGGGAGTAATGTCTCAAACGGTCTACGATTTGATCGTTCGATAGAAGACCAGTAGTAGTTTCCGATGCACATCTGGAGGCATTCTGTAATGTGTGGACTATTAGACTGTCGATGAAACACAGAAATTGCTTCGGGATGGAATGCAACACTCACCATGCGCACTTTATTCCATGGGAGTAATGTCTCAAACAGTTTACGCTTTTGATCGTTCCCTGGAAGGCCAGTAGTAGTTTCCAATGAACATCTTAGTTCATTCTGTAATGTGTGGACTATCAGAGTGTTGTTGAAACACAGAAATTGCATCGGGATTGAATACAACAGTCACCATGCGCACTTCCCTCCATGGGAGTAATGTCTCAAACAGTTTACGCTTTGATCGTTCCCTGGAAGACCAGTAGTAGTTTCCGATGCACATCTGGAGGCATTCTGTAATGTGTGGACTATCAGAGTGTTGATGAAACACAGACATTGCATCGGGATTGAATACAACAGTCACCATGCGGACTTTCCTCCATGGGAGTAATGTCTTAAACAGTCGACGCTTTGATCGTTCCCAGGTTGACCAGTAGTAGTTTCCGATGCACATCTGGAGGCATTCTGTAATCTGTGGACTATCAGAGTGTTGTTGAAACACAGAAATTGCATCGGGATTGAATACAACAGTCACCATGCGCACTTTCCTCCATGGGACTAACGTCCCAAATATTCTACGCTTTGATCGTTCCCTGGTAGACTTGTAGTAGTTTCCGATGCACATCTGGGGGCATTCTGTAAAGTGTGGACTATCAGAGTGTTGATGAAACACAGAAATTGCATCGGGATTGAGTACTACAGTCACCATGCGCACTTTCCGCCATGGGAGTAATGTCTCAAAGAGTCTACGCTTTGATCGTTCCCTGGAAGACCAGTAGTAGTTTCCGATGCACATCTGGGGGCATTCTGTAAAGTGTGGACTATCAGAGCGTTGATGAAACACAGAAATTGCATCGGGATTGAATACAACAGTCACCATGCGCACTTTCCTCCATGGGAGTAATGTCTTAAACAGTCTACGCTTTGATCGTTCCCAGGATGACCAGTAGCAGTTTCCGATGCACATCTGGAGTCATTCTGTAATCTGTGGACATTGAAAGTGTTGATGAAACACAGAAATTGCATCGGGATTGAATACAACAGTCACCATGCGCACTTTCCTCCATGGGAGTAATGTCTCAAACAGTCTACGCTTTGATCGTTCTCTGGAAGAACAGTAGTAGTTTCCGATGCATAACTGGAGGCATTCTGTAATCTGTGGACTATCAGAGTGTTGATGAAACACAGAAATTGCATCGGGATTGAATACAACAGTCACCATGCACACTTTCCTCCACGGGAGTAATGTCTAAAAACAGTTTACGCTTTGATCGTTCCCTGGAAGACCATTGGTAGTTTCCGATGCACATCTGGGGGCATTCTGTATTGTCTGGACTATCAGAGTGTTGATGAAACACAGAAATTGCATCGGGATTCAATACAACAGTCACCATGCGCACTTTCCTCCATGGGAGTAATGTCTCAATCGGTCTACGCTTTGATCGTTCCCGGAAGACCAGTAGTAGTTTCCGATGCAAATCTGGGGGCATTCTGTAATCTATGGACTATCAGAGTGTTGATGAAACACAGAAATTACATCGGGATCGAATACAACAGTCACCATGCGCACATTCCTCCATGGGATTAATGTCCCAAACAGTTTACGCTTTGATCGTTCCCTGGAAGACCAGTGGTAGTTTCCGATGCACATCTGGGGGCATTCTGTAATGTGTGGACTATCAGAGTGTTGATGAAACACAGAAATTGCATCGGGATTGAATACAACAGTCACCATGCTCAAATTTCCTAAATGTTAGTAATGTCTCAAACAGTCTACGCTTTGATCGATCTCTGGAAGAACAGTAGTAGTTTCCGATGACATCTGGAGGCATTCTGTATTCTGTGAACTATCAGAGTGTTGTTGAAACACAGAAATTGCATCGGGATTGAATACAACAGTCACCATGCGCTCTTTCCTCCATGAAACTAATGTCTTAAACTGTCAACGCTTTGATCGTTCCCTGGAAGACCAGTAGTAGTTTCCGATGCACATCTGGGGACATTCTGTAATGTGTGGACAATCAGAGTGTTGATGAAACACAGAAATTGCATCTGGATTGAGTACTACAGTCACCATGCGCACTTTCCTCCATGGGAGTAATGTCTCAAAGAGTCTACGCTTTGATCGTTCCCTGCAAGACCAGTAGTAGTTTCCGATGCACATCTGGTGGCATTCTGTAATCTGTGGACCTTCAAAGTGTTGATGAAACACAGAAATTGCATCGGGATTGAATACAACAGTCACCATTCGCACTTTCCTCCATGGGACTAATGTCTCAAACTGTCTACGCTTTGATCGTTCCCTGGAAGAACAGTAGTAGTTTCCGATGCACATCTGGGGTCATTCTGTAATGTGTGGACTATCAGAGCGTTGATGAAACACATAAATTGCATCGGGATTCAATACAACAGTCACTATGCGCACATTCCTCCACGGGAGAAATGTCTGAATCAGTTTACGTTTTGATCGTTCCCTGGAAGACCAGTAGTAGTTTCCGATGCACATCTGGAGGTATTCTGTAATCTGTGGACTATCAGAGTGTTGATGAAACACAGAAATTGCATCAGGATTGAATACAACACTCACCATGCGTACTTTCCTCCAAGGGAGTAATGTCTCAATCAGTTTACGCTTTGATCGTTCCCTGGAGGACCAGTAGTAGTTTCCGATGCCCATCTGTTGTCATTCTGTAATGTGTGGACTATCAGAGTGTTGATGAAACACAGAAATTGCATCGGGATTGAGTACAACAGTCACCATGCGCACTTTCCTTCATGGGAGTAATGTCTCAAACAGTCTACGCTTTGATCGTTCCGTGCAAGACCAGTAGTAGTTTCCGATGCACATCTGGAGGCATTCTGTATTCTGTGGACCTTCAAAGTGTTGATGAAAAACATAAATTGCATCAGGATTGAGTACAACAGTCACCATGAGCACTTTCCTCCATGGGAGTAATGTCTCAAACAGTCTACGTCTTGATCGTTCCCTCGAAGACCAGTAGTAGTTTCCGATGCACATCTGGAGGCATTCTGTAATCTGTGGACTATCAGAATGTTGATGAAACACAGAAATTGCATCGGGATTGAATACACCATTCACCATGCGCACTTTCCTCCATGGGAGTAATGTCTTAAACAGTCTACGCTTTGATCGTTCCCAGGATGACCAGTAGTAGTTTCCGATGCACATCTGGAGGCATTCTGTAATCTGTGGACTATCAGAGTGTTGTTGAAACACAGAAATTGCATCGGGATTGAATACAACGGTCACCATGCGAACTTTCATCCATGGGACTAATGTCCCAAACATTCTACGCTTTGATCGTTCCCTTGAAGATCAGTAGTAGTTTCCGATGCACATCTGGAGGCATTCTGTAATGTGTGGACTATTAGACTTTCGATGAAACACAGAAATTGCTTCGGGATGGAATGCAACACTCACCATGCGCACTTTATTCCATGGGAGTAATGTCTCAAACAGTTTACGCTTTTGATCGTTCCCTGGAAGGCCAGTAGTAGTTTCCAATGAACATCTTTGTTCATTCTGTAATGTGTGGACTATCAGAGTGTTGTTGAAACACAGAAATTGCATCGGGATTGAATCCAACAGTCACCATGCGCACTTCCCTCCATGGGAGTACTGTCTCAAACAGTTTACGCTTTGATCGTTCCCTGGAAGACCAGTAGTAGTTTCCGATGCACATCTGGGGGCATTCTGTAATGTGTGGACTATCAGAGTGTTGATGAAACACAGAAATTGCATCGGGATTGAATACAACAGTCACCATGCGCACTTTCCTCCATGGGAGTAATGTCTTAAACAGTCTACGCTTTGTTCGTTCCCAGGATGACCAGTGGTAGTTTCCGATGCACATCTGCAGGCATTCTGTAATCTGTGGACTATCAGATTGTTTTTGAAACACAGAAATTGCATCGGGATTGAATACAACAGTCACCATGCGCACTTTCCTCCATGGGACTAATGTCCCAAACATTCTACGCTTTGATCGTTCCCTGGAAGACTTGTAGTAGTTTCCGATGCACATCTGGGGGCATTCTGTAACGTGTGGACTATCAGAGTGTTGAAGAAACACAGAAATTGCATCAGGATTGAATAAAACAGTCACCACGCTCACATTCCTCCATGGGGGAAATGTCTCAAACAGTTTACGCTTTGATCGTTCCCTGGAAGACCAATAGTAGTTTTAGTAGTTTCCGATGCACATCTGGGGGCATTCTGTAATGTGTGGACTATCAGAGTGTTGATGAAACAAAGAAATTGCATCGGGATTGAATACAACAGTCACCATGCACACTTTCCTCCATGGGAGTAGTGTCTCAAACGGTCTACGTTTTGATCGTTTCCTGGAAGACCAGTAGTAGTTTCCGATGCACATCTGGAGGCATTCTGTAATCTGTGGACTTTCAAAGTGTTGATGAAAAACAGAAATTGCATCGGAAGTGAATACAACAGTAACCATGCGCACTTTCCTCCATGGAAGTAATGTCTCAAACAGTCTAAGATTTGATCGTTCGATAGAAGACCAGTAGTAGTTTCCGATGCATATCTGGAGGCATTCTGTAATGTGTGGACTATTAGAGTGTTGACGAAACACAGTAATTGCTTCGGGATGGAATACAACAGTCACCATGCGCACTTTGCTCTATGGGAGTAATGTCTCAAACAGTTTACGCTTTGATCGTTCCCTGGAAGACCAGTAGTAGTTTCCGATGAACATCTGGGTTCATTCTGTGATGTGTGGACTATCAGAGCGTTGTTCAAACACAGAAATTGCATCAGGATTGAATACAACAGTCACCATGCGCAATTTTCCTAAATGGGAGTAATGTCTCAAACAGTCTACGCTTTGATCGTTCCCTGGAAGACCAGTAGTAGTTTAAGACGTACATCTGGAGGCATTCTGTATTCTGTGGACTATCAGAGTGTTGTTGAAACACAGAAATTGCATCGGGATTGAATACAACAGTCACAATGCGCACTTTCCTCCATGAAACCAATGTCTCAAACAGTCTACGTTTTGATCGTTAACTGGAAGACCAGTAGTAGTTTCCGATGCACATCTGGAGGCATTCTGTAATCTGTGGACTGTCAGAGTGTTGTTGAAACACAGAAATTGCTTCGGGATGGAATACAACAGTCACCATGCGCACTTTATTCCATGGGAGTAATGTCTCAAACAGTTTACGCTTTGATCGTTCCCTGGAAGACCAGTAGTAGTTTCCGATGCACATCTGGGGGCATTCTGTAATGTGTGGACTATCAGAGTGTTGATGAAACACAGAAATTGCATCGGGATTGAATACAACAGTCACCATGCGCTAATTTCCTAAATGTTAGTAATGTCTCAAACAGTCAACGCTTTGATCGTTCCCTGGAAGATCAGTAGTAGATTCCGATGCACATCTGGAGGCATTCTGTAATCTGTGGACTATCAGGGTGTTGTTGAAACACAGACATTGCATCGGGATTGAGTACAACAGTCACCATGCGCACTTTCCTCCATGGGAGTAATGTCTCAAACAGTCTACGCTATGATCGCTCCCTGCAAGACCAGTAGTAGTTTCCGATGCACATCTGGAATCATTCTGTAGTCTAAGGACTATCAGAGTGTTGATGAAACACAGAACGTGCATCGGGATTGAATACAACAGTCACCATGCGCACTTTCCTCCATGGGAGTAATGTCTCAAACTGTCTACGCTTTGATCGATCTCTGGAAGAACAGTAGTAGTTTCCGATGACATCTGGAGGCATTCTGTATTCTGTGAATTATCAGAGTGTTGTTGAAACACAGAAATTGCATCGTGATTGAATACAACAGTCACCATGCGCTCTTTCCTCCATGAAACTAATGTCTTAAACTGTCTACGCTTTGATCGTTCCCTGGAAGACCAGTAGTAGTTTCCGATGCACATCTGGAGGCATTCTGTAATCTGAGGACTATCAGAGTGTTGTTGAAACACAGAAATTGCATCGAAATAGAATACAACAGTCACCATGCGCACTTTCCTCCATGGGAGTAATGTCTCAAAGAGTCTACGCTTTGATCGTTCTCTGGAGGAACAGTAGTAGTTTCCGATGCACATCTGGAGGCATTCTGTAATCTGTGGACTATCAGAGTGTTGATGAAACACAAAAATTGCATCGGGAGTGAATACAACAGAATCCATGCGCACTTTCCTCCATGGGAGTAATGTCTCAAACAGTCTACGCTTTGATCGTTCGATAGAAGACCAGTAGTAGTTTCCGATGCACATCTGGAGGCATTCTGTATTCTGTGAACTATCAGAGTGTTGTTGAAACACAGAAATTGCATCGGGATTGAATACAACAGTCACCATGCGCTCTTTCCTCCATGAAACTAATGTCTTAAACAGTCTACGCTTTGATCGTTCCCTAGAAGACCAGTAGTAGTTTCAGATGCACATCTGGGGGCATTCTGTAATCTGTTGAATATGAGAGTGTTGTTGAAACACAGAAATTGCTTTGGGATTGAATACAACAGTCACCATGCGTACTTCCCTCCATGAGACTAATGTCTCAAACAGTCTACCCTTTGATCGTTCCCTGCAAGAACAGTAGTAGTTTCCGATGCACAACTGGGGCATTCTGTAATCTGTGGACTATCAGAGTGTTGATGAAACACAGAAATTGCATCGGGATTGAATACAACAGTCACCATGCGCACTTTCCTCCACGGGAGTAATGTCTCAAACAGTTTACGCTTTGATCGTTCCCTGGAAGACCATTAGTAGTTTCAGATGCACATCTGGAGGCATTCTGTAATGTGTGGACTATCGGAGTGTTGTTGAAACACAGAAATTGCATCGGGATTGAATACAACAGTCACCATGCGCAAATTTCCTAAATGTTAGTAATGTCTCAAACAGTCTACGCTTTGATCGTTTCCTGGAAGACCAGTAGTAGTTTCCGACGCACATCTGGAGGCATTCTGTAATCTGTGGACTATAAGAGTGTTGATGAAACACAGAAATTGCTTCGGGATGGAGTACAACAGTAACCATGCGCACTTTCCTCCATGTGAGTAATGTCTCAAACAGTCTACGATTTGATCGTTCGATGGAAGACCAGTAGTAGTTTCCGATGCAAATCATGAGGCATTCTGTAATGTGTGGACTATTAGAGGGTGGAAGAAACACAGAAATTGCATCGGGATGGAATACAACAGTCACCAAGCGCACTTTATTCCATGGGAGTAATGTCTCAAACAGTTTACGCTTTTGATCGTTCCCTGGAAGGCCAGTAGTAGTTTCCAATGAACATCTTTGTTCATTCTGTAATGTGTGGACTATCAGAGTGTTGTTGAAACACAGAAATTGCATCGGTATTGAATACAACAGTCACCATGCGCACTTTACTCCATGGGAGTAATGTCTCAAACAGTCTACGCTTTGATCGTTTCCTGGAAGACCAGTAGTAGTTTCCGATGCACATCTGGTGGCATTCTCTAATGTGTGGACCATTAGAGTGTTGATGAAACACAGAAATTGCTTCGGGATGGAATACAACAGTCACCATGCGCACTTTATTCCATGGGAGTAATGTCTCAAACAGTTTACGCTTTGATCGTTCCCTGGAAGACCAGTAGTAGTTTCCGATGTACATCTGGGTTCATTCTGTGATGTGTGGACTATCAGAGCGTTGTTCAAACACAGAAATTGCATCAGGATTGAATACAACAGTCACCATGCGCAATTTCCCTAAATGGGAGTAATGTCTCAAACAGTTTACGCTTTGATTATTCCCTGGATGACCAGTAGTAGTTTCCGATGCACATCTGGTGGCATTCTGTAATGTGTGGACTATCAGAGTGTTGATGAAACACAGAAATTGCATCGGAATTGAATACAACAGTCACCAAGCGCACTTTACTCCATGGGAGTAATGTCTCAATCAGTCCACGCTTTGTTCGTTACCTGGAAGGCCAGTAGTAGTTTCCAAGGCACATCTTTAGGCATTCTGTATTCTGTGGACTATCAGAGTGTTGATGAAACACAGAAATTGCATCGCGATTGAATACAACAGTCACCATGCGCACTTTCCTCCATGGGAGTAATGTCTCAAACAGTCTACGCTATGATCGATCCCTGCAAGACCAGTAGTAGTTTCCGATGCACATCTGGAGGCATTCTGTAATCTAAGGACTATCAGAGTGTTGATGAAACACAGAAAGTGCATCGGGATTGAATAGAACACTCACCATGAGCACTTTCCTCCATGGGAGTAATGTCTCAAACAGTTTACGCTTTGATCGTTCCCTGGAAGACCAGTAGTAGTTTCCGATCCACATCTGGGTTCATTCTGTAATGTGTGTTATCAGTGTGTTGTTGAAACACAGAAATTGCATCGGGATTGAATACAACAGTCACCATGCGCACTTTCCTCCACGGGATTAATGGCTCAAACAGTTTACGCTTTGATCGTTCCCTGGAAGACCAGTAGTAGTTTCCGATGCACATCTGGGGGCATTCTGTAATGTGTGGACTATCAGAGTGTTGATGAAACACAGAAATTGCATCGGGATTGAATACAACAGTCACCATGCGCAAATTTCCTAAATGTTAGTAATGTCTCAAACAGTCTACGCTTTGATCGTTCCCTGGAAGATCAGTAGTAGATTCCGATGACATCTGGAGGCATTCTGTAATCTGTGGACTATGAGAGTGTTGTTGAACCACAGAAATTGCATCGGGATTGAGTACAACAGTCACCATGCGCACTTTCCCCCATGGGAGTAATGTCTCAAACAGTCTACGCTATGATCGCTCCCTGCAAGACCAGTAGTAGTTTCCGTTGCACATCTGGAGGCATTCTGTAGTCTAAGGACTACCAGAGTGTTGATGAAACACAGAAAGTGCATCGGGATTGAATACAACAGTCACCATGCGCACCTTCCTCCATGGGAGTAATGTCTCAAATAGTCTACGCTTTGATCGATCTCTGGAAGAACAGTAGTAGTTTCCGATGACATCTGGAGGCATTCTGTATTCTGTGAACTATCAGAGTGTTGTTGAAACACAGAAATTGCATCGGGATTGAATACAACAGTCACCATGCGCTCTTTCCTCCATGAAACTATTGTCTTAAACTGTCTACGCTTTGATCGTTCCCTGGAAGACCAGTAGTAGTTTCCGATGCACATCTGAAGGCATTCTGTAATCTGAGGACTATCAGAGTGTTGTTGAAACACAGAAATTGCATCGAAATAAAATACAACAGTCACCATGTTCACTTTCCTCCATGGGAGTAATGTCTCAAAGAGTCTACGCTTTGATCGTTCTCTGGAAGAACAGTAGTAGTTTCCGATGCACATCTGGAGGCAGTCTGTAATCTGTGGACTATCAGAGTGTTGATGAAACACAGAAATTGCATCGGGATTGAATACAACGGTCACCATGCGCACTTTCTTCCACGGGAGTAATGTCTCAAACAGTTTACGCTTTGATCGTTCCCTGGAAGACCATTAGTAGTTTCAGATGCACATCTGGGGGCATTCTGTAATGTGTGAACTATCAGAGTGTTGATGAGACACAGATATTGCATCGGGATTGAATACAACAGTCACCATGCGCACTTTCTTCCATGGGAGTAATGTCTCAATCAGTCTACGCTTTGATAGTTCCCGGAAGACCAGTAGTAGTTTCCGATGCAAATCTGGAGGCATTCTGTAATCTGTGGACTATTAAAGTGTTGATAAAACACAGAAATTACATCGGGATCGAATACAACAGACACCATGCGCACTTTCCTCCATGGGATTAATGTCTCAAACAGTTTACGCCTTGATCGTTCCCTGGAAGATTATTACTAGTTTCCGATGAACATCTGGGTACATTCTGTAATGTGTGGACCATCAGAGTGTTGTTGAAACACAGAAATTGCATCGGGATTGAATACAACAGTCACCATGCGCAATTTTCCTGAATGTGAGTAATGTCTCAAACAGTCTACGCTTTGATCGTTTCCTGAAAGACCAGTAGTAGTTTCCGATGCACATCTGGAGGCTTTCTATAATCTGTGGACTATCAGGGTGTTGTTGAAACACAGAAATTGCATCAGGATTGAATACAGCAGTCACCATGCGCACTTTCCTCCATGGGAGTAATGTCTAAAACAGTTTACGCTTTGATCGTTCACTGGAAGACCAGTACTAGTTTCCGATGAACATCTAGGTTCATTCTGTAGTGTGTGGACTATCAGAGTGTTGTTGAAACACAGAAATTGCATCGAAATAGAATACAACAGTCACCATGCGCACTTTCCTCCATGGGAGTAATGTCTCAAAGAGTCTACGCTTTGATCGTTCTCTGGAAGACCAGTAGTAGTTTCCGATGCACATCTGGAGGCATTCTGTAATGTGTGGACTATTAGAGTGTTGATGAAACACAGAAATTGCTTCGGCATGGAATACAACAGTCACCATGCGCACTTTATTCCATGGGAGTAATGTCTCAAACAGTTTACGCTTTGATCGTTCCCTGGAAGACCAGTAGTAGTTTCCGATGTACATCTGGGTTAATTCTGTGATGTGTGGACAATCAGAGCGTTGTTCAAACACAGAAATTGCATCAGGATTGAATACAACAGTCACCATGCGCACTTTCCTCCATGGGAGTAATGTGTCAAACAGTCTACGATTTGATCGTTCGATGGAAGACCAGTAGTAGTTTCCGATGCACATCTTGAGGCATTCTGTAATGTGTGGACTATTAGAGGGTGGAAGAAACACAGAAATTGCATCGGGATGGAATACAACAGTCACCAAGCGCACTTTATTCCATGGGAGTAATGTCTCAAACAGTTTACGCTTTTGATCGTTCCCTGGAAGGCCAGTAGTAGTTTCCAATGAACATCTTTGTTCATTCTGTAATGTGTGGACTATCAGAGTGTTGTTGAAACACAGAAATTGAGTCGGGATTCAATACAACAGCCACCATGCGCAATTTTCCTAAATGGGAGTAACGTCTCAAACAGTTTACGCTTTGCTTATTCCCTGGATGACCAGTAGTAGTTTCCGATGCACATCTGGTGGCATTCTGTAATGTGTGGACTAATAGAGTGTTCATGAAACACAGAAATTGCATCGGGATTGAATACAACAGTCACCAAGCGAACTTTACTCCATGGGAGTAATGTCTCAATCAGTCTACTCTTTGTTCGTTACCTGGAAGACCAGTAGTAGTTTCCAAGGCACATCTTTAGGTATTCTGTATTCTGTGGACTATCAGAGTGTTGATGAAACACAGAAATTGCATCGGGATTGAATACAACAGTCACCAAGCGCACTTTACTCCATGGGAGTAAGGTCTCAAACTGTGTACGCTTTGATCGTTTCCTGGAAGACCGCTAGTAGTTTCCGATGCACATCTGGAGGCATTCTGTAATCTGTGGACCTTCAAAGTGGTGATGAAACACAGAAATTCCATCGGGATTGAAAACAACAGTCACCATGCGCACTTTCTTCCATGGGAGTAGTGTCTCAAACAGTCTACGCTTTGATCGTTCCCTAGAAGACCAGTAGTAGTTTCCGATGCTCATCTGGGGGCATTCTGTAATCTGTGGAATGTCAGAGTTCTGTTGAAACACAGAAATTGCTTTGGGATTGAATACAACAGTCACCATGCCTACTTCCCTCCATGAGACTAATGTCTCAAACAGTTACGCTAAGATCGTTCCCTGGAAGACCAGTAGTAGTTTCCGATGCACATCTGGAGGCATTGTGTAATCTGTGGACTATCAGAGTGTTGATGAAACACAGAAATTGCATCGGGATTGAATACAACAGTCACCATGCGCACTTTCCTCCACGGGAGTAATGTCTCAAACAGTTTACGCTTTGATCGTTCCCTGGAAGACCATTAGTTGTTTCCGATGCACATCTGGGGGCATTCTGTATTTTCTGGACTATCAGAGTGTTGATGAAACACAGAAATTGCATCGGGATTCAATACAACAGTCACCATGCGCACTTTCCTCCATGGGAGTAATGTCTCAATCGGTCTACGCTTTGATCGTTCCCGGAAGACCAGTAGTAGTTTCCGATGCAAATCTGGAGGCATTCTGTAATCTGTGGACTATCAGAGTGTTGATGAAACACAGAAATTACATCGGGATCGAATACAACAGTCACCATGCGCACTTTCCTCCATGGGATTAATGTCTCAAACAGTTTACGCTTTGATCGTTCCCTGGAAGACCAGTAGTAGTTTCCGATGCACATCTTGGGGCATTCTGTAATGTGTGGACTATCAGAGTGTTGTTGAAACACAGAAGTTGCATCGGGATTGAGTACAACAGTCACCATGCGCACTTTCCTCCATGGGAGTAATGTCTCAAACAGTCTACGCTATGATCGCTACCTGCAAGACCAGTAGTAGTTTCCGATGCACATCTGGAGGCATTCTGTAATCTAAGGACTATCAGAGTGTTGATGAAACACAGAAAGTGCATCGGGATTGAATAGGACACTCACCATGAGCACTTTCCTCCATGGGAGTAATGTCTCAAACAGTTTACGCTTTGATCGTTCCCTGGAAGACCAGTAGTAGTTTCCGATGCACATCTGGGTTCATTCTGTAATGTGTGGTATCAGTGTGTTGTTGAAACACAGAAATTGCATGGGGATTGAATACAACAGTCACCATGCGCACTTTCCTCCATGGGACTAATGTCTCAAACAGTCTACGCTTTGATCGTTCCCTGGAAGACCAGTAGTAGTTTCCGATACACGTCTGGAGGCATTCTGTAATCTGTGGACCTTCAAAGTGTTGATGAAACACAGGAATTGCATCGGGATTGAATACAACAGTCTCCATGCGCACTTTCCTCCATGGGAGTAGTGTCTCAAACAGTCTACGTTTTGATCGTTTCCTGGAAGACCAGTAGTAGTTTCCGATTCACATCTTGAGGCTTTCGGTAATCTGTGGACTTTCAAAGTGTTTATGAAAGACGGAAATTGCATCGGGAGTGTATACAACAGTAACCATGCGCACTTTCCTCCATGGGAGTAATGTATCAATCGGTCTACGCTTTGATCGTTCCCGGAAGACCAGTAGTAGTTTCCGATGCAAATCTGGAGGCATTCTGTAATCTGTGGACTATCAGAGTGTTGATGAAACACAGAAATTACATCGGGATCGAATACAACAGTAACCATGCGCACTTTCCTCCATGGGAGTAATGTCTCAAACAGTCTACGCTTTGATCGTTCGATAGAAGACCAGTAGTAATTTCCGATGCACATCTGGAGGCATTCTGTAATGTGTGGACTGTTAGAGTGTTGAAGAAACACAGAAATTGCATCAGGATTGAATACAACAGTCACCATGCGCAATTTTCCTAAATGGGAGTAATGTCTCAAACAGTCTACGCTTTGATCGTTCCCTGGAAGGCCAGTAGCAGTTCCCGATGCACATCTGGAGGCATTTTGTAATCTGAGGACTATCAGAGTGTTGTTGAAACACAGAAATTGCATCGAAATAGATTGCAACAGTCACCATGCGCACTTTCCTCCAAGGGAGTAATGTCCCAAAGAGTCTACGCTTTGATCGTTCTCTGGAAGTACAGTAGTAGTTTCCGATGCACATCTGGAGGCATTCTGTAATCTGTGGACTATCAGAGTGTTGATGAAACACAGAAATTGCATCGGGAGTGAATACAACAGAATCCATGCGCACTTTCCTCCATGGGAGTAATGTCTCAAACAGTCTACGCTTTGATCGTTCGATAGAAGACCAGTAGTAGTTTCCGATGCACATCTGGAGGCATTCTGTATTCTGTGAACTATCAGAGTGTTGTTGAAACACAGAAATTGCATCGGGATTGAATACAACAGTCACCATGCGCTCTTTCCTCCATGAAACTAATGTCTTAAACAGTCTACGCTTTGATCATTCCCTGGAAGACCAGTAGTAGTTTCCGATGCACATCTGGAGGCATTCTGTAATCTGTGGACTATCAGAGTGTTGTTGAACCACAGAAATTGCATCGGGATTGAGTACAACAGTCACCATGCGCACTTTCCCCCATGGGAGTAATGTCTCAAACAGTCTACGCTATGATCGCTCCCTGCAAGACCAGTAGTAGTTTCCGTTGCACATCTGGAGGCATTCTGTAGTCTAAGGACTACCAGAGTGTTGATGAAACACAGAAAGTGCATCGGGATTGAATACAACAGTCACCATGCACACTTTCCTCCATGGGAGTAATGTCTCAAACAGTCTACGCTTTGATCGATCTCTGGAAGAACAGTAGTAGTTTCCGATGACATCTGGAGGCATTCTGTATTCTGTGAACTATCAGAGTGTTGATTAAACACAGAAATTGCATCGGGATTGAATACAACAGTCACCATGCGCAAATTTCCTAAATGTTAGTAATGTCTCAAACAGTCTACGCTTTGATCGTTCCCTGGAAGATCAGTAGTAGATTCCGATGCACATCTGGAGGCATTCTGTAATCTGCGGACTATCAGAGTGTTGTTGAAACACAGAAATTGCATCGGGATTGAATACAACAGTCACCATGCGCTCTTTCCTCCATGAAACTATTGTCTTAAACTGTCTACGCTTTGATCGTTCCCTGGAAGACCAGTAGTAGTTTCCGATGCACATCTGAAGGCATTCTGTAATCTGAGGACTATCAGAGTGTTGTTGAAACACAGAAATTGCATCGAAATAGAATACAACAGTCACCATGCGCACTTTCCTCCATGGGAGTAATGTCTCAAACAGTTTACGCTTTGATCGTTCCCTGGAAGACCATTAGTAGTTTCAGATGCACATCTGGGTGCATTCTGGAATCTGTGGACTATCAGAGTGTTGTTGAACCACAGAAATTGCATCGGGATTGAGTACAACAGTCACCATGCGCACTTTCCCCCATGGGAGTAATGTCTCAAACAGTCTACGCTATGATCGCTCCCTGCAAGACCAGTAGTAGTTTCCGTTGCACATCTGGAGGCATTCTGTAGTCTAAGGACTACCAGAGTGTTGATGAAACACAGAAAGTGCATCGGGATTGAATACAACAGTCACCATGCGCACTTTCCTCCATGGGAGTAATGTCTCAAACAGTCTACGCTTTGATCGATCTCTGGAAGAACAGTAGTAGTTTCCGATGACATCTGGAGGCATTCTGTATTCTGTGAACTATCAGAGTGTTGTTGAAACACAGAAATTGCATCGGGATTGAATACAACAGTCACCATGCGCTCTTTCCTCCATGAAACAATTGTCTTAAACTGTCTACGCTTTGATCGTTCCCTGGAAGACCAGTAGTAGTTTCCGATGCACATCTGAAGGCATTCTGTAATCTGAGGACTATCAGAGTGTTGTTGAAACACAGAAACTGCATCGAAATAGAATACAACAGTCACCATGCGCACTTTCCTCCACGGAATAATTTCTCAAAAAGTTTACGCTTTGATCTTTCCCTGGAAGACCATTAGTAGTTTCAGATGCACATCTGGGGGCATTCTGTAATGTGTGAACTATCAGAGTGTTGATGAGACACAGAAATTGCATCGGGATTGAATACAACAGTCACCATGCGCACTTTCCTCCATGGGATTAATGTCTCAAACAGTTTACGCCTTGATCGTTCCCTGGAAGATTATAACTAGTTTCCGATGAACATCTGGGTACATTCTGTAATGTGTGGACCATCAGAGTGTTGTTGAAACACAGAAATTGCATCGGAATTGAATACAACAGTCACCATGCGCACTTTCCTCCATGGGAGTAATGTCTAAAACAGTTTACGCTTTGATCGTTCACTGGAAGACCAGTACTAGTTTCCGATGAACATCTAGGTTCATTCTGTAATGTGTGGACTATCAGAGTGTTGTTGAACCACAGAAATTGCATCGCGATTGAATACAACAGTCACCATGCGCAAATTTCCTAAATGTTAGTAATGTCTCAAACAGTCTACGCTTTGATCGTTTCCTGGAAGACCAGTAGTAGTTTCCGATGCACATCTGGAGGCATTCTGTAATGTGTGGACTATTAGAGTGTTGATGAAACACAGAAATTGCTTCGGGATGGAATACAACAGTCACCATGCGCACTTTATTCCATGGGAGTAATGTCTCAAACAGTTTACGCTTTGATCGTTCCCTGGAAGACCAGTAGTAGTTTCCGATGTACATCTGGGTTCATTCTGTGATGTGTGGACTATCAGAGCGATGTTCAAACACAGAAATTGCATCAGGATTGAATACAACAGTCACCATGCGCAATTTTCCTAAATGGGAGTAATGTCTCAAACAGTCTACGCTTTGATCGTTCCCTGGAAGACCAGTAGTAGTTTAAGACGTACATCTGGAGGCATTCTGTATTCTGTGTACTATCAGAGTGTAGTTGAAACACAGAAATTGCATCGGGATTTAATACAACTGTCACCATGCGCACTTTCCTCCATGGGAGTAATGTCTCAAACAGTCTACGATTTGATCGTTCGATGGAAGACCAGTAGTAGTTTTCGATGCACATCTTGAGGCATTCTGTAATGTGTGGACTATTAGAGGGTGGAAGAAACACAGAAATTGCATCGGGATGGAATACAACAGTCACCAAGCGCACTTTATTCCATGGGAGTAATGTCTCAAACAGTTTACGCTTTTGATCGTTCCCTGGAAGGCCAGTAGTAGTTTCCAATGAACATCTTTGTTCATTCTGTAATGTGTGAACTATCAGAGTGTTGTTGAAACACAGAAATTGAGTCGGGATTCAATACAACAGCCACCATGCGCAATTTTCCTAAATGGGAGTAATGTCTCAAACAGTTTACGCTTTGATTATTCCCTGTATGACCAGTAGTAGTTTCCGATGCACATCTGGTGGCATTCTGTAATGTGTGGACTATCAGAGTGTTGATGAAACACAGAAATTGCATCGGGATTGAATACAACAGTCACCAAGCGATCTTTACTCCATGGGAGTAATGTCTCAATCAGTCTACGCTTTGTTCGTTACCTGGAAGACCAGTAGTAGTTTCCAAGGCACATCTTTAGGCATTCTGTATTCTGTGGACTATCAGAGTGTTGATGAAACACAGAAATTGCATCGGGATTGAATACAACAGTCACCAAGCGCACTTTACTCCATGGGAGTAAGGTCTCAAACTGTGTACGCTTTGATCGTTTCCTGGAAGACCACTAGTAGTTTCCGATGCACATCTGGAGGCATTCTGTAATCTGTGGACCTTTAAAGTGGTGATGAAACACAGAAATTCCATCGGGATTGAAAACAACAGTCACCATGCGCACTTTCTTCCATGGGAGTAGTGTCTCAAACAGTCTACGCTTTGATCGTTTCCTGGAAGACCAGTAGTAGTTCCCGATGCACATCTGGAGGCGTTCTGTATTCTGTGGACTTTTAAAGTGTTGATGAAACACAGAAATTGCATCGGCAGTAAATACAACAGTAACCATGTGCACTTTCCTCCATGGGAGTAATGTCTCAAACAGTCTACGCTTTGATCATTCCCTAGAAGACCAGTAGTAGTTTCCGATGCTCATCTGGGGGCATTCTGTAATCTGTGGAATGTCAGAGTTCTGTTGAAACACAGAAATTGCTTTGGGATTGAATACAACAGTCACCATGCGTACTTCCCTCCATGAGACTAATGTCTCAAACAGTTACGCTAAGATCGTTCCCTGAAAGACCAGTAGTAGTTTCCGATGCACATCTGGAGGCATTGTGTAATCTGTGGACTATCAGAGTGTTGATGAAACACAGAAATTGCATCGGGATTGAATACAACAGTCACCATGCGCACTTTCCTCCATGGGAGTAATGTCTCAATCGGTCTACGCTTTGATCGTTCCCGGAAGACCAGTAGTAGTTTCCGATGCAAATCTGGAGGCATTCTGTAATCTGTGGACTATCAGAGTGTTGATGAAACACAGAAATTACATCGGGATCGAATACAACAGTCACCATGCGCACTTTCCTCCATGGGATTAATGTCTCAAACAGTTTACGCTTTGATCGTTCGCTGAAAGACCAGTAGTAGTTTCCGATGCACATCTGGGGGCATTCTGTAATGTGTGGACTATCAGAGTGTTGTTGAAACACAGAAGTTGCATCGGGATTGAGTACAACAGTCACCATGCGCACTTTCCTCCATGGGAGTAATGTCTCAAACAGTCTACGCTATGATCGATCCCTGCAAGACCAGTAGTAGTTTCCGATGCACATCTGGAGGCATTCTGTAATCTAAGGACTATCAGAGTGTTGATGATACACAGAAAGTGCATCGGGATTGAATAGGACACTCACCATGAGCACTTTCCTACATGGGAGTAATGTCTCAAACAGTTTACGCTTTGATCGTTCCCTGGAAGACCAGTAGTAGTTTCCGATGCACATCTGGGTTCATTCTATAATGTGTGGTATCAGTGTGTTGTTGAAACACAGAAATTGCATCGGGATTGAATACAACAGTCACCATGCGCACTTTCCTCCATGGGACTAATGTCTCAAACAGTCTACGCTTTGATCGTTCCCTGGAAGACCAGTAGTAGTGTCCGATACACATCTGGAGGCATTCTGTAATCTGTGGACCTTCAAAGTGTTGATGAAACACAGGAATTGCATCGGGATTGAATACAACAGTCTCCATGCGCACTTTCCTCCATGGGAGTAGTGTCTCAAACAGTCTACGTTTTGATCGTTTCCTGGAAGACCAGTAGTAGTTTCCGATTCACATCTTGAGGCTTTCGGTAATCTGTGGACTTTCAAAGTGTTTATGAAAGACGTAAATTGCATTGGGAGTGAATACAACAGTAACCATGCGCACTTTCCTCCATTTGAGTAATGTCTCAAACAGTCTACGCTTTGATCGTTCGATAGAAGACCAGTAGTATTTTCCGATGCACATCTGGAGGCATTCTGTAATGTGTGGACTGTTAGAGTGTTGAAGAAACACAGAAATTGCATCAGGATTGAATACAACAGTCACCATGCGCAATTTTCCTAAATGGGAGTAATGTCTCAAACAGTCTACGCTTTGATCGTTCCCTGGAAGGCCAGTAGCAGTTCCCGATGCACATCTGGAGGCATTCTGTATTCTGTGAACTATCAGAGTGTTGTTGAAACACAGAAATTGCATCGGGATTGAATACAACAGTCTCCATGCGCACTTTCCTCCATGGGAGTAGTGTCTCAAACAGTCTACGTTTTGATCGTTCCCTGGAAGACCAGTAGTAGTTTCCGATGCACATCTGGAGGCATTCTGTAATCTGTGGACGATTAAAGTGTTGTTGAAACACAGAAATTGCATCGGCAGTAAATACAACAGTAACCATGCGCACTTTCCTCCATGGGAGTTATGTCTCAAACAGTCTACGCTTTAATCGTTCCCTAGAAGACCAGTAGTAGTTTCCGATACAAATCTGGAGGCATTCTGTAATCTGTGGACTATTAGAGTGTTGATAAAACACAGAAATTACATCGGGATCGAATACAACAGTCACCATGCGCACTTTCCTCCATGGAATTAATGTCTCAAACAGTTTACGCTTTGATCGTTCCCTGGATGACCAGTAGTAGTTTTCGATGCACATCTGGAGGCATTCTGTAATCTGTGGACATTCAAAGTGTTGATGAAACGCAGAAATTGCATCGGGATTGAATACAACAGTCACCATGCGCACTTTCCTCCATGGGAGTAATGTCTCAAATAGTTTACGCTTTGATCGTTCCCTGGAAGACCAGTAGTTGTTTCCGATGCACATCTGGGGACATTCTGTAATCTGTGGACTATCAGAGTGTTGATGAAACACAGAAATTGCATCAGGATTGAATACAACAGTCACCATGCGCACTTTCCTCCAAGGGAGTAATGTCTGAAACATTTTACGCTTTGATCGTTCCCTGGAAGACCAGTAGTAGTTTCCGATGCACATCTGGGTTCATTCTGTAATGTGTGGACTATCAGTGTGTTGTTGAAACACAGAAATTGCATCGGGATTGAATACAACAGTCACCATGCGCAATTTTTCTAAATGGGAGTAATGTGTCAAACAGTCTACGCTTTGATCGTTCCATGGAAGACCAGTAGTAGTTTCCGATGCACATCTCGAGGCATTCTGTAATAAGTGGACTATCCGAGTGTTGTTGAAACACAGAAATTGGATCGGGATTTAATACAACAGTCACCATTCGCCCTTTCCTCCATGGGACTAATGTCTCAAACAGTCTACGCTTTGATCGTTCCCTGGAAGACCAGTAGTAGTTTCCGATGCACATCTTGGTTCATTCGGTAATGTGTGAACTATTAGAGTGTTGATGAAACACAGAAATAGCATCAGGATTGAATACAACAGTCACCATGCGCAATTTTCCTAAATGGGAGTAATGTCTCAAACAGTCTACGCTTTGATCGTTTCCTGAAAAACCAGTAGTAGTTTCCGATGCACATCTGGAGGCTTCCTATAATCTGTGGACTATCTGAGTGTTGTTGAAACACAGAAATTGCATCAGGATTGAATACAACAGTCACCATGCGCACTTTCCTCCATGGGAGTAATGTCTCAAACAGTTTACGCTTTGATCGTTCACTGGAAGACCAGTACTAGTTTCCGATGAACATCTAGGTTCATTCTGTAATGTGTGGACTATCAGAGTGTTGTTGAAACACAGAAATTGCATCGGGATTGAATACAACAGTCACCATGCGCAAATTCCCTAAATGTTAGTAACGTCTAAAACAGTCTACGCTTTGATCGTTCCCTGGAAGACCAGTAGTAGTTTTCGATGCACATCTGGAGCCATTCTGTAATCTGTGGACTATCAGAGTGTTGTTGAAACACAGAAATTGCATCGGGATTGAATACAACAGTCACCATGCGCACTTTCCTCCATGGGAGTAATGTCTCAAACAGTTTACGCTTTGATCGTTCCCTGGATGACCAGTAGTAGTTTTCGATGCACATCTGGAGGCATTCTGTAATCTGTGGACATTCAAAGTGTTGATGAAACGCAGAAATTGCATCGGGATTGAATACAACAGTCACCATGCGCACTTTCCTCCATGGGAGTAATGTCTCAAATAGTTTACGCTTTGATCGTTCCCTGGAAGACCAGTAGTTGTTTCCGATGCACATCTGGGGACATTCTGTAATCTGTGGACTATCAGAGTGTTGATGAAACACAGAAATTGCATCAGGATTGAATACAACAGTCACCATGCGCACTTTCCTCCAAGGGAGTAATGTCTGAAACATTTTACGCTTTGATCGTTCCCTGGAAGACCAGTAGTAGTTTCCGATGCACATCTGGGTTCATTCTGTAATGTGTGGACTATCAGTGTGTTGTTGAAACACAGAAATTGCATCGGGATTGAATACAACAGTCACCATGCGCAATTTTTCTAAATGGGAGTAATGTGTCAAACAGTCTACGCTTTGATCGTTCCATGGAAGACCAGTAGTAGTTTCCGATGCACATCTCGAGGCATTCTGTAATAAGTGGACTATCCGAGTGTTGTTGAAACACAGAAATTGGATCGGGACTTAATACAACAGTCACCATTCGCCCTTTCCTCCATGGGACTAATGTCTCAAACAGTCTACGCTTTGATCGTTCCCTGGAAGACCAGTAGTAGTTTCCGATGCACATCTTGGTTCATTCGGTAATGTGTGAACTATTAGAGTGTTGATGAAACACAGAAATAGCATCAGGATTGAATACAACAGTCTCCATGCGCAATTTTCCTAAATGTAAGTAATGTCTCAAACAGTCTACGCTTTGATCGTTACCTGGAAGACAAGTAGCAGTTTCCGATGCACATCTGGAGGCATTCTGTAATCTGTAGACTATCAGAGTGTTGTTGAAACACAGAAATTGCATCGACACTGAATACAACAGTCACCATGCGCACTTTCCTCCATGGGAGTAATGTCTCAAACAGTCTACGCTTTCATCGTTCTCTGGAAGAACAGTTGTAGTTTCCGATGCACATCTGGAGTCATTTTGTAATCTGTGGACTATCAGAGTGTTGATGAAACACAGAAATTGCATCGGGAGTGAATACAACAGAAACCATGCGCACTTTCCTCCATGGGAGTAATGCCTCAAACAGTCTACGCTTTGATCGTTCGATAGAAGACCAGTAGTAGTTTCCGATGCACATCTGGAGGCATTCTGTAATGTGTGGACTATTAGAGTGTTGATGAAACACAGGAATTGCTTTGGGATTGAATACAACAGTCACCATGCGCACTTCCCTCCATGAGACTAATGTCTCAAACAGTCTACGCTTTGATCGTTCCCTGGAAGACCAGTAGTAGTTTCCGATGCACATCTGGAGGCATTCTGTAATGTGTGGACTATTAGAGTGTTGATGAAACACAGAAATTGCATCATGATTGAATACAACAGTCATCATGCGCAATTTTCCTAAATGGGAGTAATGTCTCAAACAGTCTATGCTTTGATCGTTCCCTGGAAGACCAGTAGCAGTTTCCGATGCACATCTGGATGCATTCTGTAATCTGTGGACTATCAGAGTGTTGTTGAAACACAGAAATTGCATCGACATTGAATACAACAGTCACCATTCGCACTTTCCTCCATGGGAGTAATGTCTCAAACAGTCTACGCTTTGATCGTTCTCTGGAAGAACAGTAGTAGTTTCCGATGCACATCTGGGTTAATTCTGTAATGTGTGGACTATCAGTGTGTTGTTGAAACACAGAAATTGCATCGGGATTGAATACAACAGTCACCATGCGCAATTTTCCTAAATGGGAGTAATGTCTCAAACAGTCTACGCTTTGATCGTTCCATGGAAGACCAGTAGTAGTTTCCGATGCACATCTCGAGGCATTCTGTAATAAGTGGACTATCCGAGTGTTGTTGAAACACAGAAATTGCGTCGGGATTTAATACAACATTCACCATGCGCCCTTTCCTCCATGGGACTAATGTCTCAAACAGTCTACGCTTTGATCGTTCCCTGGAAGAACAGTAGTAGTTTCCGATGCACATCTGGAGGCATTCTGTAATCTGTGGACCTTCAATGTGTTGATGAAGCACAAGAATTGCATCGAGATTGAATACAACAGTCAGGATGCGCACTTTCCTCCATGGGACTAATGTCTCAAACAGTCTACGCTTTGATCGTTCCCTGGAAGAACAGTAGTAGTTTCCGATGCACATCTGGAGGCATTCTGTAATCTGTGGACCTTCAATATGTTGATGAAGCACAAGAATTGCATCGGGAGTGAATACAACAGTAAACATGCGCACAATCCTCCATGGGGGTAGTGTCTCAAACAGTCTACGCTTTGTTCGTTCGATAGAAGACCAGTAGTAGTTTCCGATGCACATCTTGGTTCATTCGGTAATGTGTGAAATATTAGAGTGTTGATGAAACACAGAAATAGCATCAGGATTGAATACAACAGTCACCATGCGCAATTTTCCTAAATGTAAGTAATGTCTCAAACAGTCTACGCTTTGATCGTTCCCTGGAAGACAAGTAGCAGTTTCCGATGCACATCTGGAGGCATACTGTAATCTGTGGACTAACAGAGTGTTGTTGAAACACAGAAATTGCATCGACACTGAATACAACAGTCACCATGCGCACTTTCCCCCATGGGAGTAATGTCTCAAACAGTCTACGCTTTCATCGTTCTCTGGAAGAACAGTAGTAGTTTCCGATGCACATCTGGAGTCATTTTGTAATCTGTGGACTATCAGAGTGTTGATGAAACACAGAAATTGCATCGGGAGTGAATACAACAGAAACCATGCGCACTTTCCTCCATGGGGGTAATGTCTCAAACAGTCTACGCTTTGTTCGTTCGATAGAAGACCAGTAGTAGTTTCCGATGCACATCTTGGTTCATTCGGTAATGTGTGAACTATTAGAGTGTTGATGAAACACAGAAATAGCATCAGGATTGAATACAACAGTCACCATGCGCAATTTTCCTAAATGTAAGTAATGTCTCAAACAGTCTACGCTTTGATCGTTCGATAGAAGACCAGTAGTAGTTTCCGATGCACATCTGGAGGCATTCTGTAATGTGTGGACTATTAGAGTGTTGATGAAACACAGGAATTGCTTTGGGATTGAATACAACAGTCACCATGCGCACTTCCCTCCATGAGACTAATGTCTCAAACAGTCTACGCTTTGATCGTTCCCTGGAAGACCAGTAGTAGTTTCCGATGCACATCTGGAGGCATTCTGTAATGTGTGGACTATTAGAGTGTTGATGAAACACAGAAATTGCATCATGATTGAATACAACAGTCACCATGCGCAATTTTCCTAAATTGGAGTAATGTCTCAAACAGTCTACGCTTTGATCGTTCCCTGGAAGACCAGGAGCAGTTTCCGATGCACATCTGGATGCATTCTGTAATCTGTGGACTATCAGAGTGTTGTTGAAACGCAGAAATTGCATCGACATTGAATACAACAGTCACCATGCGCACTTTCCTCCATGGGAGTAATGTCTCAAACAGTCTACGCTTTGATCGTTCTCTGGAAGGACAGTAGTAGTTTCCGATGCACATCTGGGTTCATTCTGTAATGTGTGGACTATCAGTGTGTTGTTGAAACACATAAATTGCATCGGGATTGAATACAACAGTCACCATGCGCAATTTTCCTAAATGGGAGTAATGTCTCAAACAGTCTACGCTTTGATCGTTCCATGGAAGACCAGTAGTAGTTTCCGATGCACATCTCGAGGTATTCTGTAATAAGTGGACTTTCCGAGTGTTGTTGAAACACAGAAATTGCGTCGGGATTTAATACAACATTCACCATGCGCCCTTTCCTCCATGGGACTAATGTCTCAAACAGTCTACGCTTTGATCGTTCCCTGGAAGAACAGTAGTAGTTTCCGATGCACATCTGGAGGCATTCTGTAATCTGTGGACCTTCAATGTGTTGATGAAGCACAGGAATTGCATCGAGATTGAATACAACAGTCACCATGCGCACTTTCCTCCATGGGAGTAGTGTCTCAAACAGTCTACGTTTTGATCGTTTCCTGGAAGACCAGTAGTAGTTTCCGACGAACATCTCTAGGCATTCTGTAATCTGTGGACTTTCAAAGTGTTGATGAAAGACAGAAATTGCATCGGGAGTGAATACAACAGTAACCATGCGCACTTTCCTCCATGGGAGTAATGTCTCAAACAGTCTACGCTTTGTTCGTTCGATAGAAGACCAGTAGTATTTCCGATGCACATCTGGAGGCATTCTGTAATGTGTGGACTATTAGAGTGTTGATGAAACACAGAAATAGCATCAGGATTGAATACAACAGTCACCATGCGCAATTTTCCTAAATGTAAGTAATGTCTCAAACAGTCTACGTTTTGATCGTTCCCTGGAAGACCTGTAGCAGTTTCCGATGCACATCTGGAGGCATTCTGTAATCTGTGGACTATCAGAGTGTTGTTGAAACACAGAAATTGCATCGACATTGAATACAACAGTCACCATGCGCACTTTCCTCCATGGGAGTAATCTCTCAAACAGTCTACGCTTTGATCGTTCTCTGGAAGAACAGTAGTAGTTTCCGATGCACATCTGGAGTCATTCTGTAATCTGTGGACTATCAGAGTGTTGATGAAAGACAGAAATTGCATCGGGAGTGAATACAACAGAAACCATGCGCACTTTCCTCCATGGGAGTAATGTCTCAAACAGTCTACGCTTTGATCGTTGCCTGGAAGGCCAGTAGTGGTTTCCGGTGCACATCTGGAGGCATTCTGTATTGTGTGGACTATCAGAGTGTTGATGAAACACAGAAATTGCATCGGGATTGAATACAACAGTCACCATGCGCTAATTTCCTAAATGTTAGTAATGTCTCAAACAGTCAACGCTTTGATCGTTCCCTGGAAGATCAGTAGTAGATTCCGATGCACATCTGGAGGCATTCTGTAATCTGTGGACTATCAGGGTGTTGTTGAAACACAGAAATTGCATCGGGATTGAGTACAACAGTCACCATGCGCACTTTCCTCCATGGGAGTAATGTCTCAAACAGTCTACGCTATGATCGCTCCCTGCAAGACCAGTAGTAGTTTCCGATGCACATCTGGAATCATTCTGTAGTCTAAGGACTATCAGAGTGTTGATGAAACACAGAAAGTGCATCGGGATTGAATTCAACAGTCACCATGCGCACTTTCCTCCATGGGAGTAATGTCTCAAACAGTCTACGCTTTGATCGATCTCTGGAAGAACAGTAGTAGTTTCCGATGACATCTGCGGCATTCTGTATTCTGTGAATTATCAGAGTGTTGTTGAATCACAGAAATTGCATCGGGATTGAATACAACAGTCACCATGCGCTCTTTCCTCCATGAAACTAATGTCTTAAACTGTCTACGCTTTGATCGTTCCCTGGAAGACCAGTAGTAGTTTCCGATGCACATCTGGAGGCATTCTGTAATCTGAGGACTATCAGAGTGTTGTTGAAACACAGGAATTGCATCGAAATAGAATACAACAGTCACCATGCGCACTTTCCTCCATGGGAGTAATGTCTCAAAGAGTCTACGCTTTGATCGTTCTCTGGAAGAACAGTAGTAGTTTCCGATGCACATCTGGAGGCATTCTGTAATCTGTGGACTATCAGAGTGTTGATGAAACACAAAAATTGCATCGGGAGTGAATACAACAGAATCCATGCGCACTTTCCTCCATGGGAGTAATGTCTCAAACAGTCTACGCTTTGATCGTTCGATAGAAGACCAGTAGTAGTTTCCGATGCACATCTGGAGGCATTCTGTATTCTGTGAACTATCAGAGTGTTGTTGAAACACAGAAATTGCATCGGGATTGAATACAACAGTCACCATGCGCTCTTTCCTCCATGAAACTAATGTCTTAAACAGTCTACGCTTTGATCGTTCCCTAGAAGACCAGTAGTAGTTTCAGATGCACATCTGGGGGCATTCTGTAATCTGTTGAATATGAGAGTGTTGTTGAAACACAGAAATTGCTTTGGGATTGAGTACAACAGTCACCATGCGTACTTCCCTCCATGAGACTAATGTCTCAAACAGTCTACCCTTTGATCGTTCCCTGCAAGAACAGTAGTAGTTTCCGATGCATAACTGGGGCATTCTGTAATCTGTGGACTATCAGAGTGTTGATGAAACACAGAAATTGCATCGGGATTGAATACAACAGTCACCATGCGCACTTTCCTCCACGGGAGTAATGTCTCAAACAGTTTACGCTTTGATCGTTCCCTGGAAGACCATTAGTAGTTTCAGATGCACAGCTGGAGGCATTCTGTAATGTGTGGACTATCGGAGTGTTGTTGAAACACAGAAATTGCATCGGGATTGAATACAACAGTCACCATGCGCACTTTCCTCCATGAAACTAATGTCTCAAACAGTCTACGTTTTGATCGTTAACTGGAAGACCAGTAGTAGTTTCCGATGCACATCTGGAGACATTCTGTAATCTGTGGACTATCAGAGTGTTGTTGAAACACAGAAATTGCATCTTGATTGAAAAAAACAGTCACCATGCGCACTTTCATCCGTGGGAGTAATGTCTCAAACAGTCTAAGCTTTGATCGTTCCCTGGAAGAACAGTAGTAGTTTCCGACGCACATCTGGTGGCATTCTGTAATCTGTGGACTATAAGAGTGTTGATGAAACACAGAAATTGCTTCGGGATGGAATACAACAGTAACCATGCGCACTTTCCTCCATGGGAGTAATGTCTCAAACAGTCTACGATTTGATCGTTCGATGGAAGACCAGTAGTAGTTTCCGATGCACATCTTGAGGCATTCTGTAATGTGTGGACTATTAGAGGGTGGCAGAAACACAGAAATTGCATCGGGATGGAATACAACAGTCACCAAGCGCACTTTATTCCATGGGAGTAATGTCTCAAACAGTTTACGCATTTGATCGTTCCCTGGAAGGCCAGTAGTAGTTTCCAATGAAAATCTTTGTTCATTCTGTAATGTGTGGACTATCAGAGTGTTGTTGAAACACAGAAATTGCATCGGGATTGAATACAACAGTCACCATGCGCACTTTACTCCATGGGAGTAATGTCTCAAACAGTCTACGCTTTGATCGTTTCCTGGAAGACCAGTAGTAGTTTCCGATGCACATCTGGTGGCATTCTCTAATGTGTGGACTATTAGAGTGTTGATGAAACACAGAAATTGCTTCGGGATGGAATACAACAGTCACCATGCGCACTTTATTCCATGGGAGTAATGTCTCAAACAGTTTACGCTTTGATCGTTCCCTGGAAGACCAGTAGTAGTTTCCGATGTACATCTGGGTTCATTCTGTGATGTGTGGACTATCAGAGCGTTGTTCAAACACAGAAATTGCATCAGGATTGAATACAACAGTCACCATGCGCAATTTCCCTAAATGGGAGTAATGTCTCAAACAGTTTACGCTTTGATTATTCCCTGGATGACCAGTAGTAGTTTCCGATGCACATCTGGTGGCATTCTGTAATGTGTGGACTATCAGAGTGTTGATGAAACACAGAAATTGCATCGGAATTGAATACAACAGTCACCAAGCGCACATTACTCCATGGGAGTAATGTCTCAATCAGTCCACGCTTTGTTCGTTACCTGGAAGGCCAGTAGTAGTTTCCAAGGCACATCTTTAGGCATTCTGTATTCTGTGGACTATCAGAGTGTTGATGAAACACAGAAATTGCATCGGGATTGAATACAACAGTCACCATGCGCACTTTCCTCCATGGGAGTAATGTCTCAAACAGTCTACGCTATGATCGATCCCTTCAAGACCAGTAGTAGTTTCCGATGCACATCTGGAGGCATTCTGTAATCTAAGGACTATCAGAGCGTTGATGAAACACAGAAAGTGCATCGGGATTGAATAGGACACTCACCATGAGCACTTTCCTCCATGGGAGTAATGTCTCAAACAGTTTAGGCTTTGATCGTTCCCTGGAAGACCAGTAGTAGTTTCCGATCCACATCTGGGTTCATTCTGTAATGTGTGTTATCAGTGTGTTGTTGAAACACAGAAATTGCATCGGGATTGAATACAACAGTCACCATGCGCACTTTCCTCCATGGGACTAACGTCTCAAACAGTCTACGCTTTGATCGTTCCCTGGAAGACCAGTAGCAGTTTCCGATACACATCTGGAGGCATTCTGTAATCTGTGGACCTTCAAAGTGTTGATGAAACACAGGAATTGCATCGGGATTGAATACAACAGTCACCATGCGCACTTTCCTCCATGGGAGTAGTGTCTCAAACAGTCTACGTTTTGATCGTTTCCTGGAAGACCAGTAGTAGTTTCCGATTCACATCTGGAGGCTTTCGGTAATCTGTGGACTTTCAAAGTGTTTATGAAAGACGGAAATTGCATCGGGAGTGAATACAACAGTAACCATGCGCACTTTCCTCCATGGGAGTAATGTCTCAAACAGTCTACGCTTTGATCGTTCGATAGAAGACCAGTAGTAATTTCCGATGCACATCTGGAGGCATTCTGTAATGTGTGGACTGTTAGAGTGTTGAAGAAACACAGAAATTGCATCAGGGTTGAATACAATAGTCACCATGCGCAATTGCCCTAAATGGGAGTAATGTCTCAAACAGTCTACGCTTTGATCGTTCCCTGGAAGGCCAGTAGCAGTTTCCGATGCACATCTGGAGGCATTCTGTATTCTGTGATGTATCAGAGTGTTGTTGAAACACAGAAATTGCATCGGGATTGAATACAACAGTCACCATGCGCTCTTTCCTCCATTAAACTAATGTCTTAAACTGTCTACGCTTTGATCGTTCCCTGGAAGACCAGTAGTAGTTTCCGATGCACATCTGGAGGCATTCTGTAATCTGAGGACTATCAGAGTGTTGTTGAAACACAGAAATTGCATCGAAATAGATTACAACAGACACCATGCGCACTTTCCTCCACGGGATTAATGTCTCAAACAGTTTACGCTTTGATCGTTCCCTGGAAGACCAGTAGTAGTTTCCGATGCACATCTGGGGGCATTCTGTAATGTGTGGACTATCAGAGTGTTGATGAAACACAGAAATTGCATCGGGATTGAATACAACAGTCACCATGCGCAAATTTCCTAAATGTTAGTAATGTCTCAAACAGTCTACGCTTTGATCGTTCCCTGGAAGATCAGTAGTAGATTCCGATGACATCTGGAGGCATTCTGTAATCTGAGGACTATGAGAGTGTTGTTGAACCACAGAAATTGCATCGGGATTGAGTACAACAGTCACCATGCGCACTTTCCCCCATGGGAGTAATGTCTCAAACAGTCTACGCTATGATCGCTCCCTGCAAGACCAGTAGTAGTTTCCGTTGCACATCTGGAGGCATTCTGTAGTCTAAGGACTACCAGAGTGTTGTTGAAACACAGAAATTGCATCGGGATTGAATACAACAGTCACCATGCGCTCTTTCCTCCATGAAACTATGGTCTTAAACTGTCTACGCTTTGATCGTTCCCTGGAAGACCAGTAGTAGTTTCCGATGCACATCTGAAGGCATTCTGTAATCTGAAGACTATCAGAGTGTTGTTGAAACACAGAAATTGCATCGAAATAGAATACAACAGTCACCATGCGCACTTTCCTCCATGGGAGTAATGTCTCAAAGAGTCTACGCTTTGATCGTTCTCTGGAAGAACAGTAGTAGTTTCCGATGCACATCTGGAGGCATTCTGTAATCTGTGGACCTTCAAAGTGTTGATGAAACACAGGAATTGCATCGGGATTGAATACAACAGTCACCATGCGCACTTTCCTCCATGGGAGTAGTGTCTCAAACAGTCTACGTTTTGATCGTTTCCTGGAAGACCAGTAGTAGTTTCCGATTCACATCTGGAGGCTTTCGGTAATCTGTGGACTTTCAAAGTGTTTATGAAAGACGGAAATTGCATCGGGAGTGAATACAACAGTAACCATGCGCACTTTCCTCCATGGGAGTAATGTCTCAAACAGTCTACGCTTTGATCGTTCGATAGAAGACCAGTAGTAATTTCCGATGCACATCTGGAGGCATTCTGTAATGTGTGGACTGTTAGAGTGTTGAAGAAACACAGAAATTGCATCAGGGTTGAATACAATAGTCACCATGCGCAATTGCCCTAAATGGGAGTAATGTCTCAAACAGTCTACGCTTTGATCGTTCCCTGGAAGGCCAGTAGCAGTTTCCGATGCACATCTGGAGGCATTCTGTATTCTGTGATCTATCAGAGTGTTGTTGAAACACAGAAATTGCATCGGGATTGAATACAACAGTCACCATGCGCTCTTTCCTCCATGAAACTAATGTCTTAAACTGTCTACGCTTTGATCGTTCCCTGGAAGACCAGTAGTAGTTTCCGATGCACATCTGGAGGCATTCTGTAATCTGAGGACTATCAGAGTGTTGTTGAAACACAGAAATTGCATCGAAATAGATTACAACAGACACCATGCGCACTTTCCTCCACGGGATTAATGTCTCAAACAGTTTACGCTTTGATCGTTCCCTGGAAGACCAGTAGTAGTTTCCGATGCACATCTGGGGGCATTCTGTAATGTGTGGACTATCAGAGTGTTGATGAAACACAGAAATTGCATCGGGATTGAATACAACAGTCACCATGCGCAAATTTCCTAAATGTTAGTAATGTCTCAAACAGTCTACGCTTTGATCGTTCCCTGGAAGATCAGTAGTAGATTCCGATGACATCTGGAGGCATTCTGTAATCTGTGGACTATGAGAGTGTTGTTGAACCACAGAAATTGCATCGGGATTGAGTACAACAGTCACCATGCGCACTTTCCCCCATGGGAGTAATGTCTCAAACAGTCTACGCTATGATCGCTCCCTGCAAGACCAGTAGTAGTTTCCGTTGCACATCTGGAGGCATTCTGTAGTCTAAGGACTACCAGAGTGTTGTTGAAACACAGAAATTGCATCGGGATTGAATACAACAGTCACCATGCGCTCTTTCCTCCATGAAACTATGGTCTTAAACTGTCTACGCTTTGATCGTTCCCTGGAAGACCAGTAGTAGTTTCCGATGCACATCTGAAGGCATTCTGTAATCTGAGGACTATCAGAGTGTTGTTGAAACACAGAAATTGCATCGAAATAGAATACAACAGTCACCATGTTCACTTTCCTCCATGGGAGTAATGTCTCAAAGAGTCTACGCTTTGATCGTTCTCTGGAAGAACAGTAGTAGTTTCCGATGCACATCTGGAGGCATTCTGTAATGTGTGGACTATTAGAGTGTTGATGAAACACAGAAATTGCTTCGGCATGGAATACAACAGTCACCATGCGCACTTTATTTCATGGGAGTAATGTCTCAAACAGTTTACGCTTTGATCGTTCCCTGGAAGACCAGTAGTAGTTTCCGATGTACATCTGGGTTCATTCTGTGATGTGTGGACTATCAGAGCGTTGTTCAAACACAGAAATTGCATCAGGATTGAATACAACAGTCACCATGCGCACTTTCCTCCATGGGAGTAATGTCTCAAACAGTCTACGATTTGATCGTTCGATGGAAGACCAGTAGTAGTTTCCGATGCACATCTTGAGGCATTCTGTAATGTGTGGACTATTAGAGGGTGGAAGAAACACAGAAATTGCATCGGGATGGAATACAACAGTCACCAAGCGCACTTTATTCCATGGGAGTAATGTCTCAAACAGTTTACGCTTTTGATCGTTCCCTGGAAGGCCAGTAGTAGTTTCCAATGAACATCTTTGTTCATTCTGTAATGTGTGGACTATCAGAGTGTTGTTGAAACACAGAAATTGAGTCGGGATTCAATACAACAGCCACCATGCGCAATTTTCCTAAATGGGAGTAATGTCTCAAACAGTTTACGCTTTGATTATTCCCTGGATGACCAGTAGTAGTTTCCGATGCACATCTGGTGGCATTCTGTAATGTGTGGACTATCAGAGTGTTCATGAAACACAGAAATTGCATCGGGATTGAATACAACTGTCACCAAGCGAACTTTACTCCATGGGAGTAATGTCTCAATCAGTCTACTCTTTGTTCGTTACCTGGAAGACCAGTAGTAGTTTCCAAGGCACATCTTTAGGCATTCTGTATTCTGTGGACTATCAGAGTGTTGATGAAACACAGAAATTGCATCGGGATTGAATACAACAGTCACCAAGCGCACTTTACTCCATTGGAGTAAGGTCTCAAACTGTGTACGCTTTGATCGTTTCCTGGAAGACCGCTAGTAGTTTCCGATGCACATCTGGAGGCATTCTGTAATCTGTGGACCTTCAAAGTGGTGATGAAACACAGAAATTCCATCGGGATTGAAAACAACAGTCACCATGCGCACTTTCTTCCATGGGAGTAGTGTCTCAAACAGTCTACGCTTTGATCGTTTCCTGGAAGACCAGTAGTAGTTCCCGATGCACATCTGGAGGCATTCTGTAATCTGTGGACTTTTAAAGTGTTGATGAAACACAGAAATTGCATCGGCAGTAAATACAACAGTAACCATGTGCACTTTCCTCCATGGGAGTAATGTCTCAAACAGTCTACGCTTTGATCGTTCCCTAGAAGACCAGTAGTAGTTTCCGATGCTCATCTGGGGGCATTCTGTAATCTGTGGAATGTCAGAGTTCTGTTGAAACACAGAAATTGCTTTGGGATTGAATACAACAGTCACCATGCGTACTTCCCTCCATGAGACTAATGTCTCAAACAGTTACGCTAAGATCGTTCCCTGGAAGACCAGTAGTAGTTTCCGATGCACATCTGGAGGCATTGTGTAATCTGTGGACTATCAGAGTGTTGATGAAACACAGAAATTGCATCGGGATTGAATACAACAGTCACCATGCGCACTTTCCTCCACGGGAGTAATGTCTCAATCAGTTTACGCTTTGATCGTTCCCTGGAAGACCATTAGTTGTTTCCGATGCACATCTGGGGGCATTCTGTAATCTGTGGACTATCAGAGTGTTGATGAAACACAGAAATTACATCGGGATCGAATACAACAGTCACCATGCGCACTTTCCTCCATGGGATTAATGTCTCAAACAGTTTACGCTTTGATCGTTCCCTGGAAGACCAGTAGTAGTTTCCGATGCACATCTGGGGGCATTCTGTAATGTGTGGACTATCAGAGTGTTGTTGAAACACAGAAGTTGCATCGGGATTGAGTACAACAGTCACCATGCGCACTTTCCTCCATGGGAGTAATGTCTCAAACAGTCTACGCTATGATCGCTACCTGCAAGACCAGTAGTAGTTTCCGATGCACATCTGGAGGCATTCTGTAATCTAAGGACTATCAGAGTGTTGATGAAACACAGAAAGTGCATCGGGATTGAATAGGACACCCACCATGAGCACTTTCCTCCATGGGAGTAATGTTTCAAACAGTTTACGCTTTGATCGTTCCCTGGAAGACCAGTAGTAGTTTCCGATGCAAATCTGGAGGCATTCTGTAATCTGTGGACTATCAGAGTGTTGATGAAACACAGAAATTACATCGGGATCGAATACAACAGTAACCATGCGCACTTTCCTCCATGGGAGTAATGTCTCAAACAGTCTACGCTTTGATCGTTCGATAGAAGACCAGTAGTAATTTCCGATGCACATCTGGAGGCATTCTGTAATGTGTGGACTGTTAGAGTGTTGAAGAAACACAGAAATTGCATCAGGATTGAATACAACAGTCACCATGCGCAATTTTCCTAAATGGGAGTAATGTCTCAAACAGTCTACGCTTTGATCGTTCCCTGGAAGGCCAGTAGCAGTTCCCGATGCACATCTGGAGGCATTTTGTAATCTGAGGACTATCAGAGTGTTGTTGAAACACAGAAATTGCATCGAAATAGATTGCAACAGTCACCATGCGAACTTTCCTCCAAGGGAGTAATGTCCCAAAGAGTCTACGCTTTGATCGTTCTCTCGAAGTACAGTAGTAGTTTCCTAGCACATCTGGAGGCATTCTGTAATCTGTGGACTATCAGAGTGTTGATGAAACACAGAAATTGCATCGACACTGAATACAACAGTCACCATGCGCACTTTCCTCCATGGGAGTAATGTCTCAAACAGTCTACGCTTTGATCGTTCGATAGAAGACCAGTAGTAGTTTCCGATGCACATCTGGAGGCATTCTGTATTCTGTGAACTATCAGAGTGTTGTTGAAACACAGAAATTGCATCGGGATTGAATACAACAGTCACCATGCGCTCTTTCCTCCATGAAACTAATGTCTTAAACAGTCTACGCTTTGATCGTTCCCTGGAAGACCAGTAGTAGTTTCCGATGCACATCTGGAGGCATTCTGTAATCTGTGGACTATCAGAGTGTTGTTGAACCACAGAAATTGCATCGGGATTGAGTACAACAGTCACCATGCGCACTTTCCCCCATGGGAGTAATGTCTCAAACAGTCTACGCTATGATCGCTCCCTGCAAGACCAGTAGTAGTTTCCGTTGCACATCTGGAGGCATTCTGTAGTCTAAGGACTACCAGAGTGTTGATGAAACACAGAAAGTGCATCGGTATTGAATACAACAGTCACCATGCACACTTTCCTCCATGGGAGTAATGTGTCAAACAGTCTACGCTTTGATCGATCTCTGGAAGAACAGTAGTAGTTTCCGATGACATCTGGAGGCATTCTGTATTCTGTGAACTATCAGAGTGTTGATGAAACACAGAAATTGCATCGGGATTGAATACAACAGTCACCATGCGCAAATTTCCTAAATGTTAGTAATGTCTCAAACAGTCTACGCTTTGATCGTTCCCTGGAAGATCAGTAGTAGATTCCGATGCACATCTGGAGGCATTCTGTGATCTGCGGACTATCAGAGTGTTGTTGAACCACAGAAATTGCATCGGGATTGAGTACAACAGTCACCATGCGCACTTTCCCCCATGGGAGTAATGTCTCAAACAGTCTACGCTATGATCGCTCCCTGCAAGACCAGTAGTAGTTTCCGTTGCACATCTGGAGGCATTCTGTAGTCTAAGGACTACCAGAGTGTTGATGAAACACAGAGAGTGCATCGGGATTGAATACAACAGTCACCATGCGCACTTTCCTCCATGGGAGTAATGTCTCAAACAGTCTACGCTTTGATCGATCTCTGGAAGAACAGTAGTAGTTTCCGATGACATCTGGAGGCATTCTGTATTCTGTGAACTATCAGAGTGTTGATGAAACACAGAAATTGCATCGGGATTGAATACAACAGTCACCATGCGCAAATTTCCTAAATGTTAAGAATGTCTCAAACAGTCTACGCTTTGGTCGTTCCCTGGAAGATCAGTAGTAGATTCCGATGCACATCTGGAGGCATTCTGTAATCTGCGGACTATCAGAGTGTTGTTGAACCACAGAAATTGCATCGGGATTGAATACAACAGTCACCATGCGCACTTTCCTCCATGGGAGTAATTTCTCAAACAGTCTACGCTTTGATCGATCTCTGGAAGAACAGTAGTAGTTTCCGATGACATCTGGAGGCATTCTGTATTCTGTGAACTATCAGAGTGTTGTTGAAACACAGAAATTGCATCGGGATTGAATACAACAGTCACCATGTGCCCTTTCCTCCATGAAACTATTGTCTTAAACTGTCTACGCTTTGATCGTTCCCTGGAAGACCAGTAGTAGTTTCCGATGCACATCTGAAGGCATTCTGTAATCTGTGGACTATCAGAGTGTTGTTGAACCACAGAAATTGCATCGGGATTGAGTACAACAGTCACCATGCGCACTTTCCCCCATGGGAGTAATGTCTCAAACAGTCTACGCTATGATCACTCCCTGCAAGACCAGTAGTAGTTTCCGTTGCACATCTGGAGGCATTCTGTAGTCTAAGGACTACCAGAGTGTTGATGAAACACAGAGAGTGCATCGGGATTGAATACAACAGTCACCATGCGCACTTTCCTCCATGGGAGTAATGTCACAAACAGTCTACGCTTTGATCGATCTCTGGAAGAACAGTAGTAGTTTCCGATGACATCTGGAGGCATTCTGTATTCTGTGAACTATCAGAGTGTTGTTGAAACAAAGAAATTGCATCGGGATTGAATACAACAGTCACCATGCGCTCTTTCCTCCATGAAACAATTGTCTTAAACTGTCTACGCTTTGATCGTTCCCTGGAAGACCAGTAGTAGTTTCCGATGCACATCTGAAGCCATTCTGTAATCTGAGGACTATCAGAGTGTTGTTGAAACACAGAAATTGCATCGAAATAGAATACAACAGTCACCATGCGCACTTTCCTCCACGGGAGTAATGTCTCAAACAGTTTACGCTTTGATCGTTCCCTGGAAGACCATTAGTAGTTTCAGATGCACATCTGGGGGCATTCTGTAATGTGTGAACTATCAGAGTGTTGATGAGACACAGAAATTGCATCGGGATTGAATACAACAGTCACCATGCGCACTTTCCTCCATGGGATTAATGTCTCAAACAGTTTACGCCTTGATCGTTCCCTGGAAGATTATTACTAGTTTCCGATGAACATCTGGGTACATTCTGTAATGTGTGGACCATCAGAGTGTTGTTGAAACACAGAAATTGCATCGGGATTGAATACAACAGTCACCATGCGCAATTTTACTGAATGGGAGTAATGTCTCAAACAGTCTACGCTTTGATCGTTTCCTGAAAGACCAGTAGTAGTTTCCGATGCACATCTGGAGGCTTTCTATAATCGGTGGACTATCAGGGTGTTGTTGAAACACAGAAATTGCATCAGGATTGAATACAACAGTCACCATGCGCACTTTCCTCCATGGGAGTAATGTCTAAAACAGTTTACGCTTTGATCGTTCACTGGAAGACCAGTACTAGTTTCCGATGAACATCTAGGTTCATTCTGTAATGTGTGGACTATCAGAGTGTTGTTGAAACACAGAAATTGCATCGGGATTGAATACAACAGTCACCATGCGCAAATTTCCTAAATGTTAGTAATGTCTCAAACAGTCTACGCTTTGATCGTTTCCTGGAAGACCAGTTGTAGTTTCCGATGCACATCTGGAGGCATTCTGTAATGTGTGGACTATTAGAGTGTTGATGAAACACAGAAATTGCTTCGGGATGGAATACAACAGTCACCATGCGCACTTTATTCCATGGGAGTAATGTCTCAAACAGTTTACGCTTTGATCGTTCCCTGGAAGACCAGTAGTAGTTTCCGATGTACATCTGGGTTCATTCTGTGATGTCTGGACTATCAGAGCGTTGTTCAAACACAGAAATTGCATCAGGATTGAATACAACAGTCACCATGCGCAATTTTCCTAAATGGGAGTAATGTCTCAAACAGTCTACGCTTTGATCGTTCCCTGGAAGACCAGTAGTAGTTTAAGACGTACATCTGGAGGCATTCTGTATTCTGTGTACTATCAGAGTGTTGTTGAAACACAGAAATTGCATCGGGATTTAATACAACAGTCACCATGCGCACTTTCCTCCATGGGAGTAATGTCTCAAACAGTCTACGATTTGATCGTTCGATGGAAGACCAGTAGTAGTTTCCGATGCACATCTTGAGGCATTCTGTAATGTGTGGACTATTAGAGGGTGGAAGAAACACAGAAATTGCATCGGGATAGAATACAACAGTCACCAAGCGCACTTTATTCCATGGGAGTAATGTCTCAAACAGTTTACGCTTTTGATCGTTCCCTGGAAGGCCAGTAGTAGTTTCCAATGAACATCTTTGTTCATTCTGTAATGTGTGGACTATCAGAGTGTTGTTGAAACACAGAAATTGAGTCGGGATTCAATACAACAGCCACCATGCGCAATTTTCCTAAATGGGAGTAATGTCTCAAACAGTTTACGATTTGATTATTCCCTGGATGACCAGTAGTAGTTTCCGATGCACATCTGGTGGCATTCTGTAATGTGTGGACTATCAGAGTGTTGATGAAACACAGAAATTGCATCGGGATTGAATACAACAGTCTCCAAGCGCACTTTACTCCATGGGAGTAATGTCTCAATCAGTCTACGCTTTGTTCGTTACCTGGAAGACCAGTAGTAGTTTCCAAGGCACATCTTTAGGCATTCTGTATTCTGTGGACTATCAGAGTGTTGATGAAACACAGAAATTGCATCGGGATTGAATACAACAGTCACCAAGCGCACTTTACTCCATGGGAGTAAGGTCTCAAACTGTGTACGCTTTGATCGTTTCCTGGAAGACCAGTAGTAGTTTCCGATGCACATCTGGGTTCATTCTGTAATGTGTGGTATCAGTGTGTTGTTGAAACACAGAAATTGCATCGGGATTGAATACAACAGTCACCATGCGCACTTTCCTCCATGGGACTAATGTCTCAAACAGTCTATGCTTTGATCGTTCCCTGGAAGACCAGTAGTAGTTTCCGATACACATCTGGAGGCATTCTGTAATCTGTGGACCTTCAAAGTGTTGATGAAACACAGGAATTGCATCGGGATTGAATACAACAGTCTCCATGCGCACTTTCCTCCATGGGAGTAGTGTCTCAAACAGTCTACGTTTTGATCGTTTCCTGGAAGACCAGTAGTAGTTTCCGATTCACATCTTGAGGCTTTCGGTAATCTGTGGACTTTCAAAGTGTTTATGAAAGACGGAAATTGCATTGGGAGTGAATACAACAGTAACCATGCGCACTTTCCTCCATGGGAGTAATGTCTCAAACAGCCTACGCTTTGATCGTTCGATAGAAGACGAGTAGTAATTTCCGATGCACATCTGGAGGCATTCTGTAATGTGTGGACTGTTAGAGTGTTGAAGAAACACAGAAATTGCATCAGGATTGAATACAACAGTCACCATGCGCAATTTTCCTAAATGGGAGTAATGTCTCAAACAGCCTACGCTTTGATCGTTCCCTGGAAGGCCAGTAGCAGTTCCCGATGCACATCTGGAGGCATTCTGTAATCTGAGGACTATCAGAGTGTTGTTGAAACACAGAAATTGCATCGAAATAGATTACAACAGTCACCATGCGCACTTTCCTCCATGGGAGTAATATCCCAAAGAGTCTACGCTTTGATCGTTCTCTGGAAGCACAGTAGTAGTTTCCGATGCACATCTGGAGGCATTCTGTAATCTGTGGACTATCAGAGTGTTGATGAAACACAGAAATTGCATCGGGAGTGAATACAACAGAATCCATGCGCACTTTCCTCATTGGGAGTAATGTCTCAAACAGTCTACGCTTTGATCGTTCGATAGAAGACCAGTAGTAGTTTCCGATGCACACCTGGAGGCATTCTGTATTCTGTGAACTATCAGAGTGTTGTTGAAACACAGAAATTGCATCGGGATTGAATACAACAGTCACCATGCGCTCTTTCCTCCATGAAACTAATGTCTTAAACAGTCTACGCTTTGATCGTTCCCTGGAAGACCAGTAGTTGTTTCCGATGCACATCTGGGGATATTCTGTAATCTGTGGACTATCAGAGTGTTGATGAAACACAGGAATTGGTTTGGGATTGAATACAACAGTCACCATGCGCACTTCCCTCCATGAGACTAATGTCTCAAACAGTCTACGCTTTGATCGTTCCCTGGAAGACCAGTAGTAGTTTCCGATGCACATCTGGAGGCATTCTGTAATGTGTGGACTATTAGAGTGTTGATGAAACACAGAAATTGCATCATGATTGAATACAACAGTCACCATGCGCAATTTTCCTAAATGGGAGTAATGTCTCAAACAGTCTACGCTTTGATCGTTCCCTGGAAGTCCAGTAGCAGTTTCCGATGCACATCTGGATGCATTCTGTAATCTGTGGACTATCAGAGTGTTGTTGAAACACAGAAATTGCATCGACATTGAATACAACAGTCACCATGCGCACTTTCCTCCATGGGAGTAATGTGTCAAACAGTCTACGCTTTGATCGTTCTCTGGAAGAACAGTAGTAGTTTCCGATGCACATCTGGGTTCATTCTGTAATGTGTGGACTGTCAGTGTGTTGTTGAAACACAGAAATTGCTTCGGGATTTAATACAACATTCACCATGCTCCCTTTCCTCCATGGGAGTAATGTCTCAAACAGTTTACGCTTTGATCGTTCCCTGGAAGAACAGTAGTAGTTTCCGATGCACATCTGGAGGCATTCTGTAATCTGTGGACCTTCAATGTGTTGATGAAGTACAAGAATTGCATCGAGATTGAATACAACAGTCACCATGCGCACTTTCCTCCATGGGAGTAGTGTCTCTAACAGTCTACGTTTTGATCGTTTCCTGGATGACCAGTAGTAGTTTCCGACGAACATCTGTAGGCATTCTGTAATCTGTGGAATTTCAATGTGTTGATGAAAGACAGAAATTGCATCGGGAGTGAATACAACAGTCACCATGCGCAATTTTCCTAAATGTAAGTAATGTCTCAAACAGTCTACGCTTTGATCGTTCCCTGGAAGACAAGTAGCAGTTTCCGATGCACATCTGGAGGCATTCTGTAATCTGTGGACTAACAGAGTGTTGTTGAAACACAGAAATTGCATCGACACTGAATACAACAGTCACCATGCGCACTTTCCTCCATGGGAGTAATGTCTCAAACAGTCTACGCTTTGATCGTTCTCTGGAAGAACAGTAGTAGTTTCCGATGCACATCTGGAGTCATTTTGTAATCTGTGGACTATCAGAGTCTTGATGAAACACAGAAATTGCGTCGGGAGTGAATACAACAGAAACCATGCGCACTTTCCTCCATGGGGGTAATGTCTCAAACAGTCTACGCTTTGTTCGTTCGATAGAAGACCAGTAGTAGTTTCCGATGCACATCTAGGTTCATTCGGTAATGTGTGAACTATTAGAGTGTTGATGAAACACAGAAATAGCATCAGGATTGAATACAACAGTCACCATGCGCAATTTTCCTAAATGTAAGTAATGTCTCAAACAGTCTACGCTTTGATCGTTCGATAGAAGACCAGTAGTAGTTTGCGATGCACATCTGGAGGCATTCTGTAATGTGTGGACTATTAGAGTGTTGATGAAACACAGGAATTGCTTTGGGATTGAATACAACAGTCACCATGCGCCCTTTCCTCCATGGGAGTAATGTCTCAAACAGTTTACGCTTTGATCGTTCCCTGGAAGACCAGTAGTAGTTTCCGATGCACATCTGGAGGCATTCTGTAATGTGTGGACTATTAGATTGTTGATGAAACACAGAAATTGCATCATGATTGAATACAACAGTCACCATACGCAATTTTCCTAAATGGGAGTAATGTCTCAAACAGTCTACGCTTTGATCGTTCCCTGGAAGACCAGTAGCAGTTTCCGATGCACATCTGGATGCATTCTGTGATCTGTGGACTATCAGAGTGTTGTTGAAACGCAGAAATTGCATCGACATTGAATACAACAGTCACCATGCGCACTTTCCTCCATGGGAGTAATGTCTCAAACAGTCTACGCTTTGATCGTTCTCTGGAAGAACAGTAGTAGTTTCCGATGCACATCTGGGTTCATTCTGTAATGTGTGGACTATCAGTGTGTTGTTGAAACACAGAAATTGCATCGGGATTGAATACAACAGTCACCAAGCGCAATTTTCCTAAATGGGAGTAATGTCTCAAACAGTCTACGCTTTGATCGTTCCCTGGAAGACCAGTAGCAGTTTCCGATGCACATCTGGATGCATTCTGTAATCTGTGGACTATCAGAGTGTTGTTGAAACGCAGAAATTGCATCGACATTGAATACAACAGTCACCATGCGCACTTTCCTCCATGGGAGTAGTGTCTCAAACAGTCTACGTTTTTATCGTTTCCTGGAAGACCAGTAGTAGTTTCCGACGAACATCTCTAGGCATTCTGTAATCTGTGGACTTTCAAAGTGTTGATGAAAGACAGAAATTGCATCGGGAGTGAATACAACAGTAACCATGCGCACTTTCCTCCATGGGAGTAATGTCTCAAACAGTCTACGCTTTGTTCGTTCGATAGAAGACCAGTAGTATTTCCGATGCACATCTGGAGGCATTGTGTAATGTGTGGACTATTAGAGTGTTGATGAAACACAGAAATAGCATCAGGATTGAATACAACAGTCACCATGCGCAATTTTCCTAAATGTAAGTAATGTCTCAAACAGTCTACGTTTTGATCGTTCCCTGGAAGACCTGTAGCAGTTTCCGATGCACATCTGGAGGCATTCTGTAATCTGTGGACTATCAGAGTGTTGTTGAAACACAGAAATTGCATCGACATTGAATACAACAGTCACCATGCGCACTTTCCTCCATGGGAGTAATCTCTCAAACAGTCTACGCTTTGATCGTTCTCTGGAAGAACAGTAGTAGTTTCCGATGCACATCTGGAGTCATTCTGTAATCTGTGGACTATCAGAGTGTTGATGAAATACAGAAATTGCATCGGGAGTGAATACAACAGAAACCATGCGCACTTTCCTCCATGGGAGTAATGTCTCAAACAGTCTACGCTTTGATCGTTGCCTGGGAGGCCAGTAGTGGTTTCCGGTGCACATCTGGAGGCATTCTGTATTGTGTGGACTATTAGAGTGTTGATGAAACACAGATATTGCTTTGGGATTAAATACAACAGTCACCATGCGTACTTCCCTCCATGAGACTAATGTCTCAAACAGTCTACGTTTTGATCGTTCCCTGGAAGACCAGTAGTAGTTTCCGATGCACATCTGGAGGCATTCTGTAATCTGTGGACTATCAGAGTGTTGTTGAAACACAGAAATTGCATCGGGATTGAATACAACAGTCACCATGCGCACATTCCTCCACGGCAGTAATGTCTCAAACAGTCTACGCTTTTATCGTTCGATAGAAGACCAGTAGTAGTTTCCGATGCACATCTGGAGGCATTCTGTAATCTGTGGACCTTCAAAGTGTTGATGAAACACTGAAATTGCATCGGGATTGAGTACAACAGTCACCAAGCGCACTTTCTTCCATGGGAGTAGTGTCTCAGACAGTCTACGCTTTGATCGTTTCCTGGAAGACCAGTAGTAGTTCCCGATGCACATCTGGAGGCATTCTGTAGTCTGTGGACTATCAGAGTGTTGTTGAAACACAGAAAGTGCTTCGGGATTGAATAAAACAGTCACCATGCGCACTTTCCTCCATGGGAGTAATGTCTCAAACAGTTTACGCTTTGATCGTTCCCTGGAAGATTAGTACTAGTTTCCGATGAACATCTGGGTACAATCTGTAATGTGTGGACCATCAGAGTGTTGTTGAAACACAGAAATTGCATCGGGATTGAATACAACAGTCACCATGCGCAAATTTCCTAAATGTTAGTAATGTCTCAAACAGTCTACGCTTTGATCGTTCCCTGGAAGACCAGTAGTAGATTGCGATGCACATCTTGCGGCATTCTGTAATCTGTGGACTATCAGAGTGTTGTTGACACACAGAAATTGCATCGGGATTGAATACAACAGTCACTATGCGCACTTTCATTCATGGGACTAATGTCTCAAACAGTCTACGCTTTGATCGTTCCCTCCAAGACCAGTAGCAGTTTTCGATGCACATCTGGAGGCATTCTGTAATCTGTGGACTATCAGAGTGTTGTTGAAACACAGAAATTGCATCGGGATTGAATACAACAGTTTCCATGTGCACATTCCTCCATGGGAGTAATGTCTCAAACAGTCTACGCTTCTGTTGTTCCCTGGAAGACCATTAGTAGTTTCCGATGCACATCTGGAGGCATTCTGTATTCTGTGGACTATCAGAGTGTTCTTGAAACACAGATATTGCATCGGGATTGAATACAACAGTCACCATGCGCACTTTCCTCCATGGGAGTAATGTCTCAAAGAGTCTATGCTTTGATCGTTCCCTGAAACACCAGTAGTAGGTTCCGATGCACATCTTGGTTCATTCTGTAATGTGTGGACTATTAGAGTGTTGATGAAACACAGAAATAGCATCAGGATTGAATATAACAGTCACCATGCGCAATTTTCCTAAATGTAAGTAATGTCTCAAACAGTCTACGCTTTGATCGTTCCCTATAAGACCAGTAGCAGTTTCCGATGCACATCTGGAGGCATTCTGTAATGTGTGGACTATTAGAGTGTTGATGAAACACAGAAATTTTGTCAGGATTGAATACAACAGTCACCATGCGCAATTTTCCTAAAAGGGAGTAATGTCTCAAACAGTCTACGCTTTGATCGTTCCCTGGAAGACCAGTAGCAGTTTCCGATGCACATCTGGAGTCATTCTGTAATCTGTGGACTATCAGAGTGTTGATGAAACACAGAAATTGCATCGACATTGAATACAACAGTCACCTTGCGCACTTTCCTCCATGGGAGTAATGTCTCAAACAGTCTACGCTTTGATCGTTCTCTGGAAGACCAGTAGTAGTTTCCGATGCACATCTGGGTTCATTCTGAAATGTGTGGACTATCAGTGTGTTGTTGAAACACAGAAATTGCATCGGGATTGAATACAACAGTCACCATGCGAAATTTTCCTAAATGGGAGTAATGTCTCAAACAGTCTACGCTTTCATCGTTCCATGGAAGACAAGTAGTAGTTTCCGATGCACATCTCGAGGCATTCTGTAATAAGTGGACCTTCAAAGTGTTGATGAAACACAGAAATTGCATCGGGAGCGAATACAACAGAAACCATGCGCACTCTCCTCCATGGGAGTAATGTCTCAAACAGTCTACGCTTTGATCGTTCGATAGAAGACCAGTAGTAGTTTCCGATGCACATCTGGAGGCATTCTGTAATCTGTGGACCTTCAAAGTGTTGATGAAACTCAGAAATTGCATCGGGATTGAATACAACAGTCACCAAGCGCACTTTCTTCCACGGGAGTAGTGTCTCAGACAGTCTACGCTTTGTTCGTTTCCTGGAAGACCAGTAGTAGTTCCCGATGCACATCTGGAAGGATTCTGTAGTCTGTGGACTATCTGAGTGTTGTTGAAACACAGAAATTGCATCGGGATTGAATACAACAGTCACCTTGCGCACTTTCCTCCATGGGAGTAATGTCTCAAACAGTCTACGCTTTGATCGTTCCATGGAAGAACAGTAGTAGTTTCCGATGCACATCTGGAGGCATTCTGTAATCTGTGGACTATCAGAGTGTTGTTGAAACACAGAAATTGCATCGGGATTGAATACAACAGTCACCATGCGCAAATTTCCTAAATGTTAGTAATGTCTCAAACAGTCTACGCTTTGATCGTTCCCTGGAAGACCAGTAGTAGATTGCGATGCACATCTTGCGGCATTCTGAAATCTGTGGACTACCAGAGTGTTGTTGACACACAGAAATTGCATCGGGATTGAATACAACAGTCACTATGCGCACTTCCATTCATGGGACTAATGTCTCAAACAGTCTACGCTTTGATCGTTCCCTGGAAGACCAGTAGCAGTTTTCGATGCACATCTGGAAGAATTCTGTAATCTGTGGACTATCAGAGTGTTGTTGAAACACAGAAATTGCATCGGGATTGAATACAACAGGCACCATGCGCAATTTTCCTGAATACGAGTAATGTCTCAAAGAGTCTACGCTTTGATCGTTCCCTGAAAGACCAGTAGTAGGTTCCGATGCACATCTGGAGGCATTCTATAATCTGTGGACTATCAGAGTGTTGTTGAAACACAGAAATTGCATCAGGATTGAATACATCAGTCACCATGCGCACTTTCGTCCATGGGAGTAATGTCTCAAACAGTTTACGCTTTGACCGTTCACTGGAAGACCAGTACTAGTTTCCGATGAACATTTAGGTTCATTCTGTAATGTGTGGACTATCAGAGTGTTGTTGAAACACAGAAATTGCATCGGGATTGAATACAACAGTCACCATGCGCAAATTTCCTAAATGTTAGTAATGTCTCAAGCAGTCTACGTTTAGATCGTTCCCTGGAAGACCAGTCGTGGATTCCGATGCACATCTGGAGGCATTCTGTCATCTGTGGACTATCAGAGTGATGTTGAAACACAGAAATTGCATCGGGATTGAATACAACAGTCACTATGCGCACTTTCATTCATAGGACTAATGTCTCAAACAGTCTACGCTTTGATCGTTCCCTGGAAGACCAGTAGTAGATTTCGATGCACATCTGGAGAAATTCTGTAATCTGTGGACCTTCAAAGTGGTAATGAAACACAGAAATTGCATCGGGATTGAATACAACAGTCACCATGCGCACTTTCCTCCAAGGGAGTAATGTCACAGACAGTCTACGCTTTGATCTATCCCTGGAAGACCAGTAGCAGTTACCGCTGCACATCTGGAGGCATTCTGTAATCTGTGGACTATCAGAGTGTTGATGAAACACAGATATTGCATCGGGATTGAATACAACAGTCACCATGCGCACTTTCCTCCATGGGAGTAATGTCTCAAACAGTTTACGCTTTGATCGTTCCCTGGAAGACCAGTAGTAGTTTTCGATGCACATCTGGAGGCATTCTGTAATCTGTTGACCTTCAAAGTGTTGATGAAACATAGAAATTGAATCGGGATTGAATACAACAGTCACCGCACGCACTTTCCTCCAGGGGAGTATTGTCACAAACAGCCTGCGCTTTTGTTCTTTCCCTGGAAGACCAGTAGCAGTTTCCGCTGCACATCTGGAGGCATTCAGTAATCTGTGGACTATCAGAGTGTTGATGAAACACAGATATTGCATCGGGATTGAATACAACAGTCACCATGCGCACTTTCCTCCATGGGAGTAATGTCTCAAACAGTTTACGCTTTGATCGTTCCCTGGAAGACCAGTAGTTGTTTCCGATGCACATCTGGGGACATTCTGTAATGTGTGGACTATCAGAGTGTTGATGAAACACAGAAATTGCATCAGGATTGAATACAACAGTGTCCATGAGCACTTTCCTCCATGGGAGTAATGTCTCAAACAGTCTACGCTTTGATCGTTCTCTGGAAGAACAGTAGTAGTTTCCGATGCACATCTGGAGTCATTTTGTAATCTGTGGACTATCAGAGTGTTGATGAAACACAGAAATTGCATCGGGAGTGAATACAACAGAAACCATGCGCACTTTCCTCCATGGGGGTAATGTCTCAAACAGTCTACGCTTTGTTCGTTCGATAGAAGACCAGTAGTAGTTTCCGATGCACATCTTGGTTCATTCGGTAATGTGTGAACTATTAGAGTGTTGATGAAACACAGAAATAGCATCAGGATTGAATACAACAGTCACCATGCGCAATTTTCCTAAATGTAAATAATGTCTCAAACAGTCTACGCTTTGATCGTTCGATAGAAGACCAGTAGTAGTTTCCGATGCACATCTGGAGGCATTCTGTAATGTGTGGACTATTAGAGTGTTGATGAAACACAGGAATTGCTTTGGGATTGAATACAACAGTCACCATGCGCACTTCCCTCCATGAGACTAATGTCTCAAACAGTCTACGCTTTGATCGTTCCCTGGAAGACCAGTAGTAGTTTCCGATGCACATCTGGAGGCATTCTGTAATGTGTGGACTATTAGAGTGTTGATGAAACACAGAAATTGCATCATGATTGAATACAACAGTCACCATGCGCAATTTTCCTAAATGTAAGTAATGTCTCAAACAGTCTACGTTTTGATCGTTCCCTGGAAGACCTGTAGCAGTTTCCGATGCACATCTGGAGTCATTCTGTAATCTGTGGACTATCAGAGTGTTGATGAAATACAGAAATTGCATCGGGAGTGAATACATCAGAAACCATGCGCACTTTCCTCCATGGGAGTAATGTCTCAAACAGTCTACGCTTTGATCGTTGCCTGGAAGGCCAGTAGTGGTTTCCGGTGCACATCTGGAGGCATTCTGTATTGTGTGGACTATTATAGTGTTGATGAAACACAGATATTGCTTTGGGATTAAATACAACAGTCACCATGCGTACTTCCCTCCATGAGACTAATGTCTCAAACAGTCTACGTTTTGATCGTTCCCTGGAAGACCAGTAGTAGTTTCCGATGCACATCTGGAGGCATTCTGTAATCTGTGGACTATCAGAGTGTTGTTGAAACACAGAAATTGCATCGGGATTGAATACAACATTCACCATGCGCCCTTTCCTCCATGGCAGTAATGTCTCAAACAGTCTACGCTTTTATCGTTCGATAGAAGACCAGTAGTAGTTTCCGATGCACATCTGGAGGCATTCTGTAATCTGTGGACCTTCAAAGTGTTGATGAAACACTGAAATTGCATCGGGATTGAATACAACAGTCACCAAGCGCACTTTCTTCCATGGGAGTAGTGTCTCAGACAGTCTACGCTTTGATCGTTTCCTGGAAGACCAGTAGTAGTTCCCGATGCACATCTGGAGGCATTCTGTAGTCTGTGGACTATCAGAGTGTTGTTGAAACACAGAAAGTGCATCGGGATTGAATAAAACAGTCACCATGCGCACTTTCCTCCATGGGAGTAATGTCTCAAACAGTTTACGCTTTGATCGTTCCCTGGAAGATTAGTACTAGTTTCCGATGCACATCTGGGTACAATCTGTAATGTGTGGACCATCAGAGTGTTGTTGAAACACAGAAATTGCATCGGGATTGAATACAACAGTCACCATGCGCAAATTTCCTAAATGTTAGTAATGTCTCAAACAGTCTACGCTTTGATCGTTCCCTGGAAGACCAGTAGTAGATTGCGATGCACATCTTGCGGCATTCTGTAATCTGTGGACTATCAGAGTGTTGTTGACACACAGAAATTGCATCGGGATTGAATACAACAGTCACTATGCGCACTTTCATTCATGGGACTAATGTCTCAAACAGTCTACGCTTTGATCGTTCCCTCCAAGACCAGTAGCAGTTTTCGATGCACATCTGGAGGCATTCTGTAATCTGTGGACTATCAGAGTGTTGTTGAAACACAGAGATTGCATCGACATTGAATACAACAGTTACCATGCGCACTTTCCTCCATGGGAGTAATGTCTCAAACAGTCTACGCTTTGATCGTTCTCTGGAAGAACAGTAGTAGTTTCCGATGCACATCTGGGTTCATTCTGTAATGTGTGGACTATCAGTGTGTTGTTGAAACACAGAAATTGCATCGGGATTGAATACAACAGTCACCATGCGCAATTTTCCTAAATGGGAGTAATGTCTCAAACAGTCTACGCTTTGATCGTTCCATGGAAGACCAGTAGTAGTTTCCGATGCACATCTCGAGGTATTCTGTAATAAGTGGACTATCCGAGTGTTGTTGAAACACAGAAATTGCGTCGGGATTTAATACAACATTCACCATGCGCCCTTTCCTCCATGGGACTAATGTCTCAAACAGTCTACGCTTTGATCGTTCCCTGGAAGAACAGTAGTAGTTTCCGATGCACATCTGGAGGCATTCTGTAATCTGTGGACCTTCAATGTGTTGATGAAGCACAGGAATTGCATCGAGATTGAATTCAACAGTTACCATGCGCACTTTCCTCCATGGGAGTAGTGTCTCAAACAGTCTACGTTTTGATCGTTTCCTGGAAGACCAGTAGTAGTTTACGACGAACATCTCTAGGCATTCTGTAATCTGTGGACTTTCAAAGTGTTGATGAAACACAGAAATTGCATCATGATTGGATACAACAGTCACCATGCGCAATTTTCCTAAATGGGAGTAATGTCTCAAACAGTCTACGCATTGATCGTTCCCTGGAAGACCAGTAGCAGTTTCCGATGCACATCTGGATGCATTCTGTAATCTGTGGACTATCAGAGTGTTGTTGAAACGCAGAAATTGCATCGACATTGAATACAACAGTTACCATGCGCACTTTCCTCCATGGGAGTAATGTCTCAAACAGTCTACGCTTTGTTCGTTCGATAGAAGACCAGTAGTATTTCCGATGCACATCTGGAGGCATTCTGTAATGTGTGGACTATTAGAGTGTTGATGAAACACAGAAATAGCATCAGGATTGAATACAACAGTCACCATGCGCAATTTTCCTAAATGTAAGTAATGTCTCAAACAGTCTACGTATTGATCGTTCCCTGGAAGACCTGTAGTAGTTTCCGATGCACATCTGGAGGCATTCTGTAATCTGTGGACTATCAGAGTGTTGTTGAAACACAGAAATTGCATCGGGATTGAATACAACAGTCACCATGCGCACTTTCCTCCATGGGAGTAATGTCTCAAAGAGTCTACGCTTTTATCGTTCGATAGAAGACCAGTAGTAGTTTCCGATGCACATCTGGAGGCATTCTGTAATCTGTGGACCTTCAAAGTGATGATGAAACACTGAAATTGCATCGGGATTGAATACAACAGTCACCAAGCGCACTTTCTTCCATGGGAGTAGTGTCTCAGACAGTCTACGCTTTGATCGTTTCCTGGAAGACCAGTAGTAGTTCCCGATGCACATCTGGAGGCATTCTGTAGTCTGTGGACTATCAGAGTGTTGTTGAAACACAGAAATTGCATCGGGATTGAATACAACAGGCACCATGCGCAATTTTCCTGAATACGAGTAATGTCTCAAAGAGTCTACGCTTTGATCGTTCCCTGAAAGACCAGTAGTAGGTTCCGATGCACATCTGGAGGCATTCTATAATCTGTGCACTATCAGAGTGTTGTTGAAACACAGAAATTGCATCAGGATTGAATACATCAGTCACCATGCGCACTTTCCTCCATGGGAGTAATGTCTCAAACAGTTTACGCTTAGATCGTTCAATGGAAGACCAGTACTAGTTTCCGATGAAAATTTAGGTTCATTCTGTAATGTGTGGACTATCAGAGTGTTGTTGAAACACAGAAATTGCATCGGGATTGAATACAACAGTCACCATGCGCAAATTTCCTAAATGTTAGTAATGTCTCAAGCAGTCTACGTTTAGATCGTTCCCTGGAAGACCAGTAGTGGATTCCGATGCACATCTGGAGGCATTCTGTAATCTGTGGACTATCAGAGTGATGTTGAAACACAGAAATTGCATCGGGATTGAATACAACAGTCACTATGCGCACTTTCATTCATAGGACTAATGTCTCAAACAGTCTACGCTTTGATCGTTCCCTGGAAGACCAGTAGTAGATTTCGATGCACATCTGGAGAAATTCTGTAATCTGTGGACCTTCAAAGTGGTAATGAAACACAGAAATTGCATCGGGATTGAATACAACAGTCACCATGCGCTCTTTCCTCCAAGGGAGTAATGTCACAAACAGTCTACGCTTTGATCTATCCCTGGAAGACCAGTAGCAGTTACCGCTGCACATCTGGAGGCATTCTGTAATCTGTGGACTATCAGAGTGTTGATGAAACACAGATATTGCATCGGGATTGAATACAACAGTCACCATGCGCACTTTCCTGCATGGGAGTAATGTCTCAAACAGTTTACGCTTTGATCGTTCCCTGGAAGACCAGTAGTAGTTTTCGATGCACATCTGGAGGCATTCTGTAATCTGTGGACCTTCAAAGTGTTGATGATACATAGAAATTGCATCGGGATTGAATACAACAGTCACCGCACGCACTTTCCTCCAGGGGAGTATTGTCACAAACAGCCTACGCTTTGATCTTTCCCTGGAAGACCAGTAGCAGTTTCCGCTGCACATCTGGAGGCATTCTGTAATCTGTGGACTATCAGAGTGTTGATGAAACACAGATATTGCATCGGGACTGAATACAACAGTAACCATGCGCACTTTCCTCCATGGGAGTAATGTCTCAAACAGTTTACGCTTTGATCGTTCCCTGGAAGACCAGTAGTTGTTTCCGATGCACATCTGGGGACATTCTGTAATGTGTGGACTATCAGAGTGTTGATGAAACACAGAAATTGCATCAGGATTGAATACAACAGTCACCATGAGCACTTTCCTCCATGGGAGTAATGTCTCAAACAGTCTACGCTTTGATCGTTCTCTGGAAGAACAGTAGTAGTTTCCGATGCACATCTGGAGTCATTTTGTAATCTGTGGACTATCAGAGTGTTGATGAAACACAGAAATTGCATCGGGAGTGAATACAACAGAAACCATGCGCACTTTCCTCCATGGGGGTAATGTCTCAAACAGTCTACGCTTTGTTCGTTCGATAGAAGACCAGTAGTAGTTTCCGATGCACATCTTGGTTCATTCGGTAATGTGTGAACTATTAGAGTGTTGATGAAACACAGAAATAGCATCAGGACTGAATACAACAGTCACCATGCGCAATTTTCCTAAATGTAAGTAATGTCTCAAACAGTCTACGCTTTGATCGTTCGATAGAAGACCAGTAGTAGTTTCCGATGCACATCTGGAGGCATTCTGTAATGTGTGGACTATTAGAGTGTTGATGACACACAGGAATTGCTTTGGGATTGAATACGACAGTCACCATGCGCACTTCCCTCAATGAGACTAATGTCTCAAACAGTCTACGCTTTGATCGTTCCCTGGAAGATCAGTAGTAGTTTCCGATGCACATCTGGAGGCATTCTGTAATGTGTGGACTATTAGAGTGTTGATGAAACACAGAAATTGCATCATGATTGAATACAACAGTCACCATGCGCAATTTTCCTAAATGGGAGTAATGTCTCAAACAGTCTACGCATTGATCGTTCCCTGGAAGACCAGTAGCAGTTTCCGATGCACATCTGGATGCATTCTGTAATCTGTGGACTATGAGAGTGTTGTTGAAACGCAGAAATTGCATCGACATTGAATACAACAGTTACCATGCGCACTTTCCTCCATGGGAGTAATGTCTCAAACAGTCTACGCTTTGATCGTTCTCTGGAAGAACAGTAGTAGTTTCCGATGCACATCTGGGTCCATTCTGTAATGTGTGGACTATCAGTGTGTTGTTGAAACACAGAAATTGCATCGGGATTGAATACAACAGTCACCATGCGCAATTTTCCTAAATGGGAGTAATGTCTCAAACAGTCTACGCTTTGATCGTTCCATGGAAGACCAGTAGTAGTTTCCGATGCACATCTCGAGGTATTCTGTAATAAGTGGACTATCCGAGTGTTGTTGAAACACAGAAATTGCGTCGGGATTTAATACAACATTCACCATGCGCCCTTTCCTCCATGGGACTAATGTCTCAAACAGTCTACGCTTTGATCGTTCCCTGGAAGAACAGTAGTAGTTTCCGATGCACATCTGGAGGCATTCTGTAATCTGTGGACCTTCAATGTGTTGATGAAGCACAGGATATGCATCGAGATTGAATACAACAGTTACCATGCGCACTTTCCTCCATGGGAGTAGTGTCTCAAACAGTCTACGTTTTGATCGTTTCCTGGAAGACCAGTAGTAGTTTACGACGAACATCTCTAGGCATTCTGTAATCTGTGGACTTTCAAAGTGTTGATGAAAGACAGAAATTGCATCGGGAGTGAATACAACAGTAACCATGCGCACTTTCCTCCATGGGAGTAATGTCTCAAACAGTCTACGCTTTGTTCGTTCGATAGAAGACCAGTAGTAGTTTCCGATGCACATCTGGAGGCATTCTGTAATCTGTGGACCTTCAAAGTGTTGATGAAACACTGAAATTGCATCGGGATTGAATACAACAGTCACCAAGCGCACTTTCTTCCATGGGAGTAGTGTCTCAGACAGTCTACGCTTTGATCGTTTCCTGGAAGACCAGTAGTAGTTCCCGATGCACATCTGGAGGCATTCTGTAGTCTGTGGACTATCAGAGTGTTGTTGAAACACAGAAAGTGCATCGGGATTGAATAAAACAGTCACCATGCGCACTTTCCTCCATGGGAGTAATGTCTCAAACAGTTTACGCTTTGATCGTTCCCTGGAAGATTAGTACTAGTTTCCGATGAACATCTGGGTACAATCTGTAATGTGTGGACCATCAGAGTGTTGTTGAAACACAGAAATTGCATCGGGATTGAATACAACAGTCACCATGCGCAAATTTCCTAAATGTTAGTAATGTCTCAAACAGTCTACGCTTTGATCGTTCCCTGGAAGACCAGTAGTAGATTGCGATGCACATCTTGCGGCATTCTGTAATCTGTGGACTATCAGAGTGTTGTTGACACACAGAAATTGCATCGGGATTGAATACAACAGTCACTATGCGCACTTTCATTCATGGGACTAATGTCTCAAACAGTCTACGCTTTGATCGTTCCCTCCAAGACCAGTAGCAGTTTTCGATGCACATCTGGAGGCATTCTGTAATCTGTGGACTATCAGAGTGTTGTTGAAACACAGAAATTGCATCGGGATTGAATACAACATTTACCATGTGCACATTCCTCCATTGGAGTAATGTCTCAAACAGTCTACGCTTCTGTTGTTCCCTGGAAGACCATTAGCAGTTTCCGATGCACATCTGGAGGCATTCTGTAATCTGTGGACTATCAGAGTGTTCTTGAAACACAGAAATTGCATCGGGATTGAATACAACAGTCACCAAGCGCACATTACTATATGGGAGTAATGTCCCAAAGAGTCTATGCTTTGATCGTTCCCTGAAACACCAGTAGTAGGTTCCGATGCACATCTTGGTTCATTCTGTACCGTGTGGACTATTAGAGTGTTGATGAAACACAGAAATAGCATCAGGATTTAATATAACAGTCACCATGCGCAATTTTCCTAAATGTAAGTAATGTCTCAAACAGTCTACGCTTTGATCGTTCCCTATAAGACCAGTAGCAGTTTCCGATGCACATCTGGAGGCATTCTGTAATCTGTGGACTATCAGAGTGTTGGTGAAACACAGAAATTGCATCGACATTGAATACAACAGTCACCATGCGCACTTTCCTCCATGGGAGTAATGTCTCAAACAGTCTACGCTTTGATCGTTCTCTGGAGGAACAGTAGTAGTTTCCGATGCACATCTGGAGTCATTCTGTAATCTGTGGACTATCAGAGTTATGATGAAACACAGAAATTGCATCGGGAGTAAATACAACAGAAACCATGCGCACTTTCCTCCATGGGAGTAATGTCTCAAAGAGTCTACGCTTTGATCGTTCGATAGAAGACCAGTAGTAGTTTCCGATGCACATCCGGAGGCATTCTGTAATGTGTGGACTATTAGAGTGTTGATGAAACACAGAAATTGCTTTGGGATTAAATACAACAGTCACCATGCGTACTTCCCTCCATGAGACTAATGTCTCAAACAGTCTACGCTTTGATCGTTCCCTGGAAGACCAGTAGTAGTTTCCGATGCACATCTGGAGGCATTCTGTAATCTGTGGACTATCAGAGTGTTGTTGAAACACAGAAATTGCATCGGGAGTGAATACAACAGTAACCATGCGCACTTTCCTCCATGGGAGTAATGTCTCAAACAGTCTACGCTTTGTTCGTTCGATACAAGACCAGTAGTAGTTTCCGATGCACATCTGGAGGCATTCTGTAATGTGTGGACTATTAGATTGTTGATGAAACACTGAAATTGCGTCAGGATTGAATACAACAATCACCATGCGCAATTTTCCTAAATGGGAGTAATGTCTCAAACAGTCTACGCTTTGATCGTTCCCTGGAAGACCAGTAGCAGTTTCCGATGCACATCTGGAGTCATTCTGTAATCTGTGGACTATCAGAGTGTTGATGAAACACAGAAATTGCATCGACATTGAATACAACAGTTACCATGCGCACTTTCCTCCATGGGAGTAATGTCTCAAAATGTCTACGCTTTGATCGTTCTCTGGAAGACCAGTAGTAGTTTCCGATGCACATCTGGGTTCATTCTGAAATGTGTGGACTATCAGTGTGTTGTTGAAACACAGAAATTGCATCGGGATTGAATACAACAGTCACCATGCGCAATTTTCCTAAATGGGAGTAATGTCTCAAACAGTCTACGCTTTGATCGTTCCATGGAAGACCAGTAGTAGTTTCCGATGCACATCTCGAGGCATTCTGTAATAAGTGGACTATCCGAGTGTTGTTGAAACACAGAAATTGCATCGGGATTTAATACAACAGTCACCATGCGCCCTTTCCTCCATGGGACTAATGTCTCAAACAGTCTACGCTTTGATCGTTACCTGGAAGACCAGTAGTAGTTTCCGATGCACATCTGGAGGCATTCTGTAATCTGTGGACCTTCAAAGTGTTGATGAAACACAGGAATTGCATCGAGATTGAATACAACAGTCACCATGCGCACTTTCCTCCATGGGAGTAGTGTCTCAAACAGTCCACGTTTTGATCGTTTCCTGGAAGACCAGTAGTACTTTCCGACGAACATCTGGAAGCATTCTGTGATCTGTGGACTATCAGAGTGTTGTTGAAACACAGAAATTGCATCGACAATTAGTACAACAGTCACCATGCGCAATTTCCTCCATGGGAGTAAGGTCTCAAACAGTCTACGCTTTGATCGTTCTCTGGAAGAACAGTAGTAGTTTCCGATGCACATCTGGAGGCATTCTGTAATTTGTGGACTATCAGAGTTTTGATGAAACACAGAAATTGCATCGGGAGTGAATACAACAGAAACCATACGCACTTTCCTCCATGGGAGTAATGTCTCAAACAGTCTACGCTTTGATCGTTCGATAGAAGACCAGTAGTAGTTTCCGATGCACATCTGGAGGCATTCTGTAATCTGTGGACCTTCAAAGTGTTGATGAAACACAGAAATTGCATCGGGATTGAATACAACAGTCACCAAGCGCACTTTCTTCCACGGGAGTAGTGTCTCAGACAGTCTACGCTTTGTTCGTTTCCTGGAAGACCAGTAGTAGTTCCCGATGCACATCTTCAGGCATTCTGTAGTGTGTGGACTATCAGAGTGTTGTTGAAACACAGAAATTGCATCGGGATTGAATACAACAGTCACCATGCGCACTTTCCTCCATGGGAGTAATGTCTCAAACAGTCTACGCTTTGATCGTTCCATGGAAGAACAGAAGTAGTTTCCGATGCACATCTGGAGGCATTCTGTAATCTGTGGACTATCAGAGTGTTGTTGAAACACAGAAATTGTATCAGGATTGAATACATCAGTCACCATGCGCACTTTAGTCCATGGGAGTAATGTCTCAAACAGTTTACGCTTTGATCGTTCCCTGGAAGATTAGTACTAGTTTCCGATGAACATCTGGGTACATTCTGTAATGTGTGGACCATCAGAGTGTTGTTGAAACACAGACATTGCATCGGGATTGAATACAACAGTCACCATGCGCAAATTTCCTAAATGTTAGTAATGTCTCAAACAGTCTACGCTTTGATCGTTTCCTGGAAGACCAGTTGTAGATTGCGATGCACATCTTGCGGCATTCTGTAATCTGTGGACTACCAGAGTGTTGTTGACACACAGAAATTGCATCGGGATTGAATACAACAGTCACTATGCGCACTTTCATTCATGGGACTAATGTCTCAAACAGTCTACGCTTTGATCGTTCCCTGGAAGACCAGTAGCAGTTTTCGATGCACATCTGGAAGAATTCTGTAATCTGTGGACTATCAGAGTGTGGTTGAAACACAGAAATTGCATCGGGATTGAATACAACAGGCACCATGCGCAATTTTCCTGAATACGAGTAATGTCTCAAAGTGTCTACGCTTTGATCGTTACCTGAAAGACCAGTAGTAGGTTCCGATGCACATCTGGAGGCATTCTATAATCTGTGGACTATCAGAGTGTTGTTGAAACACAGAAATTGCATCAGGATTGAATACATCAGTCACCATGCGCACTTTCCTCCATGGGAGTAATGTCTCAAACAGTTTACGCTTTGACCGTTCACTGGAAGACCAGTACTAGTTTCCGATGAACATTTAGGTTCATTCTGTAATGTGTGGACTATCAGAGTGTTGTTGAAACACAGAAATTGCATCGGGATTGAATACAACAGTCACCATGCGCAAATTTCCTAAATGTTAGTAATGTCTCAAGCAGTCTACGTTTAGATCGTTCCCTGGAAGACCATTAGTGAATTCCGATGCACATCTGGAGGCATTCTGTAATCTGTGGACTATCAGAGTGTTGTTGAAACACAGTAATTGCATCGGGATTGAATACAACAGTCACTATGCGCACTTTCATTCGTAGGACTAATGTCTCAAACAGTCTACGCTTTGATCGTTCCCTGGAAGACCAGTAGTAGATTTCGATGCACATCTGGAGAAATTCTGTAATCTGTGGACCTTCAAAGTGGTAATGAAACACAGAAATTGCATCGGGATTGAATACAACAGTCACCATGCGCACTTTCCTCCAAGGGAGTAATGTCACAAACAGTCTACGCTTTGATCTTTCCCTGGAAGACCAGTAGCAGTTTCCGCTGCACATCTGGAGGCATTCTGTAATCTGTGGACTATCAGAGTGTTGATGAAACACAGATATTGCATCGGGATTGAATGCAACAGTCACCATGCGCACTTTCCTCCATGGGAGTAATGTCTCAAACAGTTTACGCTTTGATCGTTCCCTGGAAGACCTGTAGTAGTTTTCGATGCACATCTGGAGGCATTCTGTAATCTGTGGACCATCAAAGTGTTGATGAAACCTAGAAATTGCATCGGGATTGAATACAACAGTCACCGCACGCACTTTCCTCCAGGGGAGTATTGTCACAAACAGCCTACGCTTTGATCTTTCCCTGGAAGACCAGTAGCAGTTTCCGCTGCACATCTGGAGGCATTCTGTAATCTGTGGACTATCAGAGTGTTGATGAAACACAGATATTGCATCGGGATTGAATACAACAGTCACCATGCGCACTTTCCTCCATGGGAGTAATGTCTCAAACAGTTTACGCTTTGATCGTTCCCTGGAAGACCAGTAGTTGTTTCCGATGCACATCTGGGGACATTCTGTAATGTGTGGACTATCAGAGTGTTGATGAAACACAGAAATTGCATCAGGATTGAATACAACAGTCACCATGAGCACTTTCCTCCATGGGAGTAATGTCTCTAACAGTCTACGCTTTGATCGTTCCCTGCAAGGCCAGTAGTAGTTTCCGATGCACATCTGGAGGCATTCTGTAATCTGAGGACCTTCAAAGTGTTGATGAAACACAGGAATTGCATCGAGATTGAATACAACAGTCACCATGCGCACTTTCCTCCATGGGAGTAGTGTCTCAAACAGTCTACGTTTTTATCGTTTCCTGGAAGACCAGTAGCAGTTTCCGATGCACATCTGGAGGCATTCTGTATTCTGTGGACTTTCAAAGTGTTGATGAAAGACAGAAGTGGCATCGGTATTGAATACAACAGTAACCATGCGCACTTTCCTCCATGGGAGTAATGTCTCAAACACTCTACGCTTTGTACGTTCGATAGAAGACCAGTAGTAGTTTCCGATGCACATCTGGAGGCATTCTGTAATGTGTGGACTATCAGAGTGTTGTTGAAACACAGAAATTGCATCGGGATTGAATACACCAGTCACTATCCGCACTTTCCTTCATGGGACTAATGTCTCAAACAGTCTACGCTTTGATCGTTCCCTGGAAGACCAGTAGTAGTTTTCGATGCACATCTGGAGGCATTCTGTAATCTGTGGACCTTCAAAGTGTTGATGAAACATAGAAATTGCATCGGTATTGAATACAACAGTCACCATGCGCACTTTCCTCCAAGGGAGTAATGTCTCAATCATTTTACGCTTAGATCGTTCAATGGAAGACCAGTAATAGTTTCCGATGCCCATCTGTGGGCATTCTGTAATGTGTGGACTATCAGAGTGTTGATGAAACACAGAAATTGCATCGGATTTGAGTACAACTGTCACCATGAGCACTTTCCTCCATGGGAGTAATGTCTCAAACAGTCTACGCTTTGATCGTTCCCTGCAAGACCAGTAGTAGTTTCCGATGCACATCTGGAGGCATTCTGTAATCTGTGGACTATCAGAGTTTTAATGAAACACAGAAAGTGCATCGAGATTGAATACAACACTCACCATGAGCACTTTCCTCCATGGGAGTAATGTCTCAAACAGTGTACGCTTTGATCGTTCCCTGGAAGACCAGTAGTAGTTTCCGATGCACATCTGGGTTCATTCTGTAATGTGTGGACTATCAGTGTGTTGTTGAAACACAGAAATTGCATCGGGATTGAATACAACAATCACCATGCGCAATTTTCCTAAATGGGAGTAATGTCTCAAACAGTCTACGCTTTGATCGTTCCCTGCAAGGCCAGTAGTAGTTTCCGATGCACATCTGGAGGCATTCTGTAATCTGTGGACCTTCAAAGTGTTGATGAAACACAGGAATTGCATCGAGATTGAATACAACAGTCACCATGCGCACTTTCCTCCATGGGAGTAGTGTCTCAAACAGTCTACGTTTTGATCGTTTCCTGGAAGACCAGTAGCAGTTTCCGATGCACATCTGGAGGCATTCTGTATTCTGTGGACTTTCAAAGTATTGATGAAAGACAGAAATTGCATCGGGAGTGAATACAACAGGAACCATGCGCACCTTCCTCCATGGGAGTAATGTCTCAAACACTCTACGCTTTGTACGTTCGATAGAAGACCAGTAGTAGTTTCCGATGCACATCTGGAGGCATTCTGTAATGTGTGGACTATCAGAGTGTTGTTGAAACACAGAAATGGCATCGGGATTGAATACACCAGTCACTATCCGCACTTTCCTTCATGGGACTAATGTCTCAAACAGTCTACGCTTTGATCGTTCCCTGGAAGACCAGTAGTAGTTTTCGATGCACATCTGGAGGCATTCTGTAATCTGTGGACCTTCAAAGTGTTGATGAAACATAGAAATTGCATCGGGATTGAATACAACAGTCACCATGCGCACTTTCCTCCAGGGGAGTAATGTCACAAACAGCCTACGCTTTGATCTTTCCCTGGAAGACCAGTAGCAGTTTCCGCTGCACATCTGGAGGCATTCTGTAATCTGTGGACTATCAGAGTTTTGATGAAACACAGATATTGCATCGGGTTTGAATACAACAGTCACCATGCGCACTTTCCTCCATGGGAGTAATGTCTCAAACAGTTTATTCTTTGATCGTTCCCTGGAAGACCAGTAGTTGTTTCCGATGCACATCTGGGGACATTCTGTAAAGTGTGGACTATCAGAGTGTTGATGAAACACAGAAATCGCATCAGGATTGAATACAACAGTCACCATGCGCACTTTCCTCCAAGGGAGTAATGTCTCAATCATTTTACGCTTAGATCGTTCAATGGAAGACCAGTAATAGTTTCCGATGCCCATCTGTGGGCATTCTGTAATGTGTGGACTATCAGAGTGTTGATGAAACACAGAAATTGCATCGGGATTGAGTACAACTGTCACCATGAGCACTTTCCTCCATGGGAGTAATGTCTCAAACAGTCTACGCTTTGATCGTTCCCTGCAAGACCAGTAGTAGTTTCCGATGCACATCTGGAGGCATTCTGTATTCTGTGGACTTTCAAAGTGTTGATGAAAGACAGAAATTGCATCGGGAGTGAATACAACAGTAACCATGCGCACTTTCCTCCATGGGAGTAATGTCTCAAACAGTCTACGCTTTGTACGTTCGATAGAAGACCAATAGTAGTTTCCGATGCACATCTGGAGGCATTCTGTAATGTGTGGACTATTAGAGTGTTGATGAAACACAGAAATTGCTTTGGGATTGAATACAACAGTCACCATGCGTACTTCCCTCCATGAGACTAATGTCTCAAACAGTCTACGCTTTGATCGTTCCCTGGAAGAAGAGTAGTAGTTTCCGATGCACATCTGGAGGCATTCTGTAATCTGTGGACTATCAGAGTGTTGTTGAAACACAGAAATTGCATCGGGATTGAATACAACAGTCACCATGCGCACTTTCCTCCATGGGAGTAATGTCTCAAACAGTCTACGCTTTGATCGTTCGATAGAAGACCAGTAGTAGTTTCCGATGCACATCTGGAGGCATTCTGTATTCTGTGGACCTTCAAAGTGTTGATGAAACACAGAAATTGCATCGGGATTGAATACAACAGTCACCATGCGCACTTTCTTCCATGGGAGTAGTGTCTCAGACAGTCTACGCTTTGATCGTTTCCTGGAAGACCAGTAGTAGTTCCCGATGCACATCTGGAGCCATTCTGTAGTCTGTGGACTATCAGAGTGTTGTTGAAACAGATAAATTGCATAGGGATTGAATACAACAGTCACCATGCGCACTTTCCTCATTGGGAGTAATGTCTCAAAGAGTCTACGCTCTGATCGTTCCCTGGAAGAACAGTAGTAGTTTCCGATGCACTTCTGGAGGCATTCTGCAATGTGTGGACTATCAGAGTGTTGTTGAAACACAGAAATTGTATCAGGATTGAATACATCAGTCACCATGCGCACTTTCCTCCATGGGAGTAATGTCTCAAACAGTTTACGCTTTGATCGTTCCCTGGAAGATTAGTACTAGTCTGGGTACATTCTGTAATGTGTGGACCATCAGAGTGTTGTTGAAACACAGAAATTGCATCGGGATTGAATACAACAGTCACCATGCGCCAATTTCCTAAATGTTAGTAATGTCTCAGTCTACGCTTTGATCGTTCCCTGAAAGACCAGTAGTAGATTCCGATGCACATTTGGAGGCATTCTATAATCTGTGGACTATCAGAGTGATGTTGAAACACAGAAATTGCATCAGGATTGAAAACATCTGTCACCATGCGCACTTTCCTCCATGGGAGTAATGTCTCAAACAGTTTACGCTTTGATCGTTCACCGGAAGACCAGTACTAGTTTCCGATCAACATCTAGGTTCATTCTGTAATGTGTGGATTATCAGAGTGTTGTTGAAATACAGAAATTGCATCGGGATTGAATACAACAGTCACCATGCGCCCTTTCCTCCATGGGACTAATGTCTGAAACAGTCTACGCTCTGATCGTTCCCTGGAAGACCAGTAGTAGTTTCTGATGCACATCTGGAGGCATTCTGTAATCTGTGGACCTTCAAAGTGTTGATGAAACACAGGAATTGCATCGAGATTGAATACAACAGTCACCATGCGCACTTTCCTCCATGGGAGTAGTGTCTCAAACAGTCTACGTTTTGATCGTTTCCTGGAAGACCAGTAGCAGTTTCCGATGCACATCTGGAGGCATTCTGTAATCTGTGGACTTTCAAAGTGTTGATCAAAGACAGAAATTGCATCGGGAGTGAATACAACAGTAACCATGCGCACTTTCCTCCATGGGAGTAATGTCTCAAACAGTCTACGTTTTGTTCGTTCGATAGAAGACCAGTAGTAGTTTCCGATGCACATCTGGAGGCATTCTGTAATGTGTGGACTATTAGAGTGTTGGTGAAACACAGAAATTGCATCACGATTGAATACAACAGTCACCATGCGCAATTTTCCTACATGTAAGTGATGTCTCAAACAGTGTACGCTTTGATCGTTCCCTGGAAGACCAGTAGCAGTTTCCGATGCACATCTGGAGGCATTCTGTAATCTGTGGACTATCAGTGTGTTGTTGAAACACAGAAATTGCATCGACATTGAATACAACAGTCACCATGCGCACTTTCCTCCAGGGGAGTAATGTCACAAACAGCCTACGCTTTGATCTTTCCCTGGAAGACCAGTAGCAGTTTCCGCTGCACATCTGGAGGCATTCTGTAATCTGTGGACTATCAGAGTTTTGATGAAACACAGATATTGCATCGGGATTGAATACAACAGTCACCATGCGCACTTTCCTCCATGGGAGTAATGTCTCAAACAGTTTATTCTTTGATCGTTCCCTGGAAGACCAGTAGTTGTTTCCGATGCACATCTGGGGACATTCTGTAAAGTGTGGACTATCAGAGTGTTGATGAAACACAGAAATCGCATCAGGATTGAATACAACAGTCACCATGCGCACTTTCCTCCAAGGGAGTAATGTCTCAATCATTTTACTCTTAGATCGTTCAATGGAAGACCAGTAATAGTTTCCGATGCCCATCTGTGGGCATTCTGTAATGTGTGGACTATCAGAGTGTTGATGAAACACAGAAATTGCATCGGGATTGAGTACAACTGTCACCATGAGCACTTTCCTCCATGGGAGTAATGTCTCAAACAGTCTACGCTTTGATCGTTCCCTGCAAGACCAGTAGTAGTTTCCGATGCACATCTGGAGGCATTCTGTAATCTGTGGACTATCAGAGTTTTAATGAAACACAGAAAGTGCATCGAGATTGAATACAACACTCACCATGAGCACTTTCCTCCATGGGAGTAATGTCTCAAACAGTGTACGCTTTGATCGTTCCCTGGAAGACCAGTAGTAGTTTCCGATGCACATCTGGGTTCATTCTGTAATGTGTGGACTATCAGTGTGTTGTTGAAACACAGAAATTGCATCGGGATTGAATACAACAATCACCATGCGCAATTTTCCTAAATGGGAGTAATGTCTCAAACAGTCTACGCTTTGATCGTTCCCTGCAAGGCCAGTAGTAGTTTCCGATGCACATCTGGAGGCATTCTGTAATCTGTGGACCTTCAAAGTGTTGATGAAACACAGGAATTGCATCGAGATTGAATACAACAGTCACCATGCGCACTTTCCTCCATGGGAGTAGTGTCTCAAACAGTCTACGTTTTGATCGTTTCCTGGAAGACCAGTAGCAGTTTCTGATGCACATCTGGAGGCATTCTGTATTCTGTGGACTTTCAAAGTGTTGATGAAAGACAGAAATTGCATCGGGAGTGAATACAACAGGAACCATGCGCACCTTCCTCCATGGGAGTAATGTCTCAAACACTCTACGCTTTGTACGTTCGATAGAAGACCAGTAGTAGTTTCCGATGCACATCTGGAGGCATTCTGTAATGTGTGGACTATCAGAGTGTTGTTGAAACACAGAAATTGCATCGGGATTGAATACACCAGTCACTATCCGCACTTTCCTTCATGGGACTAATGTCTCAAACAGTCTACGCTTTGATCGTTCCCTGGAAGACCAGTAGTAGTTTTCGATGCACATCTGGAGGCATTCTGTAATCTGTGGACCTTCAAAGTGTTGATGAAACATAGAAATTGCATCGGGATTGAATACAACAGTCACCATGCGCACTTTCCTCCAGGGGAGTAATGTCACAAACAGCCTACGCTTTGATCTTTCCCTGGAAGACCAGTAGCAGTTTCCGCTGCACATCTGGAGGCATTCTGTAATCTGTGGACTATCAGAGTGTTGATGAAACACAGATATTGCATCGGGATTGAATACAACAGTCACCATGCGCACTTTCCTCCATGGGAGTAATGTCTCAAACAGTTTATTCTTTGATCGTTCCCTGGAAGACCAGTAGTTGTTTCCGATGCACATCTGGGGACATTCTGTAATGTGTGGACTATCAGAGTGTTGATGAAACACAGAAATTGCATCAGGATTGAATACAACAGTCACCATGCGCACTTTCCTCCAAGGGAGTAATGTCTCAATCATTTTACGCTTAGATCGTTCAATGGAAGACCAGTAATAGTTTCCGATGCCCTTCTGTGGGCATTCTGTAATGTGTGGACTATCAGAGTGTTGATGAAACACAGAAATTGCATCGGGATTGAGTACAACAGTCACCATGAGCACTTTCCTCCATGGGAGTAATGTCTCAAACAGTCTACGCTTTGATCGTTCCCTGCAAGACCAGTAGTAGTTTCCGATGCACATCTGGAGGCATTCTGTAATCTAAGGACTATCAGAGTGTTGATGAAACACAGGAAGTGCATCGAGATTGAATACAACACTCACCATGAGCACTTTCCTCCATGGGAGTAATGTCTCAAACAGTGTACGCTTTGATCGTTCCCTGGAAGACCAGTAGTAGTTTCCGATGCACATCTGGGTTCATTCTGTAATGTGTGGACTATCAGTGTGTTGTTGAAACACAGAAATTGCATCGGGATTGAATACAACAATCACCATGCGCAATTTTCCTAAATGGGAGTAATGTCTCAAACAGTCTACGCTTTGATCGTTCCCTGCAAGGCCAGTAGTAGTTTCCGATGCACATCTGGAGGCATTCTGTAATCTGTGGACCTTCAAAGTGTTGATGAAACAAAGGAATTGCTTCGAGATTGAATACAACAGTCACCATGCGCACTTTCCTCCATGGGAGTAGTGTCTCAAACAGTCTACGTTTTGATCGTTTCCTGGAAGACCAGTAGCAGTTTCCGATGCACATCTGGAGGCATTCTGTATTCAGTGGACTTTCAAAGTGTTGATGAAAGACAGAAATTGCATCGGGAGTGAATACAACAGTAACCATGCGCACTTTCCTCCATGGGAGTAATGTCTCAAACAGTCTACGATTTGTACGTTCGATAGAAGACCAATAGTAGTTTCCGATGCACATCTGGAGGCATTCTGTAATGTGTGGACTATTAGAGTGTTGATGAAACACAGAAATTGCTTTGGGATTGAATACAACAGTCACCATGCGTACTTCCCTCCATGAGACTAATGTCTCAAACAGTCTACGCTTTGATCGTTCCCTGGAAGAAGAGTAGTAGTTTCCGATGCACATCTGGAGGCATTCTGTAATCTGTGGACTATCAGAGTGTTGTTGAAACACAGAAATTGCATCGGGATTGAATACAACAGTCACCATGCGCACTTTCCTCCATGGGAGTAATGTCTCAAACAGTCTACGCTTTGATCGTTCGATAGAAGACCAGTAGTAGTTTCCGATGCACATCTGGAGGCATTCTGTATTCTGTGGACCTTCAAAGTGTTGATGAAACACAGAAATTGCATCGGGATTGAATACAACAGTCACCATGCGCACTTTCTTCCATGGGAGTAGTGTCTCAGACAGTCTACGCTTTGATCGTTTCCTGGAAGACCAGTAGTAGTTCCCGATGCACATCTGGAGCCATTCTGTAGTCTGTGGACTATCAGAGTGTTGTTGAAACAGAGAAATTGCATAGGGATTGAATACAACAGTCACCATGCGCACTTTCCTCATTGGGAGTAATGTCTCAAACTGTCTACGCTCTGATCGTTCCCTGGAAGAACAGTAGTAGTTTCCGATGCACTTCTGGAGGCATTCTGTAATGTGTGGACTATCAGAGTGTTGTTGAAACACAGAAATTGTATCAGGATTGAATACATCAGTCACCATGTGCACTTTCCTCCATGGGAGTAATGTCTCAAACAGTTTACGCTTTGATCGTTCCCTGGAAGATTAGTACTAGTTTCCGATGAACATCTGGGTACATTCTGTAATGTGTGGACCATCAGAGTGTTGTTGAAACACAGAAATTGCATCGGGATTGAATACAACAGTCACCATGCGCCAATTTCCTAAATGTTAGTAATGTCTCAGTCTACGCTTTGATCGTTCCCTGAAAGACCAGTAGTAGATTCCGATGCACATTTGGAGGCATTCTATAATCTGTGGACTATCAGAGTGATGTTGAAACACAGAAATTGCATCAGGATTGAAAACATCTGTCACCATGCGCACTTTCCTCCATGGGAGTAATGTCTCAAACAGTTTACGCTTTGATCGTTCACCGGAAGACCAGTACTAGTTTCCGATCAATATCTAGGTTCATTCTGTAATGTGTGGATTATCAGAGTGTTGTTGAAATACAGAAATTGCATCGGGATTGAATACAACAGTCACCATGCGCCCTTTCCTCCATGGGACTAATGTCTGAAACAGTCTACGCTCTGATCGTTCCCTGGAAGACCAGTAGTAGTTTCCGATGCACATCTGGAGGCATTCTGTAATCTGTGGACCTTCAAAGTGTTGATGAAACACAGGAATTGCATCGAGATTGAATACAACAGTCACCATGCGCACTTTCCTCCATGGGAGTAGTGTCTCAAACAGTCTACGTTTTGATCGTTTCCTGGAAGACCAGTAGCAGTTTCCGATGCACATCTGGAGGCATTCTGTAATCTGTGGACTTTCAAAGTGTTGATGAAAGACAGAAATTGCATCGGGAGTGAATACAACAGTAACCATGCGCACTTTCCTCCATGGGAGTAATGTCTCAAACAGTCTACGTTTTGTTCGTTCGATAGAAGACCAGTAGTAGTTTCCGATGCACATCTGGAGGCATTCTGTAATGTGTGGACTATTAGAGTGTTGGTGAAACACAGAAATTGCATCACGATTGAATACAACAGTCACCATGCGCAATTTTCCTACATGTAAGTGATGTCTCAAACAGTGTACGCTTTGATCGTTCCCTGGAAGACCAGTAGCAGTTTCCGATGCACATCTGGAGGCATTCTGTAATCTGTGGACTATCAGTGTGTTGTTGAAACACAGAAATTGCATCGACATTGAATACAACAGTCACCATGCGCACTTTCTTCCATGGGAGTAGTGTCTCAGACAGTCTACGCTTTGATCGTTTCCTGGAAGACCAGTAGTAGTTCCCGATGCACATCTGGAGCCATTCTGTAGTCTGTGGGCTATCAGAGTGTTGTTGAAACACAGAAATTGCATCGGGATTGAATACAACAGTCACCATGCGCACTTTCCTCCATGGGAGTAATGACTCAAACAGTCTACGCATTGCTCGTTCCCTGGAAGAACAGTAGTAGTTTCCGATGCACATCTGGAGGCATTCTGTAATCTGTGGACTATCAGAGTGTTGTTGAAACACAGAAATTGTATCAGGATTGAATACATCAGTCACCATGCGCACTTTCCTCCATGGGAGTAATGTCTCAAACATTTTACGCTTTTATCGTTCCCTGGAAGATTAGTACTAGTATCCGATGAACATCTGGGTACATTCTGTAATGTGTGGACCATCAGAGTGTTGTTGAAACACAGAAATTGCATCGGGACTGAATACAACAGTCACCATGCGCCAATTTCCTAAATGTTAGTAATGTCTCAAACAGTCTACGCTTTGATCGTTCCCTGAAAGACCAGTAGTAGATTCCGATGCACATCTGGAGGCATTCTATAAGCTGTGGACTATCAGAGTGTTGTTGAAACACAGAAATTGCATCGGGATTGAATACAACAGTCACCATGCGCACTTTCCTCCATGGGAGTAATGTCTCAAACAGTCTACGCTTTGATCGTTCGATAGAAGATCAGTAGTAGTTCCCGATGCACATCTAGAGCCATTCTGTAGTCTGTGGACTATCAGAGTGTTGTTGAAACACAGAAATTGCATCGGGATTGAATACAACAGTCACCATGCGCACTTTCCTCAATGGGAGTAGTGTCTCAAACAGTCTACGTTTTGATCGTTTCCTTTAAGACCAGTAGCAGATTCCGATGCACATCCGGAGGCATTCTGTATTCTGTGGACTTTCAAAGTGTTGATGAAACACAGAAATTGCATCGACATTGAATACAACAGTCACCATGCGCACTTTCCTCCATGGGAGTAATGTCTCAAACAGTCTACGCTTTGATCGTTCGATAGAAGACCAGTGGTAGTTTCCGATGCACATCTGGAGGCATTCTGTATTCTGTGGACCTTCAAAGTGTTGATGAAACACAGAAATTGCATCGGGATTGAATACAACAGTCACCATGCGCACTTTCTTCCATGGGAGTAGTGTCTCAGACAGTCTACGCTTTGATCGTTTCCTGGAAGACCAGTAGTAGTTCCCGATGCACATCTGGAGCCATTCTGTAGTCTGTGGACTATCAGAGTGTTGTTGAAACAGAGAAATTGCATCGGGATTGAATACAACAGTCACCATGCGCACTTTCCTCATTGGGAGTAATGTCTCAAACAGTCTACGCTTTGATCGTTCCCTGGAAGAACAGTAGTAGTTTCCGATGCACATCTGGAGGCATTCTGTAATGTGTGGACTATCAGAGTGTTGTTGAAACACAGAAATTGTATCAGGATTGAATACATCAGTCACCATGCGCACTTTCCTCCATGGGAGTAATGTCTCAAACAGTTTACGCTTTGATCGTTCCCTGGTAGATTAGTACTAGTTTCCGATGAACATATGGGTACATTCTGTAATGTGTGGACCATCAGAGTGTTGTTGAAACACAGAAATTGCATCGGGATTGAATACAACAGTCACCATGCGCCAATTTCCTAAATGTTAGTAATGTCTCAAACAGTCTACGCTTTGATCGTTCCCTGAAAGACCAGTAGTAGATTCCGATGCACATCTGGAGGCATTCTATAATCTGTGGACTATCAGAGTGATGTTGAAACACAGAAATTGCATCAGGATTGAAAACATCAGTCACCATGCGCACTTTCCTCATTGGGAGTAATGTCTCAAACAGTCTACGTTTTGATCGTTCCCTGGAAGAACAGTAGTAGTTTCCGATGCACATCTGGAGGCATTCTGTAATGTGTGGACTATCAGAGTGTTGTTGAAACACAGAAATTGTATCAGGATTGAATACATCAGTCACCATGCGCCCTTTCCTCCATGGGACTAATGTCTCAAACAGTCTACGCTTTGATCGTTCCCTGGAAGACCAGTAGTAGTTTCCGATGCACATCTGGAGGCATTCTGTAATCTGTGGACCTTCAAAGTGTTGATGAAAGACAGGAATTGCATCGGGAGTGAATACAACAGTCACCATGCGCACTTTCCTCCATGGGAGTAATGACTCAAACAGTCTACGCATTGCTCGTTCCCTGGAAGAACAGTAGTAGTTTCCGATGCACATCTGGAGGCATTCTGTAATCTGTGGACTATCAGAGTGTTGTTGAAACACAGAAATTGTATCAGGATTGAATACATCAGTCACCATGCGCACTTTCCTCCAATGGAGTAATGTCTCATACATTTTACGCTTTTATCGTTCCCTGGAAGAACAGTAGTAGTTTCCGATGCACATCTGGAGGCATTCTGTAATCTGTGGACTCTCAAAGTGTTGATGAAAGACAGAAATTGCATCGGGATTGAATACAACAGTCACCATGCGCACTTTCCTCCATGGGAGTAATGTCTCAAACAGTCTACGCTTTGATCGTTCGATAGAAGATCAGTAGTAGTTTCCGATGCACATCTGGAGGCATTCTGTAATCTGTGGACCTTCAAAGTGTTGATGAAACACAGGAATTGCATCGAGATTGAATACAACAGTCACCATGCGCACTTTCCTCCATGGGAGTAGTGTCTCAAACAGTCTACGTTTTGATCGTTTCCTTTAAGACCAGTAGCAGATTCCGATGCACATCCGGAGGCATTCTGTATTCTGTGGACTTTCAAAGTGTTGATGAAACACAGAAATTGCATCGACATTGAATACAACAGTCACCATGCGCACTTTCCTCCATGGGAGTAATGTCTCAAACAGTCTACGCTTTGATCGTTCGATAGAAGACCAGTAGTAGTTTCCTATGCACATCTGGAGGCATTCTGTATTCTGTGGACCTTCAAAGTGTTGATGAAACACAGAAATTGCATCGGGATTGAATACAACAGTCACCATGCGCACTTTCTTCCATGGGAGTAGTGTCTCAGACAGTCTACGCTTTGATCGTTTCCTGGAAGACCAGTAGTAGTTCCCGATGCACATCTGGAGCCATTCTGTAGTCTGTGGACTATCAGAGTGTTGTTGAAACACAGAAATTGCATCGGGATTGAATACAACAGTCACCATGCGCCAATTTCCTAAATGTTAGTAATGTCTCAAACAGTCTACGCTTTGATCGTTCCCTGAAAGACCAGTAGTAGATTCCGATGCACATCTGGAGGCATTCTATAATCTGTGGACTATCAGAGTGATTTTGAAACACAGAAATTGCATCAGGATTGAAAACATCAGTCACCATGCGCACTTTCCTCCATGGGAGTAATGTCTCAAACAGTTTACGCTTTGATCGTTCACTGGAAGACCAGTACTAGTTTCCGATCAACATCTATGTTCATTCTGTAATGTGTGGATTATCACAGTGTTGTTGAAACACAGAAATTGCATCGGGATTGAATACAACAGTCACCATGCGCCAATTTCCTAAATGTTAGTAATGTCTCAAACAGTCTATGCTTTGATCGTTCCCTGGAAGACCTGTAGTAGATTCCGATGCACATCTAACGGCATTCTGTAATCTGTGGACTATCAGAGTATTGTTGACACACAGAAATTGCATCGGGATTGAATACAACAGTCACCATGCGCCCTTTCCTCCATGGGACTAATGTCTCAAACAGTCTACGCTTTGATCGTTTCCTGGATGACCAGTAGCAGTTTCCGATGCACATCTGGAGGCATTCTGTAATCTGTGGACTCTCAAAGTGTTGATGAAAGACAGAAATTGCATCGGGAGTGAATACAACAGTAACCATGCGCACTTTCCTCCATGGGAGTAATGTCTCAAACAGTCTACGTTTTGTTCGTTCGATAGAAGACCAGTAGTAGTTTCCGATGCACATCTGGAGGCATTCTGTAATGTGTGGACTATTAGAGTGTTGATGAAACACAGAAATTGCATTGGGGTTGAATACAACAGTCACCATGCGCACTTTCTTCCATGGGAGTAGTGTCTCAGACAGTCTACGCTTTGATCGTTTCCTGGAAGGCCAGTAGTAGTTCCCGATGCACATCTGGAGCCATTCTGTAGTCTGTGGACTATCAGAGTGTTGTTGAAACAGAGAAATTGCATCGGGATTGAATACAACAGTCACCATGCGCACTTTCCTCATTGGGAGTAATGTCTCAAACAGTCTACGCTTTGATCGTTCCCTGGAAGAACAGTAGTAGTTTCCGATGCACATCTGGAGGCATTCTGTAATCTGTGGACCTTCAAAGTGTTGATGAAACACAGGAATTGCGTCGAGATTGAATACAACAGTCACCATGTGCACTTTCCTCCATGGGAGTAATGTCTCAAACAGTCTACGCTTTGATCGTTCTCTGGAAGAAAAGTAGTAGTTTCCGATGCACATCTGGAGTCATTCTGTAATCTGTGGACTATCAGAGTGTTGATGAAACACAGAAATGGCATCGGGAGTGAATACAACAGAAACCATGCGCACTTTCCTCCATGGGAGTAATGTCTCAAACAGTCTACGCTTTGATCGTTCGATAGAAGACCAGTAGTAGTTTCCGATGCATATCTGGAGGCATTCTGTAATGTGTGGACTATTAGAGTGTTGATGAAACACAGAAATTGCATTGGGATTGAATACAACAGTCACCATGCGTACTTCCCTCCATGAGACTAATGTCTCAAACAGTCTACGCTTTGATCGTTCCCTGGAAGACCAGTAGTAGTTTCCGATGCACATCGGGAGGCATTCTGTAATCTGTGGACTATCAGAGTGTTGTTGAAACACAGAAATTGCATCGGGATTGAATACAACAGTCACCATGCGCACTTTCCTCCATGGGAGTAATGTCTCAAACAGTCTAAGCTTTGATCGTTCGATAGAAGACCAGTAGTAGTTTCCGATGCACATCTGGAGGCATTCTGTAATCTGTGGACCTTTAAAGTTTTGATGAAACACAGAAATTGCATCGGGATTGAATACAACAGTCACCATGCGCACTTTCCTCCATGGGAGTAGTGTCTCAGACAGTCTACGCTTTGATCGTTTCCTGGAAGACCAGTAGTAGTTCCCGATGCACATCTGGAGCCATTCTGTAGTCTGTGGACTATCAGAGTGTTGTTGAAACTCAGAAATTGAATCGGCATTGAATACAACAGTCACCATGCGCACTTTCCTCCATGGGAGTAATGTCTCAAACAGTCTACGCTTTGCTCGTTCCCTGGAAGAACAGTAGTAGTTTCCGATGCACATCTGCAGGCATTCTGTAATCTGTGGACTATCAGAGTGTTGTTGAAACACAGAAATTGTATCAGGATTGAATACATCAGTCACCATGCGCACTTTCCTCCATGGGAGTAATGTCTCAAACATTTTACGCTTTTATCGTTCCCTGGAAGATTAGTACTAGTTTCTGATGAACATCTGGGTACATTCTGTAATGTGTGGACCATCAGAGTGTTGTTGAAACACAGAAATTGCATCGGGATTGAATACAACAGTCACCATGCGCCAATTTCCTAAATGTTAGTAATGTCTCAAACAGTCTACGCTTTGATCGTTCCCTGAAAGACCAGTAGTAGATTCCGATGCACATCTGAAGGCATTCTATAAGCTGTGGACTGTCAGAGTGTTGTTGAAACACAGAAATTGCATCAGGATTGAAAACATCAGTCACCATGCGCACTTTCCTCCATCGGAGTAATGTCTCAAACAGTCTACGCTTTGATCGTTCGACAGAAGACCAGTACTAGTTTCCCATGAACATCTGGAGGCATTCTGGAATCTGTGGACTTTCAAAGTGTTGATGAAACACAGGAATTGCATCGAGATTGAATACAACAGTCACCATGCCCACTTTCCTCCATGGGAGTAGTGTCTCAAACAGTCTACGTTTTGATCGTTTCCTGGAAGACCAGTAGCAGTTTCCGATGCACATCTGGAGGCATTCTGTAATCTGTGGACTTGCAAAGTGTTGATGAAAGACAGAAATTGCATCGGGAGTGAATACAACAGTAACAATGCGCACTTTCCTCCATGGGAGTAATGTCTCAAACAGTCTACGCTTTGTTCGTTCGATAGAAGGCCAGTAGTAGTTTCCAATGCACATCTGGAGGCATTCTGTAATGTGTGGACTATTACAGTGTTGATGAAACACAGAAATTGCATCAGGATTGAATACAACAGTCACCATGCGCAATTTTCCTAAATGTAAGTAATGTCTCAAACAGTCTACGCTTTGATCGTTCCCTGGAAGACCAGTAGCAGTTTCCGATGCACATCTGGAGGCATTCTGTATTCTGTGGACTGTCAGAGTGTTGTTGAAACACAGAAATTGCATCGACATTGAATACAACAGTCACCATGCGCACTTTCCTCCATGGGAGTAATGTCTCAAACAGTCTACGCTTTGATCGTTCTCTGGAAGAACAGTAGTAGTTTCCGATGCACATCTGGAGTCATTCTGTAATCTGTGGACTATCAGAGTGTTGATGAAACACAGAAATTGCATCGGGATTGAATACAACAGCCACCATGCGCACTTTCCTCCATGGGAGTAATGTCTCAAACAGTCTACGCTTTGATCGTTCGACAGAAGACCAGTAGTAGTTTCCGATGCACATCTGGAGGCATTCTGTAATCTGTGGACCTTCAAAGTGTTGATGAAACACAGAAATTGCATCGGGATTGAATACAACAGTCACCATGCGCACTTTCTTCCATGGGAGTAGTGTCTCAGACAGTCTACGCTTTGATCGTTTCCTGGAAGACCAGTAGTAGTTCCCGATGCACATCTGGAGACATTCTGTAGTCTGTGGACTATCAGAGTGTTGTGGAAACACAGAAATTGCATCGGGATTGAATTCAACAGTCACCATGCGCACTTTCCTCCATGGGAGTAATGTCTCAACGCGTCTACGCTTTGATCGTTCCCTGGAAGAACAGTAGTAGTTTCTGATGCACATCTGGAGGCATTCTGTAATCTGTGGACTATCAGAGTGTTGTTGAAACACAGTAATTGTATCAGGATTGAATACATCAGTCACCATGCGCACTTTCCTCCATGGGAGTAATGTCTCAAAGAGTTTACGCTTTGATCGTTCCCTGGAAGATTAGTACTAGTTTCCGATGAACATCTGGGTACATTCTGTAATGTGTGGACCATCAGAGTGTTGTTGAAACACAGAAATTGCATCGGGATTGAATACAACAGTCACCATGCGCCAATTTCGTAAATGTTAGTAATGTCTCAAACAGTCTACGCTTTGATCGTTCCCTGGAAGACCAGTAGTAGTTTTCGATGCACATCTGGAGGATTTCTGTAATCTGTGGACTATCAGAGTGTTGTTGAAACACAGAAATTGCATCGGGATTGAATACAACAGGCACCATGCGCAATTTTCCTGAATACGAGTAATGTCTCAAACAGTCTACGCTTTGATCGTTCCCTGAAAGACCAGTAGTAGTTTCCGATGCACATCTGGAGGCTTTCTATAATCTCTGGACTATCAGAGTGTTGTTGAAACACAGAAATTGCATCAGGATTGAAAACATCAGTCACCATGCGCACTTTCCTCCATGGGAGTAATGTCTCAAAGAGTTTACGCTTTGATCGTTCACTGTAAGACCAGTACTAGTTTCCGATGAACATCTAGGTTCATTCTGTAATGTGTGGATTATCAGAGTGTTGTTGAAACACAGAAATTGCATCGGGATTGAATACAACTGCCACCATGCGCAAATTTCCTAAATGTTAGTAATGTCTCAAACAGTCTACGCTTTGATCGTTCCTTGGAAGACCAGTAGTGGATTCCGATGCACATCTGGAGGCATTCTGTAATTTGTGGACTATCAGAGTGATGTTGAAACACAGAAATTGCATCGGGATTGAATACAACAGTCACCATGCGCACTTTCATTCATGGGATTAATGTCTCAAATAGTCTACGATTTGATCGTTCCCTGGAAGACCCGTAGTAAATTTCGATGCACATCTGGAGGAATTCTGTAATCTGTGGATTATCAGAGTGTTGTTGAAACACAGAAATTGCATCGGGATTGAGTACAACAGGCACCATGCGCAATTTTCCTGAATACGAGTAATGTCTCAAACAGTCTACGATTTGATCGTTCCCTGAAAGACCAGTAGTAGTTTCCGATGCACATCTGGAGGCATTCTATAATCTGTGGACTATCTGTGTGTTGATGAAACACAGAAATTGCATCGGAATTGAATACAAAATTCACCATGCGCACTTTCCTCCATGGGCGTAATGTCTCAAACAGTTTACGCTTTGATCGTTCCGTGGAAGACCAGTAGTAGTTTCCAATGCACATCTGGGGGCATTCTGTAATGTGTGGACTATCAGAGTGTCGATGAAACACTGAAATTGCATCGGGATTGAATACAACAGTCACCATGCTCACTTTCCTACATGGGAGTAATGTCTCAAACACTCCTCGCTTTGATCGTTCCCTGGAAGACCAGTAGTAGTTTCCGATGCACATCTAGTGGCATTCTGTAATCTGTGGACTATCAGGGTGTTGATGAAACACAGATGTTGCATCGGGATTGAATACAACAGTCACCATGCGCACTTTCCTACATGGGAGTAATGTCTCAAACAGTTTTCGCTTTGATCGTTCCCTGGAAGAGCAGTGGTAGTTTCCGATGCACATCTGGAGGCATTCTGTAATCTGTGAACCACAAAGTGTTGATGAAACACAGAAATTGCATCGGGATTGAATACAACATCCACCATGCCCACTTCCCTCCATGGGAGTAATGTCTCAAACAGTTCACGCTTTGATCGTTCCCTGGAAGACCAGTAGTAGTTTCCGATGCACATCTGGAGGCATTCTCTAATCTGTGGACTATCTGTGTGTTGATGAAACACAGAAATTGCATCGGAATTGAATATAACAGTCACCATGCGCACTTTCCTCCATGGGAGTAATGTCTCAAACAATCTACGCTTTGATCGTTCCCTGGAAGACCAGTAGTTGTTTCCGATGCAGATCTGGAGGTATTCTGTTATCTGTGGACCTTCAAAGTGTTGATGAAACACAGAAATTGCCTCGGTATTGAATACAACAGTCACTATTCGCACTTTCCTCCATGGGAGTAATGTCTCAAACTGTATACACTTTGATCAATCCCTGCAAGACCAGTAGTACTTTCCGATGCACATCTGGACGCATTCTGTAATCTGTGGACTATCTGTGTGCTGATGAAACACAGAAATTGCATCGGAATTGAATACAAAATTCACCATGCGCAATTTTCTCCATGGGAGTAATGTCTCAAACAGTCTACGCTTTGATCGATCCCTGGAAGAGGAGTAGTAGTTTCCGATGGACAGCTGGAGGTATTCTGTAATCTGTGGACCTTCAAAGTGTTGATGAAACGCAGAAAATGCATCAGGATTGAAAACAACAGTCACCATGCGCACTTACCTCAATGGGAGTAATGTCTCAAACAGTCTACGCTTTGATCGTTTCCTGGAGGACCAGTAGTATTTTCCGATGCACATCTGGTGTCATTCTGTAATTTGTGGACTATCAGGGTGTTGATGAGACACAGATATTGCATCGGGATTGAATACAACAGTCACCATGCGCACTTTCCTCCATGGGCGTAATGACTCAAACAGTTTACGCTTTGATCGTTCCGTGGAAGACCAGTAGTAGTTTCCAATGCACATCTGGGGGCATTCTGTAATGTGTGGACTATCAGAGTGTCGATGAAACACTGAAATTGCATCGGGATTGAATACAACAGTCACCATGCGCACTTTCCTACATGGGAGTAATGTCTCAAACAGTTTACGCTTTGATCGTTCACTGGAAGACCAGTACTAGTTTCCGATGAACATCTAGGTTCATTCTGTAATGTGTGGTCTATCAGAGTGTTGTTGAAACACAGATATTGCATCGGGATTGAATACAACAGTCACCATGCGCAAATTTCCTTAATGTTAGTAATGTCTCAAACAGTCTACGCTTTGATCGTTCCCTGGAAGACCAGTAGTGGATTCCGATGCACATCTGGAGGCATTCTGTAATCTGTGGACTATCAGAGTGTTGATGAAACACAGAAATTGCCTCGGTATTGAATACAACAGTCACCATTCGCACTTTCCTCCATTTGGGTAATGTCTCAAACTGTATACACTTTGATCAATCCCTGCAAGACCAGTAGTACTTTCCGATGCACATCTGGACGCATTCTGTAATCTGTGGACTATCTGTGTGTTGATGAAACACAGAAATTGCATCGGAATTGAATACAAAATTCACCATGCGCACTTTCCTCCATGGGCGTAATGTCTCAAACAGTTTACGCTTTGATCGTTCCGTGGAAGACCAGTAGTAGTTTCCAATGCACATCTGGGGGCATTCTGTAATGTGTGGACTATCAGAGTGTCGATGAAACACTGAAATTGCATCGGGATTGAATACAACAGTCACCATGCGCACTTTCCTACATGGGAGTAATGTCTCAAACACTCCTCGCTTTGATCGTTCCCTGGAAGACCAGTAGTAGTTTCCGATGCACATCTAGTGGCATTCTGTAATCTGTGGACTATCAGGGTGTTGATGAAACACAGATGTTGCATCGGGATTGAATACAACAGTCACCATGCGCACTTTCCTCCATGGGCGTAATGTCTCAAACAGTTTACGCTTTGATCGTTCCCTGGAAGACCAGTAGTAGTTTCCAATGCACATCTGGGGGCATTCTGTAATGTGTGGACTATCAGAGTGTCGATGAAACACTGAAATTGCATCGGGATTGAATACAACAGTCACCATGCGCACTTTCCTACATGGGAGTAATGTCTCAAACAGTTTTCGCTTTGATCGTTCCCTGGAAGAGCAGTGGTAGTTTCCGATGCACATCTGGAGGCATTCTGTAATCTGTGAACCACAAAGTGTTGATGAAACACAGAAATTGCATCGGGATTGAATACAACAGCTACCATGCGCACTTTCCTCCATGGGAGTAATGTCTCAAACAGTTCACGCTTTGATCGTTCCCTGGAAGACCAGTAGTAGTTTCCGATGCACATCTGGAGGCATTCTCTAATCTGTGGACTATCTGTGTGTTGATGAAACACAGAAATTGCATCGGAATTGAATACAACAGTCACCATGCGCACTTTCCTCCATGGGAGTAATGTCTCAAACAATCTACGCTTTGATCGTTCCCTGGAAGACCAGTAGTTGTTTCCGATGCAGATCTGGAGGTATTCTGTTATCTGTGGACCTTCAAAGTGTTGATGAAACACAGAAATTGCCTCGGTATTGAATACAACAGTCACCATGCGCACTTCCCCCCATGGGAGTAATTTCTGAAACTGTCTACGATTTGATCGTTCCCTGGAAGACCAGTAGTAGTTTCCGATGCACATCCGGGTGCATTCTGTAATCTGTGGACCTTCAAAGCGTTGATGAAACACAGAAAATGCATCGGGATTGAAAACAACAGTCACCATGCGCACTTACCTCAATGGGAGTAATGTCTCAAACAGTCTACGCTTTGATCGTTTCCTGGAGGACCAGTAGTATTTTCCGATGCACATCTGGTGGCATTCTGTAATGTGTGGACTATCAGAGTGTCGATGAAACACTGAAATTGCATCGGGATTGAATACAACAGTCACCATGCGCACTTTCCTACATGGGAGTAATGTCTCAAACACTCCTCGATTTGATCGTTCCCTGGAAGACCAGTAGTAGTTTCCGATGTACATCTAGTGGCATTCTGTAATCTGTGGACTATCAGGGTGTTGATGAAACACAGAAAATGCATCGTTATTGAATACAACAGTCACCATGCGCACTTTCCTCCTGGGGAATTATGTCTCTAACAGTCTACGCTTTGATCGTTCCCTGCAAGACCAGTAGTAGTTTCCGAAGCACATCTGGGTGCATTCTGTAATGTGTGGACTATCAGAGTGTTGATGAAACACAGTTATTGCATCGGGATGGAATACAACAGTCACCATGCGTACTTTCCTTCATGGGAGTAATGTCTCAAACAGTTTACGCTTTGATCGTTCCCTGGAAGACCAGTAGTAGCTTCCGATGCACATCTGGGGGCATTCTGTAATCTGTGGACTATCAGAGTGTCGAAGAAACACAGAAATGGCATCGGGATGGGATACAACAGTCACCATGCGCACTTTCCTCCATGGGAGTAATGTCTCCAACAGTCTACGTTTTGATCGTTTCCTGGAAGACCAGTAGTACTTTCCGATGCACATCTGGTGTCATTCTGTAATCTGTGGACTATCAGAGTGTTGATGAAACACAGATATTGCGTCGGGATTGAATACAACGGTCACCATGCGCACTTTCCTCCATGGGCGTAATGTCTCAAACAGTTTACGCTTTGATCGTTCCCTGGAAGACCAGTAGTAGTTTCCGATGCACATCTGGGGGCATTCTGTAATGTGTGGACTATCAGAGTGTCGATGAAACACTGAAAATGTATCGGGATTGAATACAACAGTCACCATGCGCACTTTCCTCCATGGGAGTAATGTCTCAAACAGTCTACACATTGATCGTTCCCTGCAAGACCCGTAGTAGTTTCCGATGCACATCTGGTAGGCATTCTGTAATTTGTGGACTATCTGTGTGTTGATGAAAAACAGAAATTGCATCGAAATTGAATACAACAGTCACCATGCGCACTTTCCTCCATGGGAGTAATGTTTCAAACAGTCTACGCTTTGATCGATCCCTGGAAGACCAGTAGTAGTTTCCGATGGACAGCTAGAGGTATTCTGTAATCTGTTGACCTTCAATGTGTTGATGAAACACAGAAATTGCCTCGGTATTGAATACAACAGTCACCATGCCCACCTCCCTCCATGGGAGTAATATCTCAATGAGTCTACGCTTTGATCGTTCCTTGGAAGACCAGTAGTAGTTTCCGAAGCATATCTGGGTGCATTCTGTAATGTGTGGACTATCAGAGTGTTGATGAAACACAGATATTGCAACGGGATTGAATACAACAATCACCATGCGATCTTTCCTACATGGGAGTAATGTCTCAAACAGTTACGCTTGGATCGTGTCCTGGAAGACAAGTAGTTCTTTCCGATACACATCTGGTGTCATTCTGTAATCTGTGGACTATCAGAGTGTTGATGAAACACAGATATTGAATCGGGATTGAATACAACGGTCACCATGCGCACCTTCCTCCATGGGCGTAATGTCTCAATCAGTTTACGCTTTGATCGTTCCCTGGAAGGCCAGTAGTAGTTTCCGATGCACATCTGGGTGCATTCTGTAATGTGTGGACTATCAGAGTTTCGATGAAACACTCAAATTGCATCGGGATTGAATACAACAGTCACCATGCGCTCTTTACCTCCATGGGAGTAATGTCTCAAACAGTTTACGCTTTGATCGTTCCCTGGAAGACCAGTAGTAGTTTCCGATGCACATCTGGGGGCATTCAGTAATGTGTGGACTATCAGAGTGTCGATGAAACACTGAAATGGTATCGGGATTGAATACAACAGTCACCATGCGCACTTTCCTCCATGGGAGTAATGTCTCAAACAGTCTACGCTTTGATCGTTCCCTGCAAGACCCGTAGTAGTTTCCGATGCACATCTGGTAGGCATTCTGTAATCTGTGGACTATCTGTGTGTTGATGAAAAACAGAAATTGCATCGAAATTGAATACAACAGTCACCATGCGCACTTTCCTCCATGGGAGTAATGTTTCAAACAGTCTACGCTTTGATCGATCCCTGGCAGACCAGTAGTAGTTTCCGATGGACAGCTAGAGGTATTCTGTAATCTGTAGACCTTCAATGTGTTGATGAAACACAGACATTGCCTCGGTATTGAATACAACAGTCACCATGCGCTCTTTCCTCCATGGGAGTAATGTCTCAAACAGTTACGCTTGGATCGTTTCCTGGAAGACAAGTAGTTCTTTCCGATGCACATCTGGTGTCATTCTGTAATCTGTGGACTATCAGAGTGTTGATGAAACACAGATATTGAATCGGGATTGAATACAACGGTCACCATGCGCACTTTCCTCCATGGGCGTAATGTCTCAAACAGTTTACGCTTTGATCGTTCCCTGGAAGACCAGTAGTAGTTTCCGATGCACATCTGGAGGAATTCTGTAATGTGTGGACTATCAGAGTGTCGATGAAACACTGAAATTGCATCGGGATCGAATACAACAGTCACCATGCGCACTTTCCTCCATGCTAGTAATGTCTCAAACAGTCTACGCTTTGATCGTTCCCTGCAAGACCAGTAGTAGTTTCCGATCCACATCTGGAGGCATTCTGTAATCTGTGAACCCTCAAAGTGTTGACGAAACACAGAAATTGCATCGGGATTGAATACAACAGTCACCATGCGCACTTTCCTCCATGGGAGTAATGTCTCAAACTGTCTACGCTTTGACCGTTTCCTGCAAGACCAGTAGTAGTTTCCGATGCACATCTCTAGGCATTCTGTAATCTGTGGACTATCTGTGTGTTGATGAAACACAGATATTGAATCGGGATTGAATACAACGGTCACCATGCGCACTTTCCTCCATGGGCGTAATGTCTCAAACAGTTTACGCTTTGATCGTTCCCTGGAAGACCAGTAGTAGTTTCCGATGCACATCTGGGGGCATTCTGTAATGTGTGGACTATCAGAGTGTCGATGAAACACTGAAAATGTATCGGGATTGAATACAACAGTCACCATGCGCACTTTCCTCCATGGGAGTAATGTCTCAAACAGTCTACACTTTGATCGTTCCCTGCAAGACCCGTAGTAGTTTCCGATGCACATCTGGTAGGCATTCTGTAATTTGTGGACTATCTGTGTGTTGATGAAAAACAGAAATTGCATCGAAATTGAATACAACAGTCACCATGCGCACTTTCCTCCATGGGAGTAATGTTTCAAACAGTCTACGCTTTGATCGATCCCTGGAAGACCAGTAGTAGTTTCCGATGGACAGCTAGAGGTATTCTGTAATCTGTTGACCTTCAATGTGTTGATGAAACACAGAAATTGCCTCGGTATTGAATACAACAGTCACCATGCCCACCTCCCTCCATGGGAGTAATATCTCAATGAGTCTACGCTTTGATCGTTCCTTGGAAGACCAGTAGTAGTTTCCGAAGCATATCTGGGTGCATTCTGTAATGTGTGGACTATCAGAGTGTTGATGAAACACAGATATTGCAACGGGATTGAATACAACAATCACCATGCGATCTTTCCTACATGGGAGTAATGTCTCAAACAGTTACGCTTGGATCGTGTCCTGGAAGACAAGTAGTTCTTTCCGATACACATCTGGTGTCATTCTGTAATCTGTGGACTATCAGAGTGTTGATGAAACACAGATATTGAATCGGGATTGAATACAACGGTCACCATGCGCACCTTCCTCCATGGGCGTAATGTCTCAATCAGTTTACGCTTTGATCGTTCCCTGGAAGGCCAGTAGTAGTTTCCGATGCACATCTGGGTGCATTCTGTAATGTGTGGACTATCAGAGTTTCGATGAAACACTGAAATTGCATCGGGATTGAATACAACAGTCACCATGCGCACTTTCCTCCATGGGAGTAATGTCTCAAACAGTCTACGCTTTGATCGTTCCCTGCAAGACCCGTAGTAGTTTCCGATGCACATCTGGTAGGCATTCTGTAATCTGTGGACTATCTGTGTGTTGATGAAAAACAGAAATTGCATCGAAATTGAATACAACAGTCACCATGCGCACTTTCCTCCATGGGAGTAATGTTTCAAACAGTCTACGCTTTGATCGATCCCTGGCAGACCAGTAGTAGTTTCCGATGGACAGCTAGAGGTATTCTGTAATCTGTAGACCTTCAATGTGTTGATGAAACACAGACATTGCCTCGGTATTGAATACAACAGTCACCATGCGCACCTTCCTCCATGGGAGTAATATCTCAATGAGTCTACGCTTTGATCGTTCCTTGGAAGACCAGTAGTAGTTTCCGAAGCATATCTGTGTGCATTCTGTAATGTGTGGACTATCAGAGTGTTGATGAAACACAGATATTGCATCGGGATTGAATACAACAGTCACCATGCGCTCTTTCCTCCATGGGAGTAATGTCTCAAACAGTTACGCTTGGATCGTTTCCTGGAAGACAAGTAGTTCTTTCCGATGCACATCTGGTGTCATTCTGTAATCTGTGGACTATCAGAGTGTTGATGAAACACAGATATTGAATCGGGATTGAATACAACGGTCACCATGCGCACTTTCCTCCATGGGCGTAATGTCTCAAACAGTTTACGCTTTGATCGTTCCCTGGAAGACCAGTAGTAGTTTCCGATGCACATCTGGAGGAATTCTGTAATGTGTGGACTATCAGAGTGTCGATGAAACACTGAAATTGCATCGGGATCGAATACAACAGTCACCATGCGCACTTTCCTCCATGCTAGTAATGTCTCAAACAGTCTACGCTTTGATCGTTCCCTGCAAGACCAGTAGTAGTTTCCGATCCACATCTGGAGGCATTCTGTAATCTGTGAACCCTCAAAGTGTTGACGAAACACAGAAATTGCATCGGGATTGAATACAACAGTCACCATGCGCACTTTCCTCCATGGGAGTAATGTCTCAAACTGTCTACGCTTTGACCGTTTCCTGCAAGACCAGTAGTAGTTTCCGATGCACATCTCTAGGCATTCTGTAATCTGTGGACTATCTGTGTGTTGATGAAACACAGAAATTGCATCGGAATTGAATACAACAATCACCATGCGCACTATCCTCCATGGGAGTAATGTCTCAAACAGTCTACGCTTTGATCGATCCCTTGAAGACCAGTAGTAGTTTCCGATGGACAGCTGGAGGCATTCTGTAATCTGTGGACCTTCAAAGTGTTGATGAAACACAGAAATTGCCTCGGTATTGAATACAACAATCACCATGCGCACTTCCCTCCATGGGGGTAATGTCTCAAACAGTCTACGCTTTGATCGTTCCCTGGAAGACCAATAGTAGTGTCCGAAGCACATCTGGGTGCATTCTGTAATGTGTGGACTATCAGAGTGTTGATGAAACACAGATATTGCATCGGGATTGAATACAACAGTCACCATGCGTAATTTCCTCCACGGGAGTAATGTCTTAAACAGTCTACGCTTTGACCGTTCCCTGGAAGCCCAGTAGTAGCTTCCGATGCACATCTGGAGGTATTCTGTAATCTGTGGACCTTCAAAGTGTTGATGAAACACAGAAATTGACTCGGTATTGAATACAACAGTCACCATGCGCACCTTCCTCCATGGGAGTAATATCTCAATGAGTCTACGCTTTGATCTTTCCTTGGAAGACCAGTAGTAGTTTCCGAAGCATATCTGGGTGCATTCTGTAAGGTGTGGACTATCAGAGTGTTGATGAAACACAGATATTGCATCGGGATTGAATACAACAGTCACCATGCGCTCTTTCCTCCATGGGAGTAATGTCTCAAACAGTTACGCTTGGATCGTTTCCTGGAAGACAAGTAGTTCTTTCCGATGCACATCTGGTGTCATTCTGTAATCTGTGGACTATCAGAGTGTTGATGAAACACAGATATTGAATCGGGATTGAATACAACGGTCACCATGCGCACTTTCCTCCATGGGCGTAATGTCTCAAACAGTTTACGCTTTGATCGTTCCCTGGAAGAGCAGTAGTAGTTTCCGATGCACATCTGGGGGCATTCTGTAATGTGTGGGCTATGAGAGTGTCAATGAAACACTGAAATTGCATCGGGATCGAATACGACAGTCAACATGCGCACTTTCCTCCATGGGAGTAATGTCTCAAACAGTCTACGCTTTGATCGTTCCCTGCAAGACCAGTAGTAGTTTCCGATGCACATCTGGAGGCATTCTGTAATCTGTGAACCCTCCAAGTGTTGACGAAACACAGAAATTGCATCAGGATTGAATACAACAGTCACCATGCGCACTTTCCTCCATGGGAGTAATGTCTCAAACTGTTCACGCTTTGATCGTTTCCTGCAAGACCAGTAGTAGTTTCCGATGCACATCTGGAGGCATTCTGTAATCTGTGGACTATCTGTGTGTTGATGAAACACAGAAATTGCATCGGAATTGAATACAACAGTCACCATGCGCACTATCCTCCATGGGAGTAATGTCTCAAACAGTCTACGCTTTGATCGATCCCTGGAAGACCAGTAGTAGTTTCCGATGGACAGCTGGAGTTATTCTGTAATCTGTGGACCTTCAAAGTGTTGATGAAACTCAGAAATTGCCTCGGTATTGAATACAAGAATCACCATGCGCACTTCCCTCCATGGGAGTAATGTCTCAAACAGTCTACGCTTTGATCGCTCCCTGGAAGACCAATAGTAGTTTCCGAACCACATCTGGGTGCATTCTGTAATGTGTGGACTATCAGAGTGTTGATGAAACACAGATATTGCATCGGGATTGAATACAACAGTGACCATGCGCAATTTCCTCCACGGGAGTAATGTCTTAAACAGTCTACGCTTTGACCGTTCCCTGGAAGCCCAGTAGTAGCTTCCGATGCACATCTGGAGGTATTCTGTAATCTGTGGACCTTCAAAGTGTTGATGAAACACAGAAATTGACTCGGTATTGAATACAACAGTCACCATGCGCACTTCCCTCCATGGGAGTAATGTCTCAAACAGTCTACGCTTTGATCGTTCCCTGGAAGACTAGTAGTAGTTTCCGATGCACATCTAGAGGCATTCTGTAATCTGTGGACTATCAGGGTGTTGATGAAACACAGAAAATGCATCGGGATTGAATACAACAGTCACCATGCGCACTTTCCTCCAAGGGAGTGATATCCCAAACAGTCTACGCTTTGATCGTTCCCTGGAATACCAGTAGAAGTTTCCGATGCACATCTGGTGGCATTCTGTAATCTGTGGACTATCAGAGTGTTGATGAAACACAGAAATTTCTTCGGGATTGAATACAACAGCCACCATGCGTACATTCCTCCATGGGAGTAATGTCTCAAACAGTTTACGCTTTGATCGTTCCCTGGAAGACCAGTAATAGTTTCCGATCCACATCTGGGGGCATTCTGTAATCTGTGGACTATCAGAGTGTCGATGAAACACAGAAATGGAATCGGGATGGAATACAGCATACACCATGCGCACTTTCCTCCATGGGAATAATGTCTCAAACAGTCTACGCTTTGATCGTTCCCTGCAAGACCAGTAGTAGTTTCCGAAGCACATCTAGGTGCATTCTGTAATGTGTGGACTCTCAGAGTGTTGATGAAACACAGATATTGCATCGGGATTGAATACAACAGTCACCATGCGTACTTTTCTCCATGGGAGTAATGTCTCAAACAGTTTACGCTTTTATCGTTCCCTGGAAGACCAGTAGTAGTTTACGGTGCACATCTGGGGGCATTCTGTAATCTGTGGACTATCAGAGTTTCGAAGAAACACAGAAATGGCATCGGGATGGAATACAACGGTCACCATGCGCACTTACCTCCATGGGCGTAATGTCTCAAACTGTCTACGCTTTGATCGTTCCCTGCAACACCAGTAGTAGTTTCCGATGCACATCTGGAGGCATTCTGTAATCTGTGGACTATCTGTGTGTTGATGAAACACAGAAATTGCATCGAAATTGAATACAACAGTCACCATGCGCACTTTCCTCCAAGGAAGTATTGTCTCAAACAGTCTACGCTTTGATCGATCCCTGGAAGACCAGTAGTAGTTTCCGATGGACAGCTGGAGGTATTCTGTAATCTGTGGACCTTCAAAGTGTTGATGAAACACAGAAATTGCCTCGGTATTGAATACAACAGTCACAATGCGCACCTTCCTCCATGGGAGTAATGTCTCAAACAGTCTAGGCTTTGATCGTTCCCTGGAAGACCAGTAGTAGTTTCCGATGCACATCTGGGGGCATTCTGTAATGTGTGGACAAATCAGAGTGTCGATGAAACACTGAAATTTCATCGGGATTGAATACAACAGTCACCATGCGCACATTCTTCCATGGGAGTAATGTCTCAAACAGTTTACGCTTTGATCGTTCCCTGCACGACCTGCAGTAGTTTCCGATGCACATCTGGTAGGCATTCTGTAATCTGCGAACTCTCAAAGTGTTGACGAAACACAGAAATTGCATCGGGATTGAATACAACAGTCACCATGCGTACTTTCCTCCATGGGAGTAATGTCTCAAACTGTCTACGATTTGATCGTTCCCTGCAACACCAGTAGTAGTTTCCGATGCACATCTGGAGGCATTCTGTAACCTGTGGAGCTTCAAAGTGTTGATGAAACACAGAAATTGCATCGGGATTGAATACAACGGTCGACATGCGCACTTTCCTCCATGGGAGTAATGTCTCAAACAGTCTACGCTTTGATCGTTCCCTGGAAGACCAGTAGTAGCTTCCGAAGCACATCTGGGTGCATTCTGTAATGAGTGGACTATCAGAGTGTTGATGAAAGACAGATATTGCATTCGGATTGAATACAACAGTCACCATGCGCAATTTCCTCCATGTCAGTAAAGTCTCAAACAGTCTACAATTTGATCGTTCCCTGGAAGGCCAGTAGTAGTTTCCGGTGCACATCTGGTTTCATTCTGTAATCTGTGGACTATCAGAGTGTCGATGAAACACAGAAATGGCATCGGGATTGAGTACAACAGTCACCATGAGCACTTTCCTCCATGGGAGTAATGTTTCAAACAGTCTACGCTTTGATCATTCCCTGGAAGACCAGTAGTAGTTTCCGATGCACATCTGGAGGCATTCTGTAATCTGTGGACTATCAGAGTGTTATGAAACACAGAAATTGCATCGGGATGGAATACAACAGTCACCATGCGCACTTTCCTCCAATTGAGTAATGTCTCAAAGAGTCCACGCTTTGATCGTTCCCTGCAAGACCAATAGTAGTTTCCGATGGACATATGGAGGCATTCTGTAATCTGTGGACCTTCAAAGTGTTTATGAAACACAGAAATTGCCTCGGGATTAAATACAACAGTCACCATGCGCACTTTCCTCCAATTGAGTAATGATTCAAAGAGTCCACGCTTTGATCGTTCCCTGAAAGACCAATAGTAGTTTCCGATGGACATATGGAGGTATTCTGTAATCTGTGGACCTTCAAAGTTTTGATGAAACACAGAAATTGCCTCGGTATTGAATACAACAGTCACCATGCGCAACTTCGTCCATGGGAGTAATATCTCAAACAGTCTACGCTTCGATCGTTCCCTGGAAGACAAGTAGTAGTTTCCGAAGCATATCTGGGTGCATTCTGTAATGTGTAGACTATCAGAGTGTTGTTCAAACACAGAAATTGCATCGGGATTGAATACAACAGTTACCATGCGCACTTTCCTCCATGGGAGTAATGTCTCAAACAGTCTACGCTTTGATCGTTCCCTGGAAGACCAGTAGTAGTTTCCGATGCACATCTGGAGGCATTCTGTAATCTGTGGACTATCAGAGTGTTATGAAACACAGAAATTGCATCGGGATTGAATACAACAGTCACCATGCGCAATTACCTCCATGGGAGTAATGTCTCAAACAGTCTACAATTTGATCGTTCCCTGGAAGACCAGTAGTGGTTTCCGGTGCACATCTGGGGGCATTCTGTAATCTGTGGACCATCAGAGTGTTGATGAAACGCAGATATTGCAACGTGATTGAATAAAACAATCACCATGCGAACTTTCCTCCATGGGAGTAATGTCTCAAACAGTCTACGCTTTGATCGTTCCCTGCAAGACCAGTAGTAGTTTCCGATGCACATCTGGAGGCATTCTGTAATCAGTGGACCTTCAAAGTGTTGATGAAACACAGAAATTGCCTCGGGATGGAATACAACAGTCACCATGCGCTCTTTCCTCCATGGGAGTAATGTCTCAAACAGTTAACGCTTTGATCGTTTCCTTTAAGACCAGTAAAAGTTTCCGATGCACATCTGGAGAAATTCTGTAATCTGTTGACCTTCAAAGTGTTGATGAAACACAGAAATTGCATCGGGATTGAATACAACTGCCACCATGCGCACTTTCCTCTATGGGAGTATTGTCTCAAACAGTCTACGCTTTGATCGTTCCCTGGAAGACCAGTAGTAGTTTCCGATGCACATCTGGTTTCATTCTGTAATCTGTGGACCATCAGAGTGTCGATGAAACACAGAAATGGCATCGGGATGGAATACAACAGTCACCATGCGCACTTTCCTCCAATTGAGTAATGTCTCAAAGAGTCCACGCTTTGATCGTTCCCTGCAAGACCAATAGTAGTTTCCAATGGACATATGGAGGAATTCTGTAATCTGTGGACTATCAGAGTGTTCTTGGAACACAGAAATTGCCTCGGGATTAAATACAACAGTCATCATGCGCACTTTCCTCCATGGATGTAATGTCTCAAACAGTCTACGCATTGATCGTTCCCTGGAAGACCAGTAGTAGTTTCCGATGCACATCTGGAGGCATTCTGTAACCTGTAAGCTATCAGAGTGTTGTTCAAACACAGAAATTGCATCGGATTGAATACAACAGTTACCATGCGCACTTTCCTCCATGGGAGTAAAGTCTCAAAGCGTCTACGCTTTGATCGGTTCCTGGAAGACCAGTAGTAGTTTCCGATGCACATCTGGAGGCATTCTGTAATCTGTGGACCTTCAAAGTGTTGATGAAACACAGAAATTGCATCGGGATTGAATACAACGGTCACCATGCGCACTTTCCTCCATGGGAGTGATGTCTCAAACACTCTACAATTTGATCGTTACCTGGAAGGCCAGTAGTAGTTTCCGGTGCACATCTGGTTTCATTCTGTAATCTGTGGACTATCAGAGTGTCGATGAAACACAGAAATGGCATCGGGATGGAATACAACATTCACCATGCGCACTTTCCTCCATGGAAGTAATGTCTCAAAGAGTCCACGCTTTGATCGTTCCCTGCAAGACCAATAGTAGTTTCCGATGGACATATGGAGGCATTCTGTAATCTGTGGACCTTCCAAGTGTTGATGAAACACAGAAATTGCCTCGGTATTGAATACAACAGTCACCATGCGCACCTTTCTGCATGGGAGTAATATCTCAAACAGTCTACGCTTTGTTCGTTCCCTGGAAGACCAGTAGTAGTTTCCGATGCACATCTGGAGGCATTCTGTAATCTGTGGACTATCAGAGTGTTATGAAACACAGGAATTGCTTCGGGATTGAATACAACAGTCACCATGCGCAATTACCTCCATGGGAGTAATGTCTCAAACAGTCTACGATTTGATCGTTCCCTGGAAGACCAGTAGTGGTTTCCGGTGCACATCTGGGGGCATTCTGTAATCTGTGGACTATCAGAGTGTTGTTCAAACACAGAAATTGCATCGGGATTGAATACAACAGTTACCATGCGCACTTTCCTCCATGGGAGTAATGTCTCAAACAGTCTACGCTTTGATCGTTCCCTGGAAGACCAGTGGTAGTTTCCGATGCACATCTGGAGGCATTCTGTAATCTGTGGACTATCAGAGTGTTATGAAACACAGGAATTGCTTCGGGATTGAATACAACAGTCACCATGCGCAATTACCTCCATGGGAGTAATGTCTCAAACAGTCTACGATTTGATCGTTCCCTGGAAGACCAGTAGTGGTTTCCGGTGCACATCTGGGGGCATTCTGTAATCTGTGGACTATCAGAGTGTTGATGAAACACAGAATTTGCATCGGGATTGAATACAACAGACACCATGCGCACTTTCCTCCATGGGAGTAATGTCTCAAAATGTCTACGCTTTGATCGTTCCCTGCAAGACCAGTAGTAGTTTCCGATGCACATTTGGAGGCATTCGGTAATCTGTGGACCTTCAAAATCTTGATGAAACACAGATATTGACTCGGGATTGAATACAACAGTCACCATGCGCACTTTCCTCCATTCGAGTAATGTCTCAAACAGTCAACGCTTTGATCGTTTCCTGGAAGACCAGTAAAAGTTTCCAATGCACATGTGGAGGCATTCTGTAATCTGTGGACCTTCAAAGTGTTGACGAAACACAGAAATTGCATCGGGATTGAATACGACAGTCACCATGCGCACTTTCCTCCATGGGAGTAATGTCTCAAACAGTCTACGCTTTGATCGTTCCCTGGAAGACCAGTAGTAGTTTCCGAAGCACATCTGGGTGAATTCTGTAATGTGTGGACTATCAGAGTGTTGATGAAACGCAAATGTTGCATCGTGATTGAATAAAACAGTCACCATGCGAACTTTCCTCCATGGGAGTAATGTCTCAAACAGTCTACGCTTTGATCGTTCCCTGCAAGACCAGTAATAGTTTCCGATGCCCATCAGGAGAAATTCTGTAATCTGTTGACCTTCAAAATTTTGATGAAACACAGAAATTGCATCGGGATTGAATACAATTGTCACCATGCGAACTTTCCCCTATGGGAGTATTGTCTCAAACAGTCTACGCTTTGATCGTTCCCTGGAGGACCAGTAGTAGTTTCCGATGCACATCTGGTTTCATTCTGTAATCTGGGGACTATCAGAGTGTCGATGAAACACAGAAATGGCATCGGGATGGAATACAACAGTCACCATGCGCACTTTCCTCCAATTGAGTATTGTCTCAAAGAGTCCACGCTTTGATCGTTCCCTGCAAGACCAATAGTAGTTTCCGATGGACATATGGAGGCATTCTTTAATCTATGGACTATCACATTGGTTTTGAAACACAGAAATTGCCTCGGGATTAAATACAACAGTCATCATGCGCATTTTCCTCCATGGGAGTAATGTCTCAAACAGTCTACGCTTTGATCGCTCCCTGGAAGACCAGTTGTGGTTTCCGATGCACATCTGGAGTCATTCTGTAACCTGTAAGTCATCAGAGTGTTGTTCAAACACAGAAATTGCATCGGATTGAATACAACAGTTACCATGTGCACTTTCCTCCATGGGAGTAATGTCTCAAAGAGTCTACGCTTTGATCGGTTCCTGGAAGACCAGTAGTAGTTTCCGATGCACATCTGGAGGCATTCTGTAATCTGTGGACCTTCAAAGTGTTGATGAAACACAGAAATTGCATCGGGATTGAATACAACGGTAACCACGCGCACTTTCCTCCATGGGAGTAATGTCTCAAACAGTCTACAATTTGATCGTTCCCTGGAAGGCCAGTAGTAGTTTCCGGTGCACATCTGGTTTCATTCTGTAATCTGTGGACTATCAGAGTGTCGATGAAACACAGAAATGGCATCGGGATGGAATACAGCAGTCACCATGCGCACTTTCCTCCAATTGAGTAATGTCTCAAAGAGTCCACGCTTTCATCGTTCCCTGCAAGACCAATAGTAGTTTCCGATGGTCATATGGAGGTATTCTGTAATCTGTGGACCTTCCAAGTGTTGATGAAACACAGAAATTGCCTCGGTATTGAATACAACAGTCACCATGCGCACCTTCCTCCATGGGAGTAATATCTCAAACAGTCTACGCTTTGTTCGTTCCCTGGAAGACCAGTAGTAGTTTCCGAACCATATCTGGGTGCATTCTGTAATGTGTGGACTATCAGAGTATTGATGAATCACAGATATAGCATCGGGATTGAATACAACAGTCACCAAGCGCAATTTCCTCCATGGGAGTAATGTCTCAAACAGTCTACGCTTTGATCATTGCCTATAAGACCAGTAGTGGATTCCGGTGCACATCTGGGGGCATTCTGTAATCTGTGGACTATCAGAGTGTTGTTCAAACACATAAATTGCATCGGGATTGAATACAACAGTTACCATGCGCACTTTCCTCCATGGGAGTAATGTCTCAAACAGTCTACGCTTTGATCGTTCCCTGGAAGACCAGTAGTAGTTTCCGATGCACATCTGGAGGCATTCTGTAATCTGTGGACTATCAGAGTGTTATGAAACACAGAAATTGCTTCGGGATTGAATACAACAGTCACCATGCGCAATTACCTCCATGGGAGTAATGTCTCAAACAGTCTACGATTTGATCGTTCCCTGGAAGACCAGTAGTGGTTTCCGGTGCACATCTGGTTTCATTCTGTAATCTGTGGACTATCAGAGTGTCGATGAAACACAGAAATGGCATCGGGATGGAATACAACAGTCACCATGCGCACTTTCCTCCAATTGAGTAATGTCTCAAAGAGTGCACGCTTTCATCGTTCCCTGCAAGACCAATAGTAGTTTCCGATGGACATATGGAGGCATTCTGTAATCTGTGGACCTTCAAAGTCTTGATGAAACACAGAAATTGCCTCGGGATTAAATACAACAGTCACGATGCGCACTTTTCTCCAATTGAGTAATGTCTCAAAGAGTCCACGCTTTCATCGTTCCCTGCAAGACCAATAGTAGTTTCCGATGGTCATATGGAGGTATTCTGTAATCTGTGGACCTTCCAAGTGTTGATGAAACACAGAAATTGCCTCGGTATTGAATACAACAGTCACCATGCGCACCTTCCTCCATGGGAGTAATATCTCAAACAGTCTACGCTTTGTTCGTTCCCTGGAAGACCAGTAGTAGTTTCCGAACCATATCTGGGTGCATTCTGTAATGTGTGGACTATCAGAGTATTGATGAATCACAGATATAGCATCGGGATTGAATACAACAGTCACCAAGCGCAATTCCCTCCATGGGAGTAATGTCTCAAACAGTCTACGCTTTGATCATTGCCTATAAGACCAGTAGTGGATTCCGGTGCACATCTGGGGGCATTCTGTAATCTGTGGACTATCAGAGTGTTGTTCAAACACAGAAATTGCATCGGGATTGAATACAACAGTCACCATGCGCAATTACCTCCATGGGAGTAATGTCTCAAACAGTCTACGATTTGATCGTTCCCTGGATGACCAGTAGTGGTTTCCGGTGCACTTCTGGGGGCATTCTGTAATCTGTGGACTATCAGAGTGTTGATGAAACACAGAATTTGCATCGGGATTGAATACAGCAGACACCATGCGCACTTTCCTCCATGGGAGTAATGTCTCAAAATGTCTACGCTTTGATCGTTCTCTGCAAGACCAGTAGTAGTTTCCGATGCACATTTGGAGGCATTCGGTAATCTTTGGACTTTCAAAATCTTGATGAAACACAGATATTGACTCGGGATTGAATACAACAGTCACCATGCGCACTTTCCTCCATGGGAGTAATGTCTCAAACAGTCAACGCTTTGATCGTTTCCTGGAAGACCAGTAAAAGTTTCCAATGCACATGTGGAGGCATTCTGTAATCTGTGGACCTTCAAAGTGTTGACGAAACACAGAAATTGCATCGGGATTGAATACGACAGTCACCATGCGCACTTTCCTCCATGGGAGTAATGTCTCAAACAGTCTACGCTTTGATCGTTCCCTGGAAGACCAGTAGTAGTTTCCGAAGCACATCTGGGTGAATTCTGTAATGTGTGGACTATCAGAGTGTTGATGAAACGCAAATGTTGCATCGTGATTGAATAAAACAGTCACCATGCGAACTTTCCTCCATGGGAGTAATGTCTCAAACAGTCTACGTTTTGATCGTTCCCTGCAAGACCAGTAAAAGTTTCCGATGCCCATCTGGAGAAATTCTGTAACCTGTTGACCTTCAAAATTTTGATGGAACACAGAAATTGCATCGGGATTGAATACAATTGTCACCATGCGCACTTTCCTCTATGGGAGTATTGTCTCAAACAGTCTACGCTTTGATCGTTCCCTGGAGGACCAGTAGTAGTTTCCGGTGCACATCTGGTTTCATTCTGTAATCTGGGGACTATCAGAGTGTCGATGAAACACAGAAATGGCATCGGGATGGAATACAACAGTCACCATGCGCACTTTCCTCCAATTGAGTATTGTCTCAAAGAGTCCACGCTTTGATCGTTCCCTGCAAGACCAATAGTAGTTTCCGATGGACATATGGAGGCATTCTTTAATCTGTGGACTATCAGATTGGTCTTGAAACACAGAAATTGCCTCGGGATTAAATACAACAGTCATCATGCGCATTTTCCTCTATGGGAGTAATGTCTCAAACAGTCTACGCTTTGATCGCTCCCTGGTAGACCAGTAGTGGTTTCCGATGCACATCTGGAGTCATTCTGTAACCTGTAAGCTATCAGAGTATTGTTCAAACACAGAAATTGCATCGGATTGAATACAACAGTTACCATGTGCACTTTCCTCCATGGGAGTAATGTCTCAAAGAGTCTACGCTTTGATCGGTTCCTGGAAGACCAGTAGTAGTTTCCGATGCACATCTGGAGGCATTCTGTAATCTGTGGACCTTCAAAGTGTTGATGAAACACAGAAATTGCATCGGGATTGAATACAACGGTCACCACGCGCACTTTCCTCCATGGGAGTAATGTCTCAAACAGTCTACAATTTGATCGTTCCCTGGAAGGCCAGTAGTAGTTTCCGGTGCACATCTGGTTTCATTCTGTAATCTGTGGACTATCAGAGTGTCGATGAAACACAGAAATGGCATCGGGATGGAATACAACAGTCACCATGCGCACTTTCCTCCAATTGAGTAATGTCTCAAAGAGTGCACGCTTTGATCGTTCCCTGCAAGACCAATAGTAGTTTCCGATGGACATATGGAGGCATTCTGTAATCTGTGGACCTTCAAAGTGTTGATGAAACACAGAAATTGCCTCGGGATTAAATACAACAGTCACCATGCGCACTTTCCTCCAATTGAGTAATGTCTCAAAGAGTCCACGCTTTCATCGTTCCCTGCAAGACCAATAGTAGTTTCCGATGGTCATATGGAGGTATTCTGTAATCTGTGGACCTTCCAAGTGTTGATGAAACACAGAAATTGCCTCGGTATTGAATACAACAGTCACCATGCGCACCTTCCTCCATGGGAGTAATATCTCAAACAGTCTACGCTTTGTTCGTTCCCTGGAAGACCAGTAGTAGTTTCCGAACCATATCTGGGTGCATTCTGTAATGTGTGGACTATCAGAGTATTGATGAATCACAGATATAGCATCGGGATTGAATACAACAGTCACCAAGCGCAATTTCCTCCATGGGAGTAATGTCTCAAACAGTCTACGCTTTGATCATTGCCTATAAGACCAGTAGTGGATTCCGGTGCACATCTGGGGGCATTCTGTAATCTGTGGACTATCAGAGTGTTGTTCAAACACAGAAATTGCATCGGGATTGAATACAACAGTTACCATGCGCACTTTCCTCCATGGGAGTAATGTCTCAAACAGTCTACGCTTTGATCGTTCCCTGGAAGACCAGTAGTAGTTTCCGATGCACATCTGGAGGCATTCTGTAATCTGTGGATTATCAGAGTGTTATGAAACACAGAAATTGCTTCGGGATTGAATACAACAGTCACCATGCGCAATTACCTCCATGGGAGTAATGTCTCAAACAGTCTACGATTTGATCGTTCCCTGGAAGACCAGTAGTGGTTTCCGGTGCACATCGGGTTTCATTCTGTAATCTGTGGACTATCAGAGTGTCGATGAAACACAGATATGGCATCGGGATGGAATACAACAGTCACCATGCGCACTTTCCTCCAATTGAGTAATGTCTCAAAGAGTGCACGTTTTGATCGTTCCCTGCAAGACCAATAGTAGTTTCCGATGGACATATGGAGGCATTCTGTAATCTGTGGACCTTCAAAGTGTTGATGAAACACAGAAATTGCCTCGGGATTAAATACAACAGTCACCATGCGCACTTTCCTCCAATTGAGTAATGTCTCAAAGAGTCCACGCTTTCATCGTTCCCTGCAAGACCAATAGTAGTTTCCGATGGTCATATGGAGGTATTCTGTAATCTGTGGACCTTCCAAGTGTTGATGAAACACAGAAATTGCCTCGGTATTGAATACAACAGTCACCATGCGCACCTTCCTCCATGGGAGTAATATCTCAAACAGTCTACGCTTTGTTCGTTCCCTGGAAGACCAGTAGTAGTTTCCGAACCATATCTGGTTGCATTCTGTAATGTGTGGACTATCAGAGTATTGATGAATCACAGATATAGCATCGGGATTGAATACAACAGTCACCAAGCGCAATTTCCTATATGGGAGTAATGTCTCAAACAGTCTACGCTTTGATCGTTCCCTGGACGACCAGTAGTAGTTTCCGATGCACATCTGGAGGCATTCTGTAATCTGTGGACTATCAGAGTGTTATGAAACACAGAAATTGCTTCGGGATTGAATACAACAGTCACCATGCGCAATTACCTCCATGGGAGTAATGTCTCAAACAGTCTACGATTTGATCGTTCCCTGGAAGACCAGTAGTGGTTTCCGGTGCACATCTGGGGGCATTCTGTAATCTGTGGACTATCAGAGTGTTGATGAAACACAGAATTTGCATCGGGATTGAATACAACAGACACCATGCGCACTTTCCTCCATGGGAGTAATGTCTCAAAATGTCTACGCTTTGATCGTTCCCTGCTAGACCAGTAGTAGTTTCCGATGCACATTGGGAGGCATTCGGTAATCTGTGGACCTTCAAAATCTTGATGAAACACAGATATTGACTCGGGATTGAATACAACAGTCACCATGCGCACTTTCCTCCATGGGAGTAATGTCTCAAACAGTCAACGCTTTGATCGTTTCCTGGAAGACCAGTAAAAGTTTCCAATGCACATGTGGAGGCATTCTGTAATCTGTGGACCTTCAAAGTGTTGACGAAACACAGAAATTGCATCGGGATTGAATACGACAGTCACCATGCGCACTTTCCTCCATGGGAGTAATGTCTCAAACAGTCTACGCTTTGATCGTTCCCTGGAAGACCAGTAGTAGTTTCCGAAGCACATCTGGGTGAATTCTGTAATGTGTGGACTATCAGAGTGTTGATGAAACGCAAATGTTGCATCGTGATTGAATAAAACAGTCACCATGCGAACTTTCCTCCATGGGAGTAATGTCTCAAACAGTCTACGCTTTGATCGTTGCCTGCAAGACCAGTAAAAGTTTCCGATGCCCATCTGGAGAAATTCTGTAATCTGTTGACCTTCAAAATTTTGATGAAACACAGAAATTGCATCGGGATTGAATACAATTGTCACGATAGGCACTTTCCTCTATGGGAGTATTGTCTCAAACAGTCTACGCTTTGATCGTTCCCTGGAGGACCAGTAGTAGTTTCCGATGCACATCTGGTTTCATTCTGTAATCTGGGGACTATCAGAGTGTCGATGAAACACAGAAATGGCATCGGGATGGAATACAACAGTCACCATGCGCACTTTCCTCCAATTGAGTATTGTCTCAAAGAGTCCACGCTTTGATCGTTCGCTGCAAGACCAATAGTAGTTTCCGATGGACATATGGAGGCATTCTTTAATCTGTGGACTATCAGATTGGTCTTGAAACACAGAAATTGCCTCGGGATTAAATACAACAGTCATCATGCGCATTTTCCTCCATGGGAGTAATGTCTCAAACAGTCAACGCTTTGATCGCTCCCTGGAAGACCAGTAGTGGTTTCCGATGCACATCTGGAGTCATTCTGTAACCTGTAAGCTATCAGAGTGTTGTTCAAACACAGAAATTGCATCGGATTGAATACAACAGTTACCATGTGCACTTTCCTCCATGGGAGTAATGTTTCAAAGAGTCTACGATTTGATCGGTTCCTGGAAGACCAGTAGTAGTTTCCGATACACATCTGGAGGCATTCTGTAATCTGTGGACCTTCAAAGTGTTGATGAAACACAGAAATTGCATCGGGATTGAATACAACGGTCACCACGCGCACTTTCCTCCATGGGAGTAATGTCTCAAACAGTCTACAATTTGATCGTTCCCTGGAAGGCCAGTAGTAGTTTCCGGTGCACATCTGGTTTCATTCTGTAATCTGTGGACTATCAGAGTGTCGATGAAACACAGAAATGGCATCGGGATGGAATACAACAGTCACCATGCGCACTTTCCTCCAATTGAGTAATGTCTCAAAGAGTGCACGCTTTGATCGTTCCCTGCAAGACCAATAGTAGTTTCCGATGGACATATGGAGGCATTCTGTAATCTGTGGACCTTCAAAGTGTTGATGAAACACAGAAATTGCCTCGGGATTAAATACAACAGTAACCATGCGCACTTTCCTCCAATTGAGTAATGTCTCTAAGAGTCCACGCTTTCATCGTTCCCTGCAGGACCAATAGTAGTTTCCGATGGTCATATGGAGGTATTCTGTAATCTGTGGACCTTCCAAGTGTTGATGAAACACAGAAATTGCCTCGGTATTGAATACAACAGTCACCATGCGCACCTTCCTCCATGGGAGTAATATCTCAAACAGTCTACGCTTTGTTCGTTCCCTGGAAGACCAGTAGTAGTTTCCGAACCATATCTGGGTGCATTCTGTAATGTGTGGACTATCAGAGTATTGATGAATCACAGATATAGCATCGGGATTGAATACAACAGTCACCAAGCGCAATTTCCTCCATGGGAGTAATGTCTCAAACAGTCTACGCTTTGATCATTGCCTATAAGACCAGTAGTGGATTCCGGTGCACATCTGGGGGCATTCTGTAATCTGTGGACTATCAGAGTGTTGTTCAAACACAGAAATTGCATCGGGATTGAATACAACAGTTACCATGCGCACTTTCCTCCATGGGAGTAATGTCTCAAACAGTCTACGCTTTGATCGTTCCCTGGAAGACCAGTAGTAGTTTCCGATGCACATCTGGAGGCATTCTGTAATCTGTGGACTATCAGAGTGTTATGAAACACAGAAATTGCTTCGGAATTGAATACAACAGTCACCATGCGCAATTACCTCCATGGGAGTAATGTCTCAAACAGTCTACGATTTGATCGTTCCCTGGAAGACCAGTAGTGGTTTCCGGTGCACATCTGGTTTCATTCTGTAATCTGTGGACTATCAGAGTGTCGATGAAACACAGAAATGGCATCGGGATGGAATACAACAGTCACCACGCGCACTTTCCTCCAATTGAGTAATGTCTCAAAGAGTGCACGCTTTGATCGTTCCCTGCAAGACCAATAGTAGTTTCCGATGGACATATGGAGGCATTCTGTAATCTGTGGACCTTCAAAGTCTTGATGAAACACAGAAATTGCCTCGGGATTAAATACAACAGTCACCATGCGCACTTTTCTCCAATTGAGTAATGTCTCAAAGAGTCCACGCTTTCATCGTTCCCTGCAAGACCAATAGTAGTTTCCGATGGTCATATGGAGGTTTCTGTAATCTGTGGACCTTCCAAGTGTTGATGAAACACAGAAATTGCCTCGGTATTGAATACAACAGTCACCATGCGCACCTTCCTCCATGGGAGTAATATCTCAAACAGTCTACGCTTTGTTCGTTCCCTGGAAGACCAGTAGTAGTTTCCGAACCATATCTGGGTGCATTCTGTAATGTGTGGACTATCAGAGTATTGATGAATCACAGATATAGCATCGGGATTGAATACAACAGTCACCAAGCGCAATTTCCTCCATGGGAGTAATGTCTCAAACAGTCTACGCTTTGATCATTGCCTATAAGACCAGTAGTGGATTCCGGTGCACATCTGGGGGCATTCTGTAATCTGTGGACTATCAGAGTGTTGTTCAAACACAGAAATTGCATCGGGATTGAATACAACAGTCACCATGCGCAATTACCTCCATGGGAGTAATGTCTCAAACAGTCTACGATTTGATCGTTCCCTGGAAGACCAGTAGTGGTTTCCGGTGCACATCTGGGGGCATTCTGTAATCTGTGGACTATCAGAGTGTTGATGAAACACAGAATTTGCATCGGGATTGAATACAGCAGACACCATGCGCACTTTCCTCCATGGGAGTAATGTCTCAAAATGTCTACGCTTTGATCGTTCTCTGCAAGACCAGTAGTAGTTTCCGATGCACATTTGGAGGCATTCGGTAATCTTTGGACCTTCAAAATCTTGATGAAACACAGATATTGACTCGGGATTGAATACAACAGTCACCATGCGCACTTTCCTCCATGGGAGTAATGTCTCAAACAGTCAACGCTTTGATCGTTTCCTGGAAGACCAGTAAAAGTTTCCAATGCACATGTGGAGGCATTCTGTAATCTGTGGACCTTCAAAGTGTTGACGAAACACAGAAATTGCATCGGGATTGAATACGACAGTCACCATGCGCACTTTCCTCCATGGGAGTAATGTCTCAAACAGTCTACGCTTTGATCGTTCCCTGGAAGACCAGTAGTAGTTTCCGAAGCACATCTGGGTGAATTCTGTAATGTGTGGACTATCAGAGTGTTGATGAAACGCAAATGTTGCATCGTGATTGAATAAAACAGTCACCATGCGAACTTTCCTCCATGGGAGTAATGTCTCAAACAGTCTACGCTTTGATCGTTCCCTGCAAGACCAGTAAAAGTTTCCGATGCCCATCTGGAGAAATTCTGTAATCTGTTGACCATCAAAATTTTGATGGAACACAGAAATTGCATCGGGATTGAATACAATTGTCACCATGCACACTTTCCTCTATGGGAGTATTGTCTCAAACAGTCTACGCTTTGATCGTTCCCTGGAGGACCAGTAGTAGTTTCCAGTGCACATCTGGTTTCATTCTGTAATCTGGGGACTATCAGAGTGTCGATGAAACACAGAAATGGCATCGGGATGGAATACAACAGTCACCATGCGCACTTTCCTCCAATTGAGTATTGTCTCAAAGAGTCCACGCTTTGATCGTTCCCTGCAAGACCAATAGTAGTTTCCGATGGACATATGGAGGCATTCTTTAATCTGTGGACTATCAGATTGGTCTTGAAACTCAGAAATTGCCTCGGGATTAAATACAACAGTCATCATGCGCATTTTCCTCTATGGGAGTAATGTCTCAAACAGTCTACGCTTTGATCGCTCCCTGGTAGACCAGTAGTGGTTTCCGATGCACATCTGGAGTCATTCTGTAACCTGTAAGCTATCAGAGTGTTGTTCAAACACAGAAATTGCATCGGATTGAATACAACAGTTACCATGTGCACTTTCCTCCATGGGAGTAATGTCTCAAAGAGTCTACGCTTTGATCGGTTCCTGGAAGACCAGTAGTAGTTTCCGATGCACATCTGGTTTCATTCTGTAATCTGTGGACTATCAGAGTGTCGATGAAACACAGAAATGGCATCGGGATGGAATACAACAGTCACCATGCGCACTTTCCTCCAATTGAGTAATGTCTCAAAGAGTGCACGCTTTGATCGTTCCCTGCAAGACCAATAGTAGTTTCCGATGGACATATGGAGGCATTCTGTAATCTGTGGACCTTCAAAGTGTTGATGAAACACAGAAATTGCCTCGGGATTAAATACAACAGTAACCATGCGCACTTTCCTCCAATTGAGTAATGTCTCAAAGAGTCCACGCTTTCATCGTTCCCTGCAAGACCAATAGTAGTTTCCGATGGTCATATGGAGGTATTCTGTAATCTGTGGACCTTCCAAGTGTTGATGAAACACAGAAATTGCCTCGGTATTGAATACAACAGTCACCATGCGCACCTTCCTCCATGGGAGTAATATCTCAAACAGTCTACGCTTTGTTCGTTCCCTGGAAGACCAGTAGTAGTTTCCGAACCATATCTGGGTGCATTCTGTAATGTGTGGACTATCAGAGTATTGATGAATCACAGATATAGCATCGGGATTGAATACAACAGTCACCAAGCGCAATTTCCTCCATGGGAGTAATGTCTCAAACAGTCTACGCTTTGATCATTGCCTATAAGACCAGTAGTGGATTCCGGTGCACATCTGGGGGCATTCTGTAATCTGTGGACTATCAGAGTGTTGTTCAAACACAGAAATTGCATCGGGATTGAATACAACAGTTACCAGGCGCACTTTCCTCCATGGGAGTAATGTCTCAAACAGTCTACGCTTTGATCGTTCCCTGGAAGACCAGTAGTAGTTTCCGATGCACATCTGGAGGCATTCTGTAATCTGTGGATTATCAGAGTGTTATGAAACACAGAAATTGCTTCGGGATTGAATACAACAGTCACCATGCGCAATTACCTCCATGGGAGTAATGTCTCAAACAGTCTACGATTTGATCGTTCCCTGGAAGACCAGTAGTGGTTTCCGGTGCACATCGGGTTTCATTCTGTAATCTGTGGACTATCAGAGTGTCGATGAAACACAGATATGGCATCGGGATGGAATAGAACAGTCACCATGCGCACTTTCCTCCAATTGAGTAATGTCTCAAAGAGTGCACGTTTTGATCGTTCCCTGCATGACCAATAGTAGTTTCCGATGGACATATGGAGGCATTCTGTAATCTGTGGACCTTCAAAGTGTTGATGAAACACAGAAATAGCCCCGGGATTAAATACAACAGTCACCATGCGCACTTTCCTCCAATTAAGTAATGTCTCAAAGAGTCCACGCTTTCATCGTTCCCTGCAAGACCAATAGTCGTTTCCGATGGTCATATGGAGGTATTCTGTAATCTGTGGACCTTCCAAGTGTTGATGAAACACAGAAATTGCCTCGGTATTGAATACAACAGTCACCATGCGCACCTTCCTCCATGGGAGTAATATCTCAAACAGTCTACGCTTTGTTCGTTCCCTGGAAGACCAGTAGTAGTTTCCGAACCATATCTGGGTGCATTCTGTAATGTGTGGACTATCAGAGTATTGATGAATCACAGATATAGCATCGGGATTGAATACAACAGTCACCAAGCGCAATTTCCTCCATGGGAGTAATGTCTCAAACAGTCTACGCTTTGATCATTGCCTATAAGACCAGTAGTGGATTCCGGTGCACATCTGGGGGCATTCTGTAATCTGTGGACTATCAGAGTGTTGTTCAAACACAGAAATTGCATCGGGATTGACTACAACAGTTACCATGCGCACTTTCCTCCATGGGAATAATGTCTCAAACAGTCTACGCTTTGATCGTTCCCTGGACGACCAGTAGTAGTTTCCGATGCACATCTGGAGGCATTCTGTAATCTGTGGACTATCAGAGTGTTATGAAACACAGAAATTGCTTCGGGATTGAATACAACAGTCACCATGCGCAATTACCTCCATGGGAGTAATGTCTCAAACAGTCTACGATTTGATCGTTCCCTGGAAGACCAGTAGTGGTTTCCGGTGCACATCTGGGGGCATTCTGTAATCTGTGGACTATCAGAGTGTTGATGAAACACAGAATTTGCATCGGGATTGAATACAACAGACACCATGCGCACTTTCCTCCATGGGAGTAATGTCTCAAAATGTCTACGCTTTGATCGTTCCCTGCTAGACCAGTAGTAGTTTCCGATGCACATTTGGAGGCATTCGGTAATCTGTGGACCTTCAAAATCTTGATGAAACACAGATATTGACTCGGGATTGAATACAACAGTCACCATGCGCACTTTCCTCCATGGGAGTAATGTCTCAAACAGTCAACGCTTTGATCGTTTCCTGGAAGACCAGTAAAAGTTTCCAATGCACATGTGGAGGCATTCTGTAATCTGTGGACCTTCAAAGTGTTGACGAAACACAGAAATTGCATCGGGATTGAATACGACAGTCACCATGCGCACTTTCCTCCATGGGAGTAATGTCTCAAACAGTCTACGCTTTGATCGTTCCCTGGAAGACCAGTAGTAGTTTCCGAAGCACATCTGGGTGAATTCTGTAATGTGTGGACTATCAGAGTGTTGATGAAACGCAAATGTTGCATCGTGATTGAATAAAACAGTCACAATGTGAACTTTCCTCCATGGGAGTAATGTCTCAAACAGTCTACGCTTTGATCGTTGCCTGCAAGACCAGTAAAAGTTTCCGATGCCCATCTGGAGAAATTCTGTAATCTGTTGACCTTCAAAATTTTGATGAAACACAGAAATTGCATCGGGATTGAATACAATTGTCACGATGCGCACTTTCCTCTATGGGAGTATTGTCTCAAACAGTCTACGCTTTGATCGTTCCCTGGACGACCAGTAGTAGTTTCCGATGCACATCTGGTTTCATTCTGTAATCTGGGGACTATCAGAGTGTCGATGAAACACAGAAATGGCATCGGGATGGAATACAACAGTCACCATGCGCACTTTCCTCCAATTGAGTATTGTCTCAAAGAGTCCACGCTTTGATCGTTCCCTGCAAGACCAATAGTAGTTTCCGATGGACATATGGAGGCATTCTTTAATCTGTGGACTATCAGATTGGTCTTGAAACACAGAAATTGCCTCGGGATTAAATACAACAGTCATCATGCGCATTTTCCTCCATGGGAGTAATGTCTCAAACAGTCAACGCTTTGATCGCTCCCTGGAAGACCAGTAGTGGTTTCCGATGCACATCTGGAGTCATTCTGTAACCTGTAAGCTATCAGAGTGTTGTTCAAACACAGAAATTGCATCGGATTGAATACAACAGTTACCATGTGCACTTTCCTCCATGGGAGTAATGTCTCAAAGAGTCTACGATTTGATCGGTTCCTGGAAGACCAGTAGTAGTTTCCGATACACATCTGGAGGCATTCTGTAATCTGTGGACCTTCAAAGTGTTGATGAAACACAGAAATTGCATCGGGATTGAATACAACGGTCACCACGCGCACTTTCCTCCATGGGAGTAATGTCTCAAACAGTCTACAATTTGATCGTTCCCTGGAAGGCCAGTAGTAGTTTCCGGTGCACATCTGGTTTCATTCTGTAATCTGTGGACTATCAGAGTGTCGATGAAACACAGAAATGGCATCGGGATGGAATACAACAGTCACCATGCGCACTTTCCTCCAATTGAGTAATGTCTCAAAGAGTGCACGCTTTGATCGTTCCCTGCAAGACCAATAGTAGTTTCCGATGGACATATGGAGGCATTCTGTAATCTGTGGACCTTCAAAGTGTTGATGAAACACAGAAATTGCCTCGGGATTAAATACAACAGTAACCATGCGCACTTTCCTCCAATTGAGTAATGTCTCTAAGAGTCCACGCTTTCATCGTACCCTGCAAGACCAATAGTAGTTTCCGATGGTCATATGGAGGTATTCTGTAATCTGTGGACCTTCCAAGTGTTGATGAAACACAGAAATTGCCTCGGTATTGAATACAACAGTCACCATGCGCACCTTCCTCCATGGGAGTAATATCTCAAACAGTCTACGCTTTGTTCGTTCCCTGGAAGACCAGTAGTAGTTTCCGAACCATATCTGGGTGCATTCTGTAATGTGTGGACTATCAGAGTATTGATGAATCACAGATATAGCATCGGGATTGAATACAACAGTCACCAAGCGCAATTTCCTCCATGGGAGTAATGTCTCAAACAGTCTACGCTTTGATCATTGCCTATAAGACCAGTAGTGGATTCCGGTGCACATCTGGGGGCATTCTGTAATCTGTGGACTATCAGAGTGTTGTTCAAACACAGAAATTGCATCGGGATTGAATACAACAGTTACCATGCGCACTTTCCTCCATGGGAGTAATGTCTCAAACAGTCTACGCTTTGATCGTTCCCTGGAAGACCAGTAGTAGTTTCCGATGCACATCTGGAGGCATTCTGTAATCTGTGGACTATCAGAGTGTTATGAAACACAGAAATTGCTTCGGGATTGAATACAACAGTCACCATGCGCAATTACCTCCATGGGAGTAATGTCTCAAACAGTCTACGATTTGATCGTTCCCTGGAAGACCAGTAGTGGTTTCCGGTGCACATCTGGTTTTATTCTGTAATCTGTGGACTATCAGAGTGTCGATGAAACACAGAAATGGCATCGGGATGGAATACAACAGTTACCATGCGCACTTTCCTCCATGGGAGTAATGTCTCAAACAGTCTACGCTTTGATCGTTCCCTGGAAGACCAGTAGTAGTTTCCGATGCACATCTGGAGGCATTCTGTAATCTGTGGACTATCAGAGTGTTATGAAACACAGAAATTGCTTCGGGATTGAATACAACAGTCACCATGCGCAATTACCTCCATGGGAGTAATGTCTCAAACAGTCTACGATTTGATCGTTCCCTGGAAGACCAGTAGTGGTTTCCGGTGCACATCTGGGGGCATTCTGTAATCTGTGGACTATCAGAGTGTTGATGAAACACAGAATTTGCATCGGGATTGAATACAACAGACACCATGCGCACTTTCCTCCATGGGAGTAATGTCTCAAAATGTCTACGCTTTGATCGTTCCCTGCAAGACCAGTAGTAGTTTCCGATGCACATTTGGAGGCATTCGGTAATCTGTGGACCTTCAAAATCTTGATGAAACACAGATATTGACTCGGGATTGAATACAACAGTCACCATGCGCACTTTCCTCCATGGGAGTAATGTCTCAAACATTCAACGCTTTGATCGTTTCCTGGAAGACCAGTAAAAGTTTCCAATGCACATGTGGAGGCATTCTGTAATCTGTGGACCTTCAAAATGTTGACGAAACACAGAAATTGCATCGGGATTGAATACGACAGTCACCATGCACACTTTCCTCCATGGGAGTAATGTCTCAAACAGTCTACGCTTTGATCGTTCCCTGGAAGACCAGTAGTAGTTTCCGAAGCACATCTGGGTGAATTCTGTAATGTGTGGACTATCAGAGTGTTGATGAAACGCAAATGTTGCATCGTGATTGAATAAAACAGTCACCATGCAAACTTTCCTCCATGGGAGTAATGTCTCAAACAGTCTACGCTTTGATCGTTCCCTGCAAGACCAGTAAAAGTTTCCGATGCCCATCTGGAGAAATTCTGTAATCTGTTGACCTTCAAAATTTTGATGAAACACAGAAATTGCATCGGGATTGAATACAATTGTCACCATGCGCACTTTCCTCTATGGGAGTATTGTCTCAAACAGTCTACGCTTTGATCGTTCCCTGGAGGACCAGTAGTAGTTTCCGATGCACATCTGGTTTCATTCTGTAATCTGGGGACTATCAGAGTGTCGATGAAACACAGAAATGGCATCGAGATGGAATACAACAGTCACCATGCGCACTTTCCTCCAATTGAGTATTGTCTCAAAGAGTCCACGCTTTGATCGTTCCCTGCAAGACCAATAGTAGTTTCCGATGGACATATGGAGGCATTCTTTAATCTGTGGACTATCAGATTGGTCTTGAAACACAGAAATTGCCTCGGGATTAAATACAACAGTCATCATGCGCATTTTCCTCCATGGGAGTAATGTCTCAAACAGTCTACGCTTTGATCGCTCCCTGGAAGACCAGTAGTGGTTTCCGATACACATCTGGAGTCATTCTGTAACCTGTAAGCTATCAGAGTGTTGTTCAAACACAGAAATTGCATCGGATTGAATACAACAGTTACCATGTGCACTTTCCTCCATGGGAGTAATGTCTCAAAGAGTCTACGCTTTGATCGGTTCCTGGAAGACCAGTAGTAGTTTCCGATGCACGTCTGGAGGCATTCTGTAATCTGTGGACCTTCAAAGTGTTGATGAAACACAGAAATTGCATCGGGATTGAATACAACGGTCACCACGCGCACTTTCCTCCATGGGAGTAATGTCTCAAACAGTCTACAATTTGATCGTTCCCTGGAAGGCCAGTAGTAGTTTCCGGTGCACATCTGGTTTCATTCTGTAATCTGTGGACTATCAGAGTGTCGATGAAACACAGAAATGGCATCGGGATTTAATACAACAGTCACCATGCGCACTTTCCTCCAATTGAGTAATGTCTCAAAGAGTGCACGCTTTGATCGTTCCCTGCAAGACCAATAGTAGTTTCCGATGGACATATGGAGGCATTCTGTAATCTGTGGACCTTCAAAGTGTTGATGAAACACAGAAATTACCTCGGGATTAAATACAACAGTCACCATGCGCACTTTCCTCCAATTGAGTAATGTCTCAAAGAGTCCACGCTTTCATCGTTCCCTGCAAGACCAATAGTAGTTTCCGATGGTCATATGGAGGTATTCTGTAATCTGTGGACCTTCCAAGTGTTGATGAAACACAGAAATTGCCTCGGTATTGAATACAACAGTCACCATGCGCACCTTCCTCCATGGGAGTAATATCTCAAACAGTCTACGCTTTGTTCGTTCCCTGGAAGACCAGTAGTAGTTTCCGAAGCACATCTGGGTGAATTCTGTAATGTGTGGACTATCAGAGTGTTGATGAAACGCAAATGTTGCATCGTGATTGAATAAAACAGTCACCATGCGAACTTTCCTCCATGGGAGTAATGTCTCAAACAGTCTACGCTTTGATCGTTCCCTGCAAGACCAGTAAAAGTTTCCGATGCCCATCTGGAGAAATTCTGTAATCTGTTGACCTTCAAAATTTTGATGAAACACAGAAATTGCATCGGGATTGAATACAATTGTCACCATGCGCACTTTCCTCTATGGTAGTATTGTCTCAAACAGTCTACGCTTTGATCGTTCCCTGGAGGACCAGTAGTAGTTTCCGATGCACATCTGGTTTCATTCTGTAATTTGGGGACTATCAGAGTGTCGATGAAACACAGAAATGGCATCGGGATGGAATACAACAGTCACCATGCGCACTTTCCTCCAATTGAGTATTGTCTCAAAGAGTCGACGCTTTGATCGTTCCCTGCAAGACCAATAGTAGTTTCCGATGGACATATGGAGGCATTCTTTAATCTGTGGACTATCAGATTGGTCTTGAAACACAGAAATTGCCTCGGGATTAAATACAACAGTCATCATGCGCATTTTCCTCCATGGGAGTAATGTCTCAAACAGTCTACGCTTTGATCGCTCCCTGGAAGACCAGTAGTGGTTTCCGATGCACATCAGGAGTCATTCTGTAACCTGTAAGCTATCAGAGTGTTGTTCAAACACAGATATTGCATCGGATTGAATACAACAGTTACCATGTGCACTTTCCTCCATGGGAGTAATGTCTCAAAGAGTCTACGCTTTGATCGGTTCCTGGAAGACCAGTAGTAGTTTCCGATGCACATCTGGAGGCATTCTGTAATCTGTGGACCTTCAAAGTGTTGATGAAACACAGAAATTGCATCGGGATTGAATACAACGGTCACCATTCGCACTTTCCTCCATGGGAGTAATGTCTCCAACAGTCTACGCTTTGATCGTTCCCTGGAAGACCAGTAGTAGCTTCCGAACCACATCTGGGTGCATTCTGTAAAGAGTGGACTATCAGAGTGTTGATGAAAGACAGATATTGCATCGGGATTGAATACAACAGTCACCATGCGCAATTTCCTCCATGGGAGTAATGTCTCAAACAGTCTACAATTTGATCGTTCCCTGGAAGGCCAGTAGTAGTTTCCGGTGCACATCTGGTTTCATTCTGTAATCTGTGGACTATCAGAGTGTCGATGAAACACAGAAATGGCATCGGGATGGAATACAACAGTCACCATGCGCACTTTCCTCCAATTGAGTAATGTCTCAAAGAGTGCACGCTTTGATCGTTCCCTGCAAGACCAATAGTAGTTTCCGATGGACATATGGAGGCATTCTGTAATCTGTGGACCTTCAAAGTGTTGATGAAACACAGAAATTGCCTCGGGATTAAATACAACAGTCATCATGCGCATTTTCCTCCATGGGAGTAATGTCTCAAAGAGTCCACGCTTTCATCGTTCCCTGCAAGAGCAATAGTTGTTTCCGATGGTCATATGGAGGTATTCTGTAATCTGTGGACCTTCCAACTGTTGATGAAACACAGAAATTGCCTCGGTATTGAATACAACAGTCACCAATCGCACCTTCCTCCATGGGAGTAATATCTCAAACAGTCTACGCTTTGTTCGTTCCCTGGAAGACCAGTAGTAGTTTCCGAAGCATATCTGGGTGCATTCTGTAATGTGTGGACTATCAGAGTATTGATGAATCACAGATATTGCATCGGGATTGAATATAACAGTCACCAAGCGCAATTTCCTCCATGGGAGTAATGTCTCAAACAGTCTACGCTTTGATCATTGCCTATAAGACCAGTAGTGGTTTCCGATGCACATCTGGAGGCATTCTGTAATCTGTGGACCTTCAAAGTGTTGATGAAACACAGAAATTGACTCGGGATAGAATACAACAGTCACCATGCGCACTTTCCTCCATGGGAGTAATGTCTCAAACAGTCAACGCTTTGATCGTTTCCTGGAAGACCCGTAAAAGTTTCCAATGCACATGTGGAGGCATTCTGTAATCTGTGGACCTTCAAAGTGTTGACGAAACACAGAAATTGCATCGGGATTGAATACGACAGTCACCATGCGCACTTTCCTCCATGGGAGTAATGTCTCAAACAGTCTACGCTTTGATCGTTCCCTGGAAGACCAGTAGTAGTTTCCGAAGCACATCTGGGTGAATTCTGTAATGTGTGGACTATCAGATTGTTGATGAAACGCAGATATTGCATCGTGATTGAATACAACAGACACCATGCGCACTTTGCTCCATGGGAGTAATGTCTCAAACAGTCTACGCTTTGATCGTTCCCTGCAAGACCAGTAGTAGTTTCCGATGCACATCTGGAGGCATTCTGTAATCTGTGGACCTTCAAAGTGTTGATGAAACACAGAAATTGCCTCGGGATGGAATACAACAGTCACCATATGCTCTTTCCTCCATGGGAGTAATGTCTCAAACAGTTAACGCTTTGATCGTTTCCTTCAAGACCAGTAAAATTTCCGATGCACATCTGGAGAAAATCTGTAATCTGTTGACCTTCAAAGTGTTGATGAAACACAGAAATTGCATCGGGATTGAATACAACTGTCACCATGCTCACTTTCCTCTATGGGAGTATTGTCTCAAACAGTCTACGCTTTGATCGTTCCCTGGAAGACCAGTAGTAGTTTCCGATGCACATCTGGTTTCATTCTGTAATCTGTGGACTATCAGAGTGTTGATGAAACGCAGAAATGGCATCGGGATGGAATACAACAGTCACCATGCGCACTTTCCTCCAATTGAGTAATGTCTTAAAGAGTCCACGCTTTGATCGTTCCCTGCAAGACCAATAGTAGTTCCCGATGGACATATGGAGGCATTCTTTAATCTGTGGACTATCAGAGTGGTCTTGAAACACAGAAATTGCCTCGGGATTAAATACAACAGTCATCATGCGCATTTTCCTCCATGGGAGTAATGTCTCAAACAGTCTACGCTTTGATCGTTCCCTGGAAGACCAGTAGTGGTTTCCGATGCACATCTGGAGGAATTCTGTAACCTGTAAGCTATCAGAGTGTTGTTCAAACACAGAAATTGCATCGGATTGAATACAACAGTTACCATGTGCACTTTCCTCCATGGGAGTAATGTCACAAAGAGTCTACGCTTTGATCGGTTCCTGGAAGACCAGTAGTAGTTTCCGATGCACATCTGGAGGCATTCTGTAATCAGTGGACCTTCAAAGTGTTGATGAAACACAGAAATTGCATCGGGATTGAATACAACGGTCACCATGCGCACTTTCCTCCATGGGAGTAATGTCTCAAACAGTCTACGGTTTGATCGTTCCCTGGAAGACCAGTAGTAGCTTCCGAAGCACATCTGGGTGTATTCTGTAATGAGTTTACTATCAGAGTGTTGATGAAAGACAGATATTGCATAGGGATTGAATACAACAGTCACCATGCGCAATTTCCTCCATGGGAGTAATGTCTCAAACAGTCTACAATTTGATCGTTCCCTGGAAGGCCAGTAGTAGTTTCCGGTGCACATCTGGTTTCATTCTGTAATCTGTGGACTATCAGAGTGTCGATGAAACACAGAAATGGCATCGGGATGGAATACAACAGTCACCATGCGCACTTTCCTCCTATTGAGTAATGTCTCAAAGAGTCCACGCTTTGATCGTTCCCTGCAAGACCAACAGTAGTTTCCGATGGACATATGGAGGCATTCTGTAATCTGTGGACCTTCAAAGTGTTGATGAAACACAGAAATTGCCTCGGGATTAAATACAACAGTCATCATGCGCATTTTCCTCCATGGGAGTAATGTCTCAAATAGTCTACGCTTTGATCGTTCCCTGGAAGACCAGTAGTAGTTTCCGATGCACATCTGGAGGCATTCTGTAACCTGTATGCTATCAGAGTGTTGTTCAAACACAGAAATTGCATCGGGATTGAATACAACAGTTACCATGTGCACATTCCTCCATGGGAGTAATGTCTCAAACAGTCTACGCTTCTGTCGTTCCCTGGAAGACCATTAGTAGTTTCCGATGCACATCTGGAGGCATTCTGTAATCTGTGGACTATCAGAGTGTTCTTGAAACACAGAAATTGCATCGGGATTGAATACAACAGTCACCATGCGCACATTACTATATGGGAGTAATGTCTCAAAGAGTCAACGTTTTGATCGTTCCCTGGAAGACCAGTAGTAGTTTCGGATGCACATCTGGAGGCATTCTGTAATCTGTGGACCCTCAAAGTGTTGAAGAAACACAGAAATTGCATCGGGATTGAACACAACAGTCACAATGCGAACTTTCCTCCATGGGAGTAATGTCCCAAACAGTCTACGCTTACATCTTTCACTGGAAGACCAGTAGTAGTTTCCGATGCACATCTGGAGGCATTCTGTAATCTGTGGACTATCAGAGTGTTGATGAAACGCAGAAATGGCATCGGGATGGAATACAACAGTCACCATGCGCACTTTCCTCCAATTGAGTAATGTCTCAAAGAGTCCACGCTTTGATCGTTCCCTGCAAGACCAATAGTAGTTCCCGATGGACATATGGAGGCATTCTTTAATCTGTGGACTATCAGAGTGGTCTTGAAACACAGAAATTGCCTCGGGATTAAATACAACAGTAATCATGCGCATTTTCCTCCATGGGAGTAATGTCTCAAACAGTCTACGCTTTGATCGTTCCCTGGAAGACCAGTAGTGGTTTCCGATGCACATCTGGAGGAATTCTGTAACCTGTAAGCTATCAGAGTGTTGTTCAAACACAGAAATTGCATCGGATTGAATACAACAGTTACCATGTGCACTTTCCTCCATGGGAGTAATGTCTCAAAGAGTCTACGCTTTGATCGGTTCCTGGAAGACCAGTAGTAGTTTCCGATGCACATCTGGAGGCATTCTGTAATCAGTGGACCTTCAAAGTGTTGATGAAACACAGAAATTGCATCGGGATTGAATACAACGGTCACCATGCGCACTTTCCTCCATGGGAGTAATGTCTCAAACAGTCTACGGTTTGATCGTTCCCTGGAAGACCAGTAGTAGCTTCCGAAGCACATCTGGGTGTATTCTGTAATGAGTTTACTATCAGAGTGTTGATGAAAGACAGATATTGCATAGGGATTGAATACAACAGTCACCATGCGCAATTTCCTCCATGGGAGTAATGTCTCAAACAGTCAACGCTTTGATCGTTCCCTGGAAGACCAGTAGTAGTTTCGGATGCACATCTGGAGGCATTCTGTAACCTGTGGACCCTCAAAGTGTTGAAGAAACACAGAAATTGCATCGGGCTTGAACACAACAGTCACTATGCGAACTTTCCTCCATGGGAGTAATGTCCCAAACAGTCTACGCTTACATCTTTCACTGGAAGACCAGTAGTAGTTTCCGATGCACATCTGGAGGCATTCTGTAATCTGTGGACCATCAGAGTGTTGTTGAAACACAGAAATTGCAACGTGATTCAATACAACAGTCACCATGCGCACTTTCCTCCATGGGAGTAATGTTTCAAATAGTCTATGCTTTGATCGTTCCCTATAAGACAAGTAGTAGTGTCCGTTAAACATCTGGAGGCATTCTGTAATCAGTGGACGTTCAAAGTGTTGATGAAACACAGAAATTGCATCGGGATTGAATACAAAGGTCACCATTCGCACCTTCCTCCATGGGAGTAATGTCTCAAGCAGTCTACGCTTTGTTCGTTCCCTGGAAGACCAGTAGTAGCTTCCGAAGCACATCTGGGTGCATTCTGTAATGAGTGGACTATCAGAGTGTTGATGAAAGACAGATATTGCATCGGGATTGAATACAACAGTCACCATGCGCAATTTGCTCCATGGGAGTAATGTCTCAAACAGTCTACAATTTGATCGTTCCCTGGAAGGCCAGTAGTAGTTTCCGGTGCACATCTGGTTTCATTCTGTAATCTGTGGACTATCAGAGTGTCGATGAAACACAGAAATGGCATCGGGATGGAATACAACAGTCACCATGCGCACTTTCCTCCAATTGAGTAATGTCTCAAAGAGTGCACGCTTTGATCGTTCCCTGCAAGACCAATAGTAGTTTCCGATGGACATATGGAGGCATTCTGTAATCTGTGGACCTTCAAAGTGTTGATGAAACACAGAAATTGCCTCGGGATTTAATACAACAGTCACCATGCGCACATTCCTCCAATTGAGTAATGTCTCAAAGAGTCCACGCTTTGATCGTTCCCTGCAAGACCAATAGTAGTTTCCGATGCACATCTGGAGGCATTCTGTAATCTGTGGACTATCAGGGTGTTGTTCAAACACAGAAATTGCATCGGGATTGAATACAACAGTTACCATGCGCACTTTCCTCCATGGGAGTAATGTCTCAAACAGTCTACGCTTTGATCGTTCCCTGGAAGACCAGTAGTAGTTTCCGATGCACACCTGGAGGCATTCTGTATTCTGTGGACTATCAGAGTGTTATGAAACACAGAAATTGCTTCGGGATTGAATACAACAGTCACCATGCGCAATTACCTCCATGGGAGTAATGTCTCAAACAGTCTACGATTTGATCGTTCCCTGGAAGATCAGTAGTGGTTTCCGGTGCACATCTGGGGGCATTCTGGAATCTGTGGACTATCAGAGTGTTCATGAAACACAGAAATTGCATCGGGATTGAATAGAACAGACATCATGCGCACTTTCCTCCATGGGAGTAATGTCTCAAAATGTCTACGCTTTGATCGTTCCCTGCAAGACCAGTAGTAGTTTCCGATGCACATTTGGAGGCATTCGGTAATCTGTGGACCTTCAAAGTCTTGATGAAACACAGAAATTGACTCGGGATTGAATACAACAGTCACATGCGCACTTTCCTCCAATTGAGTAATGTCTCAAACAGTCAACGCTTTGATCGTTTCCTGGAAGACCAGTAAAAGTTTCCAATGCACATGTGGAGGCATTCTGTAATCTGTGGACCTTCAAAGTGTCGACGAAACACAGAAATTGCATCGGGATTGAATACGACAGTCGCCATGCGCACTTTCCTCCATGGGAGTAATGTCTCAAACAGTCTACGCTTTGATCGTTCCCTGGAAGACCAGTAGTAGTTTCCGAAGCACATCTGGGTGAATTCGGTAATGAGTTTACTATCAGAGTGTTGATGAAAGACAGATATTGCATAGGGATTGAATACAACAGTCACCATGCGCAATTTCCTCCATGGGAGTAATGTCTCAAACAGTCAACGCTTTGATCGTTCCCTGGAAGGCCAGTAGTAGTTTCCGGTGCACATCTGGTTTCATTCTGTAATCTGTGGACTATCAGAGTGTCGATGAAACACAGAAATGGCATCGGGATGGAATACAACAGTCACCATGCGCACTTTCCTCCTATTGAGTAATGTCTCAAAGAGTCCACGCTTTGATCGTTCCCTGCAAGACCAACAGTAGTTTCCGATGGACATATGGAGGCATTCTGTAATCTGTGGACCTTCAAAGTGTTGATGAAACACAGAAATTGCCTCGGGATTAAATACAACAGTCATCATGCGCATTTTCCTCCATGGGAGTAATGTCTCAAATAGTCTACGCTTTGATCGTTCCCTGGAAGACCAGTAGTAGTTTCCGAGGCACATCTGGAGGCATTCTGTAACCTGTATGCTATCAGAGTGTTGTTCAAAAACAGAAATTGCATCGGGATTGAATACAACAGTTACCATGTGCACATTCCTCCATGGGAGTAATGTCTCAAACAGTCTACGCTTCTGTCGTTCCCTGGAAGACCATTAGTAGTTTCCGATGCACATCTGGAGGCATTCTGTAATCTGTGGACTATCAGAGTGTTCTTGAAACACAGAAATTGCATCGGGATTGAATACAACAGTCACCATGCGCACATTACTATATGGGAGTAATGTCTCAAAGAGTCTACGCTTTGATCGGTTCCTGGAAGACCAGTAGTAGTTTCCGATGCACATCTGGAGGCATTCTGTAATCTGTGGACCTTCAAAGTGTTGATGAAACACAGACATTGCATCGGGATTGAATACAACGGTCACCATGCGCACTTTCCTCCATGGGAGTAATGTCTCAAACAGTCTACGCTTTGATCGTTCCCTCGAAGACCAGTAGTAGCTTCCAAAGCACATCTGGGTGCTTTCTGTAACGAGTGGACTATCAGAGTGTTGATGAAAGACAGATATTGCATCGGGATTGAATACAACAGTCACCATGCGTATTTTCCTCCATGGGAGTAATGTCTCACACAGTCAACGCTTTGATCGTTCCCTGGAAGACCAGTAGTAGTTTCGGATGCACATCTGGAGGCATTCTGTAATCTGTGGACCCTCAAAGTGTTGAAGAAACACAGAAATTGCATCGGGATTGAACACAACAGTCACTATGCGAACTTTCCTCCATGGGAGTAATGTCCCAAACGGTCTACGATTACATCTTTCACTGGAAGACCAGTAGTAGTTTCCGATGCACATCAGGAGGCATTCTGTAATCTGTGGACTATCAGAGTGTTGATGAAACGCAGAAATGGCATCGGGATGGAATACAACAGTCACCATGCGCACTTTCCTCCAATTGAGTAATGTCTCAAAGAGTCCACGCTTTGATCGTTCCCTGCAAGACCAATAGTAGTTCCCGATGGACATATGGAGGCATTCTTTAATCTGTGGACTATCAGAGTGGTCTTGAAACACAGAAATTGCCTCGGGATTAAATACAACAGTCATCATGCGCATTTTCCTCCATGGGAGTAATGTCTCAAACAGTCTACGCTTTGATCGTTCCCTGGAAGACCAGTAGTGGTTTCCGATGCACATCTGGAGGAATTCTGTAACCTGTAAGCTATCAGAGTGTTGTTCAAACACAGAAATTGCATCGGATTGAATACAACAGTTACCATGTGCACTTTCCTCCATGGGAGTAATGTCTCAAAGAGTCTACGCTTTGATCGGTTCCTGGAAGACCAGTAGTAGTCTCCGATGCACATCTGGAGGCATTCTGTAATCAGTGGACCTTCAAAGTGTTGATGAAACACAGAAATTGCATCGGGATTGAATACAACGGTCACCATGCGCACTTTCCTCCATGGGAGTAATGTCTCAAACAGTCTACGGTTTGATCGTTCCCTGGAAGACCAGTAGTAGCTTCCGAAGCACATCTGGGTGTATTCTGTAATGAGTTTACTATCAGAGTGTTGATGAAAGACAGATATTGCATAGGGATTGAATACAACAGTCACCATGCGCAATTTCCTCCATGGGAGTAATGTCTCAAACAGTCAACGCTTTGATCGTTCCCTGGAAGACCAGTAGTGGTTTCGGATGCACATCTGGAGGCATTCTGTAATCTGTGGACCCTCAAAGTGTTGAAGAAACACAGAAATTGCATCGGGATTGAACACAACAGTCACTATGCGAACTTTCCTCCATGGGAGTAATGTCCCAAACAGTCTACGCTTACATCTTTCACTGGAAGACCAGTAGTAGTTTCCGATGCACATCTGGAGGCATTCTGTAATCTGTGGACCATCAGAGTGTTGTTGAAACACAGAAATTGCAACGTGATTCAATACAACAGTCACCATGCGCACTTTCCTCCATGGGAGTAATGTTTCAAATAGTCTATGCTTTGATCGTTCCCTATAAGACAAGTAGTAGTGTCCGTTAAACATCTGGAGGCATTCTGTAATCAGTGGACGTTCAAAGTGTTGATGAAACACAGAAATTGCATCGGGATTGAATACAAAGGTCACCATTCGCACCTTCCTCCATGGGAGTAATGTCTCAAGCAGTCTACGCTTTGTTCGTTCCCTGGAAGACCAGTAGTAGCTTCCGAAGCACATCTGGGTGCATTCTGTAATGAGTGGACTATCAGAGTGTTGATGAAAGACAGATATTGCATCGGGATTGAATACAACAGTCACCATGCGCAATTTGCTCCATGGGAGTAATGTCTCAAACAGTCTACAATTTGATCGTTCCCTGGAAGGCCAGTAGTAGTTTCCGGTGCACATCTGGTTTCATTCTGTAATCTGTGGACTATCAGAGTGTCGATGAAACACAGAAATGGCATCGGGATGGAATACAACAGTCACCATGCGCACTTTCCTCCAATTGAGTAATGTCTCAAAGGGTGCACGCTTTGATCGTTCCCTGCAAGACCAATAGTAGTTTCCGATGGACATATGGAGGCATTCTGTAATCTGTGGACCTTCAAAGTGTTGATGAAACACAGAAATTGCCTCGGGATTAAATACAACAGTCACCATGCGCACATTCCTCCAATTGAGTAATGTCTCAAAGAGTCCACGCTTTGATCGTTCCCTGCAAGACCAATAGTAGTTTCCGATGGTCATATGGAGGTATTCTGTAATCTGTGGACCTTCAAAGTGTTGATGAAACACAGAAATTGCCTCGGTACTGAATACAACAGTCACCATGCGCACCTTCCTCCATGGGAGTAATATCTCAAACAGTCTACGCTTTGATCGTTCCCTGGAAGACCAGTAGTAGTTTTCGAAGCATATCTGGGTGCATTCTGTAATGTGTGGACTATCAGAGTATTGATGAAACACAGATATTGCATCGGGAATGAATACAACAGTCACCATGCGCAATTTCCTCCATGGGAGTAATGTCTCAAACAGTCTACGCTTTGATCGTTACCTATAAGACCAGTAGTGGTTTCCGGTGCACATCTAGGGGCATTCTGTAATCTGTGGACTATCAGGGTGTTGTTCAAACACAGAAATTGCATCGGGATTGAATACAACAGTTACCATGCGCACTTTCCTCCATGGGAGTAATGTCTCAAACAGTCTACGCTTTGATCGTTCCCTGGAAGACCAGTAGTAGTTTCCGATGCACACCTGGAGGCATTCTGTATTCTGTGGACTATCAGAGTGTTATGAAACACAGAAATTGCTTCGGGATTGAATACAACAGTCACCATGCGCAATTACCTCCATGGGAGTAATGTCTCAAACAGTCTACGATTTGATCGTTCCCTGGAAGATCAGTAGTGGTTTCCGGTGCACATCTGGGGGCATTCTGGAATCTGTTGACTATCAGAGTGTTCATGAAACACAGAAATTGCATCGGGATTGAATAGAACAGACATCATGCGCACTTTCCTCCATGGGAGTAATGTCTCAAAATGTCTACGCTTTGATCGTTCCCTGCAAGACCAGTAGTAGTTTCCGATGCACATTTGGAGGCATTCGGTAATCTGTGGACCTTCAAAGTCTTGATGAAACACAGAAATTGACTCGGGATTGAATACAACAGTCACATGCGCACTTTCCTCCAATTGAGTAATGTCTCAAACAGTCAACGCTTTGATCGTTTCCTGGAAGACCAGTAAAAGTTTCCAATGCACATGTGGAGGCATTCTGTAATCTGTGGACCTTCAAAGTGTTGACGAAACACAGAAATTGCATCGGGATTGAATACGACAGTCGCCATGCGCACTTTCCTCCATGGGAGTAATGTCTCAAACAGACTACGCTTTGATCGTTCCCTGGAAGACCAGTAGTAGTTTCCGAAGCACATCTGGGTGAATTCGGTAATGTGTGGACTATCAGAGTGTCGATGAAACACAGAAATGGCATCGGGATGGAATACAACAGTCACCATGCGCACTTTCCTCCAATTGAGTAATGTCTCAAAGAGTCCACGCTTAGATCGTTCCCTGCAAGACCAATAGTAGTTTTCGATGGACATATGGAGGCATTCTGTAATCTGTGGACTATCAGAGTGTTGTTCAAACACAGAAATTGCATCGGATTGAATACAACAGTTACCATGCGCACTTCCCTCCATGGGAGTAATGTCTCAAAGAGTCTACGCTTTGATCGGTTCCTGGAAGACCAGTAGTAGTTTCCGATGCACATCTGGAGGCATTCTGTAATCTGTGGACCTTCAAAGTGTTGATGAAACACAGGAATTGCATCGGGATTGAATACAACGGTCACCATGCGCACTTCCCTCCATGGGAGTAATGTCTCAAACAGTCTACGCTTAGATCGTTCCCTGGAAGACCAGTAGTAGCTTCCGAAGCACATCTGGGTGCATTCTGTAATGAGTGGCCTATCAGAGTGTTAATGAAAGACAGATATTGCATCGGGATTGAATACAACAGTCACCATGCGCAATTTCCTCCATGGGAGTAATGTCTCAAACAGTCTAAAATTTGATCGTTCCCTGGAAGGCCAGTAGTAGTTTCCGGTGCACATCTGGTTTCATTCTGTAATCTGTGGACTATCAGAGTGTCGATGAAACACAGAAATGGCATCGGGATGGAATACAACAGTCACCATGCGCACTTTCCTCCAATTGAGTAATGTCTCAAAGAGTCCACGCTTTGATCGTTCCCTGCAAGACCAATAGTACTTTCCGATGGACATATGGAGGCATTCTGTAATCTGTGGACCTTCAAAGTGTTGATGAAACACAGAAATTGCCTCGGGATTAAATACAACAGTCATCATGCTCATTTTCCTCCATGGGAGTAATGTCTCAAATAGTCTACGCTTTGATCGTTCACTGGAAGACCAGTAGTAGTTTCCGATGCACATCTGGAGGCATTCTGTAACCTGTAAGCTATCAGAGTGTTGTTTAAACACAGAAATTGCATCGGGATTGAATACAACAGTAACCATTCGCACTTTCCTCCGTTGGGAGTAATTTCTCAAACAGTTTACGCTTTGATCGTTCCCTGGAAGACCAATAGTAGTTTCCGATCTACATCTGGAGCCATTCTGTAATCTGTGGACTTTCAAAGTGTAGATGAAACACAGATATTTCATCGGAATTGAATACAACAGTCACCATGCGCACTTTCCTCCATGGGAGTAATGTTTCAAATAGTCTACGCTTTGATCGTTCCCTATAAGACAATTAGTAGTGTCCGTTAAACATCTGGAGGCATTCTGTAATCAGTGGACGTTCAAAGTGTTGATGAAACACAGAAATTGCATCGGGATTGAATACAACGGTCACCATGCGCACTTTCCTCCATGGGAGTAATGTCTCAAACAGTCTACGCTTTGATCGTTCCCTGGAAGACCAGTAGTAGCTTCCGAAGCACATCTGGGTACATACTGTAATGAGTGGACTATCAGAGTGTTGATGAAAGACAGATATTGCATCGGGATTGAATACAACAGTCACCATGCGCAATTTCCTCCATGGGAGTAATGTCTCAAACTGTCTACAATTTGATCGTTCCCTGGAAGGCCAGTAGTAGTTTCCGGTGCACCTCTGGTTTCATTCTGTAATCTGTGGACTATCAGAGTGTCGATGAAATACAGAAATGGCATCGGGATGGAATACAACACTCACCATGCGCACTTTCCTCCAATTGAGTAATGTCTCAAAGAGTCCACGCTTTGATCGTTCCCTGCAAGACCAATAGTAGTTTCCGATGGACATATGGAGGCATTCTGTAATCTGTAGACCTTCAAAGTGTTGATGAAACACAGAAATTGCCTCGGGATTAAATACAACAGTCACCATGCGCACTTTCCTCCAATTGAGTAATGTCTCAAAGAGTCCACGCTTTGATCGTTCCCTGCAAGACCAATAGTAGTTTCCGATGGTCATATGGAGGTATTCTGTAATCTGTGGACCTTCAAAGTGTTGATGAAACACAGAAATTGCCTCGGTACTGAATACAACAGTCACCATGCGCACCTTCCTCCATGGGAGTAATATCTCAAACAGTCTACGCTTTGATAGTTCCCTGGAAGACCAGTAGTAGTTTCCGAAGCATATCTGGGTGCATTCTGTAATGTTTGGACTATCAGAGTATTGATGAAACACAGATATTGCATCGGGAATGAATACAACAGTCACCATGCGCAATTTCCTCCTTGGGAGTAATGTCTCAAACAGTCTGCGTTTTGATCGTTGCCTATAAGACCAGTAGTGGTTTCCGGTGCACATCTAGGGGCATTCTGTAATCTGTGGACTATCAGAGTGTTGTTCAAACACAGAAATTGCATCGGGATTGAATACAACAGTTACCATGCGCACTTTCCTCCATGGGAGTAATGTCTCAAACAGTCTACGCTTTGATCGTTCCCTGGAAGACCAGTAGTAGTTTCCGATGCACATCTGGAGGCATTCTGTATTCTGTGGACTATCAGAGTGTTATGAAACACAGAAATTGCTTCGGGATTAAATACAACAGTCACCATGCGCAATTACCTCCATGGGAGTAATGTCTCAAACAGTCTACGATTTGATCGTTCCCTGGAAGATCAGTAGTGGTTTCCGGTGCACATCTGGGGGCATTCTTTAATCTGTGGACTATCAGAGTGTTCATGAAACACAGAAATTGCATCGGGATTGAATACAACAGACACCATGCGCACTTTCCTCCATGGGTGTAATGTCTCAAAATGTCTACGCTTTGATCGTTCCCTGCAAGACCAGTAGTAGTTTCCGATGCACATTTGGTGGCATTCGGTAATCTGTGGACCTTCAAAGTCTTGATGAAACACAGAAATTGACTCGGGATTGAATACAACAGTCACCATGCGCACTTTCCTCCAATTGAGTAATGTCTCAAACAATCAACGCTTTGATCGTTTCCTGGAAGACCAGTAAAAGTTTCCAATGCACATGTGGAGGCCTTCTGTAATCTGTGGACCTTCAAAGTGTTGACGAAACACAGAAATCGCATCGGGATTGAATACGACAGTCGCCATGCGCACTTTCCTCCATGGGAGTAATGTCTCAAACAGTCTACGCTTTGATCGTTCCCTGGAAGACCAGTAGTAGTTTCCGATGCTCATCTGGTTTCATTCTGTAATCTGTGGACTATCAGAGTGTCGATGAAACACAGAAATGGCATCGGGATGGAATACAACAGTCACCATGCGCACTTTCCTCCAATTGAGTAATGTCTCAAAGAGTCCACGCTTAGATCGTTCCCTGCAAGACCAATAGTAGTTTTCGATGGACATATGGAGGCATTGTGTAATCTGTGGACTATAAGAGTGTTGTTCAAACACAGAAATTGCATCGGATTGAATACAACAGTTACCATGCGCACTTCCCTCCATGGGAGTAATGTCTCAAAGAGTCTACGCTTTGATCGGTTGCTGGAAGACCAGTAGTAGTTTCCGATGCACATCTGGAGGCATTCTGTAATCTGTGGACCTTCAAAGTGTTGATGAAATACAGAAATTGCATCGGGATTGAATACAACGGTCACCATGCGCACTTCCCTCCATGGGAGTAATGTCTCAAACAGTCTACGCTTTGATCGTTCCCTGGAAGACCAGTAGTAGCTTCCGAAGCACATCTGGGTGCATTCTGTAATGAGTGGACTATCAGAGTGTTAATGAAAGACAGATATTGCATCGGGATTGAATACAACAGTCACCATGCGCAATTTCCTAAATGGGAGTAATGTCTCAAACAGTCTAAAATTTGATCGTTCCCTGGAAGGCCAGTAGTAGTTTCCGGTGCACATCTGGTTTCATTCTGTAATCTGTGGACTATCAGAGTGTCGATGAAACACAGAAATGGCATCGGGATGGAATACAACAGACACCATGCGCACTTTCCTCCAATTGAGTAATGTCTCAAAGAGTCCACGCTTTGATCGCTCCCTGCAAGACCAATAGTAGTTTCCGATGGACATATGGAGGCATTCTGTAATCTGTGGACCTTCAAAGTGTTGATGAAACACAGAAATTGCCTCGGGATTAAATACAACAGTCATCATGCGCATTTTCCTCCATGGGAGTAATGTCTCAAATAGTCTACGCTTTGATCGTTCACTGGAAGACCAGTAGTAGTTTCCGATGCACATCTGGAGGCATTCTGTGACCTGTAAGCTATCAGAGTGTTGTTCAAACACAGAAATTGCATCGGGATTGAATACAACAGTTACCATGCGCACTTTCCTCCATGGGAGTAATGTCTCAAACAGTCTACGCTTTGGTCGTTCCCTGGAAGACCATTAGTAGTTTCCGATGCACATATGGAGGCATTCTGTAATCTCTGGACTATCAGAGTGTTCTTCAAACACAGAAATTGCATCGGGATTGAATACAACATTCACCTTGCGCACATACCTATATGGGAGTAATGTCTCAAAGAGTCTACGCTTTGATCGGTTCCTGGAAGACCAGTAGTAGTTTACGATGCACATCTGGAGGCTTTCTGTAATCTGTGTACTATCAGAGTGTTGAAGAAACACAGAAATTGCATCTTGTTTGAATACAACAGTCACCATGCGCACTTTCCTCCATGGGAGTAATGTCTCAAACAGTCTACGCTTTGATCGTTCCCTGGAAGACCAGTAGTAGTTTCCGATTCACATCTGGAGGCACTCTGAAATCTGTGGACTATCAGACTGTTGATGAAACAGAGAAATTGCATCGGATTGAATACAACAGTCACCATGCGCAATTTCCTCCATGGGTGTAATGTCTCAAAGAGTCTACGCTTTGATCGGTTCCTGGAAGACCAGTAGTAGTTTTCGATGCACATCTGGAGGCATTCTGTAATCTGTGGACCTTCAAATAGTTGATGAAACACAGACATTGCATCGGGATTGAATACAACGGTCACCATGTGCACTTTCCTCCATGGGAGTAATGTCTCAAACAGTCTACGCTTTGATCGTTCCCTCGAAGACCAGTAGTAGCTTCCAAAGCACATCTGGGTGCATTCTGTAATGAGTGGACTATCAGAGTGTTGATGAAAGACAGATATTGCATCGGGATTGAATACAACAGTCACCATGCGTAATTTCCTCCATGGGAGTAATGTCTCAAACAGTCAACGCTTTGATCGTTGCCTGGAAGACCAGTAGTAGTTTCCGATGCACATCTGGAGGCATTCTGTAATCTGTGGACCATCAGAGTGTTGTTGAAACACAGAAATTGCAACGGGACTCAATACAACAGTCACCATGCGCACTTTCCTCCATGGGAGTAATGTTCAAATAGTCTACGCTTTGATCGTTCCCTATAAGACCAGTAGTAGTGTCCGTTAAACATCTGGAGGCATTCTGTAATCAGTGGACGATCAAAGTGTTGATGAAACACAGAAATTGCATCGGGATTGAATACAACAGTCCCCATGCGCACTTCCTCCATGGGAGTAATGTCTCAAACAGTCTACGATTTGATCGTTCACTGGAAGACGAGTAGTAGTTTCCGATGCACATCTGGAGGCATTCTGTAATCTGTGGAGCTTCAAAGGATTGAAGAAACACAGAAATTGCATCGGGATTGAACACAACAGTCATCATGCGAACTTTCCTCCATGGGAGTAATGTCTCAAACAGTCTACGTTTACATCGTTCCCTGAAAGAGAAGTAGTAGTTTCCGATGTACATCTGGAGGCATTCTGTAATCTGTGGATCTTCAAAGTGTTGATGAAACACAGATATTGCATCGGGATTGAGTACAACAGTCACCATGCCCACTTTCCTATATGGGAGTAATGCCTCAAACAGTCTACGCTTTGATCGTTCCCTGGAAGACAAGTAGTAGTTTCCGATGTACATTTGGAGGCATCCTGTAATCTGAGGAATATCAGAGTGTTGATGAAACACAGAAATTGCATCGGGATTGAATACAACAGTTACAATACGCACTTCCCTCCATGGGAGTAATGTCTCATACAGTCTACGATTTGATCGTTCCCTGGGAGACCAGTAGTAGTTTGCGATGCACATGTGGAGGCATTCTGTAATCAGTGGACTATCAGAGTGTTGATGAACAACAGATATTGCATCGGGATTGAATACAAAAGTCACCATGCGCACTTTCCTAAATGGGAGTAATGTCTCAAAGGGTCTACGCTTTGATCGTTCCCTGGAAGACCAGTAGTAGTTTCCGATGCACATCTAGAGGCAATTTGTAATCTTTGGACCTTCCATGTTTTGATGAAACACAGAAATTGTAACGGGATTGAATGCAACAGTCTCCATGCGCACTTTCCTCCATGGGATGTAATGTCTCAAACAATCTACGCTTTTATCGTTCCCTGGAAGACCAGTAGTCGTTTTCGATGCACATCTGGAGGCATTCTGTTATCAGTGGACCATCAGAGTGTTGTTGAAACACAGAAATTGCATCGGGATTGAATACAACAGTCACTATGCGCACTTTCCTCCATGCGAGTAATGTCTCAAACAGTCTACACTTTGATCTTGCCCTGGAAGACCAGTAGTAGTTTCCGTTGCACATCTGGAGGAATTCTGTAATGTGTGGACCTTCAAAGTGTCGATGAAACACAGAAATTTCTTCGGGATTGAATACAACAGTCACCATACGCACTTTCCTCCATGGGAGTAATGTCTCAAACAGTCAACGCTTTGATCGTTCCCTGGAAGACCAGTAGTAGTTTCTGATGCACATCTGTAGGCATTCCGTATTATGTGGACTATCAGAGTGTTGCTGAAACACAGAAATTTCTTCGGGATTGAATACAACAGTCACCATGCGCACTTTCCTCCATGGGAGTAATGTCTCAAACAGTTTACGCTTTGATTGTTCCCTGAATGACCAGTAGTAGTTTCCGATGCACATCTGGAGGCATTCTGTAATCTGTGGACAATCAGAGCGTTGATGAAACACAGAAATTGCCGCGGGATTGAATACAACAGTCACCATGCGCACTTCCTCCATGGGAGTAATGTCTCAAACAGTCTACGATTTGATCGTTCACTGGAAGACCAGTAGTAGTTTCCGATGCACATCTGGAGGCATTCTGTGATCTGTGGACTAACGGAGTGTTGTTGAAACACAGAAATTGCATCGGGATTGAATACAACAGCCACCAAGCGCACTTTCCTCCATGGGAGTAATGTCTCAAACTGTCATCGCTTTGATCGTTCCCTGGAGACCAGTAGTAGTTTCCGATGCACATCTGGAAGCATTCTGTAATCTGTGGACAATCAGAGCGTTGATGAAACACAGAAATTGCCGCGGGGTTGAATACAACAGTCACCATGCCCACTTCCTCCATGGGAGTAATGTCTCAAAATGTCTACGATTTGATCGTTCCCTGGAAGACGAGTAGTAGTTTCCGATGCACATCTGGAGGCATTCTGTAATCTGTAGACTATGAGAGTGTTGTTGAAACACAGAAATTGCATCGGGATTGAAAACAACAGCCAACATGCGCACTTTCCTAAATGGGAGTAATGTCTCAAACAGTCATCGCTTTCATCGTTCCCTGGAGACCAGTAGTAGTTTCCGATGCAAATCTGGAAGCATTCTGTAATCTGTGGACAATCAGAGCGTTGATGAAACACAGAAATTGCCGCGGGATTGAATACAACAGTCACCATGCGCACTTCCTCCATGGGAGTAATGTCTCAAACAGTCTACGATTTGATCGTTCCCTGGAGACCAGTAGTAGTTTCCGATGCACATCTGGAAGCATTCTGTAATCTGTGGACAATCAGAGCGTTGATGAAACACAGATATTGCCACGGGATTGAATTCAACAGTCACCATGCGCACTTTCCTCCATGGGAGTAATGTCTCAAACAGTCTACGCTTTGATCGTTCCATGGAAGAGCCGTAGTAGTTTCCGATATACATCTGGAGGCATTCTGTAAACTGTGGACTATCAGAGTGTGAATGAAACACAGAAATTGAATTGGGGTTGAATACAACAGTCACCATGCGCTTGTTCCCCCATGGGAGTAACGTCTCAAACAGTCTACGCTTTAATCGTTCCCTGGAAGACCAGTAGTAGTTTATGATGCACATCTGGAAGCATTCTGTAATCTGTGGGCTATCAGAGTGTTGATGAAACACAGAAATTGCATCGGGATTGAATACAACAGTCACCATGCGCACTTTCCTCCATGGTAGTAATGTCTCAAACAGTTTACGCTTTGATCGTTCAATGGAAGACCAGTAGTAGATTCTGATGCACATCTGGGGGCATTCTATAATCTGTGGACAATCAGAGTGTTGATGAAACACAGAAATTGCATCGGGATTGATTACAACAGTCACCATGCGCTCTTTCCTCCATGGGAGTAATGTCTCAAACATTCTACGCTATGATCGTTCCCAGGAAGACCAGTAGTAGTTTCCGATGCACATCTGGATGCATTCTGTATTCTGTGGACGTTCAAAGTGTAGATGAAGCACAGAAATTGCATCGGGATTGAATACAACAGTCACCATGCGGACTTTTCTCCATGGGAGTAATGTCTCAAACAGTCCACGCTTTTATAGTTCCCTGGAAGACCAGTAGTGGTTTCCGATGCACATCTGGAGGCATTCTGTAATCTGTGCTCCTTCAAATTGTTGTTGAAATCCAGAAATTGCCTGGAGATTGAACACAACTGTCACCATGCGAACTTTCCTCCGTGGGAGTAATGTCTCAAACAGTCTACGCTCTGATCGTTCACTGGAGACCAGTAGTAGCTTCCGATGCACATCTGGAGGCATTCTGTAATCTGTGGACTATCAGAGTGTTGATGAAACAGAGAAATTGCATCGGTATTGAATACAACAGTAACCATGCGCACTTTCCTCCATGGGAGTAATGTCTCAAGCAGTCTACGCTTTTATCGTTCCCTGGAAGACCAGTAGTAGTTTCCGATGCACATCTGGACGCATTCTGTAATCTGTGGACTATTAGGGTGTTGATGTAACACAGAAATTGCATCGGGATTCATTACAACAGTCACCATGCGCTCTTTCCTCCATGGGAGTAATGTCTTAAACAGTTTACGCTTTGATCGTTCCCTGGAAGACCAGTAGTAGTTTCCGATGCACATCTGGAGGCATTCTGTAATCTGTGGACTATCAGAGTGTTAATGAAACACAGAAATTGTATCGGGATTCAATACAACAGTCACCATGCGCACTTTTCTCAATAAGAGTAATGTCCCAAACAGTCTACGCATACATCTTTCACTGGAAGACAAGTAGTAGTTTCCGACGCACATCTGGAGGCATTCTGTAATCTGTGGACCATCAGAGTGTTGTAGAAACACAGAAATAGCATCGCGATTCAATACAACAGTCACCATGCGCACTTTCCTCCATGGGAGTAATGTCTCAAACAGTATACGATTTGATCGTTCCCTATAAGACCAGTAGTAGTTTCTGATGCACATCTGGAGGCTTTCTGTAATCTGTGGACAATCAGAGTGTTGATGTAACACAGAAATTGCATCGGGATTGAATACAACAGTCACCATGAGCTTTTTCCTCCATGGGAGTAATGTCTCAAACAGTCTACGCTTTAATCGTTCCCTGGTAGACCAGTAGTAGTTTCCGAAGCACATCTATAGGCATTCTGTAATCTGTGGACTATCAGAGTGTTGATGAAACACAGAAATTGCTTCTGGATTGAATACAACAGTCACCATGCGCTCTTTCCTCCATGGGAGTAATGTCTCAAACAGTTTACGATATGATCGTTCCCTGGAAGACCAGTAGTAGTTTCCGTGCACATCTGGAGGCATTCTGTAACCTGTGGACGTTCAAAGTGTTCAAGAAACACAGAAATTGCTTCGGGATGGAATACAACAGTCACCATGCGCAATTTTCTCCATGGGAGTAATATCTTAAACAGTTAACGCTTTGATACTTCGTGGAAGACCAGTAGTTGTTTCCGATGCACATGTGGAGGCATTCTGTAATCTCTGGACTATCAGAGTGTTCTTGAAACACAGAAATTGCATCGTGATTGAATATTACAGTCACCCTACGCACTTTCCTCCATGGGAGTAATATCTCAAACTGTCTACGTTTTGATCGTTCCCTGGAAGACCAGTAGTAGCTTCCGATGCACATCTGGAGGCATCCTTTAATATGTAGACTACCAGAGTGTTGATGAAACACAGATATTGCATCGGAATTAAATACAACAGTCACCATGCCCACTTTCCTCCATTGGAGTAATGTCTCAAACAGTCTACGCTTTGATCGTTCCCTGGAAGACCAGTAGTAGTTTCCGATGCACATCTGGTGGCATTCACTAATCTGGGGACTATCTGAGTGTTGATGAAACACAGACGTTGTGTCGGGATTGAGTACAATAGTCACCATGGGCACTTTCCTCCATTAGAGAGTTGTCTCAAACAGTCTACGCTTTCATCGTTCCCTGGAAGACCAGTAGTAGTTTCCGATTAACATCTGGAGGCAAAATGTAATCTGTTTACCTTCAAAGTGTTGATGAAACACAGAAATTGCATCGGGATTGAATACATCAGTCACCATGCGCACTTTCCTCCATGGGAGTAATGTCTTAGACAGTCTACGCTTTGATCGTTAACTGGAAGACCAGTAGTAGTTCCCGATGCACATCTGGAGGCTTTCTGTAATCTGTACACCTTCAAAGTGTCGATGAAACACAGAAATATCATCGGGATTGAATATTACAGTCACCCTACGCACTTTTCTCCATGGGAGTAATATCTCAAACTGTCTACGTTTTGATCGTTCCCTGGAAGACCAGTAGTAGCTTCCGATGCACATCTGGAGGCATCTTTAATATGTAGACTACCAGAGTGTTGATGAAACACAGAAATTGCATCGGAATTCAATACAACAGTCACCATGCCCACTTTCCTCCATTGGAGTAATGTCTCAAACAGTCTACGCTTTGATCGTTCCCTGGAAGACCAGTAGTAGTTTCCGATGCACATCTGGTGGCATTCACTAATCTGGGGACTATCTGAGTGTTGATGAAACACAGAAGTTGTGCCGGGATTGAGTACAATAGTCACCATGGGCACTTTCCTCCATTGGAGAGTTGTCTCAAACAGTCTACGCTTTCATCGTTCCCTGGAAGACCAGTAGTAGTTTCCGATTAACATCTGGAGGCAAAATGTAATCTGTTTACCTTCAAAGTGTTGATGAAACACAGAAATTGCATCGGGATTGAATACATCAGTCACCATGCGCACTTTCCTCCATGGGAGTAATGTCTTAAACAGTCTACGCTTTGATCGTTAACTGGAAGACCAGTAGTAGTTCCCGATGCACATCTGGAGGCTTTCTGTAATCTGTACACCTTCAAAGTGTTGATGAAACACAGAAAATGCATCGGGATTGAATACAACAGTCACCATGCGCACTTTCCTCCATTGGAGTAATGTCTCAAATAGTCTACGCTTTGATCGTTCCCTGGTAGACCAGTAGTAGTTTCCGAAGCACATCGATAGGCATTCTGTAATCTGTGGACTATCAGAGTGTTGATGAAACATAGAAATTGATTCGGGATTGAATACAACAGTCACCATGGGCACTATTCTCCATAAGAGTAATGTCCCAAACAGTCTACGCTTACATCTTATTCTGGAAGACAAGTAGTAGTTTCCGATGCACATCTGGAGGCTTTCTGTAATCTGTGGACCTTCAATGTGTTGATGAAACACAGAAATTGCATCGGGATTGAGTACAACAGTCACCATGTGCACTTTCCTATATGGGAGTAATGTCTCAAACAGTCTACGCTATGATCTTTCCCTGGAAGACCAGTAGTAGTTTCCGATTACTATCTGGAGGCAAAATGTAATCTGTGGACCTTCAAAGTGTTGATGAAACACAGTAATTGCATCGGGATTGAATACAATAGTCACCATGCGCACTTTCCTCAATGGGTGTAATGTCTCAGTCTACGCTTTGATCGTTCCCTGGAAAGCCAGTAGTAGCTTCCGATGCACATCTGGAGGCATTCTGTAATCAGTTTACCTTCAAAGTGTTGATGAAACACAGAAATTGCATCGGGATTGATCACATCAGTCACTATGCGCACTTTCCTCCATGGGAGTAATGTCTTAAACAGTCTACGTTTTTGGTCGTTCCCTGGAAGACCAGTAGTAATTCCCAATGCACATCTGGAGGCGCTCTGTAATCTGTGGACCTTTAAAGTGCTGATGAAACACAGAAATTGCATCGGGATTGAATACAACAGTCACCATGCGCACTTTCCATCATGGGACCAGAAGTAGATTCCGTTGCACATCTGAAGGCATTCTGTAATCTGTGGATCTTGAAAGTGTTGATGAAACACAGAAATTGCGTCGGGATTGAATACAACAGTCACCATGCGCACTTTCCTCCATTGGAGTAATGTCTCAAACAGTCTACGCTTTGATCGTTCCCTGGTAGACCAGTAGTAGTTTCCGAAGCACATATATAGGCATTCTGTAATCTGTGGACTATCAGTGTGTTGATGAAACACAGAAATTGCTTCTGGATTGTATACAACAGTCACCATGCGTACTTTCCTCCATGGGAGTAATGTCTCAAACAGTTTACGATTTGATCGTTCCCTGGAAGACCAGTAGTAGTTTCCGATGCACATCCGGAGGCATTCTGTAATCAGTGGACTATCAGAGTGTTGATGAACTACAGAAATTGCGTCGGGATTGAATACAACAGTCACCACGCGCACTTTCTTCCATGGGAGTAATGTCTCAAAGGGTCTACGCTTTAATCGTTCCCTGGAAGACCAGTAGTAGTTTCCGATGCACATCTGCTGGAATTCTGTAATCTGTGGACTTTCAGAATGTTGAACACAGAATTTGCATCTTGATTGAATACAATAGTTAACCTGCGCACTTATCTCCATGGGAGTAATGTCTCAAAAAGTCTACGCTTTGATCGTTCGCAGGAAGACCAGTATCAGTTTCCGATGCACATCAGGAGGCATTCTGTAATCTGTGGACCTTCAAAGTGTTGATGAAACATAGAAATTGCATCCTGATTGAATACAACAATCACCATGCGCACTTCCCTCCATGGGAGTAATGTCTCAAATGGGCTACGCTTTGATCGTTCCCTGGAAGACCAGTTGTAGTTTCCGTTCACATCTAGAGGCATTCTGTATCTGTGGGCAATCAGAGTGTTGATGAAACACAGAAACTGCATCGGGATTGAATACGACAATCACCATGCGCACTTTCATCCATGGGAGTAATGTCTCAAACAGTCTACGCTTTGATCGTTCCCTGGAAGACCAGTAGTAGTTTCCGATGCACATCCGGTGGCATTCTGTAATCAGTGGACTATCAGAGTGTTGATGAACTACAGAAATTAAGTCGGGATTGAATACAACAGTCACCATGCGCACTTTCCTCCATTGCAGTAATGTCTCAAACAGTCTACGCTTTGATCGTTCCCTGGAAGACCAGTAGTAGTTTCCTTGCACATCTGGAGGCATTCTGTAATCTGTGGACTTTCAGAGTGTTGATGAAACACAGAAATTTCATCGGGATTGAATACAACAGTCACCATGCGCACTTTCGTCCATTGAAGTAATGTCTCAAACAGTTTACGCTTTGATCGATGCCTGGAATACCAGCAGTTGTTTCCGATGCACATCAGGAGGCATTCTGTAATGTGTGGACTATCAGAGTGTTGATGAAACACAGAAATTGCATCGGGATTAAATACAACGGTCACCATGCGCACTTCCCTCCATGGAAGTAATGTCTTAAATAGTCTACGCTTTGATCGTTAACTGGAAGACCAGTAGTAGTTCCCGATGCACATCTGGAGGCTTTCTGTAATCTGTGGACCTTCAAAGTGTTGATGAAACACAGAAATTGCATCGGGATTGAATACAACAGTCACCATGCAAACTTTCCTCCATGGGAGTAAAGTCTCAAACAGTTCACGGTTAGATCGTTCCCTGGAAGACCAGTAGTAGTTTCCGATGCACATCAGGAGGCATTCTGTAATCAGTGGACTATCAGAGTGTTGATGAACTACAGAAATTGCATCGGGATTGAATACAACAGTCAAGATGCGCACTTTCCTCCATGGGAGTAATGTCTCAAACAGTCTACGCTTACATCGTTCCCTGGAAGACCAGTAGTAGTTTCCAATGCACTTCTGGAGGCATTCTGTAATCTGTGGACTATCAGAGTGTTGAACACAGAAAATGCATCTTGATTGAATACAACGGTTAACCTGCGCACTTTCCTAAATGGGAGTAATTTCTCAAACTGTCTACGCTTCGATCATTCCCTGGAAGACCAGTAGTAGCTTCCGATGCTCATCTGTAGGCATCCTGCAATGTGTGGACTACCAGAGTGTTGATGAAACACAGAAATTGAATCGCGATTAAATACAACAGTCACCATGCGCACTTTCTTCCGTCGGAGTAATGTCTCAAACAGTCTACGCTTTGATCGTTCCCTGGAAGAGCTGTAGTAGTTTCCGATGAACGTCTGGAGGCATTCTGTAATCTATGGACTATCAGAGTGTTGTTGAAACACAGAAATTGTATCGGGATTCAATACAGCAGTCACCATGCGCACTTTCCTCCATGGGAGTAATGTCTCAAACAGTCTACGCTTACATTGTTCCCTGTACAACCAGTAGTAGTTTCCGAAGCACATCTATAGGCATTCTGTAATCTGTGGACTATCAGAGTGTTGATGAATCACAGAAATTGCTTCGGGATTAAATACAACAGTCACCATGCTCACTTCCCTATATTTGAGTAATGTCTCAAACTGTCTACGCTTTGATCGTTCCCTGGAAGAGCAGCAGTAGTTTCCGATGCACGTCTGGAGGCATTCTGTAATCTGAGGACTATCAGAATGTTGAACACAGAAATTGCATCTTGATTAAATACAACAGTCACCATGCGCATTTATCTCCATGGGAGTAATGTCTCAAACAGGCTACGCTTTGATCGTTCCCTGGAAGACCAGTAGTAGTTTCCGGTGCACATCAGAAATTATTCTGTAATCTGTGGACCTTCAAAGTGTTGATGAAACACAGAAATTGCGTCGGGATTGAACACAACAGTCACCATGCGCACTTTCCACCATGGGAGTAATGTCTCAAACAGTTTACGCTTTGACCGTTCCCTGGAAGACCAGTAGTAGTTTCCGTTGCACATCTGGAGGCATTCTGTAATCTGTGAACTTTCAAAGTGTGGGTGAAAGAATGAAATTGGTTCGGGATTGAATACAACAGTCCCCATGCGCACTTTCCTCCATGGCAGTAATGTCTCAAACAGTCTACGCCTTGATCGTTCCCTGGAAGACCAGTAGTAGTTCCCGATCCACGTCTGGAGGCATTCTGTAATCTATGGACTATCAGAGTGTTGCTGAAACACAGAAATTTCTTCGGGATTGAGTACAACAGTCACCATGCGCACTTTCCCATATGGGAGTAATGTCTCAAACAGTTTACGCTTTGATCGTTCCCTGGAAGACCATTAGTAGTTTCCGATGCACATCTGGAGGCATTCTGTAATCTGTGGACTATCAGAGTGTTGTTGAAACACAGAAATTGCATCGGGATTGAATACAACAGCCACCGTGCGCACTTTCCTCAATGGGAGTAATGTCTCAAACAGTCTACGCTTTGATCGTTTCCTGGAAGACCAGTAGTAGTTTCCGATGCACATCTGGAGGCATTCTGTAATCTGTGGACCTTCAAAGTATTGATGAAACACAGGAATTGCATCGGGATTGAATACAACAGTCACCATGCGCAATTTCCTCAGTAGAAGTAATGTCTCAAACAGTCTACGATTTGATCGTTCCCTGGAAGACCAGTGGTAGTTTCCGATGCACATCTGGAGGCATTGTGTATTCTGTGGACTATCAGAGTGTTGATGAAACACTGAAATTGCATCGGGATTGAATACAATAATCACCATGCGCACTTTCCTCCATGGGACTAATGTCTCAAACAGTCTACGCTTTGTTCGTTCCCTGGATGTCCAGTAGTAGTTTCGGATGCACATCTGGAGGTATCCTGTAGTGTTAATGAAACGAAGCACATCTGGAGGCATTCTGCAATCTGTGGACTATCAGAGTATTGATGAAACACAGAAATTTCATCGGCATTGAATACAACAGTCACCATGCCCACTTTCCTCCGTTGGTGTAATGTCTCAAACAGTCTACGCTTTGATCGTTCCCTGGAAGACCAGTAGTAGTTTCCGATGCACATCTGGTGGCATTCAGTAATCTGGGGACTATCTGAGTGTTGATGAAGCACAGAAATTGTGTCGGGATTGTGTACAACAGTCACCATGGGCACTTTCCTCCATGGGAGTTTTGTCTCAAACAGTCTACGCTTTCATCGTTCCCTAGAAGACCAGTAGTAGTTTCCGATGCACATCTGGTTGCATTCAGTAATCTTGGGACTGTCTGGGTGTTGATGAAACACAGAAACTGCATCGGGATTGAATACAACAATCACCATGCGCACTTTCATCCATGGGAGTAATGTCTCAAACAGTCTACGCTTTGATCGTTCCCTGGTAGACCAGTAGTAGTTTCCGATGCACATCCGGTGGCATTCTGTAATCAGTGGACTATCAGAGTGTTGATGAACTACAGAAATTAAGTCGGGATTGAATACAACAGTCACCATGCGCACTTTCCTCCATGGGAGTAATGTCTGAAAGAGTCTACGCTTTGATCGTTCCCTGGAAGACCAGTAGTAGTTTCCGTGCACATCTGGAATCATTCTGTAATCTGTTGACCTTCAGAGTGTTGATAAAACACAGAAATTGCATCGGGATTCAATTCAACAGGCACCATGCGGACTTTTCTCCATGGGAGTAATGTCTCAAAGAGTCTACGCTTTTATCGTTCCCTGGAAGACCAGTAGTAGTTTCCGATGCACATCTGGAGGCATTCTGCAATCTGTGGACTATCAGAGTGTTGATGAAACACAGAAACTGCATCGGGATTGAATACAACAATCACCATGCGCACTATCCTCCGTGGGAGTAATGTCTCAAACAGTCTACGCTTTAATCGTTCCCTGGAAGACCAGTAGTAGTTTCCGTGCACATCTGGAGGCCTTCTGTAATCTGTGGACGTTCAAAGTATTGATGAAACACAGAAATTGCTTCGGGATTGAATACAACAGTAACCATGCGCACTTTCCTCCATGGGAGGAAACAGTTATCGCTCTGATAGTTGCCTGGAAGACCAGTAGTTTTTTAAATGCACATCTGGAGGCATTATGTATTCTCTGGACTATCAGAGTGTTCTTGAAACACAGAAATTGCATCGGGATTGAATACAACAGTCACCATACGCACTTTCCTCCATGGGAGTAATGTCTCAAACTGTCTACGCTTGATCGCTCCCTGGAAGACCAGTAGTAGCTTCCGATGCACATCTGGAGGCATCCTGTAATGTGTAGACTAGCAGAGTGTTGATGAAACACAGAAATTGCATCGGGATTAAATACAACAGTCACCATGCGCACTTCCCTCCATCGAAGTAATGTCTTAAATAGTCTACGCTTTGATCGTTAACTGGAAGACCAGTAGTAGTTCCCGATGCACATCTGGAGGCTTTCTGTAATCTGTGGACCTTCAAAGTGTTGATGAAACACAGAAATTGCATCGGGATTGAATACAACAGTCACCATGCGCACTTACCTTCATGGGACCAGTAGTAGATTCCGATGCACATCTGGAGGCATTCTGTAATCTGTGGCCCTTCAAAGTGTTGATGAAACACAGAAATTGATTCCGGATTTAATACAACAGTCACCATGCGCTATTTCCTCCATGGGAGTAATGTCTCAAACAGTTCACAATTAGATCGTTCCCTAGAAGACCAGTAGTAGTTTCCGATGCACATCCGGTGGCATTCTGTAGACAATGGACTATCAGAGTGTTGATGAACTACAGAAATTGCATCGGGATTGAATACAACAGTCACCATGCGCACTTTCCTCCATGGGAGTAATGTCTCAAACAGTCTACGCTTTGATCGTTCCCTGGAAGACCAGTAGTAGTTTCCGTTCACATCTGGAGGCATTCTGTATTCTTGGGACTGTCTGGGTGTTGATGAAACACAGAAACTGCATCGGGATTGAATACAACATTCACCATGCGCACTTTCCACAATGGGAGTAATGTCTCAAACAGTCAACGCTTTGCTCGTTCCCTGGAGGACCAGTAGTCGTTTCCGATGCACATCTGGAGGAATTCTGTTTTCAGTGGACTATCAGGGTGTTGATGTAACACAGAAATTGCATCGGGATTGAATGCAACAGTCACCATGCGCACTCTCCTCCATGGGAGTATTGTCTTATACAATCTACGCTTTGATCGTTCCCTGGAAGACCAGTAGTAGTTTCCGATGCATATCTGGAGGCATACTGTAATCTGTGGACCATCAGAGTTATGGTGAAACACAGAAATTGCATCAGGATTGAATACAAGAGTCACTAGGCGCACTTTCCTCAATGATAGTAATGTCTCAAACAGTCTACGCTTTGATAGTTCCCTGGAAGACCAGTAGTAGTTTCCGTTGCACATCTGGAGGCATTCTGTAATCTGTGGACGTTCAAAGTCTTGATGAAACACAGAAATTACTTCGGGATTGAATACAACAGTCATCATGCGCACTTTCCCCCATGGGAGTAATGTCTCAAACAGTTTACGCTTTGATAGTTCCCTGAAAGACCAGTAGTAGTTTCCGATGCTCATCTGGAGGCAATCTGTAATCTATGGACTATCAGAGTGTTGCTGAAACAAAGAAATTTCTTCAGGATTGAATACAACAGTCACCATGCGCACTTTCCTCCATGAGAGTAATGTCTCAAACAGTTTACGCTTTGATCGTTCCCTGGAAGACCATTAGTAGTTTCCAATGGACATCTGGAGGCATTCTGTAATCTGTGGACTATCAGAGTGCTGTTGAAACACAGAAATTGCATCGGGATTGAATACATTAGTCACCATGCGCACTTTCCTCCATGGGAGTAATGTCTCAAACAGTTTGCGCTTTGATCGTTCCCTGGAAGACCAGTAGTAGTTTCCGATGCACATCTGGAGGCATTCTGTAATATGTGAACCTTCAAAGTGTTGATGAAACACAGATATTGCATCCTGATTGAATTCGACAGTCACCATGCGCACTTTCCTACATGGGAGTAATGTCTCAAACAGGCTACGCTTTGATCGTTCCCTAGAAGGCCAGTAGTAGTTTCCGTTTACATCTGGAGGCATTCTGTATTTCTGGACAATCAGAGTGTTGATGAAACACAGAAACTGCGTCGGGATTGAATACAACAGTCACCATGATCACTTTCCTCCATTGGAGTAATGTCTCAAACAGTCAACGATTTTATCGTTCCCTGGAAGACCAGTAGTAGTTTCCGATGCACATCTGGAGGCAGTCTGTAATCTTTGTACCTTCAAAGTGTTGATGAATCACAGAAATTGTATCGGGACTGAATACAACAGTCACCATGCGCACTTTCCTCCATGGGAGTAGTGTCTCAAACAGTCTACGCTTACATCGTTCCCTGGAAGACCAGTAGTAATTTCCGATGCACTTCTGGAGGCATTCTGTAATCGGTGGAATTTCAAAGTGTTGAACACAGAAATTGCATCTTAATTGAATACAACAGTTAACCTGCGCACTTATCGTCATGGGAGTAATGTCTCAAACAGTCTAAGCTTTGATCGTTCCCAGGAAGACCAGTAGTAGTTTCCGATGCACATCAGGAGGCATTCTGTAATCTGTGGACCTTCAAAGTGTTGATGAAACACAGAAATTGCATCCTGATTGAATACAACAGTCACCATGCGCACTTTCCTACATGGGAGTAATGTCTCAAACAGGCTGCGCTTTGATCGTTCCCTGGAAGCCCAGTAGTAGTTTCCGTTCACATCTGGAGGCATTCTGTATCTGTGGACAATCAGAGTGTTGATGAATTACAGAAACTGCATCGGGATTGAATACAACAATCACCATGCGCACTTCCCTCCATGGGAGTAATGTCTTAAACAGTCTACGCTTTCATCGTTCCCTGGAAGACCAGTAGAAGTTTCCGATGCACATCTGGAGGCATTCTGTAATCTGTGGACCTTCAAAGTGTTTATGAAACACAGAAATTGCAACGGGATTGAATACAACAGTCAGCATACGCACTTTTCTCCATTGGAGTAATGTCTCAAACAGTCTACGTTTTGATTGTTCCCTGGAACACCTGTAGTAGTTTCCGATGCACATCTGGTGGCATTCTGTAATATGCGGACTATCAGAGTGCTGATGAAACACATAAATTGCATCGGGATTGAATACAACAGTCACCATGCGCACTTTCCTCCATGGGAGTAATGTCTCAAACAGTTTACGCTTTGATAGTTCCCTGAAAGACCAGTAGTAGTTTCCGATGCTCATCTGGAGGCAATCTGTAATCTATGGACTATCAGAGTGTTGCTGAAACAAAGAAATTTCTTCAGGATTGAATACAACAGGCACCATGCGCACTTTCCTCCATGAGAGTAATGTCTCAAACAGTTTACGCTTTGATCGTTCCCTGGAAGACCATTAGTAGTTTCCAATGGACATCTGGAGGCATTCTGTAATCTGTGGACTATCAGAGTGCTGTTGAAACACAGAAATTGCATCGGGATTGAATACATTAGTCACCATGCGCACTTTCCTCCATGGGAGTAATGTCTCAAACAGTTTGCGCTTTGATCGTTCCCTGGAAGACCAGTAGTAGTTTCCGATGCACATCTGGAGGCATTCTGTAATATGTGAACCTTCAAAGTGTTGATGAAACACAGATATTGCATCCTGATTGAATTCGACAGTCACCATGCGCACTTTCCTACATGGGAGTAATGTCTCAAACAGGCTACGCTTTGATCGTTCCCTAGAAGGCCAGTAGTAGTTTCCGTTTACATCTGGAGGCATTCTGTATTTCTGGACAATCAGAGTGTTGATGAAACACAGAAACTGCGTCGGGATTGAATACAACAGTCACCATGATCACTTTCCTCCATTGGAGTAATGTCTCAAACAGTCTACGAATTTATCGTTCCGTGGAAGACCAGTAGTAGTTTCCGATGCACATCTGGAGGCAGTCTGTAATCTTTGTACCTTCAAAGTGTTGATGAATCACAGAAATTGTATCGGGACTGAATACAACAGTCACCATGCGCACTTTCCTCCATGGGAGTAGTGTCTCAAACAGTCTACGCTTACATCGTTCCCTGGAAGACCAGTAGTAATTTCCGATGCACTTCTGGAGGCATTCTGTAATCGGTGGAATTTCAGAGTGTTGAACACAGAAATTGCATCTTAATTGAATACAACAGTTAACCTGCGCACTTATCGTCATGGGAGTAATGTCTCAAACAGTCTAAGCTTTGATCGTTCCCAGGAAGACCAGTAGTAGTTTCCGATGCACATCAGGAGGCATTCTGTAATCTGTGGACCTTCCAAGTGTTGATGAAACACAGAAATTGCATCCTGATTGAATACAACAGTCACCATGCGCACTTTCCTACATGGGAGTAATGTCTCAAACAGGCTGCGCTTTGATCGTTCCCTGGAAGCCCAGTAGTAGTTTCCGTTCACATCTGGAGGCATTCTGTATCTGTGGACAATCAGAGTGTTGATGAAACACAGAAACTGCATCGGGATTGAATACAACAATCACCATGCGCACTTCCCTCCATGGGAGTAATGTCTTAAACAGTCTACGCTTTCATCGTTCCCTGGAAGACCAGTAGAAGTTTCCGATGCACATCTGGAGGCATTCTGTAATCTGTGGACCTTCAAAGTGTTGATGAAACACAGAAATTGCAACGGGATTGAATACAACAGTCAGCATACGCACTTTTCTCCATTGGAGTAATGTCTCAAACAGTCTACGCTTTGATCGTTCCCTGGAAGACCAGTAGTAGTTTCCGATGGACATCTGGAGGCATTCTGTAATCTGTTGACCTTCAGAGTGTTGATAAAACACAGAAATTGCATCGGGATTCAATTCAACAGGCACCATGCGGACTTTTCTCCATGGGAGTAATGTCTCAAACAGTCTACGTTTTTATCGTTCCCTGGAAGACCAGTAGTAGTTTCCGATGCACATCTGGTGGCATTCTGTAATCTGTAAACCTTCAAAGTGTTGATGAACACAGAAATTGCCTCGAGATTGAATACAACAGTCACCATGCGCACTTTCCTCTGTGGGAGTTATGTCTCAAACAGTCTACGCTTTGATCGTTCCCTGTAAGACCAGTAGTAGCTTCCGATGCACATCTGGAGGCATTCTGTAATCTGTGGACTATCAGAGTGTTGTTGAAACACAGAAATTGCATCGGGATTGAATACAACAGTCACAACGCTCACTCTCCTCCATGGGAGTAATGTCTCAAACAGTTTACGCTTTGATCGTTCATTGGAAGACCAGTAGTAGATTCCGATGCACATCTGGGGGCATTCTGTATCTGTGGACAATCAGAGTGTTGATGAAACACAGAAACTGCATCGGGATTGAAAACTACAGCCACCATGCGCACTTTCCTCCATGGGAGTAATGTCTCAAACTGTCATCGCTTTGATCGTTTCCTGAAGACCAGTAGTAGTTTGTGATGCACATCTATTGGACTTCTGTAATCAGTGGACTATCAGAGTGTTGATGATACACAGAAATTGCATCGGGATTTAATACAACAGTCACCATGGGCACTTTCCTCCATGGGATTAATGTCTCAAACAGTCTACGCTATGATCGTTCCCTGGAAGACAAGTTGTAGTTTCCGATGCACGTCTAGAGGCATTCTGTAATCTGTGGACGTTCAAAGTGTAGATGAAACACAGAAATTTCATCGTGATTGAATACAACAGTGACCATGCGCACTTTCCTCCATGGGAGTAATGTCTCAAACAGTCTACGTTTACATCGTTCCATGGAAGAGGTAGTAGTTTCCGATGTACATCTGGAGGCTTTCTGTAATCTGTGGACCTTCAAAGTGTTGATGAAAAACAGAAATTGCATCGGTATTGAATACAACAGTCACCATGCACACTTCCCTCCATTGGAGTAATGTCTCCAGCAGTCTACGCTTTGATCGTTAACTGGAAGACCAGTAGTAGTTTCCGATGCACATCTGGAGGCATTCTGTAATCTGTGGACTTTCAAAGTGTTGATGAAACACAGAAATTGCATCGGGATTGAATACAACAGTCACCATGCGGACTTTCCTCCATGGGAGTAATGTCTCAAACAGTCTACGCTATGATCGTTCCCTGGAAGACTAGTACTAGCTTCCGATGCACATCTGGAGGCATTCTGTAATCTGTGGACTATCAGAGTGTTGTTGAAACACAGAAATTGCATCGGGATTGAATACAACAGCCACCATGCGCACTTTCCTCCATGGGAGTGATGTCTCAAACTGTCATCGCTTTGATCGTTCCCTGAAGAGCAGTGGTAGTTTCTGATGCACATCTGTATTACTTCTGTAATCAGTTTAATATCAGAGTATTGATGAAACACAGAAATTGCGTCGGTGTTGAATACAACAGTCACCATGCCCACTTTCCTCCATAGGAGTAATGTCTCAAGCACTCTACGCTTTGGTCGTTCCCTGGAAGACCAGTAGTAGTTTCCGTTGCACATCAGGAGGCATTCTGTAATCTGTGGACTATCAGAGTGTTGATAAAACACAGAAATTGCATCGGGATTGAATACAACAGTAACCATGCGCACTTTCCTCCATGGGAGTAATTTTTCAAACAGTTTACACTTTGATCGTTCTCTGGAAGACCAGTAGTAGTTTCCGATGCACGTCTGGAGGCATTCTGTAGTCTGTGGACTATCAGAGTGTTGATGAAACACAGAAATTGCATCAGGAGTGAATACAACAGTCACCATGAGCTTTTTCCTCCATGGGAGTAATGTCTCAAACAGTCTACGCTATGATCGTTCCCTGGAAGACCAGTAGTAGTTTCCTATGCACATCTGGAGGCATTCTGTAATCTGTGGACTTTCAAAGTGTTGATGAAACACAGAAATTGCATCGGGATTGAATACAACAGTCACCATGCGGACTTTCCTCCATGGAGTAATGTCTCAAACAGTCTACGCTATGATCGTTCCCTGGAAGACTAGTACTAGCTTCCGATGTACATCTGGAGGCATTCTGTAATCTGCGGACCTACAAAGAGTTGATGAAACACAGAAATTGCATCGGTATTGAATACAACAGCCACCATGCGCACTTTCCTCCATGGGAGTAATGTCTCAAGCAGTCTACGCTTTGATCGTTCCCTGGAAGACCAGTAGTAGTTTCCTTTGCACATCTGGAGGCATTCTGTAATCTGTGGACTTTCAAAGTGTTGATGAAACACAGAAATTGCATCGGGATTGAATACAACAGTCACCATGCGGACTTTCCTCCATGGGAGTAATGACTCAAACAGTCTACGCTATGATCGTTCTCTGGAAGACTAGTACTAGCTTCCGATGCACATCTCGAGGCATTCTGTAATCTGTGGACTATCATAGTGTTGTTGAAACACAGAAATTGCATCGGGATTGAATACAACAGCCACCATGCGCACTTCCCTCCATGGGAGTGATGTCTCAAACTGTCATCGCTTTGATCGTTCCCTCAAGACCAGTGGTAGTTTCCGATGCACATCTGGAGGACTTCTGTAATCAGTGGACTATCAGAGTATTGATGAAACACAGATATTGCATCGGGATTGAATACAACAGTCACCATGCGCACTTTCCTCCACGGGAGTAATGTCTCAAACAGTCTACGCTTTGATCGTTCCCTAGAAGACCAGTAGTAGTTTCCGATGCACATCTGGAGGCATTCTGTAATCTGTGGACTATCAGAGTGTTGTTGAAACACAGAAATTGCATCGCTATTGAATACAACAGTCACCATGCCCACTCTCCTCCATAGGAGTAATGTCTCAAGCAGTCTACGCTTTGGTCGTTCCCTGGAAGACCAGTAGTAGTTTCCGTTGCACATCTGGAGGCATTCTGTAATCTGTGGACTATCAGAGTGTTGTTGAAACACAGAAATTGCATCGGGATTGAATACAGCAGTCACCATGGGCACTTTCCTCCTTGGGAGTAATGTCTCAAACAGTCTACGCTTTGGTCGTTCGTTGGAAGACCAGTAGTAGTTTCCAATGCACATCTGGAGGCATTCTGTAATCTGTGGACTATCAGAGTGTTGATGAAACACAGAAATTGCATCGGGATTGAATACAACAATCACCATGAGCTTTTTCCCCCATGGGAGTAATGTCTCAAACACTCTACGCTTTGATCGTTCCCTGGAAGGCCAGTTGTAGATTAAGATGCACATCTGGAGGCATTCTGTAATCTGTGGTCTATCAGAGTGTTGATAAAACACAGAAATTTCATCGGTATTGAATAGGACATTAACCATGCGCACTTTCCTCCATGGGAGTAATTTTTCAAACAGTTTACACTTTGATCGTTCCCTGGAAGACCAGTAGCAGATTCCGATGCACATCTGGGGGCATTCTATAATCTGTGGACAATCAGAGTGTTGATGAAATACAGAAATTGCATCGGGATTGAATACAACAGTCACCATGCGCACTTACCTCCATGGGAGTAATGTCTCAAACAGTCAACCCTTTGATCGTTCCCTGGAAGACCAGTAGCAGCTTCCGATGCTCATCTGGAGGCATTCTGTAATCTGTGGACTGTCAGAGTGTTGTTGATACACAGAAATTGCATCGGGAATGAATACAGCAGTCACAGTGGACACTTTCCTCCTTCGGAGTAATGTCACAAACAGACAACGCTTTGATCGTTCCCTGGAAGACCAGTAGTAGCTTCCGATGCTCATCTGGAGGCATTCTGTAATCTGTGGACTATCAGAGTGTTGTTGAAACACAGAAATTGCATCGGGAATGAATACAGCAATCACCATGGGCACTTTCCTCCTTGGGAGTAATGTCACAAACAGTCTACGCTTTGATCGTTCTCTGGAAGACCAGTAGTAGCTTCCGATGCACGTCTGGAGGCATTCTGTAATCTGTGGACTATCAGAGTGTAGATGAAACACAGAAATTGCATCAGGAGTGAATACAACAGTCACCATGAGATTTTTACTCCATGGGAGTAATGTCTCAAACAGTCTAAGCTTTGATCGTTCCCTGGAAGGCCAGTAGTAGTTTCCGATGCACATCTGGAGGCATTCTGTAATCTGTGGATTTCAACTTGTTGATGAAACACAGAAATTGCATCGGGATTGAATACAACAATCACAATGCGCACTTTCCTCCATGGGAGGAATGTCTCAAACAGTTTACGCTTTGATCGTTCAATGGAAGACCAGTAGTAGATTCCGATGAACATCTGGAGGCATTCTATAATCTGTGGACAATCAGAGTGTTGATGAAACACAGAAATTGCATCGAGATTGAATACAAGAGTCCCCATGCGCACTTTCTTGCATGGGAGTAATGTCTCAAACAGTCTACGTTGACATCGTTCCCTGGAAGAGAAGTAATAGTTTCCGATGTACATCTGGAGGCATTCTGTAATCTGTGGACTATCAGAGTGTTGTTGAAACACAGAATTGCATCGGGATTGAATACAACAGTCCCCATGCGCACTTTCCTCCATGAGAGTAATGTCTCAAGCATTCTACGCTTTGATCGTTCTCTGGAAGACCAGTAGTAGTTTCCTATGCACATCTGGAGGCATTCTGCAATCTGTGGACTTTCAAAGTGTTGATGAAACACAGAAATTGCATCGGGATTGAATACAACAGTCACCATGCGGGCTTTCCTCCATGGGAGTAATGTCTCAAACAGTCTACGCTATGATCGTTCCCTGGAAGACTAGTTCTAGCTTCCGATGCACATCTGGAGGCATTCTGTAATCTGCGGTCCTTTAAAGAGTTGATGAAACACAGAAATTGCATCGGTATTGAATACAACAGCCTCCATGCGCACTTTCCTCCATGGGAGTAATGTCTCAAGCAGTCTACGCTTTGATCGTTAACTGGAAGACCAGTAGTAGTTTCCTATGCACATCTGGAGGCATTCTGTAATCTGTGGACTTTCAAAGTGTTGAAGAAACACAGAAATTACATCGGGATTGAATACAACAGTCACCATGCGTACTTTCCTCCATGGGAGTGATGTCTCAAACTGTCATCGCTTTGATCGTTCCCTGAAGACCAGTGGTAGTTTCCGATGCACATCTGGAGGACTTCTGTAATCAGTGGACTGTCAGAGTATTGATGAAACACACAAATTGCATCGGGATTGAATAGAACATTCACCATGCGCACTTTCCTCCACGGGAGTAAAGTCTCAAACAGTCTACGCTTTGATTGTTCCCTAGAAGACCAGTAGTAGTTTCCGATGCACATCTGGAGGCATTCTGTAATCTGTGGACTATCAGAGTGTTGTTGAAACACAGAATTGCATCGGGATTGAATACAACAGTCCCCATGCGCACTTTCCTCCATGAGAGTAATGTCTCAAGCATTCTACGCTTTGATCGTTCTCTGGAAGACCAGTAGTAGTTTCCTATGCACATCTGGAGGCATTCTGTAATCTGTGGACTTTCAAAGTGTTGATGAAACACAGAAATTGCATCGGGATTGCATACAACAGTCACCATGCGGACTTTCCTCCATGGGAGTAATGTCTCAAACAGTCTACGCTATGATCGTTCCCTGGAAGACTAGTACTAGCTTCCGATGCACATCTGGAGGCATTCTGTAATCTGCAGACCTTCAAAGTGTTGATGAAACACAGAAATTGCATCGGTATTGAATACAACAGCCACCATGCGCACTTTCCTCCATGGGAGTAATGTCTCAAGCAGTCTACGCTTTGATCGTTAACTGGAAGACCAGTAGTAGTTTCAGATGCACATCTGGAGGCATTCTGTAATCTGTGGACTCTCAAAGTGTTGATGAAACACAGAAATTACATCGGGATTGAATACAACAGTCACCATGCGGACTTTCCTCCATGGGAGTAATGTCTCAAACAGTCTACGCTATGATCGTTCTCTGGAAGACTAGTACTAGCTTCCGAAGCACATCAGGAGGCATTCTGTAATCTGTGGACTATCAGAGTGTTGTTGAAACACAGAAAGTGCATCGGGATTGAATACAACAGAAACCATGCGCACTTCCCTCCATGGGAGTGATGTCTCAAACTGTCATCACTTTGATCGTTCCCTGAAGACCAGTGGTAGTTTCCGATGCACATCTGGAGGACTTCTGTAATCAGTGGACTATCAGAGTATTGATGAAACACAGAAATTGCATCGGGATTGAATACAACAGTCACCATGCGCACTTTCCTCCACGGGAGTAAAGTCTCAAACAGTCTACGCTTTGATCGTTCCCTAGAAGACCAGTAGTAGTTTCCGATGCACATCTGGAGGCATTCTGTAATCTGTGGACTATCAGAGTGTTGTTGAAACACAGAAATTGCATCGGGACTGAATACAGCAGTCACCATGGGCACTTTTCTCCTTGGGAGTAATGTCTCAAACAGTCTACGCTTTGGTCGTTCCCTGGAAGACCAGTAGTAGTTTAAAATGCACATCTGGAGGCATTCTGTAATCTGTGGACAATCTGAGTGTTGATGAAACACAGAAATTGCATCGGGATTGAATACAACAATCACCATGAACTTTTTCCCCCATGGGAGTAATGTCTCAAACACTCTACGCTTTGATCGTTCCCTGGAAGGCCAGTTGTAGATTAAGATGCACATCTGGAGACATTCTGTAATCTGTGGACTATCAGAGTGTTGATAAAACACAGAAATTTCATCGGTATTGAATACAACATTAACCATGCGCACTTTCCTCCATGGGAGTAATTTTTCAAACTGTTTACACTTTGATCGTTCCCTGGAAGACCAGTAGCAGATTCCGATTCACATCTGGGGGCATTCTATAATCTGTGGACAATCAGAGTGTTGATGAAACACAGAAATTGCATCGGGATTGAATACAACAGTCACCATGCGCACTTACCTCCATGGGAGTAATGTCTCAAATAGTCAACCCTTTGATCGTTCCCTGGAAGACCAGTAGCAGCTTCCGATGCTCATCTGGAGGCATTCTGTAATCTGTGGACTATCAGAGTGTTGTTGAAACACAGATATTGCATCGGGAATGAATACAGCAGTCACCATGGGCACTTTCCTGCTTGGGAGTAATGTCACAAACAGTCTACGCTTTGATCGTTCTCTGGAAGAACAGTAGTAGTTTCCGAGGCACGTCTGGAGGCATTCTGTAATCTGTGGACTATGAGAGTGTTGATGAAACACAGAAATTGCATCAGGAGTGAATACAACAGTCACCATGAGCTTTTTCCTCCATGGAAGTAATGTCTCAAACACTCTACGCTTTGATCGTTCCCTGGAAGGCCAGTTGTAGATTAAGATGCACATCTGGAGGCATTCTGTAATCTGTGGAGTATCAGAGTGTTGATGAAACACAGATATTGCATCGGGATTGAATACAACAATCACAATGCGCACTTTCCTCCATGGGAGTAATGACTCAAACTGTTTACGCTTTGATCGTTCAATGGAATACTAGTAGTAGATTCCGATGCACATCTGGGGCATTCTATAATCTGTGGACAATCAGAGTGTTGATGAAACACAGAAATTTCATCGGGATTGAATACAAGAGTCACCATGCGCACATTCCTCCATGGGAGTAATGTCTCAAACGGTCTACGCTATGATCGTTCCCTGGAAGACCAGTAGTATTTTCCGATGCATATCTGGAGGCATTCTGTAATCTGTGGACGTTCAAAGTGTAGATGAAACACAGATATTGTATCGGGATTGAATACAACAGTCACCATGCGGACTTTCCTCCATGGGAGTAATGTCTCAAACACTCTACGTTTTGATCGTTCCCTGGAAGACAAGTAGTAGTTTCCGTTGCACATCTGGAGGAATTCTGTAATTAGTGGACGTTCAAAGTGTTGATGAAACACAGAAATAACATCGGGATTGAATAAACAGTCACCATGCGCACTTACCTCCATGGTAGTAATGTCCCAAACAGTCAACGCTTTGATCGTTCCCTGGAAGACCAGTAGCAGATTCCGATGCACATCTGGGGAATTCTATAATCTGTGGACAATCAGAGTGTTGATGAAACACAGAAATTGCATCGGGATTGAATACAAGAGTCACCATGCGCACTTTCCTCCATGGGAGTAATGTCTCAAACTGTCTACGCTTTGGTCGTTCCCTGGAAGACCAGTTGTAGATTAAGATGCACATCTGGAGGCATTCTGTAATCTGTGGACTATCAGAGTGTTGTTGAAACACAGACATTGCATCGGGAATGAATACAGCAGTCACCATGGGCACTTTCCTCCTTGGGAGTAATGTCTCAAACTGTCTACGCTTTGGTCGTTCCCTGGAAGACCAGTTGTAGATTAAGATGCACATCTGGAGGCATTCTGTAATCTGTGGACTATCAGAGTGTTGATAAAACCCAGACATTGCATCGGGATTGAATACAACAGTAACCATGCGCACTTTCCTCAATGTGAGTAATTTTTCAAACAGTTTACACTTTGATCGTTCCATGGAAGTCCAGTAGCAGATTCCGATGCACATCTGGGGGCATTCTATAATCTGTGGACAATCAGAGTGTTGATGAAACACAGAAATTGCATCGGGATTAAATACAGCAGTCACCATACGCACTTTCCTTCATGGGAGTAATGTCTCAAACAGTCTACGTTTTGATCGTTCCCTGGAAGACAAGTAGTAGTTTCCGTTGCACATCTGGAGTCATTCTGTAATTAGTGGACGTTCAAAGTGTTGATTAAACACTGAAATTGCATCGGGATTGAATACAACAGTCACCATGCGTACTTTCCTCCATGGGAGTAATGTCTCAAACAGTCCACGCTATGATCGTTCCCTGGAAGACTAGTACTAGCTTCCGATGCACATCTGGAAGCATTCAGTAATCTGTGGACTATCAGAGTGTTGTTGAAACACAGAAATTGCATCGGGATTGAATACAACAGCCACCATGCGCACTTTCCTATATGGGAGTAATGTCTCAAACTATCATCGCTTTGATCGTTTCCTGAAGACCAGTGGTAGTTTCCGATGCATATCTGGAGGACTTCTGTAATCAGTTGACTATCAGAGTGCTGATGAAACACAGAAATTGCATCGGGATTGAATACAACAGTCACCATGCGGACTTTCCTCCATGGGAGTGATGTCTCAAACTGTCATCGCTTTGATCGTTCCCTGAAGACCAGTGGTAGTTTCCGATGCACATCTGGAGGACTTCTGTAATCAGTGGACTGTCAGAGTATTGATGAAACACACAAATTGCATCGGGATTGAATGGAACATTCACCATGCGCACTTTCCTCCACGGGAGTAAAGTCTCAAACAGTCTACGCTTTGATTGTTCCCTAGAAGACCAGTAGTAGTTTCCGATGCACATCTGGAGGCATTCTGTAATCTGTGGACTATCAGAGTGTTGTTGAAACACAGAATTGCATCGGGATTGAATACAACAGTCCCCATGCGCACTTTCCTCCATGAGAGTAATGTCTCAAGCATTCTACGCTTTGATCGTTCTCTGGAAGACCAGTAGTAGTTTCCTATGCACATCTGGAGGCATTCTGTAATCTGTGGACTTTCAAAGTGTTGATGAAACACAGAAATTGCATCGGGATTGCTTACAACAGTCACCATGCGGACTTTCCTCCATGGGAGTAATGTCTCAAACAGTCTACGCTATGATCGTTCCCTGGAAGACTAGTACTAGCTTCCGATGCACATCTGGAGGCATTCTGTAATCTGCAGACCTTCAAAGAGTTGATGAAACACAGAAATTGCATCGGTATTGAATACAACAGCCACCATGCGCACTTTCCTCCATGGGAGTAATGTCTCAAGCAGTCTACGCTTTGATCGTTAACTGGAAGACCAGTAGTAGTTTCAGATGCACATCTGGAGGCATTCTGTAATCTGTGGACTCTCAAAGTGTTGATGAAACACAGAAATTACATCGGGATTGAATACAACAGTCACCATGCGGACTTTCCTCCATGGGAGTAATGTCTCAAACAGTCTACGCTATGATCGTTCTCTGGAAGACTAGTACTAGCTTCCGAAGCACATCTGGAGGCATTCTGTAATCTGTGGACTATCAGAGTGTTGTTGAAACACAGAATTGCATCGGGATTGAATACAACAGTCCCCATGCGCACTTTCCTCCATGAGAGTAATGTCTCAAGCATTCTACGCTTTGATCGTTCTCTGGAAGACCAGTAGTAGTTTCCTATGCACATCTGGAGGCATTCTGTAATCTGTGGACTTTCAAAGTGTTGATGAAACACAGAAATTGCATCGGGATTGCATACAACAGTCACCATGCGGACTTTCCTCCATGGGAGTAATGTCTCAAACAGTCTACGCTATGATCGTTCCCTGGAAGACTAGTACTAGCTTCCGATGCACATCTGGAGGCATTCTGTAATCTGCAGACCTTCAAAGAGTTGATGAAACACAGAAATTGCATCGGTATTGAATACAACAGCCACCATGCGCACTTTCCTCCATGGGAGTAATGTCTCAAGCAGTCTACGCTTTGATCGTTAACTGGAAGACCAGTAGTAGTTTCAGATGCACATCTGGAGGCATTCTGTAATCTGTGGACTCTCAAAGTGTTGATGAAACACAGAAATTACATCGGTATTGAATACAACAGCCACCATGCGCACTTCCCTCCATGGGAGTGATGTCTCAAACTGTCATCACTTTGATCGTTCCCTGAAGACCAGTGGTAGTTTCCGATGCACATCTGGAGGACTTCTGTAATCAGTGGACTATCAGAGTATTGATGAAACACAGAAATTGCATCGGGATTGAATACAACAGTCACCATGCGCACTTTCCTCCACGGGAGTAAAGTCTCAAACAGTCTACGCTTTGATCGTTCCCTAGAAGACCAGTAGTAGTTTCCGATGCACATCTGGAGGCATTCTGTAATCTGTGGACTATCAGAGTGTTGTTGAAACACAGAAATTGCATCGGGACTGAATACAGCAGTCACCATGGGCACTTTTCTCCTTGGGAGTAATGTCTCAAACAGTCTACGCTTTGGTCGTTCCCTGGAAGACCAGTAGTAGTTTAAAATGCACATCTGGAGGCATTCTGTAATCTGTGGACAATCTGAGTGTTGATGAAACACAGAAATTGCATCGGGATTGAATACAACAATCACCATGAACTTTTTCCCCCATGGGAGTAATGTCTCAAACACTCTACGCTTTGATCGTTCCCTGGAAGGCCAGTTGTAGATTAAGATGCACATCTGGAGACATTCTGTAATCTGTGGACTATCAGAGTGTTGATAAAACACAGAAATTTCATCGGTATTGAATACAACATTAACCATGCGCACTTTCCTCCATGGGAGTAATTTTTCAAACTGTTTACACTTTGATCGTTCCCTGGAAGACCAGTAGCAGATTCCGATTCACATCTGGGGGCATTCTATAATCTGTGGACAATCAGAGTGTTGATGAAACACAGAAATTGCATCGGGATTGAATACAACAGTCACCATGCGCACTTACCTCCATGGGAGTAATGTCTCAAATAGTCAACCCTTTGATCGTTCCCTGGAAGACCAGTAGCAGCTTCCGATGCTCATCTGGAGGCATTCTGTAATCTGTGGACTATCAGAGTGTTGTTGAAACACAGATATTGCATCGGGAATGAATACAGCAGTCACCATGGGCACTTTCCTGCTTGGGAGTAATGTCACAAACAGTCTACGCTTTGATCGTTCTCTGGAAGAACAGTAGTAGTTTCCGATGCACGTCTGGAGGCATTCTGTAATCTGTGGACTATGAGAGTGTTGATGAAACACAGAAATTGCATCAGGAGTGAATACAACAGTCACCATGAGCTTTTTCCTCCATGGAAGTAATGTCTCAAACACTCTACGCTTTGATCGTTCCCTGGAAGGCCAGTTGTAGATTAAGATGCACATCTGGAGGCATTCTGTAATCTGTGGAGTATCAGAGTGTTGATGAAACACAGATATTGCATCGGGATTGAATACAACAGTCACCATGCGGACTTTCCTCCATGGGAGTAATGTCTCAAACACTCTACGTTTTGATCGTTCCCTGGAAGACAAGTAGTAGTTTCCGTTGCACATCTGGAGGAATTCTGTAATTAGTGGACGTTCAAAGTGTTGATGAAACACAGAAATAACATCGGGATTGAATAAACAGTCACCATGCGCACTTACCTCCATGGGAGTAATGTCTCAAACAGTCTACGCTTTGACCGTTCCCTGGAAGACCAGTAGTAGTTTCCGATGCAGATATGGAGGCGTTCTGTAATCTGTGGACTATCAGAGTGTTGTTGAAACACATAATTTGCATCGGTATTGAATACAACAGACACCATGCCCACTTTCCTCCATAGGAGTAATGTCTCAAGCAGTCTACGCTTTGGTCGTTCCCTGGAAGATCAGTAGTAGTTTCCGTTGCACATCTGGAGGCATTCTGTAATCTGTGGACTATCAGAGTGTTGTTGAAACACAGACATTGCATCGGGAATGAATACAGCAGTCACCATGGGCACTTTCCTCCTTGGGAGTAATGTCTCAAACTGTCTACGCTTTGGTCGTTCCCTGGAAGACCAGTTGTAGATTAAGATGCACATCTGGAGGCATTCTGTAATCTGTGGACTATCAGAGTGTTGATAAAACCCAGACATTGCATCGGGATTGAATACAACAGTAACCATGCGCACTTTCCTCAATGTGAGTAATTTTTCAAACAGTTTACACTTTGATCGTTCCATGGAAGTCCAGTAGCAGATTCCGATGCACATCTGGGGGCATTCTATAATCTGTGGACAATCAGAGTGTTGATGAAACACAGAAATTGCATCGGGATTAAATACAGCAGTCACCATACGCACTTTCCTTCATGGGAGTAATGTCTCAAACAGTCTACGTTTTGATCGTTCCCTGGAAGACAAGTAGTAGTTTCCGTTGCACATCTGGAGTCATTCTGTAATTAGTGGACGTTCAAAGTGTTGATTAAACACTGAAATTGCATCGGGATTGAATACAACAGTCACCATGCGTACTTTCCTCCATGGGAGTAATGTCTCAAACAGTCCACGCTATGATCGTTCCCTGGAAGACTAGTACTAGCTTCCGATGCACATCTGGAGGCATTCAGTAATCTGTGGACTATCAGAGTGTTGTTGAAACACAGAAATTGCATCGGGATTGAATACAACAGCCACCATGCGCACTTTCCTATATGGGAGTAATGTCTCAAACTATCATCGCTTTGATCGTTTCCTGAAGACCAGTGGTAGTTTCCGATGCATATCTGGAGGACTTCTGTAATCAGTTGACTATCAGAGTGCTGATGAAACACAGAAATTGCATCGGGATTTAATACAACAGTCACCATGCGGTCTTTCCTCCATGGGAGTAATGTCTCAAACAGTCTACGCTTTGATCGTTCTCTGGAAGACCAGTAGTAGTTACCGATGCACATCTGGAGGCTTTCTGTAATCTGTGGACTATCAGAGTGTTGTTGAAACACAGAAATTACATCGGGATTGAATACAACAGTCACCATGCGGACTTTCCTCCATAGGAGTAATGTCTCAAGCTGTCTACGCTTTGGTCGTTCACTGGAAGACCAGTAGTAGTTTCCGTTGCATTCTGTAATCTGTGGACTATCAGAGTGTTGTTGAAACACAGAAATTGCATCGGGTTTGAATACAGCAGTCACCATGGGCACTTTCCTCCTTGTGAGTAATGTCTCAAACAGTCTACGCTTTGGTCGTTCCCTGGAAGACCAGTAGTAGTTTCCAATGCACATCTGGAGGCATTCTGTAATCTGTGGACAATCTGAGTGTTGATGAAACACAGAAATTGCATCGGGATTGAATACAACAGTCACCGTACGCACTTTCCTCCATGGGAGTAATGTCTCAAACACTCTACGTTTTGATCGTTCCCTGGAAGACAAGTAGTAGTTTCCGTTGCACATCTGGAGGAATTCTGTAATTAGTGGACGTTCAAAGTGTTGATGAAACACAGAAATAACATCGGGATTGAATAAACAGTCACCATGCGCACTTACCTCCATGGTAGTAATGTCCCAAACAGTCAACGCTTTGATCGTTCCCTGGAAGACCAGTAGCAGATTCCGATGCACATCTGGGGCATTCTATAATCTGTGGACAATCAGAGTGTTGATGAAACACAGAAATTGCATCGGGATTGAATACAAGAGTCACCATGCGCACTTTCCTCCATGGGAGTAATGTCTCAAACAGTCTACGCTTTGATCGTTCCCTGGAAGACCAGTAGTAGTTTCCGATGCAGATCTGGAGGCGTTCTGTAATCTGTGGACTATCAGAGTGTTGTTGAAACACATAATTTGCATCGGTATTGAATACAACAGACACCATGCCCACTTTCCTCCATAGGAGTAATGTCTCAAGCAGTCTACGCTTTGGTCGTTCCCTGGAAGACCAGTTGTAGATTAAGATGCACATCTGGAGGCATGCTGTAATCTGTGGACTATCAGAGTGTTGATAAAACCCAGACATTGCATCGGGATTGAATACAACAGTAACCATGCGCACTTTCCTCAATGTGAGTAATTTTTCAAACAGTTTACACTTTGATCGTTCCATGGAAGTCCAGTAGCAGATTCCGATGCACATCTGGGGGCATTCTATAATCTGTGGACAATCAGAGTGTTGATGAAACACAGAAATTGCATCGGGATTAAATACAGCAGTCACCATACGCACTTTCCTTCAGGGGAGTAATGTCTCAAACAGTCTACGTTTTGATCGTTCCCTGGAAGACAAGTAGTAGTTTCCGTTGCACATCTGGAGTCATTCTGTAATTAGTGGACGTTCAAAGTGTTGATTAAACACTGAAATTGCATCGGGATTGAATACAACAGTCACCATGCGTACTTTCCTCCATGGGAGTAATGTCTCAAACAGTCCACGCTATGATCGTTCCCTGGAAGACTAGTACTAGCTTCCGATGCACATCTGGAGGCATTCAGTAATCTGTGGAGTATCAGAGTGTTGTTGAAACACAGAAATTGCATCGGGATTGAATACAACAGCCACCATGCGCACTTTCCTATATGGGAGTAATGTCTCAAACTATCATCGCTTTGATCGTTTCCTGAAGACCAGTGGTAGTTTCCGATGCATATCTGGAGGACTTCTGTAATCAGTTGACTATCAGAGTGCTGATGAAACACAGAAATTGCATCGGGATTTAATACAACAGTCACCATGCGGTCTTTCCTCCATGGGAGTAATGTCTCAAACAGTCTACGCTTTGATCGTTCTCTGGAAGACCAGTAGTAGTTACCGATGCACATCTGGAGGCTTTCTGTAATCTGTGGACTATCAGAGTGTTGTTGAAACACAGAAATTACATCGGGATTGAATACAACAGTCACCATGCGGACTTTCCTCCATAGGAGTAATGTCTCAAGCTGTCTACGCTTTGGTCGTTCACTGGAAGACCAGTAGTAGTTTCCGTTGCATTCTGTAATCTGTGGACTATCAGAGTGTTGTTGAAACACAGAAATTGCATCGGGTTTGAATACAGCAGTCACCATGGGCACTTTCCTCCTTGTGAGTAATGTCTCAAACAGTCTACGCTTTGGTCGTTCCCTGGAAGACCAGTAGTAGTTTCCAATGCACATCTGGAGGCAGTCTGTAATCTGTGGACAATCTGAGTGTTGATGATACACAGAAATTGCATCGGGATTGAATACAACAATCACCATGAGCTTTTTCCCCCATGGGAGTAATGTCTCAAACACTCTACGCTTTGATCGTTCCCTGGAAGGCCAGTTGTAGATTCAGATGCACATCTGGAGGCATTCTGTAATCTGTGGACTATCAGAGAGTTGATAAAACACAGAAATTTCATCGGTATTGAATACAACATTAACCATGCGCACTTTCCTCCATGGGAGTAATTTTTCAAACAGTTTACACTTTGTTCGTTCTCTGGAAGACCAGTAGCAGATTCCGATTCACATCTGGGGGCATTCTATAATCTGTGGACAATCAGAGTGTTGATGAAACACAGAAATTGCATCAGGAGTGAATACAACAGTCACCATGAGCTTTTTCCTCCATGGGAGTAATGTCTCAAACAGTCTACGCTTTGATCGTTCCCTGGAAGACCAGTAGCAGATTCCGATGCACATCTGGGGGCATTCTATAATCTGTGGACCATCAGAGTGTTGATGAAACACAGAAATTGCATCGGGATTGAATACAACAGTCACCATACGCACTTTCCTCCATGGGAGTAATGTCTCAAACAGTCTATGCTTTGATCGTTCCCTGGAAGACCAGTAGTAGTTTCCAATGCACATCTGGAGGCATTCTGTAATCTGTGTACAATCTGAGTGTTGATGAAACACAGAAATTGCATCGGGATTGAATACAACAATCACCATGAGCTTTTTCCCCCATGGGAGTAATGTCTCAAACACTCTACGCTTTGATCGTTCCCTGGAAGGCCAGTTGTAGATTAAGATGCACATCTGGAGGCATTCTGTAATCTGTGGACTATCAGAGAGTTGATAAAACACAGAAATTTCATCGGTATTGAATACAACATTAACCATGCGCACTTTCCTCCATGGGAGTAATGTCTCAAGCAGTCTACGCTTTGGTCGTTCCCTGGAAGATCAGTAGTAGTTTCCGTTGCACATCTGGAGGCATTCTGTAATCTGTGGACTATCAGAGTGTTGTTGAAACATAGACATTGCATCGGGATTGAATACAGCAGTCACCATGGGCACTTTCCTCCTTGGGAGTAATGTCTCAAACAGTCTACGCTTTGGTCGTTCCCTGGAAGACCAGTTGTAGATTAAGATGCACATCTGGAGGCATTCTGTAATCTGTGGACTATCAGAGTGTTGATAAAACCCAGACATTGCATCGGGATTGAATACAACAGTAACCATGCGCACTTTCCTCCATGTGAGTAATTTTTCAAACAGTTTACACTTTGATCGTTCCATGGAAGACCTGTAGCAGATTCCGATGCACATCTGGGGGCATTCTATAATCTGTGGACAATCAGAGTGTTGATGAAACACAGAAATTGCATCGGGATTGAATACAGCAGTCACCATACGCACTTTCCTTCATGGGAGTAATGTCTCAAACAGTCTACGTTTTGATCGTTCCGTGGAAGACAAGTAGTAGTTTCCGTTGCACATCTGGAGTCATTCTGTAATTAGTGGACGTTCAAAGTGTTGATGAAACACAGAAATTGCATCGGGATTGAATACAACAGTCACCATGCGTACTTTCCTCCATGGGAGTAATGTCTCAAACAGTCTACGCTATGATCGTTCCCTGGAAGACTAGTACTAGCTTCCGATGCACATCTGGAGGCATTCTGTAATCTGTGGACTATCTGAGTGTTGTTGAAACACAGAAATTGCATCGGGATTGAATACAAGAGCCACCATGCGCACTTTCCTATATGGGAGTAATGTCTCAAACTATCATCGCTTTGATCGTTTCCTGAAGACCAGTGGTAGTTTCCGATGCATATCTGGAGGACTTCTGTAATCAGTTGACTATCAGAGTGCTGATGAAATACAGAAATTGCATCAAGATTGAATACAACAGTCACCATGCGGTCTTTCCTCCATGGGAGTAATGTCTCAAACAGTCTACGCTTTGATCGTTCTCTGGAAGACCAGTAGTAGTTACCGATGCACATCTGGAGGCTTTCTGTAATCTGTGGACTATCAGAGTGTTGATGAAACACAGAAATTGCATCGGGATTGAGTACAACAGTCACCATGCGCACTTTTCTCCATGGGAGTAATGTCTCAAACAGTCTACGCTTTGATCGTTCCCTGGAAGACCGGTAGCAGGTTCCGATGCACATCTGGGGGCTTTCTATAATCTGTGGACCATCAGAGTGTTGATGAAACACAGAAATTGCATCGGGATTGAATACAACAGTCACCATACGCACTTTCCTCCATGGGAGTAATGTCTCAAACAGTCTACGCTTTGGTCGTTCCCTGGAAGACCAGTTGTAGATTAAGATGCACATCTGGAGGCATTCTGTAATCTGTGGACTATCAGAGTGGTGATAAAACACAGAAATTGCATCGGGATTGAATACAACAGTAACCATGCGCACTTTCCTTAATGTGAGTAATTTTTCAAACAGTTACACTTTGATCGTTCCTGGAAGACTAGTACTAGCTTCCGATGCACATCTGGAGGCATTCTATAATCTGTGGACAATCAGAGTGTTGATGAAACACAGAAATTGCATCGGGATTGAATACAACAGCCACCATGCCCACTTTCCTCCATGGGAGTAATGTCTCAAACTATCATCGCTTTGATCGTTCCCTGAAGACCAGTGTTAGTTTCCGATGCATATCTGGAGGACTTCTGTAATCAATGGACTAACAGAGTGCTGATGAAACACAGAAATTGCATCGGGATTGAATACAACAGTCACCATGCGGACTTTCCTCCATGGGAGTAATGTCTCAAACAGTCTACGCTTTGATCGTTCCCTGGAGACCAGTAGTAGTTTCCGATTCACATCTGGAGGCACTGTGTAATCTGAGGACTATCAGACTGTTGATGAAACACAGAAATTGCATCGGGATTGAATACAACAGTCACTATGCGCACTTTCCTTCATGGGAGTAATGTCTCAAACAGTCTACCCTTTGATCGTGCATTGGAAGACCAGTAGTAGTTTCAGTTGCACATCTGGAGGCATTCTGTAATCTGTGGACGTTCAAAGTGTTGATGAAACACATAAATTGCTTCGGGATTGAATACAACAGTCACCATGCGCACTTTCCTCCATGGGAGTAATGCCTCAAACAGTCAACGCTTTGATCGTTCCCTGGAAGACCAGTAGTAGTTTCCGATGCACATCTGGAGGTATTCTGTATTCTGTGGAATATCAGAGTGTTGTTGAAACACAGAAATTGCATCGGGATTGAACACAAAAGTCACCATGCGCACTTTCTCAATGGGAGTAATGTCTCAAACTGTCTACGCTTTGATCGCTCCCTGGAAGACCAGTAGTAGTTTCCGATGTACATCTGGAGGCATCCTGTAATCTGTGGACTTTCAGAGTGTTGATGAAACACAGAAATTGCATCGGGATTGAATACAACAGTCACCATGCGAACTTTCCTCCGTGGGAGTAATGTCTCAAGCAGTCTACGCCTTGATCGTTCCCTGGAAGACCAGCAGTAGTTTCCGATGAACATCTGGAGGCACTCCGTAAACTGGGGGCTATCTGAGTGTTGATGAAACACATAAATTGCAGCGGGATTTAATACAACAGGCACCATGTGCACTTTCCTCTATGGGAGTAATGTCTCAAACAGTCTACGTTTACATTATTCCCTGGAAGAGAAGTAATAGACTCCGATGTGCATCTGGAGGCATTTTGTAATCTGTGGAAACTCAAAGTGTTGATGAAACACAGAAATTGCATCGGGATTGAATACAACAGTCACCATGCGGACTTTCCTCCATGGGAGTAATGTCTCAAACAGTCTATGCTTTGATCGTTCCCTGGAAGACCTGTAGTAGTTTCCGATTCACATTTGGAGGCACTGTGTAATCTGAGGACTATCAGACTGTTGATGAAACACAGAAATTACATCGGATTGAATACAACTGTCACCATGCGCACTTTCCTCCATGGGAGTAATGTCTCAAACAGTCTACGATTTGATCGTGCCCTGGAAGACCAGTAGTAGTTTCCGTTGCACATCTGGAGGCATTCTGTAATCTGGGACGTTCAAAGTGTTGATGAAACACAGAAATAGCTTCGGGATTGAATACAACAGTCACCATGCGGACTTTTCTCCATGGGGGTAATGTCTCAAACAGTCTACGCTTTTATCGTTCCCTGGAAGACCATTAGAAGTTTCCGACTCACATCTGGAGACATTCTGTAATCTGTGGACCTTCAAAGTGTTGTTGAAACACAGAAATTGCCTGGAGATTGAATACAACAGTCACCATGCGCACTTTCCTCCGTGGCAGTAATGTCTCAAACAGTCTACGCTTTGATCGTTCCCTGGAAGACCAGTAGTAGTTTCCGATTCACATCTGGAGGCACTGTGTAATCTGTGGACGTTCAAAGTGTTGATGAAACACAGAAATTCCATCGGGATTGAATACAACAGTCACCATGCGGACTTTTCTATATGGGGGTAATGTCTCAAGCAGTCTACGCTTTGATCGTTCCCTGGAAGACCAGTAGTAGTTTCCTATGCACATCTGGAGGCATTCTGTAATCTGTGGACTTTCAAAGTGTTGATGAAACACAGAAATTGCATCGGGATTGAATACAACAGTCACCATGCGGACTTTCCTCCATGGGAGTAATGTCTCAAACAGTCTACGCATTGATCGTTCCCTGGAAGACCAGTAGTAGTTTCCGATTCACATCTGGAGGCACTGTGTAATCTGAGGACTATCAGACTGTTGATGAATCACAGAAATTGCATCGGGATTGAATACAACAGTCACTATGCGCACTTTCCTTCATGGGAGTAATGTCTCAAACAGTCTAAACTTTGATCGTGCATTGGAAGACCAGTAGTAGTTTCAGTTGCACATCTGGAGGCATTCTGTAATCTGTGGACGTTCAAAGTGTTGATGAAACACATAAATTGCTTCGGGATTGAATACAACAGTCACCATGCGCACTTTCCTCCATGGGAGTAATGTCTCAAACAGTCAACGCTTTGATCGTTCCCTGGAAGACCAGTAGTAGTTTCCGATGCACATCTGGAGGTATTCTGTATTCTGTGGACTATCAGAGTGTTGTTGAAACACAGAAATTGCATCGGGATTGAATACAAAAGTCACCATGCGCACTTTCTCAATGGGAGTAATGTCTCAAACTGTCTACGCTTTGTTCGCTCCCTGGAAGACCAGTAGTAGTTTCCGATGTACATCTGGAGGCATCCTGTAATCTGTGGACTTTCAGAGTGTTGATGAAACACAGAAATTGCATCGGGATTGAATACAACAGTCACCATGCGAACTTTCCTCCGTGGGAGTAATGTCTCAAGCAGTCTACGCCTTGATCGTTCCCTGGAAGATCAGCAGTAGTTTCCGATGAACATCTGGAGGCACTCCGTAAACTGGGGGCTATCTGAGTGTTGATGAAACACATAAATTGCAGGGGGATTTAATACAACAGGCACCATGTGCACTTTCCTCTATGGGAGTAATGTCTCAAACAGTCTACGTTTACATCATTCCCTGGAAGAGAAGTAATAGACTCCGATGTACATCTGGAGGCATTCTGTAATCTGTGGAAACTCAAAGTGTTGATGAAACACAGAAATTGCATCGGGATTGAATACAACAGTCACCATGCGGACTTTCCTCCATGGGAGTAATGTCTCAAACAGTCTACGCTTTGATCGTTCCCTGGAAGACCTGTAGTAGTTTCCGATTCACATCTGGAGGCACTGTGTAATCTGAGGACTATCAGACTGTTGATGAAACACAGAAATTACATCGGATTGAATACAACAGTCACCATGCGCACTTTCCTTCATGGGAGTAATGTCTCAAACAGTCTACGATTTGATCGTGCCCTGGAAGACCAGTAGTAGTTTCCGTTGCACATCTGGAGGCATTCTATAATCTGTGGACGTTCAAAGTGTTGATGAAACACAGAAATAGCTTCGGGATTGAATACAACAGTCACCATGCGCACTTTCCTCCATGGGAGTAATGTCTCAAACAGTCAACGCTTTGATCGTTCACTGGAAGACCAGTGGTAGTTTCCGATGCACATCTGGAGGTATTCTGGAATCTGTGGACTATCGGAGTGTTGCTGAAACAGAGAAATTGCATCGGGATTGAATACAACAGTCACCATGCGCACTTTCCTCAATGGGAGTAATGTCTCAAACTGTCTACGGTTTGATCGTTCCCTGGAAGACCAGTAGTAGTTTCCGATGTACATCTGGAGGCATCGTGTAATCTGTTGACTATCAGAGTGTTGATCAAACACAGAAATTGCATCGGGATTGAATACAACAGTCACCATGCGAACTTTCCTCCGTGGGAGTGATGTCTCAAGCAGTCTACGCCTTGATCGTTCCCTGGAAGACCAACAGTAGTTTCCGATGAACATCTGGAGGCATTCCGAAATCTGGGGGCTATCTGAGTGTTGATGAAACACATAAATTGCATCGGGATTGAATACAACAGTCACCATGCGCACTTTCCTGCATGGGAGTAATGTCTCTAACAGTCTACGCCATGATCGTTTCCTTGAAGACCAGTAGTAGTTTACGATGCACATCTGGAGGCTTTCTGTAATCTGTGTACTAACTGAGTGTTGATGAAACACAGAAATTGCATCTTGATTGAATACAACAGTCACCATGCGCACCTTCCTCCATGGTAGTAATGTCACAAACAGTCTACGCTTTGATCGTTCCCTGGAAGACCAGTATTAGTTTCCGATTCACATCTGGAGGCACTCTGAAATGTGTGGACTAACAGACTGTTGATGAAACAGAGAAATTGCATCGGATTGAATACAACAGTCACCATGCGCACTTTCCTCCATGGGTGTATTGTCTCAAACAGTCTACGCTTTGATGGTTCCCTGGAAGACCAGTAGTAGTTTCCGATGCACATCTGGAGGCATTCTGTAATCTGTGGACCATCAGAGTGTTGTTGAAACACAGAAATTGCATCGGGATTGAATACAAAAATCACTATGTGCACATTCCTCAATGGGAGTAATGTCTCAAACAGTCTACGCTTTGATTGTTCCCTGGAAGACCAGTAGTTGTTTCCGATGCACATCTGGGGGCATTCTATAACCTGTGGAGAATCAGAGTGTCGTTGAAACACAGAAATTGCATCGGGATTGAATACAACAGTCACTATGCGCACTTTCCTTCATGGGAGTAATGTCTCAAACAGTCTACGCTTTGATCGTGCCCTGGAAGACCAGTAGTAGTTTCCGTTGCACATCTGGAGGCATTCTGTAATCTGTGGACGTTCAAAGTGTTGATGAAACACAGAAATTGCATCGGGAATGATTACAACAGTCACCATGCGCACTTTCCTCCATGGGAGTAATGTCTCAAACAGTCTACGATTAGATCGTTCCCTGGATGACCAGTAGTAGTTTCCGATTTACATCTGGAGGCATTCTGTAATCTGTGGACAATAAGAGTGTTGTTGAAACACAGAAATTGCATCGGGATTGAATACAACAGTCACCATGCGGACTTTCCTGCATGGGAGTAATGTCTCAAACAGTCTACGATTTGATCGTTCCCTGGAAGACCCGTAGTAGTTTCCGATTCACATCTGGAGGCACTGTGAAATCTGAGGATTATCAGACTGTTGATGAAACACAGAAATTACATCGGGATTGAATACAACAGTCACCATGCGCACTTTCCTCCATGTTAGTAATGTCTCAAACAGTCTACGCTTTGATCGTGCCCTGGAAGACCAGTAGTAGTTTCCGTTGCACATCTGGAGGCATTCTGTAATCTGTGGACGTTCAAAGTGTTGATGAAACACAGAAATTGCATCGGGATTGATTACAACAGTCACCATGCGCACTTTCCTCCATGGGAGTAATGTCTCAAACAGTCTACGCTTTGATCGTTCCCTGGATGACCAGTAGTAGTTTCCGATGCACATCTGGGGGCATTCTATAATCTGTAGACAATCAGAGTGTTGATGGAACACAGAAATTCCATCGGGATTGAATACAAGAGTCACCATGCGCACTTTCCTCCATGGGAGTAATGTCTCAAAGAGTCTACGCTATGATCGTTCAATTGAAGACCAGTAGTAGTTTCCGACGCACATCTGGAGGCATTCTGTAATCTGTGGACCCTCAAAGTGTTGATGAAACACAGAAATTGCATCGGGAGTGAATACAACAGTCACCATGCGGACTTTCCTGCATGGGAGTAATGTCTCAAACATTCTACGACTTGATCGTTCCCTGGAAGACCCGTAGTAGTTTCCGATTCACATCTGGAGGCACTGTCTAATCTGAGTACTATCAGACTGTTGATGAAACACAGAAATTACATCGGGATTGAATACAACAGTCACCATGCGCACTTTCCTCCATGGGAGTAATGTCTCATACAGTCTATGCTTTGATCGTGCCCTGGAAGACCAGTAGTAGTTTCCGTTGCACATCTGGAGGCATTCTGTAATCTGTGGACGTTCAAAGTGTTGATGAAACACAGAAATTGCTTCGGGAAAGAATACAACAGTCACCATGCGCACTTTCCTCCATGGGAGTAATGTCTCAAACAGTCAACGCTTTGATCGTTCCCTGGAAGACCAGTAGTAGTTTCCGATGTACATCTGGAGGCATCCTGTAATCTGTGGACTGTCAGAGTGTTGATGAAACACAGAAATTGCATCGGGATTGAATACAACAGTCACCATGCGAACTTTCCTCCGTGGGAGTAATGTCTCAAGCAGTCTGTGCCTTGATCGTTCCCTGGAAGACCAGCAGTAGTTTCCGATGAACATCTGGAGGCATTCCGAAATCTGGGGGCTATCTGTGTGTTGATGAAACACATAAATTGCATCGGGATTGAATACAACAGTCACCATGCGCACTTTCCTGCATGGGAGTAATGTCTCTAACAGTCTACGCTTTGGTCGTGCCCTGGAAGACCAGTAGTAGTTTCCGTTGCACATCTGGAGGCGTTCTGTAATCTGTGGACCATCAGAGTGTTGTTGAAACACAGAAATTGCATCAGGATTGAATACAAAAATCACTATGCGCACTTTCTTCAATGGGAGTAATGTCTCAAACAGACTACGCTCTGATTGTTCCCTGGAAGGCCAGTAGTTGTTTCCGATGCACATCTGGGTTCATTCTATAATCTGTGGACAATCAGAGTGTTGATGAAACACAGAAATTGCATCGGGATTGAGTACAAGAGTCACCATGCGCACTTTCCTCCATGGGAGTAATGTCTCAAAGAGTCTACGCTATGATCGTTCCCTGGAAGACCAGTAGTAGTTTCCAATGCACATCTGGAGGCATTCTGTAATCTGTGGACTTTCACAGTGTAGATGAAACAAAGAAATTTCATCGGGATTGAATACAATAGTCACCATGTGCACTTTCCTCTATGGGAGTAGTGTCTCAAACAGTCTACGTTTACATCGTTCCCTGGAAGACCAACAGTAGTTTCCGATGAACATCTGGAGGCATTCCGAAATCTGGGGGCTATCTGTGTGTTGATGAAACACATAAATTGCATCGGGATTGAATACAACAGTCACCATGCGGACTTTCCCCCATGGGAGTAATGTCTCAAACAGTCTACGCTTTGATCGTTCCCTGGAAGACCCGTAGTAGTTTCCGATTCACATCTGGAGGCACTGTGTAATCTTAGGACTGTCAGACTGTTGATGAAACACAGAAATTACATCGGGATTGAATACAACAGTCACCATGCGCAATTTCCTCCATGGGGGTAATGTCTCAAACAGTCTACGCTTTGATCGTGCCCTGGAAGACCAGGAGTAGTTTTCGATGCACATCAGGAGGCATTCTGTAATCAGTGGACCTTCAAAGTGTTGATGAAACACAGAAATTGCATCGGGATTGAATACAACAGTAACCATGCATACTTTCCTCCATGGGAGTAATAGCTCAAACAGTCTACGCTTTGATCATTCCCAGGAAGACCAGTAGTAGTTTCCGATGCACATCTGGAGGCATTCTGTAATCTGTGGACTATCAGACTGTTGATGAAACACATAAATTGCATCGGGATTGAATACAACAGTCAATATTCGCTCTTTCCTCCATGGGAGTAATGTCTCAAACAGCATACGCTTTGATCGTTCCCTGGAAGACCAGTAGTAGTTTCCGATGCACATCTGGAGGTATTCTGTAATCTGTGGACTATCGGAGTGTTGTTGAAACAGAGAAATTGCATCGGGATTGAATACAACAGTCACCATGCGCACTTTCCTCAATGGGAGTAATGTCTCAAACTGTCTACGGTTTGATCGTTCCCTGGAAGACCAGTAGTAGTTTCCGATGTACATCTGGAGGCATGCTGTAATCTGTTGACTATCAGAGTGTTGATGAAACACAGAAATTGCATCGGGATTGAATACAACAGTCACCATGCGAACTTTCCTCCGTGGGAGTAATGTCTCAAGCAGTCTACGCCTTGATCGTTCCCTGGAAGACCAACAGTAGTTTCCGATGAACATCTGGAGGCATTCCGAAATCTGGGGGCTATCTGAGTGTTGATGAAACACATAAATTGCATCGGGATTGAATACAACAGTCACCATGCGCACTTTCCTGCATGGGAGTAATGTCTCTAACAGTCTACGCCATGATCGTTTCCTGGAAGACCAGTAGTAGTTTACGATGCACATCTGGAGGCTTTCTGCAATCTGTGTACTAACTGAGTGTTGATGAAACACAGAAACTGCATCTTGATTGAATACAACAGTCACCATGCGCACTTTCCTCCATGGTAGTAATGTCACAAACAGTGTACGCTCTGATCGTTCCCTGGAAGACCAGTATTAGTTTCCGATTCACATCTGGAGGCACTCTGAAATGTGTGGACTAACAGACTGTTGATGAAACAGAGAAATTGCATCGGATTGAATACAACAGTCACCATGCGCACTTTCCTCCATGGGTGTATTGCCTCAAACAGTCTACGCTTTGATGGTTCATTGGAAGACCAGTAGTAGTTTCCGATGCACATCTGGAGGCATTCTGTAATCTGTGGACCATCAGAGTGTTGTTGAAACACAGAAATTGCATCGGGATTGAATACAAAAATCACGATCCGCACTTTCCTCAATGGGAGTAATGTCTCAAACAGTCTACGCTTTGATTGTTCCCTGGAAGACCAGTAGTTGTTTCCGATGCACATCTGGGGGCATTCTATAACCTGTGGAGAATCAGAGTGTTGTTGAAACACAGAAATTGCATCGGGATTGAATACAACAGTCACTATGCGCACTTTCCTTCATGGGAGTAATGTCTCAAACAGTCTACGCTTTGATCGTGCCCTGGAAGACGAGTAGTAGTTTCCGTTGCACATCTGGAGGCATTCTGTAATCTGTGGACGTTCAAAGTGTTGATGAAACACAGAAATTGCATCGGGAATGATTACAACAGTCACCATGCGCACTTTCCTCCATGGGAGTAATGTCTCAAACAGTCTACGCTTTGATCGTTCCCTGGATGACCAGTAGTAGTTTCCGATTTACATCTGGAGGCATTCTGTAATCTGTGGACCTTCAAAGTGTTGATGAAACACAGAAATTGCATCGGGATTGAATACAACAGTAACCATGCATACTTTCCTCCATGGGAGTAATAGCTCAAACAGTCTACGCTTTGATCATTCCCAGGAAGACCAGTAGTAGTTTCCGATGCACATCTGGAGGCATTCTGTAATCTGTGGACTATCAGACTGTTGATGAAACACATAAATTGCATCGGGATTGAATACAACAGTCAATATTCGCTCTTTCCTCCATGGGAGTAATGTCTCAAACAGCATACGCTTTGATCGTTCCCTGGAAGACCAGTAGTAGTTTCCGATGCACATCTGGAGGTATTCTGTAATCTGTGGACTATCGGAGTGTTGTTGAAACAGAGAAATTGCATCGGGATTGAATACAACAGTCACCATGCGCACTTTCCTCAATGGGAGTAATGTCTCAAACTGTCTACGGTTTGATCGTTCCCTGGAAGACCAGTAGTAGTTTCCGATGTACATCTGGAGGCATGCTGTAATCTGTTGACTATCAGAGTGTTGATGAAACACAGAAATTGCATCGGGATTGAATACAACAGTCACCATGCGAACTTTCCTCCGTGGGAGTAATGTCTCAAGCAGTCTACGCCTTGATCGTTCCCTGGAAGACCAACAGTAGTTTCCGATGAACATCTGGAGGCATTCCGAAATCTGGGGGCTATCTGAGTGTTGATGAAACACATATATTGCATCGGGATTGAATACAACAGTCACCATGCGCACTTTCCTGCATGGGAGTAATGTCTCTAACAGTCTACGCCATGATCGTTTCCTGGAAGACCAGTAGTAGTTTACGATGCACATCTGGAGGCTTTCTGTAATCTGTGTACTAACTGAGTGTTGATGAAACACAGAAACTGCATCTTGATTGAATACAACAGTCACCATGCGCACTTTCCTCCATGGTAGTAATGTCACAAACAGTGTACGCTCTGATCGTTCCCTGGAAGACCAGTATTAGTTTCCGATTCACATCTGGAGGCACTCTGAAATGTGTGGACTAACAGACTGTTGATGAAACAGAGAAATTGCATCGGATTGAATACAACAGTCACCATGCGCACTTTCCTCCATGGGTGTATTGTCTCAAACAGTCTACGCTTTGATGGTTCATTGGAAGACCAGTAGTAGTTTCCGATGCACATCTGGAGGCATTCTGTAATCTGTGGACGTTCAAAGTGTTGATGAAACACAGAAATTGCATCGGGATTGATTACAACAGTCACCATGCGCACTTTCCTCCATGGGAGTAATGTCTCAAACAGTCTACGCTTTGATCGTTCCAAGGATGACCAGTAGTAGTTTCCGATGCACATCTGGAGGCATTCTGTAATCTGTGGACCATCAGAGTGTTGTTGAAACACAGAAATTGCATCGGGATTGAATACAACAGTCACTATGCGCACTTTCCTTCATGGGAGTAATGTCTCAAACAGTCTACGCTTTGATCGTGCCCTGGAAGACCAGTAGTAGTTTCCGATGCACATCTGGGAGCATACTATAATCTGTAGACAATCAGAGTGTTGATGAAACACAGAAATTGCATCGGGATAGAATACAAGAGTCACCATGCGCACTTTCCTCCATGGGAGTAATGTCTCAAAGAGTCTACGCTATGATCGTTCAATTGAAGACCAGTAGTAGTTTCCGATGCACATCTGGAGGCATTCTGTAATCTGTGGACCCTCAAAGTGTTGATGAAACACAGAAATTGCATCGGGAGTGAATACAACAGTCACCATGCGGACTTTCCTGCATGGGAGTAATGTCTCAAACAGTCTACGATTTGATCGTTCCCTGGAAGACCCGTAGTAGTTTCCGATTCACATCTGGAGGCACTGTCTAATCTGAGGACTATCAGACTGTTGATGAAACACAGAAATTACATCGGGATTGAATACAACAGTCACCATGCGCACTTTCCTCCATGGGAGTAATGTCTCAAACAGTCTACGCTTTGATCGTGCCCTGGAAGACCAGTAGTAGTTTCCGTTGCACATCTGGAGGCATTCTGTAAACTGTGGACGTTCAAAGTGTTGATGAAACACAGAAATTACTTCGGGAAAGAATACAACAGTCACCATGCGCACTTTCCTCCATGGGAGTAATGTCTCTAATAGTCTACGCTTTGGTCGTGCCCTGGAAGACCAGTAGTAGTTTCCGTTGCACATCTGGAGGCATTCTGTAATCTGTGGACCATCAGAGTGTTGTTGAAACAGAGAAAATGCATCAGGATTGAATACAAAAATCACTATGCGCACTTTCCTCAATGGGAGTAATGTCTCAAACAGACTACGCTCTGATTGTTACCTGGAAGACCAGTAGTTGTTTCCGATGCACATCTGGGGGCATTCTGTAATCTGTGGACGTTCAAAGTGTTGATGAAACACAGAAATTGCATCGGGATTGATTACAACAGTCACCATGCGCACTTTCCTCCATGGGAGTAATGTCTCAAACAGTCTACGCTTTGATCGTTCCAAGGATGACCAGTAGTAGTTTCCGATGCACATCTGGAGGCATTCTGTAATCTGTGGACCATCAGAGTGTTGTTGAAACACAGAAATTGCATCGCGATTGAATACAACAGTCACTATGCGCACTTTCCTTCATGGGAGTAATGTCTCAAACAGTCTACGCTTTGATCGTGCCCTGGAAAACCAGTAGTAGTTTCCGATGCACATCTGGGAGCATACTATAATCTGTAGACAATCAGAGTGTTGATGAAACACAGAAATTGCATCGGGATAGAATACAAGAGTCACCATGCGCACTTTCCTCCATGGGAGTAATGTCTCAAAGAGTCTACGCTATGATCGTTCAATTGAAGACCAGTAGTAGTTTCCGATGCACATCTGGAGGCATTCTGTAATCTGTGGACCCTCAAAGTGTTGATGAAACACAGAAATTGCATCGGGAGTGAATACAACAGTCACCATGCGGACTTTCCTGCATGGGAGTAATATCTCAAACAGTCTACGATTTGATCGTTCCCTGGAAGACCCGTAGTAGTTTCCGATTCACATCTGGAGGCACTGTCTAATCTGAGGACTATCAGACTGTTGATGAAACACAGAAATTACATCGGGATTGAATACAACAGTCACCATGCGCACTTTCCACCATGGGAGTAATGTCTCAAACAGTCTACGCTTTGATCGTGCCCTGGAAGACCAGTAGTAGTTTCCGTTGCACATCTGGAGGCATTCTGTAAACTGTGGACGTTCAAAGTGTTGATGAAACACAGAAATTACTTCGGGAAAGAATACAACAGTCACCATGCGCACTTTCCTCCATGGGAGTAATGTCTCTAATAGTCTACGCTTTGGTCGTGCCCTGGAAGACCAGTAGTAGTTTCCGTTGCACATCTGGAGGCATTCTGTAATCTGTGGACCATCAGAGTGTTGTTGAAACAGAGAAAATGCATCAGGATTGAATACAAAAATCACTATGCGCACTTTCCTCAATGGGAGTAATGTCTCAAACAGACTACGCTCTGATTGTTACCTGGAAGACCAGTAGTTGTTTCCGATGCACATCTGGGGGCATTCTATAATCTGAGGACAATCAGAGTGTTGATGAAACACAGAAATTGCATCGGGATTGAGTACAAGAGTCACCATGCGAACTTTCCTCCATGGGTGTAATGTCTCAAAGAGTGTACGCTATGATCTTTCCCTGGAAGACCAGTAGTAGTTTCCGATGCACATCTGGAGGCATTCTGTAATCTGTGGACTTTCACAGTGTAGATGAAACAAAGAAATTTCATCGGGATTGAATACAATAGTCACCATGAGCACTTTCCTCTATGGGAGTAGTGTCTCAAACAGTCTACGTTTACATCGTTCCCTGGAAGAGAAGTAGTTGTTTCCGATGTACATCTGGAGGCATTCTGTAATCTGTGGACCCTCAAAGTGTTGATGAAACACAGAAATTGAATCGGGATTGAATACAACAGTCACCATGCGGACTTTCCCCCATGGGAATAATGTCTCAAACAGTCTACGCTTTGATCGTTCCCTGGAAGACCCGTAGTAGTTTCCGATTCACATCTGGAGGCACTGTGTAATCTTAGGACTGTCAGACTGTTGATGAAACACAGAAATTACTTCGGGATTGAATACAACAGTCACCATGCGCAATTTCCTCCATGGGAGTAATGTCTCAAACAGTCTACGCTTTGATCGTGCCCTGGGAGACCAGTAGTAGTTTCCGTTGTACATCTGGAGGCATTCTGTAATCTGTGGACGTTCAAAGTGTTGATGAAACACAGAAATTGCATCGGGATTGATTACAACAGTCACCATGCGCACTTTCCTCAATGGGAGTAATGTCTCAAACAGTCTACGCTTTGATCGTTCCCTGGATGACCAGTAGTAGTTTCCGATGCACATCTGGAGGCATTCTGTAATCTGTGGACCATCAGAGTGTTGTTGAAACACAGAAATTGCATCGGGATTGAATACAACAGTCACTATGCGCACTTTCCTTCATGGGAGTAATGTCTCAAACAGTCTACGCTTTGGTCGTGCCCTGGAAGACCAGTAGTAGTTTCCGTTGCACATCTGGAGGCATTCTGTAATCTGTGGACGTTCAAAGAGTTGATGAAACACAGAAATTGCTTCGGGATTGAATACAACAGTCACCATGCCAACATTCCTCCGTGGGAGTAATGTCTCAAGAAGTCTACGCCTTGATCGATCCCTGGAAGACCAGCAGTAGTATCCGATGAACATGTGGAGGCATTCCGTAATCTGGGGTCTATCTGAGTGGTGATGAAACACATAAATTGCATCGGGATTGAATACAACAGTCACCATGCGCACATTCCTGCATGGGAGTAATGTCTCTAACAGTCTACGCCATGATCGTTCCCTGGAAGACCAGTAGTAGTTTACGATGCACATCTGGAGGCTTTCTGTAATCTGTGTACTAACAGAGTGTTGATGAAACACAGAAATTGCATCTTGAATGAATACAACAGTCACCATGCGCACTTTCCTCCATGGTAGTAATGTCACAAACAGTCTACGCTTTGATCGCTCCCTGGAAGACCAGTAGTAGTTACCGATTCACATCTGGATGCACTCTGAAATGTGTGGACTAACAGACTGTTGATGAAACAGAGAAAATGCATCGGATTGAATACAACAGTCACCATGCGCACTTTCCTCCATGGGTGTAATGTCTCAAACAGTCTACGCTTTGATGGTTCCCTGGAAGACCAGTAGTAGTTTCCGATGCACATCTGGAGGCATTCTGTAATCTGTGGAATTTCACAGTGTAGATGAAACAAAGAAATTTCATCGGGATTGAATACAACAGTCACCATGTGCACTTTCTTCCATGGGAGTAATGTCTCAAACAGTCTACGCTATGATCGTTCCCTGGAAGACCAGTAGTAGTTTCCGATGCACATCTGGAGGCATTCTGTAATCTGTGGACTTTCACAGTGTAGATGAAACAAAGAAATTTCATCGGGATTGAATACAACAGTCACCATGCGCACTTTCCCTTATGGGAGTAATGTCTCAAACAGTCTACGTTTACCTCGTTCCCTGGAAGAGAAGTAGTAGTTTCCGATGTACATCTGGAGGCATTCTGTAATCTGTGGACCCTCAAAGTGTTGATGAAACACAGAAATTGCATTGGGATTGAATACAACAGGCACCAAGCGCACTTTCTTTCATGGGAGTAATGTCTCAAACAGTCTACGCTTTGATCGTTCCCTGGAAGACCAGTAGTAGTTTCCGATTCACATCTGGAGGCACTGTGTAATCTGAGGACTATCAGACTGTTAATGAAACACAGAAATTACATCGGGATTGAATACAACAGTCACCATGCGCACTTTCCTCCATGGGAGTAATGTTTCAAGCAGCCTACGCTTTGATCGTTCCCTGGAAGACCAGTAGTAGTTTCCGATTCACATCTGGAGGCACTCTGTAATCTGAGGACTATCAGACTGTTGATGAAACACAGAAATTACATCGGGATTGAATACAACAGTCACCATGCGCACTTTCCTCCATGGGAGTAATGTCTCAAACAGTCTACGCTTTGATCGTTCCCTGGATGACCAGTAGTAGTTTCCGATGCACATCTGGAGGCATTCTGTAATCTGTGGAATTTCAGAGTGTTGTTGAAACACAGAAATTACATCGGGATTGAATACAACAGTAACTATGCGCACTTTCCTTCATGGGAGTAATGTCTCAAACAGTCTACGCTTTGATCGTTCCCTGGAAGACCAGTAGTAGTTTCCGATTCACATCTGGAGGCACTGTGTAATCTGAGGACTATCAGACTGTTAATGAAACACAGAAATTACATCGGGATTGAATACAACAGTCACCATGCGCACTTTCCTCCATGGGAGTAATGTCTCAAGCAGCCTACGCTTTGATCGTTCCCTGGAAGACCAGTAGTAGTTTCCGATTCACATCTGGAGGCACTCTGTAATCTGAGGACTATCAGACTGTTGATGAAACACAGAAATTACATCGGGATTGAATACAACAGTCACCATGCACACTTTCCTCCATGGGAGTAATGTCTCAAACAGTCTACGCTTTGATCGTTCCCTGGATGACCAGTAGTAGTTTCCGATGCACATCTGGAGGCATTCTGTAATCTGTGGAATTTCAGAGTGTTGTTGAAACACAGAAATTACATCGGGATTGAATACAACAGTAACTATGCGCACTTTCCTTCATGGGAGTAATGTCTCAAACAGTCTACGCTTTGATCGTGCCCTGGAAGACCAGTAGTAGTTTCCGTTGCACATCTGGAGGCATTCTGTAATCTGTGGACGTTCAAAGTATTGATGAAACACAGAAATGGCTTCGGGATTGAATACAACAGTCACCATGCGCACTTTCCTCCATGGGGGTAATGTCTCAAACAGTCGACGCTTTGATCGTTCCCTGGAAGACCAGTAGTAGTTTCCGATGCCCATCTGGAGGTATTCTGTAATCTGTGGACTATCAGAGTGTTGTTGAAACACAGAAATTGCATCGGGATTGAATACAACAGTCACCATGCGCACTTTCCCCCATGGGAGTAATGTCTCAAACTGTCTACGCTTTGATCGTTCCCTGGAAGACCAGTAGTAGTTTCCGATGTACATCTGGAGCATCCTGTAATCTGTGGACTATCAGAGTGTTGATGAAACACAGAAATTGCATCGGGATTGAATACAACAGCCATCATGCCAACTTTCCTCCGTGGGAGTAATGTCTCAAGAAGTCTACGCCTTGATCGTTCCCTGGAAGACCAGCAGTAGTATCCGATGAACATGTGGCGGCATTCCGTAATCTGGGGGCTATCTGAGTTGTGATGAAACACATAAATTGCATCGGGATTGAATACAACAGTCACCATGCGCACTTTCCTGCATGGGAGTAATGTCTCTAACAGTGTACGCCATGATCGTTCCCTGGAGAACCTGTAGTAGTTTACGATGCACATCTGGAGGCTTTCTGTAATCTGTGTACTATCAGAGTGTTGATGAAACACAGAAATAGCATCTTGATTGAATACAACAGTCACCATGCGCACTTTCCTCCATGGGAGTAATGTCACAAACAGTCTACGCTTTGATCGTTCCCTGGAAGACCAGTAGTAGTTTCCGATTCACATCTGGAGGCACTCTGAAATCTGTGGACTATCAGACTGTTGATGAAACAGAGAAATAGCATCGGATTGAATACAACAGTCACAATGCGCCCTTTCCTCCATGGGAGTAATGTCTCATACAGTCTCCGCTATGATCGTTCCCTGGAAGACCAGTAGTAGTTTCCGATGCACATCTGGAGGCATTCTGTAATCTGTGGACTTTCACAGTGTAGATGAAACAAAGAAATTTCAACGGGATTGAATACAACAGTCACCATGCGCACTTTCCTCTATGGGAGTAATGTCTCAAACAGTCTAGGTTTACCTCGTTCCCTGGAAGAGAAGTAGTAGTTTCCGATGTACATCTGGAGGCATTCTGTAATCTGTGGAACCTAAAAGTGTTGATGAAACACAGAAACTACATCGGGATTGAATACAACAGTCACTATGCGCACTTTCCTTCATGGGAGTAATGTCTCAAACAGTCTACGCTTTGACCGTGCCCTGGAAGACCAGTAGTAGTTTCCGTTGCACATCTGGAGGCATTCTGTAATCTGTGGACGTTCAAAGTGTTGATGAAACACAGAAATTGCTTCGGGATTGAATACAACTGTCACCATGCGCACTTTCCTCCATGGGGGTAATGTCTCAAACACGCAACGCTTTGATCGTTCCGTGAAGACCTGTAGTAGTTTCCGATGCACATCTGGAGGTATCAAAGTAATCTGTGGACTATCAGAGTGTTGTTGAAACAGAGAAATTGCATCGGGATTGAATACAACAGTCACCATGCGCACTTTCCTCCGTGGGAGTAATGTCTCAAGCAGTCTACGCCTTGATCGTTCCCTGGAAGACCAGTAGTAGTTTCCGATGTACATCTGGAGCATCCTGTAATCTGTGGACTATCAGAGTGTTGATGAAACACAGAAATTGCATCGGGATTGAATACAACAGTCACCATGCGCACTTTCCTCCATGGGAGTAATGTCTCAAACAGTCTCCGCTATGATCGTTCCCTGGAAGACCAGTAGTAGTTTCCGATGCACATCTGGAGGCACTGTGTAATCTGAGGACTATCAGACTGTTGATGAAACACAGAAATTACAGCGGGATTGAATACAACAGTCACCATGCGCACTTTCCTCCATGGGAGTAATGTCTCAAACAGTCTACGCTTTGATCGTTCCCTGCATGACCAGTAGTAGTTTCCGATGCACATCTGGAGGCATTCTGTAATCTGTGGACCATCGGAGTGTTGTTGAAACACAGAAATTGCATCGGGATTAAATACAACAGTCACTATGCGCACTTTCCTTCATGGGAGTAATGTCTCAAACAGTCTACGCTTTGGTCGTGCCCTGGAAGACCAGTAGTAGTTTCCGTTGCACATCTTTAGGCATTCTGTAATCTGTGGACGTTCAAAGTGTTGATGAAACACAGAAATTGCTTCGTGATTTAATACAACAGTCACCATGCGCACTTTCCTCCATGGGAGTAATGTCTCAAACAGTCAACGCTTTCATCTTTCCCTGGATCACCAGTAGTAGTTTCCGATGCACATCTGGAGGCACTGTGTAATCTGAGGACTATCAGACTGTTGATGAAACACAGAAATGAGATCGGGATTGAATACAACAGTCATCATGCGCACTTTCCTCCATGGGAGTAATGTCTCAAACAGTCAACCCTTTGATCGTGCCCTGGAAGACCAGTAGTAGTTTCCGTTGCACATCTGGAGGCATTCTGTAATCTGTGGACGGTCAAAGTGTGGTGAAACACAGAAATTGCTTCGGGATTGAGTACAACAGTCACCATGCGCACTTTCCTCCATGGGAGTAATGACTCAAACAGTCAACGCTTTGATCGTTCCCTGTAAGACCCGTAGTAGTTTCCGATTCACATCTGGAGGCACTGTGTAATCTGAGGACAATCAGACTGTTGATGAAACACAGAAATTACATCGGGATTGAATACAACAGTCACCATGCGCACTTTCCTCCATGGGAGTAATGTCTCAAACAGCCTACGCTTTGATCGTTCCCTGGAAGACCAGTAGTAGTTTCCGATTCACATCTGGAGGCACTGTGTAATCTGAGGACTATCAGACTGTTGATGAAACACAGAAATTACATCGGGATTGAATACAACAGTCACCATGGGCACTTTCCTCCATGGGAGTAATGTCTCAAACAGCCTACGCTTTAATCGTTACCTGGATGACCAGTAGTAGCTTCCTATGCACATCTGGAGGCATTTTGTAATCTGTGGACGTTCAAAGTGTTGATGAAACACAGAAATTTCATCGGGATTGAATACAACAGTCACCATGCGAACTTTCCTCCATGGGAGTAATGTCTCAAGCAGTCTACGCCTTGATCGTTCCCTGGAAGACCAGCAGTAGTATCCGATGAACATGTGGAGGCATTCCGTAATCTGGGGGCTATCTGAGTGGTGATGAAACACATAAATTGCATCGGGATTGAATACAACAGTCACCATGCGCACTTTCCTGCATGGGAGTAATGTCTCTAACAGTGTACGATATGATCGTTCCGTGGAGAACCTGTAGTAGTTTACGATGCACATCTGGAGGCTTTCTGTAATCTGTGTACTATCAGAGTGTTGATGAAACACAGAAATTGCATCTTGATTGAATACAAAAGTCACTATGCGCACTTTCCTCCATGGGAGTAATGCACAAACAGTCTTCGCTTTGATCGTTCCCTGGAAGACCAGTAGTAGTTTCCGATTCACATCTGGAGGCACTCTGAAATCTGTGGACTATCAGACTGTTGATGAAACAGAGAAATAGCATCGGATTGAATACAACAGTCACCATGCGCACTTTCCTTCATGGGAGTAATGTCTCTAACAGTGTACGCCATGATCGTTCCCTGGAGCAAATGTAGCAGTTTACGATGCACATCTGGAGGCTTTCTGCAATCTGTGTACTATCAGAGTGTTGATGAAACACAGAAATTGCATCGGGATTGAATACAACAGTCACCATGCGCACTTTCCTCCATGGGAGTAATGTCACAAACAGTCTACGCTTTGATCGTTCCCTGGAAGACCAGTAGTAGTTTCCGATTCACATCTGGAGGCACTCTGAAATCTGTGGACTATCAGACTGTTGATGAAACAGAGAAATAGCATCGGATTGAATACAACAGTCACCATGCGCACTTTCCTCCATGGGAGTAATGTCTCAAACAGTCTCCGCTATGATCGTTCCCTGGAAGACGAGTAGTAGTTTCCGATGCACATCTGGAGGCACTGTGTAATCTGAGGACTGTCAGACTGTTGATGAAACACAGAAATTACAGCGGGATTGAATACAACAGTCACCATGCGCACTTTCCTCCATGGGAGTAATGTCTCAAACAGTCTACGCTTTGATCGTTCCCTGCATGACCAGTAGTAGTTTCCGATGCACATCTGGAGGCATTCTGTAATCTGTGGACCATCGGAGTGTTGTTGAAACACAGAAATTGCATCGGGATTAAAAACAACAGTCACTATGCGCACTTTCCTTCATGGGAGTAATGTCTCAAACAGTCTACGCTTTGGTCGTGCCCTGGAAGACCAGTAGTAGTTTCCGTTGCACATCTTTAGGCATTCTGTAATCTGTGGACGTTCAAAGTGTTGATGAAACACAGAAATTGCTTCGTGATTTAATACAACAGTCACCATGCGCACTTTCCTCCATGGGAGTAATGTCTCAAACAGTCAACGCTTTCATCTTTCCCTGGAAGACCAGTAGTAGTTTCCGATGCACATCTGGAGGCACTGTGTAATCTGAGGACAATCAGACTGTTGATGAAACACAGAAATGAGATCGGGATTGAATACAACAGTCACCATGCGCACTTTCCTCCATGGGAGTAATGTCTCAAACAGTCAACCCTTTGATCGTGCCCTGGAAGACCAGTAGTAGTTTCCGTTGCACATCTGGAGGCATTCTGTAATCTGTGGACGGTCAAAGTGTGGTGAAACACAGAAATTGCTTCGGGATTGAGTACAACAGTCACCATGCGCACTTTCCTCCATGGGAGTAATGTCTCAAACAGCCTACGCTTTGATCGTTCCCTGGAAGACCAGTAGTAGTTTCCGATTCACATCTGGAGGCACTGTGTAATCTGAGGACTATCAGACTGTTGATGAAACACAGAAATTACATCGGGATTGAATACAACAGTCACCATGGGCAATTTCCTCCATGGGAGTAATGTCTCAAACAGTCTACGCTTTAATCGTTACCTCGATGACCAGTAGTAGTTTCCTATGCACATCTGGAGGCACTGTGTAATCTGAGGACTATCAGACTGTTGATGAAACACAGAAATTACATCGGGATTGAATACAACAGTCACCATGCGCACTTTCCTCCATGGGAGTAATGTCTCAAACAGTCTACGCTTTGATCGTTCCCTGGAAGACCAGCAGTAGTATCCGATGAACATGTGGGGGCATTCCGTAATCTGGGGGCTATCTGAGTGGTGATGAAACACATAAATTGTATCGGGATTGAATACAACAGTCACCATGCGCACTTTCCTGTATGGGAGTAATGTCTCAAACAGTCTACGCTTTGATCGTTCCCTGCATGACCAGTAGTAGTTTCCGATGCACTTCTGGAGGCATTCTGTAATCTGTGGACCATCAGAGTGATGTTGAAACACAGAAATTGCATCGGGATTAAATACAACAGTCACTATGCGCACTTTCCTTCATGGGAGTAATGTCTCAAACAGTCTACGCTTTGGTCGTGCCCTGGAAGACCAGTAGTAGTTTCCGTTGCACATCTGGAGGCATTCTGTAATCTGTGGACGTTCAAAGTGTTGATGAAACACAGAAATTGCTTCGTGATTGAATACAACAGTCACCATGCGCACTTTCCTCCATGGGAGTAATGTCTCAAACAGTCAACGCTTTGATCTTTCCCTGGAAGACCAGTAGTAGTTTCCGATGCACAACTGGAGGCACTGTGTAATCTGAGGACTATCAGACTGTTGATGAAACACAGAAATGAGTTCGGGATTGAATACAACAGTCACCATGCGCACTTTCCTCCATGGGAGTAGTGTCTCAAACAGTCTACGCTTTGGTCGTGCCCTGGAAGACCAGTAGTAGTTTCCGTTGCACATCTGGAGGCATTCTGTAAACTGTGGACGTTCAAAGTGTGGTGAAACACAGAAATTGCTTCGGGATTGAGTACAACAGTCACCATGCGCACTTTCCTCCATGGGAGTAATGTCTCAAACTGTCTACGCTATGATCGTTCCCTGGAAGACCAGTAGTAGTTTCCGATGCACATCTGGAATCATTCTGTAATCTGTGGACTTTCACAGTGTAGATGAAACAAAGAAATTTCATCGGGATTGAATACAACAGTCACCATGCGCACTTTCCTCTATGGGAGTAATGTCTCAAACAGTCTACGTTTACCTCGTTCCCTGGAAGAGAAGTAGTAGTTTCCGATGTACATCTGGAGGCATTCTGTAATCTGTGGACCCTCAAAGTGTTGATGAAACACAGAAATTGCATTGGGATTGAATACAACAGGCACCATGCGCACTTTCCTTCATGGGAGTAATGTCTCAAACAGTCTACGCTTTGATCGTTCCCTGGAAGACCAGCTGTAGTATCCGATGAACATGTGGGGGCATTCCGTAATCTGGGGGCTATCTGAGTGGTGATGAAACACATAAATTGCATCGGGATTGAATACAACAGTCACCATGCGCACTTTCCTCCATTTGAGTAATGTCTTAAACAGTCAAGGCTTTGATCGTTCCCTGGATGACCAGTAGTAGTTTCCGATGCACATCTGGAGGCATTCTGTAATCTGTGGACCATCAGAGTGTTGTTGAAACACAGAAATTACATCGGGATTGAATACAAAAGTCACTATGCGCACTTTCCTTCATGGGAGTAATGTCTCAAACAGTCTACGCTTTGATCGTGCCCTGGAAGACCAGTAGTAGTTTCCGTTGCACATCTGGAGGCATTCTGTAATCTGTGGACGTTCAAAGTGTTGATGAAACACAGAAATTGCTTCGGGATTGAATACAACAGTCACCATGCGCACTTTCCTCGTTGGGGGTAATGTCTCAAACAGTCAACGCTTTGATCGTCCCCTGGAAGACCAGTAGTAGTTTCCGATGCACATCTGGAGGTATTCTGTAATCTGTGGACTATCAGAGTGTTGTTGAAACACAGAATTTTCATCGGGATTGAATACAACAGTCACCATGCGCACTTTCCTCAATGGGAGTAATGTCTCAAACTGTCTACGCTTTGATCGTTCCCTGGAAGACCAGTAGTAGTTTCCGATGTACATCTGGAGCATCCTGTAATCTGTGGACTATCAGAGTGTTAATGAAACACAGAAATTGCATCGGGATTGAATACAACAGTCACCATGCGAACTTTCCTCCGTGGGAGTAATGTCTCATGCAGTCTACGCCTTGATCGTTCCCTCGAAGACCAGCAGTAGTTTCCGATGAACATGTGGAGGCATTCCGTAATCTGGGGGCTATCTGAGTGTTGATGAAACACATAAATTGCATCGGGATTGAATACAACAGTCACCATGCGCACTTTCCTCCATGGGAGTAATGTCTCAAACAGTCTACGCTATGATCGTTACCTGGAAGACCAGTAGTAGTTTCCGATGCACATCTGGAGGCATTCTGTAATCTGTGGACTTTTACAGTGTAGATGAAACAAAGAAATTTCATCGGGATTGAATACAACAGTCACTATGCGCACATTCCTGCATGGGAGTAATGTCTCTAACAGTGTACGCCATGATCGTTCCCTGGAAGACCTGTAGTAGTTTACGATGCACATCTGGAGGTATTCTGTTATCTGTGGACTATCAGAGTGTTGTTGAAACACAGAAATTGCAACGGGATCGAACACAACAGTCACCATGCGCACTTTCCTCCGTGGGAGTAATGTCTCAAGCAGTCTACGCCTTGATCGTTCCCTGGAAGACCAGCAGTAGTTTCCGATGAACATGTGGAGGCATTCCGTAATCTGGGGGCTATCTGAGTGTTGATGAAACACATAAATTGCATCGGGATTGAATACAACAGTAACCATGCGCACTTTCCTCCATGGGAGTAATGACACAAACAGTCTACGCTTTGATCGTTCCCTGGAAGACCAGTAGTAGTTTCCGATTCACATCTGGAGGCACTCTGAAATCTGTGGACTATCAGACTGTTGATGAAACAGAGAAATTGCATCGGATTGAATACAACAGTCAAGATTGCGCACTTTCCTCCATGGGTGTAATGTCTCAAACAGTCTACGCTTTGATGGGTCCCTGGAAGACCAGTAGTAGTTTCCGATGCACATCTGGAGGCATTCTGTAATCTGTGGACCATCAGAGTGTTGTTGAAACACAGAAATTGCATCGCTATTGAATACAAAAATCACTATGCGCACTTTCCTCAATGGGAGTAATGTCTCAAACAGTCTACGCTTTGATTGTACCCTGGAACACCAATAGTTGTTTCCGATGCACATCTGGGGGCATTCTTTAATCTGTGGACAATCAGAGTGTTGATGAAACACAGAAATTGCATCGGGATTGAATACAAGAGTCACCATGCGCACTTTCCTCCATGGGTGTAATGTCTCAAACAGTCTACGCTTTGATCGTTCCCTGGAAGACCAGTAGTAGTTTCCGATGCACATCTGGAGGCATTCTGTAATCTGTGGACTTTCACAGTGTAGATGAAACAAAGAAATTTGATCGGGGTTGAATACAACAGTCACCATGCGCACTTTCCTCTATGGGAGTAATGTCTCAAACAGTCTACGTTTACCTCGTTCCCTGGAAGAGAAGTAGTAGTTTCCGATGTACATCTGGAGGCATTCTGTAATCTGTGGACCCTCAAAGTGTTGATGAAACACAGAAATTGCATTGGGATTGAATACAACAGGCACCATGCGCACTTTCCTTCATGGGAGTAATGTCTCAAACAGTCTACGCTTTGATCGTTCCCTGGAAGACCAGCAGTAGTATCCGATGAACATGTGGGGGCATTCCGTAATCTGGGGGCTATCTGAGTGGTGATGAAACACATAAATTGCATCGGGATTGAATACAACAGTCACCATGCGCACTTTCCTCCATTTGAGTAATGTCTCAAACAGTCAAGGCTTTGATCGTTCCCTGGATGACCAGTAGTAGTTTCCGATGCACATCTGGAGGCATTCTGTAATCTGTGGACCATCAGAGTGTTGTTGAAACACAGAAATTACATCGGGATTGAATACAAAAGTCACTATGCGCACTTTCCTTCATGGGAGTAATGTTTCAAACAGTCTACGCTTTGATCGTGCCCTGGAAGACCAGTAGTAGTTTCCGTTGCAAATCTGGAGGCATTCTGTAATCTGTGGACGTTCAAAGTGTTGATGAAACACAGAAATTGCTTCGGGATTGAATACAACAGTCACCATGCGCACTTTCCTCGTTGGGGGTAATGTCTCAAACAGTCAACGCTTTGATCGTCCCCTGGAAGACCAGTAGTAGTTTCCGATGCACATCTGGAGGTATTCTGTAATCTGTGGACTATCAGAGTGTTGTTGAAACACAGAATTTTCATCGGGATTGAATACAACAGTCACCATGCGCACTTTCCTCAATGGGAGTAATGTCTCAAACTGTCTACGCTTTGATCGTTCCCTGGAAGACCAGTAGTAGTTTCCGATGTACATCTGGAGCATCCTGTAATCTGTGGACTATCAGAGTGTTAATGAAACACAGAAATTGCATCGGGATTGAATACAACAGTCACCATGCGAACTTTCCTCCGTGGGAGTAATGTCTCATGCAGCCTACGCCTTGATCGTTCCCTCGAAGACCAGCAGTAGTTTCCGATGAACATGTGGAGGCATTCTGTAATCTGGGGGCTATCTGAGTGTTGATGAAACACATAAATTGCATCGGGATTGAATACAACAGTCACCATGCGCACTTTCCTCCATGGGAGTAATGTCTCAAACAGTCTACGCTATGATCGTTACCTGGAAGACCAGTAGTAGTTTCCGATGCACATCTGATGGCATTCTGTAATCTGTGGACTTTTACAGTGTAGATGAAACAAAGAAATTTCATCGGGATTGAATACAACAGTCACTATGCGCACATTCCTGCATGGGAGTAATGTCTCTAACAGTGTACGCCATGATCGTTCCCTGGAAGACCTGTAGTAGTTTACGATGCACATCTGGAGGTATTCTGTTATCTGTGGACTATCAGAGTGTTGTTGAAACACAGAAATTGCAACGGGATCGAACACAACAGTCACCATGCGCACTTTCTTCCGTGGGAGTAATGTCTCAAGCATTCTACGCCTTGATCGTTCCCTGGAAGACCAGCAGTAGTTTCCGATGAACATGTGGAGGCATTCCGTAATCTGGGGGCTATCTGAGTGTTGATGAAACACATAAATTGCATCGGGATTGAATACAACAGTAACCATGCGCACTTTCCTCCATGGGAGTAATGACACAAACAGTCTACGCTTTGATCGTTCCCTGGAAGACCAGTAGTAGTTTCCGATTCACATCTGGAGGCACTCTGAAATCTGTGGACTATCAGACTGTTGATGAAACAGAGAAATTGCATCGGATTGAATACAACAGTCAAGATTGCGCACTTTCCTCCATGGGTGTAATGTCTCAAACAGTCTACGCTTTGATGGTTCCCTGGAAGACCAGTAGTAGTTTCCGATGCACATCTGGAGGCATTCTGTAATCTGTGGACCATCAGAGAGTTGTTGAAACACAGAAATTGCATCGCTATTGAATACAAAAATCACTATGCGCACTTTCCTCAATGGGAGTAATGTCTCAAACAGTCTACGCTTTGATTGTTCCCTGGAACACCAATAGTTGTTTCCGATGCACATCTGGGGGCATTCTTTAATCTGTGGACAATCAGAGTGTTGATGAAACACAGAAATTGCATCGGGATTGAATACAAGAGTCACCATGCGCACTTTCCTCCATGGGTGTAATGTCTCAAACAGTCTACGCTATGATCGTTCCCTGGAAGACCAGTAGTAGTTTCCGATGCACATCTGGAGGCATTCTGTAATCTGTGGACTTTCACAGTGTAGATGAAACAAAGAAATTTGATCGGGGTTGAATACAACAGTCACCATGCGCACTTTCCTCTATGGGAGTAATGTCTCAAACAGTCTACGTTTACATCGTTCCTTGGAAGAGAAGTAGTAGTTTCCGATGTACATCTGGAGGCATTCTGTAATCTGTGGACCTTCAAAGTGTTGAAGAAACACAGAAATTGCATCGGGATTGAATACAACAGTCACCATGCGGACTTTCCTCCATGGGAGCAATGTCTCAAACAGTCTACGCTTTGATCGTTCCCTGGAAGACCCGTAGTAGTTTCCGATTCATATCTGGAGGCACTGTGTAATCTGAGGACTATCAGACTGTTGATGAAACACAGAAATTACATCGGGATTGAATACAACAGTCACCATGCGCACTTTCCTCCATTGGAGTATTGTCACAAACAGTCTACGCTTTGATCGTTCCCTGGAAGACCAGTAGTAGTTTCCGATTCACATCTGGAGGCACTCTGAAATCTGTGGACTATCAGACTGTTGATGAAACAGAGAAATAGCATCGGATTAATTACAACAGTCACCATGCGCACTTTCCTCCATGGGAGTAATGTCTCAAACAGTCTCCGCTATGATCGTTCCCTGGAAGACCAGTAGTAGTTTCCGATGCACATCTCGAGGCACTGTGTAATTTGAGGACTATCAGACTGTTGATGAAACACAGAAATTACATCGGGATTGAATACAACAGTCACCATGCGCACTTTCCTCCATGGGAGTAATGTCTCAAACAGTCTACGATTTGATCGTTCCCTGCATGACCTGTAGTAGTTTCCGATGCACATCTGGAGGCATTCTGTAATCTGTGGACCATCAGAGTGTTGTTGAAACACAGAAATTGCATCGGGATTAAATACAACAGTCACTAAGCGCACTTTCCTTCATGGGAGTAATGTCTCAAACAGTCTACGCTTTGGTCGTGCCCTGGAAAACCAGTAGTAGTTTCCGTTGCACATCTGGAGGCATTCTGTAATCTGTGGACGTTCAAAGTGTTGATGAAACACAGAAATTGCTTCGTGATTGAATACAACAGTCACCATGCGCACTTTCCTCCATGGGAGTAATGTCTCAAAGAGTCAACGCTTTCATCTTTCCCTGGAAGACCAGTAGTAGTTTCCGATGCACATCTGGAGGCACTGTGTAATCTGAGGACTATCAGACTGTTGATGAAACACAGAAATGAGATCGGGATTGAATACAACAGTCACCTTGCGCATTTTCCTCCATGGGAGTAATGTCTCAAACAGTCTACCTTTGGATCGTGCCCTGGAAGACCAGTAGTAGTTTCCGTTGCACATCTGGAGGCATTCTGTAATCTGTGGACGTTCAAAGTGTTGATGAAACACAGAAATTGCTTCGTGATTGAATACAACAGTCACCATGCGCACTTTCCTCCATGGGAGTAATGTCTCAAACAGTCAACGCTTTCATCTTTCCCTGGAAGACCAGTAGTAGTTTCCGATGCACATCTGGAGGCACTGTGTAATCTGAGGACTATCAGACTGTTGATGAAACACAGAAATTACATCGGGATTGAATACAACAGTCACCATACGCACTTTCCTGCATGGGAGTAATGTCTCTAACAGTGTACGCCATGATCGTTCCCTGGAGAACCTGTAGTAGTTTACGATGCACATCTGGAGGCTTTCTGTAATCTGTGTACTATCAGAGTGTTGATGAAACACAGAAGTTGCATCTTGATTGAATACAACAGTCACCATGCGCGCTTGCCTCCATGGGAGTAATGTCACAAACAGTCTACGCTTTGATCGTTCCCTGGAATACCAGTAGTAGTTTCCGATTCACATCTGGAGGCACTCTGAAATCTGTGGACTATCAGACTGTTGATGAAACAGAGAAATAGCATCGTATTGAATACAACAGTCACCATGCGCACTTTCCTCCATGGGAGTAATGTCTCAAACAGTCTCCGCTATGATCCTTAACTGGAAGACCAGTAGTAGTTTCCGATGCACATCTGGAGGCATTCTGTAATCTGTGGACTTTCACAGAGTAGATGAAACACAGAAATTGCTTCGGGATTGAATACAACAGTCACCATGCGCACTTTCCTGCGCGGGAGTTATGTCTCAAGCAGTCTACGCCTTGATCGTTCCCTGGAAGAACAGCAGTAGTTTCCGATGAACATGTGGAGGCATTCCGTAATCTGGGGGCTATCTGAGTGTTGATGAAACACATAAATTGCATCGGGATTGAATACAACAGTCACCATGCGCACTTTCCTCCATGGGAGTAATGTCTCAAACAGTCTACGCTATGATCGTTCCCTGGAAGACCAGAAGTAGTTTCCGATGCACATCTGGAGGCATTCTGTAATCTGTGGACTTTTACAATGTAGATGAAACAAAGAAATTTCATCGGGATTGAATACAACAGTCACCATGCGCACTTTCCTGCATGGGAGTAATGTCTCTAACAGTGTACGCCATGATCGTTCCCTGGAAGACATGTAGTAGTTTACGATGCACATCTGGAGGTATTCTGTTATCTGTGGACTATCAGAGTGTTGTTGAAACACAGAAATTGCAACGGGATTGAACACAACAGTCACCATGCGGACTTTCCTCCGTGGGAGTAATGTCTCAAGCAGTCTACGCCTTGATCGTTCCCTGGAAGACCAGCAGTAGTTTCCGATGCACGTCTGGGGGCATTCTTTAATCTGTGGACAATCAGAGTGTTGATGAAACACAGAAATTGCATCGGGATTGAATACAAGAGTCACCATGCGCACTTTCCTCCATGGGAGCAATGTCTCAAACAGTCTACGCTTTGATCGTTCACTGGAAGACCCGTAGTAGTTTCCGATTCACATCTGGAGGCACTGTGTAATCTGAGGACTATCAGACTGTTGATGAAACACAGAAATTACATCGGGATTGAATACAACAGTCACCATGCGCACTTTCCTCCATGGGAGTAATGTCACAAACAGTCTACGCTTTGATCGTTCCCTGGAAGACCAGTAGTAGTTTCCGATTCACATCTGGAGGCACTCTGAAATCTGTGGACTATCAGACTGTTGATGAAACAGAGAAATAGCATCGGGATTGAATACAACAGTCACCATGCGCACTTTCCTCCATTGGTGTAATGTCTCAAACAGTCTACGCTTTGATGGTTCCCTGGAAGACCAGCAGTAGTTTCCGATGCACATCTGGAGGCATTCTGTAATCTGTGGACCATCAGAGTGTTGTTGAAACACAGAAATTGCATCGGGATTGAATACAAAAATCACTATGCGCACTTTCCTCAATGGGAGTAATGTCTCAAACAGTCTACGCTTTGATTGTTCCCTGGAACACCAGTAGTTGTTTCCGATGCACGTCTGGGGGCATTCTTTAATCTGTGGACTATCAGAGTGTTGATGAAACACAGAAATTGCATCGGGATTGAATACAAGAGTCACCATGCGCACTTTCCTCCATGGGTGTAATGTCTCAAACAGTCTACGCCATGATCGTTCCCTGGAAGACCAGCAGCAGTTTCCGATGCACATCTGGAGGCATTCTGTAATCTGTGGACTTTCACAGTGTAGATGAAACAACGAAATTTGATCGGGGTTGAATACAACAGTCACCATGCGCACTTTCCTCTATGGGAGTAATGTCTCAAACAGTCTACGTTTACATCGTTCCCTGGAAGAGAAGTAGTAGTTTCCGATGTACATCTGGAGGCATTCTGTAATCTGTGGACCTTCAAAGTGTTGAAGAAACACAGAAATTGCATCGGGATTGAATACAACAGTCACCATGCGGACTTTCCTCCATGGGAGCAATGTCTCAAACAGTCTACGCTTTGATCGTTCACTGGAAGACCCGTAGTAGTTTCCGATTCACATCTGGAGGCACTGTGTAATCTGAGGACTATCAGACTGTTGATGAAACACAGAAATTACATCGGGATTGAATACAACAGTCACCATGCGCACTTTCCTCCATGGGAGTAATGTCACAAACAGTCTACGCTTTGATTGTTCCCTGGAAGACCAGTAGTAGTTTCCGATTCACATCTGGAGGCACTCTGAAATCTGTGGACTATCAGACTGTTGATGAAACAGAGAAATAGCATCGGGATTGAATACAACAGTCACCATGCGCACTTTCCTCCATGGGAGTAATGTCTCAAACAGTCTCCGCTATGATCGTTCCCTGGAAGACCAGTAGTAGTTTCCGATGCACATCTGGAGGCACTGTGTAATCTGAGGACTATCAGACTGTTGATGAAACACAGAAATTACATCGGGATTGAATACAACAGTCACCATGCGCACTTTCCTCCATGGGAGTAATGTCTCAAACAGTCAACACTTTCATCTTTCCCTGGAAGACCAGTAGTAGTTTCCGATGCACATCTGGAGGCACTGTGTAATCTGAGGACTATCAGACTGTTGATGAAACAGAGAAATAGCATCGGATTAATTACAACAGTCACCATGCGCACTTTCCTCCATGGGAGTAATGTCTCAAACAGTCTCCGCTATGATCGTTCCCTGGAAGACCAGTAGTAGTTTCCGTTGCACATCTGGAGGCATTCTGTAATCTGCGGACGTTCAAAGTGTGGTGAAACACAGAAATTGCTTCGGGATTGAGTACAACAGTCAGCATGCACACTTTCCTCCATGGGAGTAATGACTCAAACAGTCAACGCTTTGATCGTTCCCTGTAAGACCCGTAGTAGTGTCCGATTCACATCTGGAGGCACTGAGTAATCTGAGGACTATCAGACTGTTGATGAAACACAGAAATTACATCGGGATTGAATACAACAGTCACCATGCGCACTTTCCTCCATGGGAGTAATGTCTCAAACAGCCTACGCTTTGATCGTTCCCTGCAAAGACCAGTAGTAGTTTCCGATTCACATCTGGAGGCACTGTGTAATCTGAGGACTATCAGACTGTTGATGAAACACAGAAATTACATCGGGATTGAATACAACAGTCACCATGCGCACTTTCCTCCATGGGAGTAATGTCTCAAACAGTCTACGCTTTGATCGTTCCCTGGATGACCAGTAGTAGTTTCCGATGCACATCTGGAGGCATTCTGTAATCTGTGGACGTTCAAAGTGTTGATGAAACACAGAAATTGCTTCGGGATTGAATACAACAATCACCATGCGCACTTTCCTCCATGGGGGTAATGTCTCAAACAGTCAACGCTTTGATCGTTCCCTGGAAGACCAGTAGTAGTTTCCGATGCACATCTAGAGGTATTCTGTAATCTGTGGACTATCAGAGTGTTGTTGAAACACAGAAATTGCATCGGGATTGAATACAACAGTCACCATGCGAACTTTCCTCCGTGGGAGTAATGTCTCAAGCAGTCTACGCCTTGATCGTAACCTGGAAGACCAGCAGTAGTATCCGATGAACATGTGGAGGCATTCCGTAATCTGGGGGCTATCTGAGTGGTGATGAAACACATAAATTGCATCGGGATTGAATACAACAGTCACCATGCGCACTTTCCTGCATGGGAGTAATGTCTCTAACAGTGTACGCCATGATCGTTCCCTGGAGAACCTGTAGCAGCTTACGATGCACATCTGGAGGCTTTCTGTAATCTGTGTACTATCAGAGTGTTGATGAAACACAGAAATTACATCGGGATTGAATACAAAAGTCACCATGCGCACTTTCCTCCATGGGAGTAATGTAACAAACAGTCTTCGCTTTGATCGTTCCCTGGAAGACCAGTAGTAGTTTCCGATTCACATCTGGAGGCACTCTGAAATCTGTGGACTATCAGACTGTTGATGAAACAGAGAAATAGCATCGGATTGAATACAACAGTCACCATTTGCACTTTCCTCCATGGGAGTAATGTCTCAAACAGTCTACGCTTTGATCGTTCCCTGCATGACCAGTAGTAGTTTCCGATGCACATCTGGAGGCATTCTGTAATCTGTGGACCATCAGAGTGTTGCTGAAACACAGAAATTGCATCGGGATTAAATACAACAGTCACTATGCGCACTTTCCTTCATGGGAGTAATGTCTCAAACAGTCTACGCTTTGGTCGTGCCCTGGAAGACCAGTAGTAGTTTCCGTTGCACATCTGGAGGCATTCTGTAATCTGTGGACGTTCAAAGTGTTGATGAAACACAGAAATTGCTTCGTGATTGAATACAACAGTCACCATGCGCACTTTCCTCCATGGGAGTAATGTCTCAAACAGTCAACGCTTTCACCTTTCCCTGGAAGACCAGTAGTAGTTTCCGATGCACATCTGGAGGCACTGTGTAATCTGAGGACTATCAGACTGTTGATGAAACACAGAAATGAGATCGGGATTGAATACAACAGTCACCATGCGCACTTTCCTCCATGGGAGTAATGTCTCAAACAGTCTACCCTTTGATCGTGCCCTGGAAGACCAGTAGTAGTTTCCGTTGCACATCTGGAGGCATTCTGTAATCTGTGGACGTTCAAAGTGTGGTGAAACACAGAAATTGCTTCGGGATTGAGTACAACAGTCACCATGCGCACTTTCCTCCATGGGAGTAATGACTCAAACAGTCAACGCTTTGATCGTTCCCTGTAAGACCCGTAGTAGTTTCCGATTCACATCTGGAGGCACTGTGTAATCTGAGGACTATCAGACTGTTGATGAAACACAGAAATTACATCGGGATTGAATACAACAGTCACCATGCGCACTTTCCTCCATGGGAGTAATGTCTCAAACAGCCCACGCTTTGATCGTTCCCTGGAAGAATAGTAGTAGTTTCCGATTCACATCTGGTGGCACTGTGTAATCTGAGGACTATCAGACTGTTGATGAAACACAGAAATTACATCGGGATTGAATACAACAGTCACCATGCGCACTTTCCTCCATGGGAATAATGTCTCAAACAGTCTACGCTTTGATCGTTCCCTGGATGACCAGTAGTAGTTTCCGATGCACATCTGGAGGCATACTGTTATTTGTGGACGTTCAAAGTGTTGATGAAACACAGAAATTGCTTCGGGATTGAATACAACAGTCACCATGCGCACTTTCCTCCATGGGGGTAATGTCTCAAACAGTCAACCCTTTGATCGTTCCCTGGAAGACCAGTAGTAGTTTCCGATGCACATCTGGAGGTATTCTGTAATCTGTGGGCTATCAGAGTGTTGTTGAAACACAGAAATTGCATCGGGATTGAATACAACAGTCACCATGCGAACTTTCCTCCGTGGGAGTAATGTCTCAAGCAATCTACGCCTTGATCGTTCCCTGGAAGACCAGCAGTAGTATCCGATGAACATGTGGAGGCATTCCGTAATCTGGGGGCTATCTGAGTGGTGATGAAACACATAAATTGCATCGGGATTGAATACAACAGTCACCATGCGCACTTTCCTGCATGGGAGTAATGTCTCTAACAGTGTACGCCATGATCGTTCCCTGGAGAACCTGTAGTAGTTTACGATGCACATCTGGAGGCTTTCTGTAATCTGTGTACTATCAGAGTGTTGATGAAACACAGAAATTGCATCTTGATTGAATACAACAGTCACCATGCGCACTTTCCTCCATGGGAGTAATGTCACAAACAGTCTTCGCTTTGATCGTTCCCTGGAAGACCAGTAGTAGTTTCCGATTCACATCTGGAGGCACTCTGAAATCTGTGGACTATCAGACTGTTGATGAAACAGAGAAATAGCATCGGATTGAATACAACAGTCACCATGCGCACTTTCCTCCATGGGAGTAATGTCTCAAACAGTCTCCGCTATGATCGTTCCCTGGAAGACCAGTAGTAGTTTCCGATGCACATCTGGAGGCACTGTGTAATCTGAGGACTATCAGACTGTTGATGAAACACAGAAATTACATCGGGATTGAATACAACAGTCACCATGCGCACTTTCCTCCATGGGAGTAATGTCTCAAACAGTCTACGCTTTGATCGTTCCCTGCATGACCAGTATTTAGTTTCCGATGCACATCTGGAGGCATTCTGTAATCTGTGGACCATCAGAGTGTTGTTGAAACACAGAAATTGCATCGGGATTAAATACAACAGTTACTATGCGCACTTTCCTTCATGGGAGTAATGTCTCAAACAGTCTACGCTTAGGTCGTGCCCTGGAAGACCAGTAGTAGTTTCCGTTGACATCTGGAGGCATTCTGTAATCTGTGGACGTTCAAAGTGTTGATGAAACACAGAATTTCTTCGTGATAGAATACAACAGTCACCATGCGCACTTTCCTCCATGGGAGTAATGTCTCAAACAGTCAACGCTTTCATCTTTCCCTGGAAGACCAGTAGTAGTTTCCGATGCACATCTGGAGGCACTGTGTAATCTGAGGACTATCAGACTGTTGATGAAACACAGAAATGAGATCGGGATTGAATACAACAGTCACCATGCGCACTTTCCTCCATGGGAGTAATGTCTCAAACAGTCTACCCTTTGATCGTGCCCTGGAAGACCAGTAGTAGTTTCCGTTGCACATCTGGAGGCATTCTGTAATCTGTGGACGTTCAAAGTGTGGTGAAACACAGAAATTTCTTCGGAATTGAGTTCAACAGTCACCATGCGCACTTTCCACCATGGGGGTAATGTCTCAAACTGTCTACGCTATGATCGTTCCCTGGAAGACCAGTAGTAGTTTCCGATGCACATCTGGAATCATTCTGTAATCTGTGGACTTTCACAGTGTAGATGAAACAAAGAAATGTCATCGGGATTGAATACAACAGTCACCATGCGCACTTTCCTCTATGGGAGTAATGTCTCAAACAGTCTACGTTTACCTCGTTCCCTGGAAGAGAAGTAGTAGTTTCCGATGTACATCTTTAGGCATTCTGTAATCTGTGGACCCTCAAAGTGTTGATGAAACACATAAATTGCATCGGGATTGAATACAACAGTCACCATGCGCACTTTCCTGCATGGGAGTAATGTCTCTAACAGCCTACGCTTTGATCGTTCCCTGGAAGACCAGTAGTAGTTTCCGATGCACATCTGGAGGTATTCTGTAATCTGTGGACTATCAGAGTGTTGTTGAAACACAGAAATTTCATTGGGATTGAATACAACAGTCACCATGCGTACTTTCCTCAATGGGAGTAATGTCTCAAGCTGTATACGCTTTGATCGTTCCCTGGAAGACCAGTAGTAGTTTCCGATGTACATCTGGAGCATCCTGTAATCTGTGGACTATCAGAGTGTTGATGAAACACAGAAATTGCATCGGGATTAAATACAACAGTTACTATGCGCACTTTCCTTCATGGGAGTAATGTCTCAAACAGTCTACGCTTAGGTCGTGCCCTGGAAGACCAGTAGTAGTTTCCGTTGACATCTGGAGGCATTCTGTAATCTGTGGACGTTCAAAGTGTTGATGAAACACAGAAATTGCTTCGTGATAGAATACAACAGTCACCATGCGCACTTTCCTCCATGGGAGTAATGTCTCAAACAGTCAACGCTTTCATCTTTCCCTGGAAGACCAGTAGTAGTTTCCGATGCACATCTGGAGGCACTGTGTAATCTGAGGACTATCAGACTGTTGATGAAACACAGAAATGAGATCGGGATTGAATACAACAGTCACCATGCGCACTTTCCTCCATGGGAGTAATGTCTCAAACAGTCTACCCTTTGATCGTGCCCTGGAAGACCAGTAGTAGTTTCCGTTGCACATCTGGAGGCATTCTGTAATCTGTGGACTTTCACAGTGTAGATGAAACAAAGAAATTTCATCGGGATTGAATACAACAGTCACCATGCGCACTTTCCTCTATGGGAGTAATGTCTCAAACAGTCTACGTTTACCTCGTTCCCTGGAAGAGAAGTAGTAGTTTCCGATGTACATCTTTAGGCATTCTGTAATCTGTGGACCCTCAAAGTGTTGATGAAACACAGAAATTGCATTGGGATTGAATACAACAGGCACCATGCGCACTTTCCTTCATGGGAGTAATGTCTCAAACAGTCTACGCTTTGATCGTTCCCTGGAAGACCAGTAGTAGTTTCCGATTCACATCTGGAGGCACTGTGTAATTTGAGGAGTATCAGACTGTTGATGAAACACAGAAATTACATCGGGATTGAATACAACAGTCACCATGCGCACTTTCCTCCATGGGAGTAATGTCTCAAACGGCCTACGCTTTGATCGTTCCCTGGAAGACCAGTAGTAGTTTCCGATTCACATCTGGAGGCACTGTGTAATCTGAGGACTATCAGACTGTTGATGGAACACAGAAATTACATCGGGATTGAATACAACAGTCACCATGCGCACTTTCCTCCATGGGAGTAATGTCTCAAACAGTCTACGCTTTGATCGTTCCCTGGAAGACCAGCAGTAGTATCCGATGAACATGTGGGGGCATTCCGTAATCTGGGGGCTATCTGAGTGGTGATGAAACACATAAATTGCATCGGAATTGAATACAACAGTCACCATGCGCACTTTCTGCATGGGAGTATTGTCTCTAACAGTGTACGCCATGATCGTTCCCTGGAGAACCTGTAGTAGTTTACGATGCACATCTGGAGGCTTTCTGTAATCTGCGTACTATCAGATTGTTGATGAAAAACAGAAATTGCATCTTGATTGAATACAACAGTCACCATGCGCACTTTCCTCCATGGGAGTAATGTCATAAACAGTCTACGCTTTGATCGTTCCCTGGAAGACCAGTAGTAGTTTCCGATTCACATCTGGAGGCACTCTGAAATCTGTGGACTATCAGACTGTTGATGAAACAGAGAAATAGCATCGGATTGAATACAACAGTCACCATGCGCACTTTCCTCCATGGGAGTAATGTCTCAAACAGTCTCCGCTATGATCGTTCCCTGGAAGACCAGTAGTAGTTTCCGATGCACATCTGGAGGCATTCTGTAATCTGTGGACCCTCAAAGTGTTGATGAAACACAGAAACTACATCGGGATTGAATACAACAGTCACCATGCGCACTTTCCTCCATGGGAGTAATGTCTCAAACTGTCTACGCTATGATCGTTCCCTGGAAGACCAGTAGTAGTTTCCGATGAACATGTGGAGGCATTCCGTAATCTGGGGGCTATCTGAGTGTTGATGAAACACATAAATTGCATCGGGATTGAATACAACAGTCACCATGCGCACTTTCCTGCATGGGAGTAATGTCTCTAACAGCCTACGCTTTGATCGTTCCCTGGAAGACCAGTAGTAGTTTCCGATGCACATCTGGAGGTATTCTGTAATCTGTGGACTATCAGAGTGTTGTTGAAACACAGAAATTTCATTGGGATTGAATACAACAGTCACCATGCGTACTTTCCTCAATGGGAGTAATGTCTCAAGCTGTATACGCTTTGATCGTTCCCTGGAAGACCAGTAGTAGTTTCCGATGTACATCTGGAGCATCCTGTAATCTGTGGACTATCAGAGTGTTGATGAAACACAGAAATTGCATCGGGATTGAATACAACAGTCACCATGCGAACTTTCCTCCGTGTTAGTAATGTCTCAAGCAGTCTACGCCTTGATCGTTCCCTGGAAGACCAGCAGTAGTTTCCGATGAACATGTGGAGGCATTCCGTAATCTGGGGGCTATCTGAGTGTTGATGAAACACATAAATTGCATCGGGATTGAATACAACAGTCACCATGCGCACTTTCCTGCATGGGAGTAATGTCTCTAACAGTGTACGCCATGATAGTTCCCTGGAAGACCTGTAGTAGTTTACGATGATCATCTGGAGGCTTTCTGTAATCTGTGTACTATCAGAGTGTTGATGAAACACAGAAATTGCATCTTAATTGAATACAAACGTCACCATGCGCACTTTCCTCAGTGGGAGTAATGTCACAAACAGTCTACGCTTTGATCGTTCCCTGGAAGACCAGTAGTGGCTTCCGATTCACATCTGGAGGCACTCTGAAATCTGTGGACTATCAGACTGTTGATGAAACAGAGAAATTGCAACGGATTGAATACAACAGTCACCATGCGCACTTTCCTCCATGGGAGTAATGTCTCAAACAGTCTACGCTATGATCGTTCCCTGGAAGACCAGTAGTAGTTTCCGATGCACATCTGGAGGCATTCTGTAATCTGTGGACTTTCACAGTGTAGATGAACCAAAGAAATTTCATCGGGATTGAATACAACTGTCACCATGCGCACTTTCCTGCATGGGAGTAATGTCTCTAACAGTGTACGCCATGATCGTTCCCTGGAAGACCTGTAGTAGTTTACGATGGACATCTGGAGGTATTCTGTTATCTGCGGACTATCAGAGTGTTGTTGAAACACAGAAATTGCATGGGGATTGATTACAACAGTCACCATGCGAACTTTCCTCCGTGGGAGTAATGTCTCAAGCAGTTTACGCCTTGATCGTTCCCTGGAAGACCAGCAGTAGTTTCCGATGAACATGTGGAGGCATTCCGTAATCTGGGGGCTATCTGAGTGTTGATGAAACACATAAATTGCATCGGGATTGAATACAACAGTAACCATGCGCACTTTCCTCCATGGGAGTAATGTCACAAACAGTCTACGCTTTGATCTTTCCCTGGAAGACCAGTAGTAGTTTCCGATGCACATCTGGAGGCATTCTGTAATCTGTGGACCATCAGAGTGTTGTTGAAGCACAGAAATTGCATCGGGATTGAATACAAAAATCAATATGCGCACTTTCCTCAATGGGAGTAATGTCTCAAACAGTCTACGCTTTGATTGCTCCCTGGAACACCAGTAGTTGTTTCCGATGCACATCTGGGGGCATTCTTTAATATGTGGACAATCAGAGTGTTGATGAAACACAGAAATTGCATCGGGATTGAATACAAGAGTCACCATGCGCACTTTCCTCCATGGGTGTAATGTCTCAAACAGTCTACGCTATGATCGTTCCCTGGAAGACCAGTAGTAGTTTCCGATGCACATCTGGAGGCATTCTGTAATCTGTGGACTTTCACAGTGTAGATGAAACAAAGAAATTTCATAGGGGTTGAATACAACAGTCACCATGCGCACTTTCCTCTATAGGAGTAATGTCTCAAACAGTCTACGTTTACATCGTTCCCTGGAAGAGAAGTAGTAGTTTCCGATGCACATCTGGAGGCATTCTGTAATCTGTGGACCCTCAAAGTGTTGAAGAAACACAGAAATTGCATCGGGATTGAATACAACAGTCACCATGCGGACTCTCCTCCATGGGAGCAATGTCTCAAACAGTCTACGCTTTGATCGTTCCCTGGAAGTCCCGTAGTAGTTTACGATTCACATTTGGAGGCACTGTGTAATCTGAGGACTATCAGACTGTTGATGAAACACAGAAATTACATCGGGATTGAATACAACAGTCACCATGCGCACTTTCCTCCATGGGAGTAATGTCTCAAACAGTCTACGCTTTGATCGTGCCCTGGAAGACCAGTAGTATTTTCCGTTGCACATCTGGAGGCATTCTGTAATCTGTGGACGTTCAAAGTGTTGATGAAACACAGAAATTGCTCCGGGATTGAATACAACAGACACCATGCGCACTTTCCTCCATGGGAGTAATGTCTCAAACAGTCAACGTTTTGATCGTTCCCTGGAAGACCAGTAGTAGTTTCCGATGCACATCTGGAGGTATTCTGTAATCTGTGGACTATCAGAGTGTTGTTGAAACACAGAAATTGCATCGGGATTGAATACAACAGTCACCATGCGCACTTTCCTCAATGGGAGTAATGTCTCACACTGTCTACGGTTTGATCGTTCATTGGAAGACCAGTAGTAGTTTCCGATGTACATCTGGAGGCATCCTGTAATCTGTGGACTATCAGAGTGTTGGTGAAACACAGAAATTGCATCGGGATTGAATACAACAGTCACCATGCGAACTTTCCTCCGTGGGAGTAATGTCTCAAGCAGTCTACGCCTTGATCGTTCCCTGGAAGACCAGCAGTAGTTTCCGATGAACATCTGGAGGCATTCCGAAATCTGGGGGCTCTGAGTGTTGATGAAACACATAAATTGCATCGGGATTGAATACAACAGTCACCATGCGCACTTTCCTGCATGGGAGTAATGTCTCTAACAGTCGACGCTATGATCGTTCTCTGGAAGACCAGTAGTAGTTTACGATGCACATCTGGAGGCTTTCTGTAATCTGTGTACTAACAGAGTGTTGATGAAACACAGAAATTGCATCTTGATTGAATACAACAGTCACCATGCGCACTTTCCTCCATGGGAGTAGTGTCACAAACAGTCTACTCTTTGATCGTTCCCTGGAAGACCAGTAGTAGTTTCCGATTCACATCTGGAGGCACTCTGAAATCTGTGGACTATCAGACTGTCGATGAGACAGAGAAATTGCATCGGATTGAATACAACAGTCACCATGCGCACTTTACTCCATGGGTGTAATGTCTCAAACAGTCTACGCTTTGATGGGTCCCTGGAAGACCAGTAGTAGTTTCCGATGCACATCTGGAGGCATTCTGTAATCTGTGGACCATCAGAGTGTTGTTGAAACACAGAAATTGCATCGGGATTGAATACAACAGTCACTATGCGCACTTTCCTTAATGGGAGTAATGTCTCAAACAGTCTACGCTTTGATCGTGCACTGGAATACCAGTAGTAGTTTCCGTTGCACATCTGGAGGCATTCTGTAATCTGTGGAAGTTCAAAGTGTTGATGAAACACAGAAATTGCTTCGGGGTTGAATACAACAGTCACCATGCGCACTTTCCTACATGGGAGTAATGTCTCTAACAGTCTACGCCGTGATCGTTCCCTGGAAGACCTGTAGTAGTTTACGATGCACATCTGGAGGCTTTCTGTAATCTGTGTACTATCAGAGTGTTGATGAAACACAAAAATTGAATCTTGATTGAATACAACAGTCACCATGCACACTTTCCTCCATGGGAGTAATGTCACAAACAGTCTACGCTTTGATCGTTCCCTGGAAGAAGAGTAGTAGTTTCCGATTCACATCTGGCGGCACTCTGAAATCTGTGGACTATCAGACTGTTGATGAAACAGAGAAATTGCATCGGATTGAATACAACAGTCACCATGCGCACTTTCCTCCATGGGTGTAATGTCTCAAACAGTCTACGCTTTGATGGTTTCCTGGAAGACTAGTAGTAGTTTCCGATGCACATCTGGAGGCATTCTGTAATCTGTGGACTTTCACAGTGTAGATGAAACAAAGAAATTTCATCCGGGTTGAATACAACAGTCACCATGCGCACTTTCCTCTATGGGAGTAATGTCTCAAACAGTCTACGTTTACATCGTTCCCTGGAAGAGAAGTAGTAGTTTCCGATGTACATCTGGAGGCATTCTGTAATCTGTGGACCATCAAAGTGGTGATGAAACACAGAAATTGCATCGGGATTGAATACAACAGTCACCATGCGGACTTTCCTCCATGGGAGCAATGTCTCAAACAGTCTACGCTTTGATCGTTCCCTAGAAGACCAGCAGTAGTTTCCGATGAACATCTGGAGGCATTCCGAAATCTGGGGGCTATCTGAGTGTTGATGAAACACATAAATTGCATCGGGATTGAATACAACAGTCACCATGCGCACCTTCCTGCATGGGAGTAATGTCTCTAACAGTCTACGCTATGATCGTTCCGTGGAAGACCAGTAGTAGTTTCCGATGCACATCTGTTGGCATTCTGTAATCTGTGGACTTTCACAGTATAGATGAAACAAAGAAATTTCATCGGGATTGAATACAACAGTCACCATGCGCACTTTCCTCTATGGGAGTAAAGTCTCAAACAGTCTACGTTTACATCGTTCCCTGGAAGAGAAGTAGTAGTTTCCGATGTAAATCTGGAAGCATTCTGTAATCTGTGGAGACTCAAAGTGTTGATGAAACACAGAAATTGCATCGGGATTGAATACAACAGTCAACATGCGGACTTTCCTCCATGGGAGTAATGTCTCAAACAGTCTACGCTTTGATCGTTCCCTGGAAGACCAGTAGTAGTTCCCGATTCACATCTGGAGGCACTGTGTAATCTGAGGACCATCAGACTGTTGATGAAACACAGAAATTACATCGCGATTGAATACAACAGTCACCATGCGCTCTTTCCTCCATGGGAGTAATGTCTCAAACAGTCTACGATTTGATCGTTCCCTGGATGACCAGTAGTAGTTTCCGATGCACATCTGGAGGCATTCTGTAATCCGTGGAACATCAGAGTGTTGTTGAAACACAGAAATTGCATCGGGATTGAATACAACAGTCACTATGCGCACTTTCCTTCATGGGAGTAATGTCTCAAACAGTCTACGCTTTGATCGTGCACTGGAATACCAGTAGTAGTTTCCGTTGCACATCTGGAGGCATTCTGTAATCTGTGGAAGTTCAAAGTGTTGATGAAACACAGAAATTGCTTCGGGGTTGAATACAACAGTCACCATGCGCACTTTCCTACATGGGAGTAATGTCTCTAACAGTCTACGCCGTGATCGTTCCCTGGAAGACCTGTAGTAGTTTACGATGCACATCTGGAGGCTTTCTGTAATCTGTGTACTATCAGAGTGTTGATGAAACACAAAAATTGAATCTTGATTGAATACAACAGTCACCATGCACACTTTCCTCCATGGGAGTAATGTCACAAACAGTCTACGCTTTGATCGTTCCCTGGAAGAAGAGTAGTAGTTTCCGATTCACATCTGGCGGCACTCTGAAATCTGTGGACTATCAGACTGTTGATGAAACAGAGAAATTGCATCGGATTGAATACAACAGTCACCATGCGCACTTTCCTCCATGGGTGTAATGTCTCAAACAGTCTACGCTTTGATGGTTTCCTGGAAGACTAGTAGTAGTTTCCGATGCACATCTGGAGGCATTCTGTAATCTGTGGACTTTCACAGTGTAGATGAAACAAAGAAATTTCATCCGGGTTGAATACAACAGTCACCATGCGCACTTTCCTCTATGGGAGTAATGTCTCAAACAGTCTACGTTTACATCGTTCCCTGGAAGAGAAGTAGTAGTTTCCGATGTACATCTGGAGGCATTCTGTAATCTGTGGACCATCAAAGTGGTGATGAAACACAGAAATTGCATCGGGATTGAATACAACAGTCACCATGCGGACTTTCCTCCATGGGAGCAATGTCTCAAACAGTCTACGCTTTGATCGTTCCCTAGAAGACCAGCAGTAGTTTCCGATGAACATCTGGAGGCATTCCGAAATCTGGGGGCTATCTGAGTGTTGATGAAACACATAAATTGCATCGGGATTGAATACAACAGTCACCATGCGCACCTTCCTGCATGGGAGTAATGTCTCTAACAGTCTACGCTATGATCGTTCCCTGGAAGACCAGTAGTAGTTTCCGATGCACATCTGGAGGCATTCTGTAATCTGTGGACTTTCACAGTGTAGATGAACCAAAGAAATTTCATCGGGATTGAATACAACTGTCACCATGCGCACTTTCCTGCATGGGAGTAATGTCTCTAACAGTGTACGCCATGATCGTTCCCTGGAAGACCTGTAGTAGTTTACGATGGACATCTGGAGGTATTCTGTTATCTGCGGACTATCAGAGTGTTGTTGAAACACAGAAATTGCATGGGGATTGATTACAACAGTCACCATGCGAACTTTCCTCCGTGGGAGTAATGTCTCAAGCAGTTTACGCCTTGATCGTTCCCTGGAAGACCAGCAGTAGTTTCCGATGAACATGTGGAGGCATTCCGTAATCTGGGGGCTATCTGAGTGTTGATGAAACACATAAATTGCATCGGGATTGAATACAACAGTAACCATGCGCACTTTCCTCCATGGGAGTAATGTCACAAACAGTCTACGCTTTGATCTTTCCCTGGAAGACCAGTAGTAGTTTCCGATGCACATCTGGAGGCATTCTGTAATCTGTGGACCATCAGAGTGTTGTTGAAGCACAGAAATTGCATCGGGATTGAATACAAAAATCAATATGCGCACTTTCCTCAATGGGAGTAATGTCTCAAACAGTCTACGCTTTGATTGCTCCCTGGAACACCAGTAGTTGTTTCCGATGCACATCTGGGGGCATTCTTTAATATGTGGACAATCAGAGTGTTGATGAAACACAGAAATTGCATCGGGATTGAATACAAGAGTCACCATGCGCACTTTCCTCCATGGGTGTAATGTCTCAAACAGTCTACGCTATGATCGTTCCCTGGAAGACCAGTAGTAGTTTCCGATGCACATCTGGAGGCATTCTGTAATCTGTGGACTTTCACAGTGTAGATGAAACAAAGAAATTTCATAGGGGTTGAATACAACAGTCACCATGCGCACTTTCCTCTATAGGAGTAATGTCTCAAACAGTCTACGTTTACATCGTTCCCTGGAAGAGAAGTAGTAGTTTCCGATGCACATCTGGAGGCATTCTGTAATCTGTGGACCCTCAAAGTGTTGAAGAAACACAGAAATTGCATCGGGATTGAATACAACAGTCACCATGCGGACTCTCCTCCATGGGAGCAATGTCTCAAACAGTCTACGCTTTGATCGTTCCCTGGAAGTCCCGTAGTAGTTTACGATTCACATTTGGAGGCACTGTGTAATCTGAGGACTATCAGACTGTTGATGAAACACAGAAATTACATCGGGATTGAATACAACAGTCACCATGCGCACTTTCCTCCATGGGAGTAATGTCTCAAACAGTCTACGCTTTGATCGTGCCCTGGAAGACCAGTAGTATTTTCCGTTGCACATCTGGAGGCATTCTGTAATCTGTGGACGTTCAAAGTGTTGATGAAACACAGAAATTGCTCCGGGATTGAATACAACAGACACCATGCGCACTTTCCTCCATGGGAGTAATGTCTCAAACAGTCAACGTTTTGATCGTTCCCTGGAAGACCAGTAGTAGTTTCCGATGCACATCTGGAGGTATTCTGTAATCTGTGGACTATCAGAGTGTTGTTGAAACACAGAAATTGCATCGGGATTGAATACAACAGTCACCATGCGCACTTTCCTCAATGGGAGTAATGTCTCACACTGTCTACGGTTTGATCGTTCATTGGAAGACCAGTAGTAGTTTCCGATGTACATCTGGAGGCATCCTGTAATCTGTGGACTATCAGAGTGTTGGTGAAACACAGAAATTGCATCGGGATTGAATACAACAGTCACCATGCGAACTTTCCTCCGTGGGAGTAATGTCTCAAGCAGTCTACGCCTTGATCGTTCCCTGGAAGACCAGCAGTAGTTTCCGATGAACATCTGGAGGCATTCCGAAATCTGGGGGCTCTGAGTGTTGATGAAACACATAAATTGCATCGGGATTGAATACAACAGTCACCATGCGCACTTTCCTGCATGGGAGTAATGTCTCTAACAGTCGACGCTATGATCGTTCTCTGGAAGACCAGTAGTAGTTTACGATGCACATCTGGAGGCTTTCTGTAATCTGTGTACTAACAGAGTGTTGATGAAACACAGAAATTGCATCTTGATTGAATACAACAGTCACCATGCGCACTTTCCTCCATGGGAGTAGTGTCACAAACAGTCTACTCTTTGATCGTTCCCTGGAAGACCAGTAGTAGTTTCCGATTCACATCTGGAGGCACTCTGAAATCTGTGGACTATCAGACTGTCGATGAGACAGAGAAATTGCATCGGATTGAATACAACAGTCACCATGCGCACTTTACTCCATGGGTGTAATGTCTCAAACAGTCTACGCTTTGATGGGTCCCTGGAAGACCAGTAGTAGTTTCCGATGCACATCTGGAGGCATTCTGTAATCTGTGGACCATCAGAGTGTTGTTGAAACACAGAAATTGCATCGGGATTGAATACAACAGTCACTATGCGCACTTTCCTTAATGGGAGTAATGTCTCAAACAGTCTACGCTTTGATCGTGCACTGGAATACCAGTAGTAGTTTCCGTTGCACATCTGGAGGCATTCTGTAATCTGTGGAAGTTCAAAGTGTTGATGAAACACAGAAATTGCTTCGGGGTTGAATACAACAGTCACCATGCGCACTTTCCTACATGGGAGTAATGTCTCTAACAGTCTACGCCGTGATCGTTCCCTGGAAGACCTGTAGTAGTTTACGATGCACATCTGGAGGCTTTCTGTAATCTGTGTACTATCAGAGTGTTGATGAAACACAAAAATTGAATCTTGATTGAATACAACAGTCACCATGCACACTTTCCTCCATGGGAGTAATGTCACAAACAGTCTACGCTTTGATCGTTCCCTGGAAGAAGAGTAGTAGTTTCCGATTCACATCTGGCGGCACTCTGAAATCTGTGGACTATCAGACTGTTGATGAAACAGAGAAATTGCATCGGATTGAATACAACAGTCACCATGCGCACTTTCCTCCATGGGTGTAATGTCTCAAACAGTCTACGCTTTGATGGTTTCCTGGAAGACTAGTAGTAGTTTCCGATGCACATCTGGAGGCATTCTGTAATCTGTGGACTTTCACAGTGTAGATGAAACAAAGAAATTTCATCCGGGTTGAATACAACAGTCACCATGCGCACTTTCCTCTATGGGAGTAATGTCTCAAACAGTCTACGTTTACATCGTTCCCTGGAAGAGAAGTAGTAGTTTCCGATGTACATCTGGAGGCATTCTGTAATCTGTGGACCATCAAAGTGGTGATGAAACACAGAAATTGCATCGGGATTGAATACAACAGTCACCATGCGGACTTTCCTCCATGGGAGCAATGTCTCAAACAGTCTACGCTTTGATCGTTCCCTAGAAGACCAGCAGTAGTTTCCGATGAACATCTGGAGGCATTCCGAAATCTGGGGGCTATCTGAGTGTTGATGAAACACATAAATTGCATCGGGATTGAATACAACAGTCACCATGCGCACCTTCCTGCATGGGAGTAATGTCTCTAACAGTCTACGCTATGATCGTTCCGTGGAAGACCAGTAGTAGTTTCCGATGCACATCTGTTGGCATTCTGTAATCTGTGGACTTTCACAGTATAGATGAAACAAAGAAATTTCATCGGGATTGAATACAACAGTCACCATGCGCACTTTCCTCTATGGGAGTAAAGTCTCAAACAGTCTACGTTTACATCGTTCCCTGGAAGAGAAGTAGTAGTTTCCGATGTAAATCTGGAAGCATTCTGTAATCTGTGGAGACTCAAAGTGTTGATGAAACACAGAAATTGCATCGGGATTGAATACAACAGTCAACATGCGGACTTTCCTCCATGGGAGTAATGTCTCAAACAGTCTACGCTTTGATCGTTCCCTGGAAGACCAGTAGTAGTTCCCGATTCACATCTGGAGGCACTGTGTAATCTGAGGACCATCAGACTGTTGATGAAACACAGAAATTACATCGCGATTGAATACAACAGTCACCATGCGCTCTTTCCTCCATGGGAGTAATGTCTCAAACAGTCTACGATTTGATCGTTCCCTGGATGACCAGTAGTAGTTTCCGATGCACATCTGGAGGCATTCTGTAATCCGTGGAACATCAGAGTGTTGTTGAAACACAGAAATTGCATCGGGATTGAATACAACAGTCACTATGCGCACTTTCCTTCATGGGAGTAATGTCTCAAACAGTCTACGCTTTGATCGTGCACTGGAATACCAGTAGTAGTTTCCGTTGCACATCTGGAGGCATTCTGTAATCTGTGGAAGTTCAAAGTGTTGATGAAACACAGAAATTGCTTCGGGGTTGAATACAACAGTCACCATGCGCACTTTCCTACATGGGAGTAATGTCTCTAACAGTCTACGCCGTGATCGTTCCCTGGAAGACCTGTAGTAGTTTACGATGCACATCTGGAGGCTTTCTGTAATCTGTGTACTATCAGAGTGTTGATGAAACACAAAAATTGAATCTTGATTGAATACAACAGTCACCATGCACACTTTCCTCCATGGGAGTAATGTCACAAACAGTCTACGCTTTGATCGTTCCCTGGAAGAAGAGTAGTAGTTTCCGATTCACATCTGGCGGCACTCTGAAATCTGTGGACTATCAGACTGTTGATGAAACAGAGAAATTGCATCGGATTGAATACAACAGTCACCATGCGCACTTTCCTCCATGGGTGTAATGTCTCAAACAGTCTACGCTTTGATGGTTTCCTGGAAGACTAGTAGTAGTTTCCGATGCACATCTGGAGGCATTCTGTAATCTGTGGACTTTCACAGTGTAGATGAAACAAAGAAATTTCATCCGGGTTGAATACAACAGTCACCATGCGCACTTTCCTCTATGGGAGTAATGTCTCAAACAGTCTACGTTTACATCGTTCCCTGGAAGAGAAGTAGTAGTTTCCGATGTACATCTGGAGGCATTCTGTAATCTGTGGACCATCAAAGTGGTGATGAAACACAGAAATTGCATCGGGATTGAATACAACAGTCACCATGCGGACTTTCCTCCATGGGAGCAATGTCTCAAACAGTCTACGCTTTGATCGTTCCCTAGAAGACCAGCAGTAGTTTCCGATGAACATCTGGAGGCATTCCGAAATCTGGGGGCTATCTGAGTGTTGATGAAACACATAAATTGCATCGGGATTGAATACAACAGTCACCATGCGCACCTTCCTGCATGGGAGTAATGTCTCTAACAGTCTACGCTATGATCGTTCCGTGGAAGACCAGTAGTAGTTTCCGATGCACATCTGTTGGCATTCTGTAATCTGTGGACTTTCACAGTATAGATGAAACAAAGAAATTTCATCGGGATTGAATACAACAGTCACCATGCGCACTTTCCTCTATGGGAGTAAAGTCTCAAACAGTCTGCGTTTACATCGTTCCCTGGAAGAGAAGTAGTAGTTTCCGATGTAAATCTGGAAGCATTCTGTAATCTGTGGAGACTCAAAGTGTTGATGAAACACAGAAATTGCATCGGGATTGAATACAACAGTCAACATGCGGACTTTCCTCCATGGGAGTAATGTCTCAAACAGTCTACGCTTTGATCGTTCCCTGGAAGACCAGTAGTAGTTCCCGATTCACATCTGGAGGCACTGTGTAATCTGAGGACCATCAGACTGTTGATGAAACACAGAAATTACATCGCGATTGAATACAACAGTCACCATGCGCTCTTTCCTCCATGGGAGTAATGTCTCAAACAGTCTACGATTTGATCGTTCCCTGGATGACCAGTAGTAGTTTCCGATGCACATCTGGAGGCATTCTGTAATCCGTGGAACATCAGAGTGTTGTTGAAACACAGAAATTGCATCGGGATTGAATACAACAGTCACTATGCGCACTTTCCTTCATGGGAGTAATGTCTCAAACAGTCTACGCTTTGATCGTGCCCTGGAAGTCCTGTAGTAGTTTCCGTTGCACATCTGGAGGCATTCTGTAACCTGTGGACGTTCAAAGTGTTGATGAAACACAGAAATTGCTTCGGGATTGAATACAACAGTCACCATGCGCACTTTCCTCCATGGGAGTAATGTCTCAAACAGTCAACGCTTTGATCGTTCCCTGGAAGACCAGTAGTAGTTTCCGATGCACTTCTGGAGGTATTCTGTAATCTGTGGACTATCAGAGTATTGTTGAAACGCAGAAATTGCATCGGGATTGAATACAACAGTCACCATGCGCACTTTCCTCGATGGGAGTAATGTCTCAAACTGTCTACGCTTTGATCGTTCCCTGGAAGACCAGCAGTAGTTTCCGATGAACATCTGGAGGCATTCCTTAATCTGGGGGCTATCTGAGTGTTGATGAAACACATAAATTGAATCGGGATTGAATACAACAGTCACCATGCGCACTTTCCTGCATGGGAGTAATGTCCCTAACAGTCTACGCCATGATCGTTCCCTGGAAGACCAGTAGTAGTTTCCGATTCACATCTGGAGGCATTCTGTAATCTGTGGACTTTCGTAGTGTAGATGAAACAAGGAAATTTCATCGGGGTTGAATACAACAGTCACCATGCGCACTTTCCTCTATGGGAGTAATGTCTCAAACAGTCTACGTTTACATCGTTCCCTGGAAGAGAAGTAGTAGTTTCCGATGTACATCTGGAGGCATTCTGTAATCTGTGGACCCTCAAAGTGTTGATGAAACACAGAAATTACATCGGGATTGAATACAACAGTCACCATGCGGACTTTCCTCCATGGGAGTAATGTCTCAAACAGTCTACGCTTTGATCGTTCCCTGGATGACCAGTAGTAGTTTTCGATGTACATCTGGAGGCATTCTGTAATCTGTGGACCATCAGAGTGTTGTTGAAACACAGAAATTGCATCGGGATTGAATACAACAGTCACTATGCGCACTTTCCTTCATGGGAGTAATGTCTCAAACAGTCTACGCTTTGATCGTGCCCAGGAAGACAAGTAGTAGTTTCCGTTGCACATCTGGAGGCATTCTGTAATCTGTTGACGTTCAAAGTGTTGATGAAACACAGAAATTGCTCGGGATTGAATACAACAGTCACCATGCACACTTTCCTCCATGGGAGTAATGTCTCAAACAGTTAACGCTTTGATCGTTCCCTGGAAGACCAGTCGTAGTTTCCGATGCACATCTGGAGGTATTCTGTAATCTGTGGACTATCAGAGTGTTGTTGAAACACAGAAATTGCATCGGGATTGAATACAACAGTCACCATGCGCTCTTTCCTCAATGGGAGTAATGTCTCAAACTGTCTACGCTTTGATCGTTCCCTGGAAGACCAGTAGTAGTTTCCGATGTACATCTGGAATCATCCTGTAATCTGTGGAGAATCAGAGTTTTGACGAAACACAGAAATTGCATCGGGATTGAATACAACAGTCACCATGCGAACATTCCTCCGTGGGAGTAATGTCTCAAGCAGTCTACGCCTTGATCGTTCCCTGGAAGACCAGTAGTAGTTGTCGATGCACATCTGTGGGCATTCTGTAATGTGTGGACTATCAGAGTGTTGATGAAACACAGAAATTGCATCTTGATTGAATACAACTGTCACCATGCGCACTTTCCTCCATGGGAGTAATGTCACAAGCAGTCTACGCTTCGATCGTTCCCTGGAAGACCAGTAGTAGTTTCCGATTCACATCTGGAGGCACTCTGAAATCTGTGGACTATCAGACTGTTGATGAAACAGAGAAATTGCATTGGTATTGAATACAACAGTCAACATGCGCACTTTCCTCCATGGGAGTAATGTCTCAAGCAGTCTATGCTTTGATCGTTCCCTGGAAGACCAGTAGTAGTTTCCTATGCACATCTGGAGGCATTCTGTAATCTGTGGACTTTCAAAGTGTTGATGAAACACAGAAATTGCATCGGGATTGAATACAACAGTCACCATGCGGAATTTCCTCCATGGGAGAAATGTCTCAAAAAGTCTACGCTATGATCGTTCCCTGGAAGACTAGTACTAGCTTCCGATGCACATCTGGAGGCATTCTGTAATCTGTGCACTATCAGAGTGTTGTTGAAACACAGAAATTGCATCGGGATTGAATACAATAGCCACCATGCGCACTTTCCTCCGTGGGAGTAGTGTCTCAAACTGTCATCGCTTTGATCGTTCCCTGAAGACCAGTGGTAGTTTCCGATGCACATCTGGAGGACTTTTGTAAGCAGTGGACTATCAGAGTGTTGATGAAACACAGAAATTACATCGTGATTGAATACAACAGTCACCATGCGCACTTTTTTCCATGGGAGTAATGTCTCAAACAGTCTACGTTTTTGATTGTTCCCTGGAAGACCAGTAGTAGTTTCCGATGCACATCTGGAGGCATTCTGTAATCTGTGAGGTATGAGGGTGTTGATGAAACACAGAAATTGCATCGGGATTGAATACAACAGTCACAATGCGCCCTTTCCTCCATGGGAGTAATATCTCAAACAGTTTACGCTTTGATCTTTCAATGGAAGACCAGTAGTAGATTCCGATGCACATCTGGGGGCATTCTATAATCTGTGGACAATCAGAGTGTTGATGAAACACAGAAATTGCATCGGGATTGAATTCAAGAGTCACCATGCGCACTTTCCTCCATGGGAGTAATGTCTCAAACAGTCTACGCTATGATCGTTCCCTGGAAGACAAGTAGTAGTTTCCGATTCACATCTGGATTCATTCTGTAATCTGTGGACGTTCACAGTGTAGATGAAACACAGAAATTTCATCGGGATTGAATACTACAGTCACCATGCGCACTTTCCTCCATGGGAGTAATGTCTCAAACAGTCTACGTTTACATCGTTCCCTGGAAGAGAAGTAGTAGTTTCCGATGTACATCTGGAGGCATTCTGTAATCTGTGGACCTCCAAAGTGTTGATGAAACACAGAAATTCCATCGGGATTGAATACAACAGTCACCATGCGGACTTTTCTCCATGGGAGTAATGTCTCAAACAGTCTACGCTTTTATCGTTCCCTGGAAGACCAGTAGTAGTTTCCGATGCACATCTGAAGACATTCTGTAATCTGTGGACCTTCGAAGTGTTGTTGAAAAACAGAAATTGCCTGCAGATTGAATACAAGAGTCACCATGCGCACTTTCCTCTGTGGGAGTAATGTCACAAACAGTCTACGCTTTGATCGTTCCCCGGAAGACCAGTAGTAGTTTGCGATGCACATCTGGAGGCATTCTGTAATCTGTGGACTATCAGAGTGTTGTTGAAACACAGAAATTGCATCGGTATTGAATACAACAGTCAACATGCGCACTTTCCTCCTTGGGAGTAATGTCTCAAGCAGTCTACGCCTTGATCGTTCCCTGGAAGACCAGTAGCAGTTTCCTATGCACATCTGGAGGCATTCTGTAATCTGTGGACTTTAAAACGTGTTGATGAAACACAGAAATTGCATCGGGATTGAATACAACAGTCACCATGCGGACTTTCCTCCATGGGAGTAATGTCTCAAACAGTCAACGCTTTGATCGTTCCCTGGAACACCAGTAGTAGTTTCCGATTCACATCTGGTGGCACTGTGTAATCTGAGGACTATCAGACTGTTGATGAAACACAGAAATTACATCGGGATTGATTACAACAGTCACCATGCGCACTTTCCTCCATGGGAGTAATGTCTCAAACAGTCTATGCTTTGATCGTTCCCTGGAAGACCAGTAGTAGCTTCCGATTCACATCTGGAGGCACTCTGAAATCTGTGGACTATCAGACTGTTCATGAAACAGAGAAATTGCATCGGATTGAATACAACAGTCACCATGCGCACTTTCCTCCATGGGTGTAATGTCTAAAGCAGTATACGCTTTGATTGTTCGATGGAAGACCAGTAGTAGTTTCCGATGCACATCTAAGAGGCATTCTGTAATCTGTGGACTATCACAGTGTTGATGAAACACAAAAATTGCATCAGGAGTGAATACAACAGTCACCATGAGCTTTTTCCTCCATGGGAGTAATGTCTCAAACAGTCTAAGCTTTGATCGTTCCCTGGAAGGACAGTAGTAGTTTCCGATGCACATCTGGAGGCATTCTGTAATCTGTGGAGTATCAGGGTGTTGATGAAACACAGAAATTGCATCGGGATTGAATACAACAGTCACAATGCGCACTTTCCTCCATGGGAGTAATGCCTCAAACAGTTTACGCTTTGATCTTTCAATGGAAGACCAGTAGTAGATTCCGATGCACATCTGGGGGCATTCTATAATCTGTGGACAATCAGAGTGTTGATGAAACACAGAAATTGCATCGGGATTGAATACAAGAGTCACCATGCGCACTTTCCTCCATGGGAGTAATGTCTCAAACGGTCTACGCTATGATCGTTCCCTGGAAGACCAGTAGTAGTTTCCGAAGCACATCTGGATTCATTCTGTAATCTGTGGACGTTCACAGTGTAGATGAAACACAGGAATTTCCTCGGGATTGAATACAACAGTCACCATGCGCACTTTCCTCAATGGGAGTAATGTCTCAAACTGTCTACGCTTTCATCGTTCCCTGGAAGAGAAGTAGTAGTTTCCGATGTACATCTGGAGGCATTCTGTAATCTGTGGACCTTCCAAGTGTTGTTGAAACACAGAAATTGCCTAGGGATTGAATACAACAGTCACCATGCGCACTTTCCTCCGTGGGAGTAATGTCTCAAACAGTCTACGCTTTGATCGTTCCCCGGAAGACCAGTAGTAGTTTCCGATGCACATCTGGAGGCATTCTGTAATCTGTGGACTATCAGAGTGTTGAAGAAACACAGAAATTGCATCTTGATTGAATACAACAGTCACCATGCGCACTTTCCTCCATGTGAGTAATGTCACAAACAGTCTACGCTTTGATCGTTCCCTGGAAGACCAGTAGTAGTTTCCGATTCACATCTGGAGGCATCCTGTAATCTGTGGACTTTCAGAGTGTTGATGAAACACAGAAATTGCATCGGGATTGAATACAACAGTCACCATGCGCACTTTCCCCCATGGGAGTAATGTCTCAAACTGTCATCGCTTTGATCGTTCCCTGAAGACCAGTGGTAGTTTCCCATGCACATCTGGAGGACTTCTGTAATCAGTGGACTATCAGAGTGTTGATGAAACACAGAAATTGCATCGGGATTGAATACAACAGTCACCATGCGCACTTTCCCCCATGGAAGTAATGTCTCAAACAGTCTACGCTTTGATCGTTCCCTGGAAGACCAGTAGTAGTTTCCGATGCACATCTGGAGGCATTCTGTAATCTGTGGACTATCAGAGTGTAGTTGAAACACAGAAATTGCATCGGTACTAAATACAACAGTCACCATGCCCACTTTCCTCCATAGGAGTAACGTCTCAAGCAGTCTACGCTTTGATCGTTCCCTGGAAGACCAGTAGTAGTTTCTGTTGCACATCTGGAGGCAATCTGTAATCTGTGGACTATCAGAGTGTTGTTGAAACACAGATATTGCATCGGGATTGAATACAACAGCCACCATGCGCCCTTTCCTCCGTGGGAGTAGTGTCTCAAACTGTCATCGCTTTGATCGTTCCCTGAAGACCAGTGGTAGTTTCCGATGCACATCTGGAGGACTTTTGTAATCAGTGGACTATCAGAGTGTTGATGAAACACAGAAATTACATCGCGATTGAATACAACAGTCACCATGCGCACTTTTTTCCATGGGAGTAATGTCTCAAACAGTCTACGCTTTGATTGTTCCCTGGAAGACCAGTAGTAGTTTCCGATGCACATCTGGAGGCATTCTGTAATCTGTGAGGTATGAGGGTGTTGATGAAACACAGAAATTGCATCGGGATTGAATACAACAGTCACAATGCGCCCTTTCCTCCATGGGAATAATATCTCAAACAGTTTACGCTTTGATCTTTCAATGGAAGACCAGTAGTAGATTCCGATGCACATCTGGGGGCATTCTATAATCTGTGGACAATCAGAGTGTTGATGAAACACAGAAATTGCATCGGGATTGAATTCAAGAGTCACCATGCGCACTTTCCTCCATGGGAGTAATGTCTCAAACAGTCTACGCTATGATCGTTCCCTGGAAGACAAGTAGTAGTTTCCGATTCACATCTGGATTCATTCTGTAATCTGTGGACGTTTACAGTATAGATGAAACACAGAAATTTCATCGGGATTGAATACTACAGTCACCATGCGCACTTTCCTCCATGGGAGTAGTGTCTCAAACAGTCTACGTTTACATCGTTCCCTGGAAGAGAAGTAGTAGTTTCCGATGTACATCTGGAGGCATTCTGTAATCTGTGGACCTCCAAAGTGTTGATGAAACACAGAAATTCCATCGGGATTGAATACAAGAGTCACCATGCGGACTTTTCTCCATGTGAGTAATGTCTCAAACAGTCTACGCTTTTATCGTTCCCTGGAAGACCAGTAGTAGTTTCCGATGCACATCTGAAGACATTCTGTAATCTGTGGACCTTCGAAGTGTTGTTGAAAAACAGAAATTGCCTGCAGATTGAATACAACAGTCACCATGCGCACTTTCCTCCGTGGGAGTAATGTCACAAACAGTCTACGCTTTGATCGTTCCCCGGAAGACCAGTAGTAGTTTGCGATGCACATCTGGAGGCATTCTGTAATCTGTGGACTTTAAAAAGTGTTGATGAAACACAGAAATTGCATCGGGATTGAATACAACAGTCACCATGCGGACTTTCCTCCATGGGAGTAATGTATCAAACAGTCAACGCTTTGATCGTTCCCTGGAACACCAGTAGTAGTTTCCGATTCACATCTGGTGGCACTGTGTAATCTGAGGACTATCAGACTGTTGATGAAACACAGAAATTACATCGGGATTGATTACAACAGTCACCATGCGCACTTTCCTCCATGGGAGTAATGTCTCAAACAGTCTAAGCTTTGATCGTTCCCTGGAAGACCAGTAGTAGCTTCCGATTCACATCTGGAGGCACTCTGAAATCTGTGGACTATCAGACTGTTCATGAAACAGAGAAATTGCATCGGATTGAATACAACAGTCACCATGCGCACTTTCCTCCATGGGTGTAATGTCTAAAGCAGTCTACGCTTTGATTGTTCGATGGAAGACCAGTAGTAGTTTCCGATGCACATCTAAGAGGCATTCTGTAATCTGTGGACTATCACAGTGTTGATGAAACACAGAAATTGCATCAGGAGTGAATACAACAGTCACCATGAGCTTTTTCCTCCATGCCAGTAATATCTCAAACAGTCTAAGCTTTGATCGTTCCCTGAAAGGCCAGTAGTAGTTTCCGATGCACATCTGGAGGCATTCTGTAATCTGTGGAGTATCAGGGTGTTGATGAAACACAGAAATTGCATCGGGATTGAATACAACAGTCACAATGCGCACTTTCCTCCATGGGAGTAATGCCTCAAACAGTTTACGCTTTGATCTTTCAATGGAAGACCAGTAGTAGATTCCGATGCACATCTGGGGGCATTCTATAATCTGTGGACAATCAGAGTGTTGATGAAACACAGAAATTGCATCGGGATTGAATACAAGAGTCACCATGCGCACTTTCCTCCATGGGAGTAATGTATCAAACAGTCTACGCTATGATCGTTCCCTGGAAGACCAGTAGTAGTTTCTGTGGAACATCTGGAGGCATTCTGTAATCTGTGGACGTTCAAAGTGTAGATGAAACACAGAAATTTCATCGGGATTGAATACAACAGTCACCTTGCGCACTTTCCTAAATGGGAGTAATATCTCAAACAGTCTACGTTTACATCGTTCCCTAGAAGAGAAGTAGTAGTTTCCGATGTACATATGGAGGCATTCTGTAATCTGTGGACCTTCAAAGTGTTGATGAAACACAGAAATTGCATCGGGATTGAATACAACAGTCACCATGCGCAATTTTCCTCCGTAAGAGTAATGTCTCAAACAGTCTACGATTTAATCGTTCACTGGAACACCAGTAATATTTTCGGATGCACATCTTTAGCCATTCTGTAATCTGTTGACCTTCAAAGTGTTGATGAAACACAGAAATTGCATCGGGATTGAATACAAGAGTCACCATGCGAACTTTCTTCCGTGGGAGTAATGTCTCAAGCAGTCTACGCCTTGATCGTTCCCTGGAAGACCAGCAGTAGTTTCCGATGGACATCTGGAGGCATTCCGTAATATGGGGGCTATCTGAGTGTTGATGAAACACATAAATTGCATCGGGATTGAATACAACAATCGCCATGCGCACTTTCCTGCATGGGAGTAATGTCTCTATCAGTCTAAGCCATGATCGATCCTTGGAAGACCAGTAGTAGTTTACGACGCACATCTGGAGGCTTTCTGTAATCTGTGTACTATCAGAGTGTTGAAGAAACACAGAAATTGCATCTTTATTGAATACAACAGTCACCATGCGCACTCTCCTCCATGGGAGTAATGTCACAAACAGTCTACGCTTTGATCGTTCCCTGGAAGACCAGTAGTAGTTTCCGATTCACATCTGGAGGCACTCTGAATTCTGTGGACTATCAGACTGTTGATGAAACAGAGAAATTGCATCGGATTGAATACAACAGTCACCATGCGCAATTTCCTCCATGGATGTAATGTCTCAAACAGTCTACGCTTTGATTATTCCCTGGAAGACCAGTAGTAGTTTCCGATGCACATCTGGAGGCATTCTGTAATCTGTGGACCATCAGAGTGTTGTTGAAACACAGAAATTGCATCGGGATTGAATACAGCAATCACTATGCGCACTTTCCTCCATGGGAGTAATGTCTCAAACAGTCTACGCTTTGATTGTTCCCTGGAAGACCAGTAGTTGTTTCCGATGCACATCTGAGGGCATTCTATAATCTTTGGACAATCAGAGTGTTGATGAAACACAGAAATTGCATCGGGATTGAATACAAGAGTCACCATGCGCACTTTCCTCCATGGGAGTAATGTCTCAAACATTCTACGCTATGATCGTTCCCTAGAAGACAAGTACTAGCTTCCGATGCACATCTGGAGGCATTCTGTAATCTGTGGACTATCAGAGGGTTGTTGAAACACAGAAATTGCATCGGGATTGAATACAACAGCCACCATGCGCACTTTCCCCCATGGGAGTAATGTCTCAAACTGTCATCGCTTTGATCGATCCCTGAAGACCAGTGGTAGTTTCCGATGCACATCTGGAGGACTTCTGTAATCAGTGGACTATCAGAGTGTTGATGAAACACAGAAATTGCATCGGGATTGAATACAACAGTCACCATGCGCACTTCCTCCATGGGAGTAATGTCTCAAACAGTCTACGCTTTGATCGTTCCCTGGAAGACCAGTAGTAGTTTCCGATGCACATCGGGAGGCATTCTGTAATCTGTGGACTATCAGAGTGTAGTTGAAACACAGAAATTGCATCGGTATTGAATACAACAGTCACCATGCGCACTTTCCTCAATGGGAGTAATGTCTCAAACTGTCTACGATTTGATCGTTCCCTGGAAGACTAGTAGTAGTTTCCGATGTACATCTGGAGGCATCCTGTAATCTGTGGACTATCAGAGTGTTGATGAAACACAGAAATTGCATTGGTATTGAATACAACAGTCACCATGCGAACTTTCTTCCGTGGGAGTAATGTCTCAAGCAGTCTACGCCTTGATCATTCCCTGGAAGACCAGCAGTAGTTTCCGATTCACATCTGGAGGCATCCTGTAATCTGTGGACTATCAGAGTGTTGATGAAACACAGAAATTGCATCGGGATTGAACACAACAGTCACCATGCGCACTTTCCCCCATGGGAGTAATGTCTCAAACTGTCATCGCTTTGATCGTTCCCTGAAGACCAGTGGTAGTTTCCCATGCACATCTGGAGGACTTCTGTAATCAGTGGACTATCAGAGTGTTGATGAAACACAGAAATTGCATCGGGATTGAATACAACAGTCACCATGCGCACTTTCCCCCATGGAAGTAATGTCTCAAACAGTCTACGCTTTGATCGTTCCCTGGAAGACCAGTAGTAGTTTCCGATGCACATCTGGAGGCATTCTGTAATCTGTGGACTATCAGAGTGTAGTTGAAACACAGAAATTGCATCGGTACTAAATACAACAGTCACCATGCCCACTTTCCTCCATAGGAGTAACGTCTCAAGCAGTCTACGCTTTGATCGTTCCCTGGAAGACCAGTAGTAGTTTCTGTTGCACATCTGGAGGCAATCTGTAATCTGTGGACTATCAGAGTGTTGTTGAAACACAGAAATTGCATCGGGATTGAATACAGCAGTCCCATGGGCACTTTCCTCCTTGGGAGTACTGTCTCAAACAGTCTACGCTTTGGTCGTTCTCTGAAAGACCAGTAGTAGTTTTCGATACACATCTGGAGGCATTCTGTAATCTGTGGACTATCAGAGTGTTGATGAAACACAGAAATTGCATCGGGATTGAATACAACAATCACCATGAGCTTTTTCCCCATGGCAGTAATGTCTCAAACAGTCTACGCTTTGATCGTTCCCTGGAAGGCCAGTTGTAGATTACGATGCACATCTGGAGGCATTCTGTATTCTGTGGACTATCAGAGTGTTGATAAATCACAGAAATTGCATCGCGATTGAATACAACACTAACCATGCGCACTTTCCTCCATGGGAGTAATTTCTCAAACAGTTTACACTTTGATCGTTCCCTGGAAGACCAGTAGCAGATTCCGATGCACATCTGGGGGCATTCTATAATCTGTGGACAATCAGAGTGTTGATGAAACACAGAAATTGCATCGAGATTGAATACAACAGTCACCATACGCACTTCCCTCAATGGGAGTAATGTCTCAAACAGTCTACGCTTCGATCGTTCCCTGGAAGACCAGTAGTAGTTTCCGTGGAACATCTGGAGGCATTCTGTAATCTGTGGACGTTCAAAGTGTAGATGAAACACAGAAATTGCATCGGGATTGAATACAAGAGTCACCATGCGAACTTTCTTCCGTGGGAGTAATGTCTCAAGCAGTCTACGCTTTGATTATTCCCTGGAAGACCAGTAGTAGTTTCCGATGCACATCTGGAGGCATTCTGTAATCAGTGGACTATCAGAGTGTTGTTGAAACACAGAAATTGCATCGGGATTGAATACAACAGTCACCATGCGCACTCTCCTCCATGGGAGTAATGTCACAAACAGTCTACGCTTTGATCGTTCCATGGAAGACCAGTAGTAGTTTCCGATTCACATCTGGAGGCACTCTGAATTCTGTGGACTATCAGACTGTTGATGAAACAGAGAAATTGCATCGGATTGAATACAACAGTCACCATGCGCAATTTCCTCCATGGGTGTAATGTCTCAAACAGTCTACGCTTTGATTATTCTCTGGAAGACCAGTAGTAGTTTCCGATGCACATCTGGAGGCATTCTGTAATCAGTGGACTATCAGAGTGTTGTTGAAACACATAAATTGCATCGGGATTGAATACAACAGCCACCATGCCCACTTTCCCCCATGGGAGTAATGTCTCAAACTGTCATCGCTTTGATCGATCCCTGAAGACCAGTGGTAGTTTCCGATGCACATCTGGAGGACTTCTGTAATCAGTGGACTATCAGAGTGTTGATGAAACACAGAAATTGCATCGGGATTGAATACAACATTCACCATGCGCACTTCCTCCATGGGAGTAATGTCTCAAACAGTCTACGCTTTGATCGTTCCCTGGAAGACCAGTAGTAGTTTCCGATGCACATCTGGAGGCATTCTGTAATCTGTGGACTATCAGAGTGTAGTTGAAACACAGAAATTGCATCGGTATTGAGTACAACAGTCACCATGCCCACTTTCCTCCATCGGAGTAATGTCTCAAGCAGTCTACGCTTTGATCGTTCCCTGGAAGACCAGTAGTAGTTTCCGTTGCACATCTGGAGGCATTCTGTAATCTGTGGACTATCAGAGTGTTGATGAAACACAGAAATTGCATCGGGATTGAATACAGCAGTCACCATGGGCACTTTCCTCCTTGGGAGTAATGTCTCAAACAGTCTACGCTTTGGTCGTTCTCTGGAAGTCCAGTAGTAGTTTTCGATGCACATCTGGAGGCATTCTGTAATCTGTGGAGTATCAGAGTGTCGATGAAACACAGAAATTACATAGGGATTGAATACAACAATCACCATGAGCTTTTTCCCCCATGGGAGTAATGTCTCAAACAGTCTACGCTTTGATCGTTCCCTGGAAGGCCAGTTGTAGATTACGATGCACATCTGGAGGCATTCTGTATTCTGTGGACTATGAGAGTGTTGATAAATCACAGAAATTGCATCGCGATTGAGTACAACAGTAACCATGCGCACTTTCCTCCATGGGAGTAATTTCTCAAACAGTTTACACTTTGATCGTTCCCTGGAAGACCAGTAGCAGATTCCGATGCACATCTGGGGGCATTCTATAATCTGTGGACAATCAAAGTGTTGATGAAACACAGAAATGGCATCGAGATTGAATACAACAGTCACCATACGCACTTTCCTCAATGGGAGTAATGTCTCAAACAGTCTACGCTTCGATCTTTCCCTGGAAGACCAGCAGTAGTTTCCGTTGAACATCTGGAGGCATTCTGTAATCTGTGGACGTTCAAAGTGTAGATGAAACACAGAAATTTCATCGGGATTGAATGCAACAGTCACCTTGCGCACTTTCCTAAATGGGAGTAATGTCTCAAACAGCCTACGTTTACATCGTTCCCTGGAAGAGAAGTAGTAGTTTCCGATGTACATCTGGAGGCATTCTGTAAGCTGTGGACCTTCAAAGTGTTGATGAAACACAGAAATTGCATCGGGATTGAATACAACAGTCATCATGCGCAATTTTCCTCCGTAAGAGTAATGTCTCAAACAGTCTACGATTTAATCGTTCACTGGAACACCAGTAGTAGTTTCTGATGCACATCTGGAGCCATTCTGTAATCTGTGGACCTTCAAAGTGTTGATGAAACACAGAAATTGCATCGGGATTGAATACAACAGTCACCATGCGCACTTTCCTCAATGGGAGTAATGTCTCAAACAGTCTACGTTTACATCGTTCCCTGGAAGAGAAGTAGTAGTTTCCGATGTACATCTGGAGGCATTCTGTAATCTGTGGACCTTCAAAGTGTTGATGAAACACAGAAATTGCATCGGGATTGAATACAACAGTCACCATGCGCACTTTCCTGCTTGGGAGTAATGTCTCTAACAGTCTACGCCATGATCGTTCCTTGGAAGACCAGTAGTAGTTTACGATGCTCATCTGGAGGCTTTCTGTAATCTGTGTACTATCAGAGTGTTGATGAAACACAGAAATTGCATCTTGATTGAATACAACAGTCACCATGCCCACTTTCCTCCATGGGAGTAATGTCACAAACAGTCTACGATTTGATCGTTCCCTGGAAGACCAGCAGTAGTTTCCGATGAAAATCTGGAGGCATTCCGTAATCTGGGGGCTATCTGAGTGTTGATGAATCACATAAATTGCATCGGGATTGAATACAACAATCGCCATGCGCACTTTCCTGCATGGGAGTAATGTCTCTATCAGTCTACGCCATGATCGATCCCTGGAAGACCAGTAGTAGTTTACGATGCACATCTGGAGGACTTCTGTAATCAGTGGACTATCAGAGTGTTGATGAAACACAGAAATTGCATCGGGATTGAACACAACAGTCACCATGCGCACTTTCCTCCATGGGAGAAATGTCTCAAACAGTCTACGCTTTGATCGTTCCCTGGAAGACCAGTAGTAGTTTCCGATGCACATCTTGAGGCATTCTGTAATCTGTGGACTATCAGAGTGTAGTTGAAACACAGAAATTGCATCGGTATTGAATACAACAGTCACCATGCGCACTTTCCTCCATAGGAGTAACGTCTCAAGCAGTCTACGCTTTGATCGTTCCCTGGAAGACCAGTAGTAGTTTCTGTTGCACATCTGGAGGCATTCTGTAATCTGTGGAGTATCAGAGTGTTGTTGAAACACAGAAATTGCATCGGGATTGAATACAGCAGTCACCATGCGCACTTTCCTCCTTGGGAATACTGTCTCAAACAGTCTACGCTTTGGTCGTTCTCTGAAAGACCAGTAGTAGTTTTCGATGCACATCTGGAGGCATTCTGTAATCTGTCTCTAACAGTCTACGCTTTGGTCGTTCTCTGAAAGACCAGTAGTAGTTTTCGATCCACATCTGGTGGCATTCTGTAATCTGTGGACTATCAGAGTGTTGATGAAACACAGAAATTGCATCGGGATTGAATACAACAATCACCATGAGCTTTTTCCCCCATGGGAGTAATGTCTCAAACAGTCTACGCTTTGATCGTTCCCTGGAAGGCCAGTTGTAGATTACGATGCACATCTGGAGGCATTCTGTATTCTGTGGACTATCAGAGTGTTGATAAATCACAGAAATTGCATCGCGATTGAATACAACAGTAACCATGCGCACTTTCCTCAATGGGAGTAATGTCTCAAACAGTCTACGCTTCGATCGTTCCCTGGAAGACCAGTAGTAGTTTCCGTTGAACATCTGGAGGCATTCTGTAATCTGTGGACGTTCAAAGTGTAGATGAAACACAGAAATTTCATCGGGATTGAATACAACAGTCACCTTGCGCATTTTCCTAAATGGGAGTAATGTCTCAAACAGTCTACGTTTACATCGTTCCCTAGAAGAGAAGTAATAGTTTCCGAAGTACATCTGGAGGCATTCTGTAATCTGTGGACCTTCAAAGTGTTGATGAAACACAGAAATTGCATCGGGATTGAATACAACAGTCACCATGCGCAATTTTCCTCCGTAAGAGTAATGTCTCAAACAGTCTACGATTTAATCGTTCACTGGAGCACCAGTAGTAGTTTCGGATGCACATCTGGAGCCATTCTGTAATCTGTGGACCTTCAAAGTGTTGATGAAACACAGAAATTGCATCGGGATTGAATACAACAGTCACCATGCAAACTTTCTTCCGTGGGAGTTATGTCTCAAGCAGTCTACGCCTTGATCGTTCCCTGGAAGACCAGCAGTAGTTTCCGATGAACATCTGGAGGCATTCTGTAATCTGTGGACCTTCAAAGTGTTGATGAAACACAGAAATTGCATCGGGATTGAATACAACAGTCACCATGCGAACTTTCTTCCGTGGGAGTAATGTCTCAAGCAGTCTACGCCTTGATCGTTCCCAGGAAGACCAGCAGTAGTTTCCGATGAACATCTGGAGGCATTCCGTAATCTGGGGGCTATCTGAGTGTTGATGAAACACATAAATTGCATCGGGATTGAATACAACAATCGCCATGCGCACTTTCCTGCATGGGAGTAATGTCTCTATCATTCTTCGCCATGATCGATCCCTGGAAGACCAGTAGTAGTTTACGATACACATCTGGAGGCTTTCTGTAATCTGTGTACTATCAGAGTGTTAAAGAAACACAGAAATTGCATCTTGATTGAATACAACAGTCACCATGCGCAATTTCCTCCATGGGTGTAATGTCTCAAACAGTCTACGCTTTGATTATTCCTTGGAAGACCAGTAGTAGTTTCCGATGCACATCTGGAGGAATTCTGTAATCTGTGGACCATCAGTGTGTTGTTGAAACACAGAAATTGCATCGGGATTGAATACAACAATCACTATGCGCACTTTCCTCCATGGGAGTAATGTCTCAAACAGTCTACGCTTTGATTGTTCCCTGGAAGACCAGTAGTTGTTTCCGATGCACATCTGAGGGCATTCTATAATCTTTGGACAATCAGAGTGTTGATGAAACACAGAAATTGCATCGGGATTGAATACAAGAGTCACCATGCGCACTTTCCTCCATGGGAGTAGTGTCTCAAACAGTCTACGCTATGATCGTTCCCTGGAAGAGAAGTAGTAGTTTCCGATGCACATCTGGAGGCATTCTGTAATCTGTGGACTATCAGAGTGTTGTTGAAACACAGAAATTGCATCGGCATTGAATACAACAGCCACCATGCGCACTTTCCCCCATGGGAGTAATGTCTCAAACTGTCATCGCTTTGATCGTTCCCTGAAGACCAGTGGTAGTTTCCGATGCACATCTGGAGGACTTCTGTAATCTGTGGACTATCCCAGTGTTGATGAAACACAGAAATTGCATCGGGATTGAATACAACAGTCACCATGCGCACTTTCCTACATGGGAGTAATGTCTCAAACAGTCTACGCTTTGATCGTTCCCTGGAAGACCAGTAGTAGTTTCCGATGCACATCTGGAGGCATTCTGTAATCCGTGGACTATCAGAGTGTAGTTGAAACACAGAAATTGCATCGGTATTGAATACAACTGTCACCATGCCCACTTTCCTCCATAGGAGTAATGTCTCAAGCAGTCTACGCTTTGATCGTTCCCAGGAAGACCAGTAGTAGTTTCCGTTGCACATCTGGAGGCATTCTGTAATCTGTGGACTATCAGAGTGTTGTTGAAACACAGAAATTGCATCGGGATTGAATACAGCATTCACCATGGGCACTTTCCTCCTTGGAAGTAATGTCTCAAACAGTCTACGCTTTGGTCGTTCTCTGGAAGACTAGTAGTAGTTTTAGATGCACATCTGGAGGCATTCTGTAATCTGTGGACTATCAGAGTGTTGATGAAACACAGAAATTACATCGGGATTGAATACAACAATCACTATGAGCTTTTTCCCCCGTTGGAGTAATGTCTCAAACAGTCTACGCTTTGATCGTTCCCTGGAAGGCCAGTTGTAGATTACGATGCACATCTGGAGCCATTCTGTATTCCGTGGACTATGAGAGTGTTGATAAATCACAGAAATTGCATCGCGAATGAATACAACAGTAACCATGCGCACTTTCCTCCATGGGACTAATTTCTCAAACAGTTTACACTTTGATCGTTCCCTGGAAGACCAGTAGTAGTTTCCGATGAACACCTGGAGGCATTCTGTTTTCTGTGGACGTTCAAAGTGTAGATGAAACACAGAAATTTCATCGGGATTGAATACAACAGTCACCTGGCGCACTTTCCTAAATGGGAGTAATGTCTCAAACAGTCTACGTTTACATCGTTCCCTGGAAGAGAAGTAGTAGTTTCCGATGTACATCTGGAGGCATTCTGTAATCTGTGGACCTTCAAAGTGTTGATGAAACACAGAAATTGCATCGGGATTGAATACAACAGTCACCATGCGCAAATTTCCTCCGTAAGAGTAATGTCTCAAACAGTCTACGATTTAATCGTTCACTGGAACACCAGTAGTAGTTTCGGATGCACATCTGGAGCCATTCTGTAATCTGTGGACCTTCAAAGTGTTGATGAAACACAGAAATTGCATCGGGATTGAATACAACAGTCACCATGCGCACTTTCCTCAATGGGAGTAAAGTCTCAACAGTCTACGTTTACATCGTTCCCTGGAAGAGAAGTAGTAGTTTCCGATGTACATCTGGAGGCATTCTGTAATCTGTGGACCTTCAAAGTGTTGATGAAACACAGAAATCTCATCGGGATTGAATACAACAGTCACTATGCGCAATTTTCCTCCGTAAGGGTAATGTCTCAAACAGTCTACGATTTAATCGTTCACTGGAACACCAGTAGTAGTTTCGGATGCACATCTGGAGCCATTCTGTAATCTGTGGACCTTCAAAGTGTTGATGAAACACAGAAATTGCATCGGGATTGAATACAACAGTCACCATGCGAACTTTCTTCCGTGGGAGTAATGTCTCAAGCAGTCTACGCCTTCATCGTTCCCAGGAAGACCAGCAGTAGTTTCCGATGAACATCTGGAGGCATTCCGTAATCTGGGGGCTATCTGAGTGTTGATGAAACACATAAATTGCATCGGGATTGAATACAACAATCGCCATGCGCACTTTCCTGCATGGGAGTAATGTCTCTATCAGTCTACGCCATGATCGATGCCTGGAAGACCAGTAGTAGTTTACGATGCACATCTGGAGGCTTTCTGTATTCTGTGTACTATCAGAGTGTTGAAGAAACACTGAAATTGCATCTTGATTGAATACAACAGTCACCATGCGCACTTTCCTCCATGGGAGTAATGTCTCAAACAGTCTACGCTTTGATCGTTCCCTGGAAGACCAGTAGTAGTTTCCGATTCACATCTGGAGGCACTCTGAAATCTGTGGACTATCAGACTGTTGATGAAACAGAGAAATTGCATCGGATTGAATACAACAGTCACCATGCGCAATTTACTCCATGGGTGTAATGTCTCAAACAGTCTACGCTTTGATTATTCCCTGGAAGACCAGTAGTAGTTTCCGATGCACATCTGGAGGCATTCTGTAATCTGTGGACTATCAGAGTGTTGATGAAACACAGAAATTACATCGGGATTGAATACAACAATCACCATGAGCTTTTTCCCCCATGGGAGTAATGTCTCAAACAGTCTACGCTTTGATCGTTCCCTGGAAGGCCAGTTGTAGATTACGATGCACATCTGGAGGCATTCTGTATTCTGTGGACTATGAGAGTGTTGATAAATCACAGAAATTGCATTGCGATTGAATATAACAGTAACCATGCGCACTTTCCTCCATGGGAGTAATTTCTCAAACAGTTTACACTTTGATCCTTCCCTGGAAGACCCGTAGCAGATTCCGATGCACATCTGGGGGCATTCTATAATCTGTGGACAATCAGAGTGTTGATGAAACACAGAAATTGCATCGAGATTGAATACAACAGTCACCAAACGCACTTTCCTCAATTGGAGTAATGTCTCAAACAGTCTACGCTTCGATCGTTCCCTGGAGGACCAGTAGTAGTTTCCGTTGAACATCTGGAGGCATTCTGTAATCTGTGGACGTTCAAAGTGTAGATGAAACACAGAAATTTCATCGGAAATGAATACAACAGTCACCTTGCGCACTTTCCTAAATGGGAGTAATGTCTCAAACAGTCTACGTTTACATCGTTCCCTGGAAGAGAAGTAGTAGTTTCCGATGTACATCTTTAGGCATTCTGTAATCTGTGGACCTTCAAAGTGTTGATGAAACACAGAAATTGCATCGGGATCGAATACAACAGTCACTATGCGCAATTTTCCTCCGTAAGAGTAATGTCTCAAACAGTCTACGATTTAATCGTTCACTGGAACACCAGTAGTAGTTTCGGATGCACATCTGGAGCCATTCTGTAATCTGTGGACCTTCAAAAAGTTGATGAAACACAGAAATTGCATCGGGATTGGATACAACAGTCACCATGCGCACTTTCCTCCATGGGAGGAATGTCTCAAACAGTCTACGCTTTGATCGTTCCCTGGAAGACCAGTAGTAGTTTCCGATGCACATCTGGAGGCATTCTGTAATCTGTGGACCTTCAAATGTTGATGAAACACAGAAATTGCATCGGGATTGAATACAACAGTCACCATGCGCACTTTCCTGCTTGGGGGTAATGTCTCTAACAGTCTACGCCATGATCGTTCCCTGGAAGACCAGTAGTAGTTTACGATGCACATCTGGAGGCTTTCTGTAATCTGTGTACTATCAGAGTGTTGATGAAACACAGAAATTGCATCTTGATTGAATACAACAGTCACCATGCGCACTTTCCTCCATGGGAGTAATGTCACAAACAGTCTACGCTTTGATCGTTCACTGGAAGACCAGTAGTAGTTTCCGATTCACATCTGGAGGCACTCTGAAATCAGTGGACTGTAAGAGTGTTGATGAAACACAGAAATTGCATCGGGATTGAATACAACAGCCACCATGCGCACTTTCCTCCATGGGAGTAATGTCTCAAACTGTCATCGTTTTGATCGTTCCCTGAAGACCAGTGGTAGTTTCCGAAGCACATCTGGAATACTTCTGTAATCAGTGGACTATCAGAGTGTTGATGAAACACAGAAATTGCATCGGGATTGAATACAACAGTCACCATGCGCACTTTCCTAAATGGGAGTAATGTCTCAAACAGTCTACGCTTTGATCGTTCCCTGGAAGACCAGTAGTAGTTTCCGATGCACATCTGGAGGCATTCTGTAATCTGTGGACTATCAGAGTGTAGTTGAAACACAGAAATTGCATCGGTACTAAATACAACAGTCACCATGCCCACTTTCCTCCATAGGAGTAATGTCTCAAGCAGTCTACGCTTTGATCGTTCCCTGGAAGACCAGTAGTAGTTTCCGTTGCACATCTGGAGGCATTCTGTAATCTGTGGACTATCAGAGTGTTGTTGAAACACAGAAATTGCATCGGGATTGAATACAGCAGTCAATTGAATACAACAATCACCATGAGCTTTTTCCCCCATGGGAGTAATGTCTCAAACAGTGTACGCTTTGATCGTTCCCTGGAAGGCCAGTTGTAGATTACGATGCACATCTGAAGGCATTCTGTATCTGTGGACTATCAGAGTGTTGATAAATCACAGAAATTGCATCGCGATTGAATACAACAGTAACCATGCGCACTTTCCTCCATGGGAGTAATGTCTCAAACTGTCATCGCTTTGATCGTTCCCTGAAGGCCAGTGGTAGATTCCGATGTACATCTGGAGGACTTCTGTAATCAGTGGACTATCAGAGTGTTGATGAAACACAGAAGTTGCATCGGGATTGAATACAACAGTCACCATGCGCACTTTCCTCCATGGGAGTAATGTCTCAAACAGTCTACGCTTTGATCGTTCCCTGGAAGACCAGTAGTAGTTTCCGATGCACATCTGGAGGCATTCTGTAATCTGTGGATTATTAGAGTGTAGTTGAAACACAGATATCGCATCGGGATTGAATACTACAATCACCATGAGCTTTTTCCCCCATGAGAGTAATGTCTCAAACAGTCTACGCTTTGATCGTTCCCTGGAAGGCCAGTGTAGATTACGATGCACATCTGGAGGCATTCTGTATTCTGTGGACTATCAGAGTGTTGATAAATCACAGAAATTGCATCGCGATTGAATACAACAGCAACCATGCGCACTTTCCTCCATGGGAGTAATTTCTCAAACAGTATACACTTTGATCGTTCCCTGGAAGACCAGTAGTAGTTTTTGATGCACATCTGGAGGCATTCTGTATCTGTGGACCTTCAAAGTGTTGATGAAACACAGAAATTGCATCGGGATTGAATATAACAGTCACCATGCGCAATTTCCCTCCGTAAGAGTAATGTCTCAAACAGTCTACGATTTAATCGTTCACTGGAACACCAGTAGTACTTTCGGATGCACATCTGGAGCCATTCTGTAATCTGTGGACCTTCAAAGTGTTGATGAAACACAGAAATTGCATCGGGATTGAATAAAACAGTCACCATGGGCACTTTCCACCTTGGGAGTAATGTCTCAAACAGTCTACGCTTTGGTCGTTCTCTGGAAGACCAGTAGTAGTTTTCGATGCACATCTGGAGGCATTCTGTATCTGTGGACTATCAGAGTGTTGATAAAACACAGAATATGCATCGCGATTGAATACAACAATCACCATACGCTCTTTCCTTAATGGGAGTAATGTCTCAAACAGTCTACGCTTTGATCGTTCCCTGGAAGACCAGTAGTAGCTTCCGATGCAGATCTGGAGGCATTCTGTAATCTGTGGACTATCAGAGTGTAGTTGAAACACAGAAATTGCATCGGTCTTCAATACAACAGTCACCATGCCCACTTTCCTCCATAGGAGTAATGTCTCAAGCAGTCTACGCTTTGATCGTTCCCTGGAAGACCAGTAGTAGTTTCCGTTGCAGATCTGGAGGCATTCTGTAATCTGTGGACTATCAGAGTGTTGTTGAAACACAGATATTGCATCGGGATTGAATACAGCATTCACCATGGGCACTTTCCTCCTTGGGAGTAATGTCTCAAACAGTCTACGCTTTGGTCGTTCTCTGGAAGACCAGTAGTAGTTTTCGATGCACATCTGGAGGCATTCTGTATCTGTGGACTATCAGAGTGTTGATAAAACACAGAATATGCATCGCGATTGAATACAACAATCACCATACGCTCTTTCCTTAATGGGAGTAATGTCTCAAACAGTCTACGCTTCGATCGTTCCCTGGAAGACCAGTAGTAGATTCCGATGAACATCTGAAGGGATTCTGTAATCTGTGGACGTTTAAAGTGTAGATGAAACACAGAAATTTCATCGGGATTGAATACAACAGTCACCTTGCGCACTTTCCTAAATGGGAGTAATATCTAAAACAGTCTACGTTTACATCGTTCCCTGGAAGAGAAGTAGTAGTTTCCGATGTACATCTGGAGGCATTCTGTAATCTGTGGACCTTCAAGGTATTGATGAAACACAGAAATTGCATCGGGATTGAATACAACAGTCACCATGCGCACTTTCCTCAATGGAAGTAATGTCTCAAACAGTCTACGCTTTCATCGTTCCCTGGAATACTAGTAGTAGTTTCCGATGCACATCTGTAGGCATTCTGTAATCTGTAGACCTTCAAATGTTGTTGAAACACAGAAATTGCATCGGGATTGAATACAACAGTCACCATGCGCACTTTCCTGCATGGGAGTAATGTCTCTAACAGTCTACGCCATGATCGTTCCCTGGAAGACCAGTAGTAGTTTACGATGCACATCTGGAGGCTTTCTGTAATCTGTGTACTATCAGAGTGTTGATGAAACACAGATATTGCATCTTGATTGAATACAACAGTCACCATGCGCACTTTCCTCCATGGGAGTAATGTCACAAACAGTCTACGCTTTGATCGTTCCCTGGAGGACCAGTAGTAGTTTCCGAGTCACATCTGGAGGCACTCTGAATACTGTGGACTATCAGACTGTTGATGAAACAGAGAAATTGCATCGGATTGAATACAACAGTCACCATGCGCACTTTCCTCCATGGTTGTAATGTCTCAAACAGTCTACGCTTTGATTGTTCCCTGGAAGACGAGTAGTAGTTTCCGATGCACATCTGGAGGCATTCTGTAATCTGTGGACCATCAGAGTGTTGTTGAAACACAGAAATTGCATTGGGATTGAATACAACAATCACTATGTGCACTTTCCTCCATGGGAGTAATGTCTCAAGCAGTCTACGCTTTGATCGTTCCCTGGAAGACCAGTAGCAGTTTCCTATGCGCATCTGGAGGCATTCTGTAATCTGTGGACTTTCAATGTGTTGATGAAACACAGAAATTGCATCGGGATTGAATACAACAGTCACCATGCGGACTTTCCTCCATGGGAGTAATGTCTCAAAGAGTCTACGCTATGATCGTTCCCTGGAAGAATAGTACTAGCTTCCGATGCACATCTGGAGGCATTCTGTAATCTGTGGACTATCAGAATGTTGTTGAAACACAGAAATTGCATCGGGATTGAATACAACAGCCACAATGCGCACTTTCCTCCGTGGGAGTAATGTCTCAAACTGTCATCGCTTTGATCGTTCCCTGAAGACCAGTGGTAGTTTCCGATGTACATCTGGAGGACTTCTGTAATCAGTGGACTATCAGAGTGTTGATGAAACACAGAAATTGCATCGGGATTGAATACAACAGTCACCATGCGCACTTTCCTCCATGGGAGTAATGTCTCAAAAAGTCTACGCTTTGATCGTTCCCTGGAAGACCAGTAGTAGTTTCCGATGCACATCTGGAGGCATTCTGTAATCTGTGGACTATCAGAGTGTAGTTGAAACACAGAAATTGCATCGGTATTGAATACAACAGTCACCATGCCCACTTTCCTCCATAGGAGTAATGTCTCAAGCAGTCTACGCTTTGATGGTCCCCTGGAAGTCCAGTAGTAGTTTCCGTTGCACATCTGGAGGCATTCTTTAATCTGTGGACTATCAGAGTGTTGTTGAAACACAGAAATTGCATCGGGATTGAATACAGCAATCACCATGGGCACTTTCCTCCTTGGGAGTATTGTCTCAAACAGTCCACGCTTTGATCGTTCCCTGGAATTCCAGTTGTAGATTACGATGCACATCTGGAAGCATTCTGTATTCTGTGGACTATCAGAGTGTTAATAAATCACAGAAATTGCATCGCGATTGAATACAACAGTAACCATGCGCATTTTCCTCCATGGGAGTAATTTCTCAAACAGTTTACACTTTGATCGTTCCCTGGAAGACCAGTAGCAGATTCCGATGCACATCTGGGGGCATTCTATAACCTGTGGACAATCAGAGTGTTGATGAAACACAGAGATTGCATCGAGATTGAATACAACAGTCACTATACGCACTTTCCTCAATGGGAATAATGTCTCAAACAGTCTACGATTCGATCGTTCCCTGGAAGACCAGTAGTAGTTTCGGATGCACATCTGGAGCCATTCTGTAATCTGTGGACCTTCAAAGTGTTGATGAAACACAGAAATTGCATCGGGATTGAATACAACAGTCACCATGCACACTTTCCTCAATGGGAGTAATGTCTCAAACAGTCTACGCTTTGATCGTTCCCTGGAAGACCAGTAGTAGTTTCCGATGCACATCTGGAGGCATTCTGTAATCTGTGGACCTTTTAATGTTGATGAAACACACAAATTGCATCGGGATTGAATACAACAGTCACCATGCGCACTTTCCTGCATGGGAGTAATGTCTCTAACAGTCTACGCCATGATCGCTCCCTGGAAGACCAGTCGTAGTTTTCGATGCACATCTGGAGGCTTTCTGTAATCTGTGTACTATCAGAGTGTTGATGAAACACAGATATTGCATCTTGATTGAATACAACTGTCACCATGCGCACTTTCCTCAATGGGAGTAATGTCACAAACAGTCTACGCTTTGATCGTTCCCTGGAAGACCAGTAGTAGTTTCCGATTCACATCTGGAGGCACTCTGAAATCTGTGTACTATAAGACTGTTGACGAAACAGAGAAATTGCATCGGGATTGAATACAACAGCCACCATGCGCACTTTCCTCCATGGGAGTAATGTCTCAAACTGTCATCGCTTTGATCGTTCCCTGAAGACCAGTGGTAGTTTCCGATACACATCTGGAGGACTTCTGTAATCAGTGGACTATCAGAGTGTCGAAGAATCACAGAAATTGCATCGGGATTGAATACAACAGTCACCATGCGCACTTTCCTCCATGGGAGTAATGTCTCAAACGGTCTACGCTTTGATCGTTCCCTGGAAGACCAGTAGTAGTTTCCGATGCAGATCTGGAGGCATTCTGTAATCTGTTTACTATCAGTGTGTAGTTAAAACACAGAAATTGCATCGGTATTGAATACAACAGTCACCATGCCCACTTTCCTCCATAGGAGTAATGTCTCAAGAAGTCTACGCTTTGATCGTTCCCTGGAAGACCAGTAGTAGTTTCCGTTGCACATCTGGAGGCATTCTGTAATCTGTGGACTATCAGAGTGTTGTTGAAACACAGAAATTGCATCGGGATCGAATACAGCAGTCACCGTGGGCACTTTCCTCCTTGGGAGTAATGTCTCAAACAGTCTACGATTAGGTCGTTCTCTGGAAGACCAGTAGTAGTTTTCGATGCACATCTGGAGGCATTCTGTAATCTGTGGACTATCAGAGTGTTGATGAAACACAGAAATTACATCGGGATTGAATACAACAATCACCATAAGCTTTTTCCCCCATGGGAGTAATGTCTCAAACAGTCTACGCTTTGATGGTTCCCTGGAAGGCCAGTTGTAGATTACGATGCACATCTGGAGGCATTCTGTAATCTGCGGACTATCAGAGTGTTGATAAATCACAGAAATTGCATCGCGATTGAATACAACAGTAACCATGCGCTCTTTCCTCCATGGGAGTAATTTCTCAAACAGTTAACACTTTGATAGTTCCCTGGAAGACCAGTAGCAGATTCCGACGTACATCTGGGTGCATTCTATAATCTGTGGACAATCAGAGTGTTGATGAAACACAGAAATTACATCGGGATTGAATACAAGAGTCACCATGCGCACTTTCCTCCATGGGAGTAATGTCTCAAACAGTCTACGCTATGATCGTTCTTTGGAAGACCAGTAGTAGTTTCCTATGCACATCTGGAAGCATTCTGTAATCTGTGGACTTTCACAGTGTAGATGAAACAAAGAAATTTCATCGGGATTGAATACAACAGTCATCATGCGCACTTTCCTTTATGGGAGTAATGTCTCAAACAGTCTTCGTTTACATCGTTCCCTGGAAGAGAAGTAGTAGTTTCCGATGCACATCTGGAGGCATTCTGTAATGTGTGGACTATCAGAGTGTTGTCGAAACACAGAAATTGCATGGGGATTGAATACAGCAGTCACCATGGGCACTTTCCTCCTTGGGAGTAATGTCTCAAACAGTCTACGCTTTGGTCGTTCTCTGGAAGACCAGTAGTAGTTTCCGATGAACATCTGGAGGCATTCTGTAATCTGTGGACGTTTAAAGTGTAGATGAAACACAGAAATTTCATCGCGATTGGATACAACAGTCACCCTGCGCACTTTCCTAAATAGGAGTAATGTCTCAAACAGTCTATGTTTACATCGTTCCCTGGAAGAGAAGTAGTAGTTTCCGATGTACATCTGGAGGCATTCTGTAATCTGTATACCTTCAATGTGTTGATGATACACAGAAATTGCATCGGGATTGAATACAACAGTCACCATGCGACATTTTTCTCCGTAAGAGTAATGTCTCAAACAGTCTACGATTTAATCGTTCACTGGAATACCAGTAGTAGATTGGGATGCACATCTGGAGCCATTCTGTAATCTGTGGACCTTCAAAGTGTTGATGAAACACAGAAATTGCATCGGGATTGATTACAACAGTCATCATGCGCAATTACCTCAATGGGAGTAATGTCTCAAACAGTCTTCGCTTTGATCGTTCCCTGGAAGACCAGTAGTAGTTTCCGATGCACATCTGGAGGCATTCTGTAATCTGTGGACCTTCAAATGTTGATGAAAGACTGAAATTGCATCGGGATTGAATAAAACAGCCACCATGCGCACTTTCCTGCATGGGAGTAATGTCTCTAACAGTCTACGCCATGATTGTTCCCTGGAAGACCAGTAGTAGTTTACGATGCACATCTGGAGGCTTTCTGTAATCTGTGTAATATCAGAGTGTTGATGAAACACAGAAATTGCATCTTGATTGAATACAACAGTCACCATGCGCACTTCTCCATGTGAGTAATGTCACAAACAGTCTACGCTTTGATCGTTCCCTGGAAGACCAGTAGTAGTTTCCGATTCACATCTGGAGGCACTCTGAAATCTGTGGACTATCAGACTGTTGATGAAACAGAGAAATTGCATCGGATTTAATACAACAGTCACCATGCGCACTTTCCTCTATGGGAGTAATGTCTCAAACAGTCTTCGTTTACACCGTTCCCTGGAAGAGAAGTAGTAGTTTCCGATGCACATCTGGAGGCATTCTGTAATGTGTGGACTATCAGAGTGTTGTCGAAACACAGAAATTGCATGGGGATTGAATACAGCAGTCACCATGGGCACTTTCCTCCTTGGGAGTAATGTCTCAAACAGTCTACGCTTTGGTCGTTCTCTGGAAGACCAGTAGTAGTGTCCGATGAACATCTGGAGGCATTCTGTAATCTGTGGACGTTTAAAGTGTAGATGAAACACAGACATTTCATCGCGATTGGATACAATAGTCACCCTGCGCACTTTCCTAAATAGGAGTAATGTCTCAAACAGTCTATGTTTACATCGTTCCCTGGAAGAGAAGTAGTAGTTTCCGATGTACATCTGGAGGCATTCTGTAATCTGTATACCTTCAATGTGTTGATGACACACAGAAATTGCATCGGGATTGAATACAACAGTCACCATGCGACATTTTTCTCCGTAAGAGTAATGTCTCAAACAGTCTACGATTTAATCGTTCACTGAATTACCAGTAGTAGATTGGGATGCACATCTGGAGCCATTCTGTAATCTGTGGACCTTCAAAGTGTTGATGAAACACAGAAATTGCATCGGGATTGATTACAACAGTCATCATGCGCAATTACCTCAATGGGAGTAATGTCTCAAACAGTTTACGCTTTGATTGTTCCCTGGAAGACCAGTAGTAGTTCCCGATGCACATCTGTGGGCATTCTGTAATGGGTGGACTATCAGAGTGTTGATGAAACACAGAAATTGCTTCGGGATTGAATACAACAGTCACCATGCGCACTTTCCTCCATGGTTGTAATGTCTCAAACAGTCTACGCTTTGATTGTTCCCTGGAAGACCAGTAGTAGTTTCCGATGCACATCTGGAGGCATTCTGTAATCTGTGGACCATCAGAGTGTTGTTGAATCACAGAAATTGCATCGGGATTGAATACAACAATCACTATGCGCAATTTCCTCCATGGGAGTAATGTCTCAAACAGTCTACGCTTTGATTGTTCCCTGGAAGACCAGTAGTAGTTTGCGATGCACATCTTTGGGCATTCTATAATCTGTGGACAATCAGAGTGTTGATGAGACACAGATATTGCATCGGGATTGAATACAAGAGTCACCATGCGCACTTTCTTCCATGGGAGTAATGTCTCAAACAGTCTACGCTATGATCGTTCCTTGGAAGACCAGTAGTAGTTTCCTATGCACATCTGGAGGCATTCTGTAATCTGTGGACTTTCACAGTGTAGATGAAACAAAGAAATTTCATCGGGATTGAATACAACAGTCACCTTGCGCACTTTCCTAAATGGGAGTAATGTCTCAAACAGTCTACGTTTGCATCGTTCCCTGGAAGGGAAGTAGTAGTTTCCGATGTACATCTGGAGGCATTCTGTAATCTGTGGACCTTCAAAGTGTTGATGACACACAGAAATTGCATCGGGATTGAATACAACAGTCACCATGTGAAATTTTTCTCCGTAAGAGTAATGTCTCAAACAGTCTACGATTTAATCCTTCACTGGAATACCAGTAGTAGTTTCGGATGCACATCTGGAGCCATTCTGTAAACTGTGGACCATCAAAGTGTTGATGAAACACAGAAATTGCATCGGGATTGAGTACAACAGTCACGATGCACACTTTCCTCAATGGAAGTAATGTCTCAAACAGTCTACGCTTTGATCGTTCCCTGGAAGACAAGTAGTAGTTTCCGATGCACATCTGGAGGCATTCTGTAATCTGTGGACCTTCAAATGTTGATGAAACACACAAATTGCATCGGGATTAAATACAACAGCAACTATGCGCACTTTCCTCCATGGGAGTAATGTCTCAAACTGTCATCGCTTTGATCGTTCCCTGAAGACCATTGGTAGTTTCCGATGCACATCTGGAGGACTTCTGTAATCAGTGGACTATCAGAGTGTTGATGAAACACAGAAATTGCATCGGGATTGAATACAACAGTCACCATGCGCACTTTCCTCCATGGGAGTAATGTCTCAAACGGTCTACGCTTTGATCGTTCCCTGGAAGACCAGTAGTAGTTTCCGATGCACATATGGAGGCATTCTGTAATCTGTGGACTATCAGAGTGTAGTTGAAACACAGAAATTGCATCGGTATTGAATACAACAGTCACCATGCCCACTTCCCTCCATAGGAGTAATGTCTCAAGAAGTCTTCGCTTTGATCGTTCCCTGGAAGACCAGTAGTAGTTTCCGTTGCACATTTGGAGGCATTCTGTAATCTGTGGACTATCAGAGTGTTGTTGAAACACAGAAATTGCATCGGGATTGAATACAGCAGTCACCGTGGGCACTTTCCTCCTTGGGAGTAATGTCTCAAACAGTCTACGCTTAAGTCGTTCTCTGGAAGACCAGTAGTAGTTTTCGATGCACATCTGGAGGCATTCTGTAATCTGTGGACTATCAGAGTGTTGATGAAACACAGAAATTGCATCGGGATTGAATACAACAATCACCATGAGCTTTTTCCCCCATGGGAGTAATGTCTCAAACAGTCTACGCTTTGATCGTTCCCTGGAAGGTCAGTTGTAGATTACGATGCACATCTGGAGGCATTCTGTATTCTGCGGACTATCAGAGTGTTGATAAATCACAGAAATTGCATCGCGATTGATTACAACCGTAACCATGCGCACTTTCCTCCATGGGAGTAATTTCTCAAACAGTTTACACTTTGATAGATCCCTGGAAGACCAGTAGCAGATTCCGATGCACATCTGGGGGCATTCTATAATCTGTGGACAATCAGAGTGTTGATGAAACACAGAAATTACATCGAGATTGAATACAACAGTCACCATACGCACTTTCCTCAATGGGAGTAATGTCTCAAACAGTCTACGCTTCGATCGTTCCCTGGAAGACCAGTAGTAGTTTCGGATGCACATCTGGAGCCATTCTGTAATCTGTGGACCTTCAAAGTGTTGATGAAACACAGAAATTGCATCGGGATTGAGTACAACAGTCACCATGCACACCTTCCTCAACGGAAGTAATGTCTCAAACAGTCTACGCTTTGATCGTTCCCTGGAAGACCAGTAGTAAATTCCGATGCATATCTGGAGGCATTCTGTAATCTGTGGACCTTCAAAGTGTTGATGAAACACAGAAATTGCATCGGGATTGAATACAACAGTCACCATGCGCAATTTTCTTCTGTAAGAGTAATGTCTCAAAGAGTCTACGATTTAATCGTTCACTGGAATACCAGTAGTAGTTTCGGATATACATCTGGAGCCACTCTGTAAACTGTGGACCTTCAAAGTGTTGATGAAACACAGAAATTGCATCGGGATTGAATACAACAGTCACCATGCGCACTTTCCTCAATGGGAGTAATGTATCAAACAGTCTACGCTTTGATCGTTCCCTGGAAGACCAGTAGTAGTTTCCGATGCACATCTGGAGGCCTTCTGTAATCTGTGGACCTTCAAATGTTGATGAAACACACAAATTGCGTCGGGATTGAATACAACAGTCACCATGCGCACTTTCCTGCATGGGAGTAATGTCTCTAACAATCTACGACATGATCGTTCCCTGGAAGACCAGTAGTAGTTTACGATGCACATCTGGAGGCTTTCTGTAATCTGTGTACTATCAGAGTGTTGATGAAACACAGAAATTGCATCTTGATTGAATACAACAGTCACCATGCGCACTTGCTCCATGTGAGTAATGTCACAAACGTTCTACGCTTTGATCGTTCCCTGGAAGACCAGTAGTAGTTTCCGATTCACATCTGGAGGCTCTCTGAAATCTGTGGACTATCAGACTGTTGATGAAACAGAGAAATTGCATCGGATTTAATACAACAGTCACCATGCGCACTTTCCTCCATGGTTGTAATGTCTCAAACAGTCTACGCTTTGATTGTTCCCTGGAAGACCAGTAGTAGTTTCCGATGCACATCTGGAGGCATTCTGTAATCTAAGGACCATCAGAGTGTTGTTGAATCACAGAAATTGCTTCGGGATTGAATACAACAATCACTATGCGCACTTTCCTCCATGGGAGTAATTTCTCAAACAGTCTACGCTTTGATTGTTCCCTGGAAGACCAGTAGTAGTTTGCGATGCTCATCTGGGGGCATTCTATAATCTGTGGACAATCAGAGTGTTGATGAGACACAGAAATTGCATCGGGATTGATTACAAGAGTCACCATTCGCACTTTCCTCCATGGGAGTAATGTCTCAAACAGTCTACGCTATGATCGTTCTTTGGAAGACCAGTAGTAGTTTCCTATGCACATCTGGAGGCATTCTGTAATCTGTGGACTTTCACAGTGTAGATGAAACAAAGAAATTTCATCGGGATTGAATACAAAAGTCACCATGCGAACTTTCCTCTATGGGAGTAATGTCTCAAACAGTCTTCGTTTACATCGTTCCCTGGAAGAGAAGTAGTAGTTCCGATGCACATCTGGAGGCATTCTGTAATGTGTGGACTATCAGAGTGTTGTCGAAACACAGAAATTGCATGGGGATTGAATACAGCAGTCACCATGGGCACTTTCCTCCTTGGGAGTAATGTCTCAAACAGTCTACGCTTTGGTCGTTCTCCGGAAGACCAGTAGTAGTTTCCGATGAACATCTGGAGGCATTCTGTAATCTGTGGACTTTCAAAGTGTAGATGAAACACAGAAATTTCATCGGGATTGAATACAACAGTCACCTTGCGCACTTTCCTAAATGGGAGTAATGTCTCAAACAAACAAACAAACGTTTAGAACGTTCCCTGGAAGAGAAGTAGTAGTTTCCGATGTACATCTGGAGGCATTCTGTAATCTGTGGACCTTCAAAGTGTTGATGATACACAGAAATTGCATCGGGATTTAATACAACAGTCACCATGCGCCATTTTTCTCCGTAAGAGTAATGTCTCAAACAGTCTACGATTTAATCGTTCCCTGGAATACCAGTAGTAAATTCGGATGCACATCTGGAGCCATTCTGTAATCTGTGGACCTTCAAAGTGTTATGAAACACAGAAATTGCATCGGGATTGAATACAACAGTCACCATGCGCACTTTCCTCAATGGGAGTAATGTCTCAACCAGTCTACTCTTTGATCGTTCTCTGGAAGACCAGTAGTAGTTTCCGATGCACATCTGGAGACATTCTGTAATCTGTGGACCTTCAAATGTTGATGAAACACAGAAATTGCATCGGGATTTAATACAACAGTCACCATGCGGAGTTTTCTCCATGGGAGTAATGTCTCAAACAGTCTACGATTTTATCGCTCCCTGGAAGACCAGTAGTAGTTTACGATGCACATCTGGAGACATTCTGTAATCTGTGGACCTTCATAGTGTTGTTGAAACACAGAAATTGGCTGGAGATTGAATACAACAGTCACCATGCGCACATTCCTCAATGGGAGTAATGTCACAAACAGTCTACGCTTTGATCGTTCCCCGGAAGACTAGTACTAGCTTCCGATGCACATCTGGGGGCATTCTGTAATCTGTGGACTATCAGAGTGTTGTTGAAACACAGAAATTGCATCGGGATTGAATACAACAGCCACCATGCGCACTTTCCTCCATGGGAGTAATGTCTCAAACTGTCATCGCTTTGATCGTTCCCTGAAGACCAGTGGTAGTTTCTGATGCACATCTGGAGGCCTTCGGTAATCTGTGGACTATCAGAGTGTTGTTGAAACACAGAAATTGCATCGGGATTGAATACAGCAGTCACCATGGGCACTTTCCTCCATGGGAGTAATGTCTCAAACAGTCTTCGCTTTGGTCGTTCTCTGGAAGTCCAGTAGTAGTTTCCGATGAACATCTGGAGGCATTCTGTAATCTGTGGACGTTCAAAGTGTAGATGAAACACAGAAATTTCATCGGGATTGAATACAACAGTCACCTTGCGCACTTTCCTAAATGGGAGTAATGTCTCAAACAGTCTACGTTTACATCGTTCCCTGGAAGAGAAGTAGTAGTTTCCGATGTACATCTGGAGGCATTCTGTAATCTGTGGACTATCAGAGTGTTGTTGAAACACAGAAATTGCATTGGTATTGAATACAACAGTCAACATGCGGACTTTTCTCCATGGGAGTAATGTCTCAAACAGTCTACGCTTTTATCGTTCCCTGGAAGACCAGTAGTAGTTTCCGATGCACATCTGGTGACATTCTGTAATCTGTGGACCTTCAAAGTGTTGTTGAAACACAGAAATTGCCTGAAGATTGAATACAACAGTCACCATGCGCACTTTCCTCCGTTTGAGTAATGTCTCAAACAGTCTACGCTTTCATCGTTCCCTGGAAGACCAGTAGTAGTTTCCGATGCACATCTGGAGGCATTCTGTAATCTGTGGACTATCAGAGTGTTGTTGAAACATTGAAATTGCATTGGTATTGAATACAACAGTCAACATGCGCACTTTCCTCCATGGGAGAAATGTCTCAAGAAGTCTACGCTTTGATCGTTCCCTGGAGGACCAGTAGAAGTTTCCTATGCACATCTGGAGGCATTCTGTAATCTGTGGACCTTCAAAGTGTTGATGAAACACAGAAATTGCATCGGGATTGAATACAACAGTCACCATGCGCACTTTCCTAAATGGGAGTAATGTCACAAACAGTCTACGTTTACATCGTTCCCTGGAAGAGAAGTAGTAGTTTCCGATGTACATCTGGAGGCATTCTGTAATCTGTGGACCTTCAAAGTGTTGATGAAACACAGAAATTGCATCGGGATTGAATACAACAGTCACCATGCGCAATTTTCCTTCGTAAGAGTAATGTCTCAAACAGTCTACGATTTAATCGTTCACTGGAATACCAGTAGTAGTTTCGGATATACATCTGGAGCCATTCTGTATTCTGTGGACCTTCAAAGTGTTGATGAAACACAGAAATTGCATCGGGATTGAATACAACAGTCACCATGCGCACTTTCCTCAATGGGAGTAATGTATCAAACAGTCTACGCTTTGATCGTTCCCTGGAAGACCAGTAGTAGTTTCCGATGCACATCTGGAGGCATTCTGTAATCTGTGGACCATCAGAGTGTTGTTGAATCACAGAAATAGCATCGGGCTTGAATACAACAATCACTATGCGCACTTTCCTCCATGGGAATAATGTCTCAAGCAGTCTACGTTTTGATTGTTCCCTGGAAGACCAGTAGTAGTTTGCGATGCACATCTGGGGGCATTCTATAATCTGTGGACAATCAGAGTGTTGATGAGACACAGAAATTGCATCGGGATTGAATACAACATTCACCATGCGCACTTTCCTCAATGGGAGTAATGTCTCAAACAGTCTACGCTTTGATCGTTCCCTGGAAGACCAGTAGTAGTTTCCGATGCACATCTGGAGGCATTCTGTAATCTGTGGACCTTCAAATATTGATGAAACACAGAAATTGCATCGGGATTGGATACAAGAGTCACCATGCGCACTTTCCTCCATGGGAGTAATGTCTCAAACAGTCTACGCTATGATCGTTCTTTGGAAGACCAGTAGTAGTTTCCTATGCACATCTGGAGGCATTCTGTAATCTGTGGACTTTCACAGTGTAGATGAAACAAAGAAGTTTCATCGGGATTGAATACAACAGTCACCATGCGCACTTTCCTCTATGGGAGTAATGTCTCAAACAGTCTTCGTTTACATCGTTCCCTGAAAGAGAGGTAGTAGTTTCCGATGTACATCTGGAGGCATTCTGTAATCTGTGGACCTTCAAAGTGTTGATGACACACAGAAATTGCATCGGGTTTGAATACAACAGTCACCATGCACAATTTTTCTCCGTAAGAGTAATGTCTCAAACAGTCTACGATTTAATCGTTCACTGGAATACCAGTAGTAGATTCGGATGCACATCTGGAGCCATTCTGTAATCTGTGGACCTTCAAAATGTTGATGAAACACAGAAATTGCATCGGGATTGAATACAACATTCACCATGCGCACTTTCCTCAATGGGAGTAATGTCTCAAACAGTCTACGCTTTGATCGTTCCCTGGAAGACCAGTAGTAGTTTCCGATGCACATCTGGAGGCATTCTGTAATTTGTGGACCTTCAAATATTGATGAAACACAGAAATTGCATCGGGATTGAATACAACAGTCACCATGCGCACTTTCCTGCATGGGAGTAATGTCTCTAACAGTCTACGCCATGATCGTTCCCTGGAAGACCAGTAGTAGTTTACGATGCACATCTGGAGGCTTTCTGTAATCTGTGTACTATCAGAGTGTTGATGAAACACAGAAATTGCATCTTGATTGATTACAACAGTCACCATGCGCACTATCCTCCATGGGAGTAATGTCACAAACAGTCTACGCTTTGATCGTTCCCTGGAAGACCTGTAGTAGTTTCCGATTCACATCTTTAGGCACTCTGAAATCTGTGGACTATCAGACTGTTGATGAAACAGAGAAATTGCATCGGATTGAATACAACAGTCACCATGCGCACTTTCCTTCATGGTTGTAATGTCTCAAACAGTCTACGCTTTGATTGTTCCCTGGAAGACCAGTAGTAGTTTCCGATGCACATCTGGAGGCATTCTGTAATCTGTGGACCATCAGAGTGTTGTTGAAACACAGAAATTGCATCGGGATTGAATACAACAATCACTATGCTCACTTTCATCCATGGGAGTAATGTCTCAAACAGTCTACGCTTTGATTGTTCCCTGGAAAACCAGTAGTAGTTTGCGATGCACATCTGGGGGCATTCTATAATCTGTGGACAATCAGAGTGTTGATGAGACAGAGAAATTGCATCGGGATTGAATACAACAGTCACCTTGCGCACTTTCCTCCATGGGAGTAATGTCTCAAACAGTCTATGCTATGATCGTTCCCTGCAAGACCAGTAGTAGTTTCCGATGCACATCTGGAGGCATTCTGTAATCTGTGGACTTTCACAGTGTGGATAAAACAAAGAAATTTCATCGGGATTGAATACAACAGTCACCATGCGCACTTTCCACTATGGGAGTAATGTCTCAAACAGTCTACGTTTACATCGTTCCCTGGAAGAGAAGTAGTAGTTTCCGATGTACATCTGGAGGCATTCTGTAATCTGTGGACCTTCAAAGTGTTGATGAAACACAGAAATTGCATCGGGATTGAATACAACAGTCACCATGCGGACTTTTCTCCATGGGAGTAATGTCTCAAACAGTCTATGCTTTTATCGTTCCCTGGAGACCAGTAGTAGTTTCCGATGCACATCTGGAGACATTCTGTAATCTGTGGACCTTCAAAGTGTTGTTGAAACAAAGAAATTGCCTGGAGATTGAATACAACAGTCACCATGCAAACTTTACTCCGTTTGAGTAATGTCTCAAACAGTCTACGCTTTGATCGTTCCCTGGAAGACCAGTAGTAGTTTCCGATGCACATCTGGAGGCATTCTGTAATCTGTGGACCATCAGAGTGTTGTTGAATCACAGATATTGCATCGGGATTGAATACAACAATCACTATGCGCACTTTCCTCCAAGGGAGTATTGTCTCAAACAGTCTACGCTTTGATTGTTCCCTGGAAGACCAGTAGTAGTTTGCGATGCACATCTGGGGGCATTCTATAATCTGTGGACAATCAGAGTGTTGATGAGACACAGAAATTGCATCGGAATTGAATACAACAGTCACCATGCGCACTTTCCTCCATGGGAGTAATGTCTCAAACAGTCTACGCTATGATCGTTCTTTGGAAGACCAGTAGTAGTTTCCTATGCACATCTGGAGGCATTCTGTAATCTGTGGACTTTCACAGTGTGGATAAAACAAAGAAATTTCATCGGGATTGATTACAACAGTCACCATGCGCACTTTCTTCTATGGGAGTAAGGTCTCATACAGTCTACGTTTACATCGTTCCCTGGAAGAGAAGTAGTAGTTTCCGATGTATATCTGGAGGCATTCTGTAATCTGTGGACCTTCAAAGTGTTGATGAAACACACAAAATTGCATCGGGATTGAATACAACAGTCACCATGCGGACTTTTCTCCATGGGAGTAATGTCTCAAACGGTCTACGCTTTTATCGTTCCCTGGAAGACCAGTAGTAGTTTCCGATGCACATCTGGAGACATTCTGTAATCTGTGGACCTTCAAAGTGTTGTTGAAACACAGAAATTGCCTGGAGATTGAATACAACAGTCACCATGCGCACTTTCCTCCGTTTGAGTAATGTCTCAAACAGTCTACGCTTTGATCGTTCCCTGGAAGACCAGTAGTAGTTTCCGATGCACATCTGGAGGCATTCTGTAATCTTTGGACTATCAGAGTGTTGTTGAAACACAGAAATTGCATTGGTATTGAATACAACAGTCAACATGCGCACTTTCCTCCATGGGAGAAATGTCTCAAGAAGTCTACGCTTTGATCGTTCCCTGGAAGACCAGTAGAAGTTTCCTATGCACATCTGGAGGCATTCTGTAATCTGTGGACCTTCAAAGTGTAGATGAAACACAGAAATTGCATCGGCATTGAATACAACAGTCACCATGCGGACTTTCCTCCATGGGAGTAATGTCTCAAACGGTCTACGCTATGATCGTTCCCTGGAAGACTAGTACTAGCTTCCGATGCACATCTGGAGAAATTCTGTAATCTGTGGACTATCAGGGTGTTGTTGAAACACAGAAATTGCATCGGGATTGAATACAACAGCCACCATGCGCACTTTTCTCCATGGGAGTAATGTCTCAAACTGTCATCGCTTTGATCGTTCCCTGAAGACCAGTGGTAGTTTCCGATGCACATCTGGAGGACTTCGGTAATCAGTGGACTATCAGAGTGTTGATGAGACACAGAAATTGCATCGGGATTTTATACATCAGTCACCATGCGCACTTTCCTCCATGGGAGTAATGTCTCAAACAGTCTACGCTTTGATCGTTCCCTGGAAGACCAGTAGTAGTTTCCGATGCACATCTGGAGGCATTCTGCAATCTGTGGACTATCAGAGTGTAGTTGAAACACAGAAATTGCATTGGTATTGAATACGACAGTCATCATGCCCACTTTCCTCCATAGGAGTAATGTCTCAAGCAGTCTACGCTTTGATCGCTCCCTGGAAGACCAGAAGTAGTTTCTGTTGCACATCTGGAGGCATTCTGTAATCTGTGGACTATCAGAGTGTTGTTGAAACACAGAAATTGCATCGGGATTGAATACAGCAGTCACTATGGGCACTTTCCTCCTCGGGAGAAATGTCTCATACAGTCTACGCTTTGGTCGTTCTCTGGAAGACCAGTAGTAGATTTCGATGCACATCTGGAGGCATTCTGTAATCTGTGGACTATCAGAGTGTTGTTGAAACACAGAAGTTGCATCGGGATTGAATACAGCAGACACCATGGGCACTTTCCTCCTTGGGAATAATGTCTCATACAGTCTACGCTTTGGTCATCTCTGGAAGACCAGTAGTAGATTTCGATGCACATCTGGAGGCATTCTGTAATCTGTGGACCTTCAAAGTGTTGTTGAAACACAGAAATTGCCTGGAGATTGTATACAACAGTCACCATGCTCACTTTACTCCGTTTGAGTAATGTCTCAAACAGTCTACGCTTTGATCGTTCCCTGGAAGACCAGTAGTAGTTTCCGATGCACATCTGGAGGCATTCTGTAATCTGTGGACTATCAGAGTGTTGTTGAGACATAGAAATTGCATTGGTATTGAATACAACAGTCAACATGCGCACTTTCCTCCATGGGAGAAATGTCTCAAGAAGTCTACGCTTTGATCGTTCCCTGGAAGACCAGTAGAAGTTTCCTAAGCACATCTGGAGGCATTCTGTAATCTATGGACCTTCAAAGTGTAGATGAAACACCGAAATTGCATCGGGATTGAATAAAACAGTCACCATGCGCACTTTCCTCCATGGTTGTAATGTCTCAAACAGTCTACGCTTTGATTGTTCCCTGGAAGACCAGTAGTAGTTTGCGATGCACATCTGGGGGCATTCTATAATCTGTGGACAATCAGAGTGTTGATGAGACACAGAAATTGCATCGTGATTGAATACAAGAGTCACCATGCGCACTTTCCTCCATGGGAATAATGTCTCAAACAGTCTACGCTATGATCGTTCTTTGGAAGACCAGTAGTAGTTTCCTATGCACATCTGGAGGCATTCTGTAATCTGTGGACTTTCACAGTGTAGATGAAACAAAGAAATTTCATCGGGATTGAATACAACAGTCACCATGCGCACTTTCCTCTTTGGGAGTAATGTCTCAAACAGTCTTCGTTTACATCGTTCCCTGGAAGAGAAGTAGTAGTTTCCGATGTACATCTGGTGGCAATCTGTAATCTGTGGACGTTCAAAGTGTAGATAAAACACAGAAATTTCATCGGGATTGAATACAACAGTCACCTTACGCACTTTCCTAAATGGGAGTAATGTCTCAAACAGTCTACGTTTACATCGTTCCCTGGAAGAGAAGTAGTAGTTTCCGATGTACATCTGGAGGCATTCTGTAATCTGTGGACATTCAATGTGTTGATGAAACACAGAAATTGCATCGGGATTGAATACAACAGTCACCATGCGGACTTTTCTCCATGGGAGTAATGTCTCAAACGGTCTACGCTTTTATCGTTCCCTGGAAGACCAGTAGTGGTTTCCGATGCACATCTGGAGACATTCTGTAATCTGTGGACCTTCAAAGTGTTGTTGAAACACAGAAATTGCCTGGAGATTGAATACAACAGTCACCATGCGCACTTTCCTCCGTTTGAGTAATATCTCAAACAGTCTACGCTTTTATCGTTCCCTGGAAGACCAGTAGTGGTTTCCGATGCACATCTGGAGACATTCTGTAATCTGTGGACCTTCAAAGTGTTGTTGAAACACAGAAATTGCCTGGAGATTGAATACAACAGTCACCATGCGCACTTTCCTCCGTTTGAGTAATGTCTCAAACAGTCTACGCTTTGATCGTTCCCTGGAAGACCAGTAGTAGTTTCCGATGCACATCTGGAGGCATTCTGTAATCTGTGGACTATCAGAGTGTTGTTGAAACACAGAAATTGCATTCGTATTGAATACAACAGTCACCATGCGCACTTTCCTTCATGGTTGTAATGTCTCAAACAGTCTACGCTTTGATTGTTCCCTGGAAGACCAGTAGTAGTTTCCGATGCACATCTGGAGGCATTCTGTTATCTGTGGACCATCAGAGTGTTGTTGAAACACAGAAATTGCATCGGGATTGAATACAACAATCACTATGCGCACTTTCATCCATGGGAGTAATGTCTCAAACAGTCTACGCTTTGATTGTTCCCTGGAAGACCAGTAGTAGTTTGCGATGCACATCTGGGGGCATTCTATAATATGTGGACAATCAGAGTGTTGATGAGACACAGAAATTGCATCGGGATTGAATACAACAGTCACCATGCGCACTTTCGTCCATGGGAGTAATGTCTCAAACAGTTTATGCTATGATCGTTGCCTGCAAGACCAGTAGTAGTTTCCGATGCACATCTGGAGGCATTCTGTAATCTGTGGACTTTCACAGTGTGGATAAAACAAAGAAATTTCATCGGGATTGATTACAACAGTCACCATGCGCACTTTCCTCTATGGGAGTAATGTCTCAAACAGTCTACGTTTACATCGTTCCCTGGAAGAGAAGTAGTAGTTTCCGATGTACATCTGGAGGCATTCTGTAATCTGTGGACCTTCAAAGTGTTGATGAAACACAGAAATTGCATCGGGATTGAATACAACAGTCACCATGCGGACTTTTCTCCATGGGGGTAATGTCTCAAACGGTCTACGCTTTTATCGTTCCCTGGAAGACCAGTAGTAGTTTCCGATGCACATCTGGAGACATTCTGTAATCTGTGGACCTTCAAAGTGTTGTTGAAACACAGAAATTGCCTGGAGATTGAATACAACAGTAACCATGCGCACTTTCCTCCATGGGAGTAATGTCTCAAACAGATTACGCTTTGATCGTTGCCTGGAAGACCAGTAGTAGTTTCCGATGCACATCTGGTGGCGTAATGTAATCTGTGGACTATCAGAGTGTTGATGAAACACAGAGATTGCATCGGGATTGAATACAACAGACAATATGCGCACTTTCCTCCATGGGAGAAATGTCTCAAGAAGTCTACGCTTTAATCGTTCAATGGAAGACCAGTAGAAGTTTCCTATGCACATCTGGAGGCATTCTGTAATCTGTGGACCTTCAAAGTGTAGATGAAACACAGAAATTGCATCGGGATTGAATACAACAGTCACCATGCGGACTTTCCTCCATGGGTGTAATGTCTCAAACAGTCTACGCTATGATCGTTCCCTGGAAGACTAGTACTAGCTTCCGATGCACATCTGGAGGCATTCTGTAATCTGTGGACTATCAGGGTGTTGTTGAAACACAGAAATTGCATCGGGATTGAATACAACAGCCACCATGCGCACTTTTCTCCATGGGAGTAATGTCTCAAACTGTCATCGCTTTGATCGTTCCCTGAAGACCAGTGGTAGTTTCCGATGCACATCTGGAGGACTTCGGTAATCAGTGGACTATCAGAGTGTAGTTGAAACACAGAAATTGCATCGGTATTGAATACAACAGTCATCATGCCCAGTTTCCTCCATAGGAGTAATGTCTCAAGCAGTCTACGCTTTGATCGTTCCCTGGAAGACCAGTAGTAGTTTCTGTTGCATATCTGGAGGCATTCTGTAATCTGTGGACTATCAGAGTGTTGTTGAAACACAGAAATTGCATCGGGATTGAATACAGCAGTCACTATGGGCACTTTCCTCCTTGGGAGTAATGTCTCATACAGTCTACGCTTTGGTCGTTCTCTGGAAGACCAGTAGTAGATTTCGATGCACATCTGGAGGCATTCTGTAATCTGTGGACTATCAGAGTGTTGATAAAACACAGAAATTGTATCGCAATTGAATACAACAGTATCCATGCGCACTTTCCTCCATGGGAGTAATTTCTCAAACAGTTTACACTTTGATCGTTCCCTGGAAGACCAGTAGCAGATTCCGATGCACATCTGGGGGCATTCTATATTCTGTGGACAATCAGAGTGTTGATGAAACACAGAAATTGCATCGGGATTAAGTACAACAGTCACCATACGCACTTTCCTCAATGGGAGTAATGTCTCAAACAGTCTACGCTTCGATCGTTCAATGGAAGACCAGTAGTAGTTTCCGATGAACTCCTGGAGGCATTCTGTAATCTGTGGACGTTCAAAGTGTAGATGAAACACAGAAATTTCATCGGGATTGAATACAACAGTCACCTTGCGCACTTTCCTAAATAGGAGTAATGTCTCAAACAGTCTACGTTTACATCGTTTCCCTGGAAGAGAAGTAGTAGTTTCCGATGTACATCTGGAGGCATTCTGTAATCTGTGGACCTTCAAATGTTGATGAAACACAGACATTGCATCTGGATTGAATACAACAGTCACTATGCGCAATTTCCTATATGGGAGTAATGTCTCAAACTGTCTACGATTTGATCGTTCCCTGGAAAACCAGTAGTAGTTTCCGATGCACATCTGGAGGCTTTCTGTAATCTGTGGACTATCAGAGTGTTGATGAAACACAGAAATCGCATCGGGATTGAATACAACAGTTACCATGCGCACTTTCCTCCATGGGAGTAATGTCTCAAACAGTCTACGCTTTGATCGTTCACTGGAAGACCAGTAGTAGTTTCCGATTCACAGCTGGAGGCACTGAGTAATCTGAGGACTATCAGACTGTTGATGAAACACAGAAATTGCATCGGGATTGAATACAACAGTCACCATGCGCACTTTCCTCCATGGGAGTAATGTCTCAAACAGTCTACGCTTTGATCGTTCCCTGGATGAACAGTAGTAGATTCCGATGCACATCTGGAGGCATGCTGTAATCTGTGGACGTTCAAAGTGTTGATGAAACACAGAAAGTGCTTCGGGATAGAATACAACAGTCACCATGCGCACTTTCCTCCTTTGGAGTAATGTCTCAACAGTCATCGCTTTGATCGTTCCCTGGAAGACCAGTAGAAGTTTCCGATGCACATCTGGAGGCATTCTGTAATCTGCGGACTATCAGAGTTTTGTTGAAACACAGAAATTGAATCGGGATTGAATACAACAGTCACCATGCGCACTTTCCTCCATGGGAGTAATGTCTCAAACAGTCTACGCTTTGATCGTGCCCTGGAAGACCAGTAGTAGTTTCCGTTGCCCATCTGGAGGCATTCTGTAATCTGTGGACTTTCAAAGTGTTGATGAAACACAGAAAGTGCTTCGGGATAGAATACAACAGTCACCATGCGCACTTTCCTCCTTTGGAGTAATGTCTCAACAGTCATTGATTTGATCGTTCCCTGGAAGACCAGTAGTAATTTCCGATGCACATCTGGAGGCATTCTGTAATCTGTGGACCTTCAAAGTGTTGATGAAACACAGAAATAGCATTTTACTTGAGTACAACAGTCACCATGCGCACTTTCCTAAATGGGAGTAATGTCTCAAACAGTCTACGCTTTGATCGTTCCCTGGAAGACCAGTAGTAGTTTCCGTTGCACATCTGGAGGCATGCTGTAATCTGTGGACGTTCAAAGTGTTGATGAAACACAGAAATTGCCTCGGGATTGAATACAACAGTCACCATGAGCACTTTACTCCATGGGAGTAATGTCTCAATCATTTTACGCTTTGATCGTTCCCTGGAAGACCATTAGTAGTTTCCGAAGCACATCTGGAAGCATTCTGTAATCTGTGGACTATCAGAGTGTTGTTGAAACACAGAAATTGCATCGGGATTGAATACAACAGCCACCATGCGCACTTTCTTCTATGGGAGTAATGTCCCAAACAGTCTACGCTTTGATCGTTTCCTGGAAGACCAATAGTAGTTTCCGATGCACATCTGGATACATTCTGTAATCTGTGGACCTTCAAAGTGTTGATGAAACACAGAAACTGCATCGGGATTGATACAACAGTTACCATGCGCACTTCAGTACGTGGGAGTAATGTCTCAAACAGTCTACGATTTGATCGTTCCCTGGAAGACCAGTAGTAGTTTCGAATCACATCTGGAGGCATTCTGTAATCTGTGGACTATTAGAGTGTTGATGAAACACCGAAATTGCATCGGGATTGAATACAACAGTCACCATGCGAACTTTCCTCCGTGGGAGTAATGTCTCAAGCAGTCTACGCTTTGTTCGTTCCCTGGAAGACCAGCAGTAGTTTCCGATGAACATCTGGAGGCATCCTGTAATCTGTTGACTAACAGAGTGTTGATGAAACACAGAAATTGCATCGGCATTGAATACAACAATCACTATGCGCACTTTCCTCCATGGGAGTAATGTCTCAAACAGTCTACGCTTTGATCGTTCCCTGGAAGACCAGTAGTAGTTTCCGATGCACATCTGGATGCATTCATTTATCTGCGGACCATCAGAGTGTTGTAGAAACACAGAAAGTGCATCGGGATTGAATACAACAGTCACCATGCGCACTTTCGTCCATGGGAGTGGTGTCCCAAACTGTCTACTCTTTGATCGTTCCCTGGAAGATCAGTAGTTGTTTCCGATGTACATCTGGAGGCATCCTGTAATCTGTGGACTATCAGAGTGTTGATGAAACGATGCACATCTGGAGGCGTTCTGTAGTCTGTGGACAATCAGGGTGTTGATGAAACACAGAAATTTCAGCGGGATTGAATACTACAGCCACCATGCGCACTTTCCTCTATGGGAGTAATGTCTCAAACAGTCTACGCTTTGATCGTTTCCAGGAAGACCAATAGTAGTTTCCGAAGCACATCTGGAAGCATTCTGTAATCTGTGGACTATCAGATTGTTGTTGAAACACAGAAATTGCATCGGGATTGAATACAACAGCCACCATGCGCACTTTCCTCTATGGGAGTAATGTCTCAATCATTTTACATTTTGATCGTTCCCTGGAAGACCATTAGTAGTTTCCGAAGCACATCTGGAAGCATTCTGTAATCTGTGGACTATCAGAGTGTTGTTGAAACACAGAAATTGCATCGGGATTGAATACAACAGCCACCATGCGCACTTTCCTCTATGGGAGTAATGTCTCAAACAGTCTACTCTTTGATCGTTTCCAGGAAGACCAATAGTAGTTTCTGATGCACATCTGGATACATTCTGTAATCTGTGGACCTTCAAAATGTTGATGAAACACAGAAACTGCATCGGGATTGATACAACAGTCACCATGCGCACTTCCCTACATGGGAGTAATGTCTCAAACACTCTACGATTTGATCGTTCCCTGGAAGACCAGTAGTAGTTTAGAATCACATCTGGTGGCATTCTGTAATCTGTGGAATATCAGAGTGTTGTTGAAACACAGAAATTGCATCGGGATTGAATACAACAGCCACCATGCGCACTTTCCTCTATGGGAGTAATGTCTCAAACAGTCTACGCTTTGATCGTTCCCTGGAAGACCAGTAGTAGCTTCCAATGCACATCTGGCGGCATTCTGTAATCTGTGGACCTTCAAAGTGTTGATGAAACACAGAAATTTCATCTCGCTTGAATAGAGCAGTTACCATGCGCACATTCCTCCATTCGAGTAATGTCTCAAACCGTCTACGCTTTGATCGTTACCTGGAAGACCAGTAGTAGCTTCCAATGCACATCTGGCGGCATTCTGTAATCTGTGGACCTTCAAAGTGTTGATCAAACACTGAAATTGCATCCTGATTTAATACAACGGTCACCATGCGCACTTTCCTCCATGGGAGCAATGTCTCAAACAGGCTACGCTTTGATCGTTCCTTGAAGACCAGAAGTAGTTTCCGTTGCACATCTGGAGGCATTCTGTATCCGTATACAATCAGAGTGTTGATGAAACACAGAAATGGCATCGGTATTGAATACAACAGCCACCATGCGCACTTTCCTCCATGGGAGTAATGTCTCAAACAGTCTACGCTTTGATCGTTCCCTGGAAGATTAGTAGTAGTTTCCGATGCACATCTGGAGGCATTCTGTAATCTGTGGACCTTCAAAGTGTTGATCAAACACAGATATTGCCTCGAGATTGGATACAACAGACACCATGCGCACCTTCCTCCGTGGGAGTAATGTCTCAAACAGTCTACGCTTTGATCGTTCCCTGGAAGACCAGTAGTAGTTTACGATGCACATCTGGAGGCATTCTGTAATCTGTGGACTATCAGAGTGTTGATGAAACACAGAAATTTCATCTCGCTTGAATAGAGCAGTTACCATGCGCACATTCCTCCATTCGAGTAATGTCTCAAACCGTCTACGCTTTGATCGTTACCTGGAAGACCAGTAGTAGCTTCCAATGCACATCTGGCGGCATTCTGTAATCTGTGGACCTTCAAAGTGTTGATGAAACACAGAAATTGCATCGGGATTGAATACAACAGTCACCATGCGCACTTTCCTCCATGGGAGTAACGACAGAAACAGTCTACGCTTTGATCGTTCCTTGGTAGACCAGTAGTAGTTTACGATGCACATCTGGAGGCATTCTGTAATCTGTGGACTATCAGAGTGTTGATGAAACACAGAGATTGCATCGGGATTGAATGCAACAGACAACATGCGCACTTTCCTCCATGGGAGTAATGTCTCAAACAGTCTACGCTTACATCGTTCCCTGGAAGTCAAGCAGTAGTTTCCGATGCACTTCTGGAGGCATTCTGTAATCTGTTGACTGCCAGAGTGTTGAACACAGATTTTGCATCTTGACTGAATGCAACAGTCACCATGCGCACTTTTCTCCATGGGAGTAATGTTTCATACAGTCTACGCTTTGGTCGTTCCCAGGAAGACCAGTAGTAGTTTCCGATTGCACTTCAGGAGACATTCCGTAATCTGTGGACCTTCAAAATGCTGATCAAACACGGTAATTGCATCCTGATTGAACATAACAGTCACCATGCGCACTTTATTCCATGGGAGTCATGTCTCAAACATGCTACGCCTTGATCGTTCCCTGGAAGACCAGTAGTAGTTTCCGATGCACATCTGGAGGCATTCTGTAATCTTTGGACCTTCAAAGTGTTTATGAAACACAGAAATTGCATCAGGACTGAATACAACAGTCACCATACGCACTTTCCTCCATTGGAGTAATGTCTCAAACAGTCTACGCTTTGATCGTTCCCTGGAAGACCAGTAGTAGTTTCCGTTGCACACCTGGAGGCATGCTGTAATCTGTGGACGTTCAAAGTGTTGATGAAACACAGAAATTGCCTCGGGATTGAATACAACAGTCACCATGAGCACTTTACTCCATGGGAGTAATGTCTCAATCATTTTACGCTTTGATCGTTCCCTGGCAGACCATTAGTAGTTTCCGAAGCACTTCTGGAAGGATTCTGTAATCTGTGGACTATCAGAGTGTTGTTGAAACACAGAAATTGCATCGGGATTGAATACAACAGCCACCATGCGCACTTTCTTCTATGGGAGTAATGTCCCAAACAGTCTACGCTTTGATCGTTTCCTGGAAGACCAATAGTAGTTTCCGATGCACATCTGGATACATTCTGTAATCTGTGGACCTTCAAAGTGTTGATGAAACACAGAAAGTGCATCGGGATTGATACAACAGTCACCATGCGCACTTCAGTACGTGGGAGTAATGTCTCAAACAGTCTACGCTTTGATCGTTCCCTGGAAGACCAGTAGTAGTTACCGATGTACATCTGGAGGCATAATGTAATCTGTGGACTATCAGAGTGTTGATGAAACACAGAAATTGCATCGGGATTGATTACAACAGTCACCATGCGAACTTTCCTCTGTGGGAGTAATGTCTCAAGCAGTCTACGCTTTGTTAGTTCCCAGGAAGACCAGCAGTAGTTTCCGATGAACATCTGGAAGCATTCCGTAATCTGGGGGCTATCTGAGTGTTGATGAAACACATAAATTGCATCGGGATTGAATACAACAGTCACCATGCGCACTTTCCTGCATGGGAGTAATGTCTCTAAATGTCTACGCTATGATCGTTCCCTGGAAGACCAGTAGTAGTTTACGATGAACATCTGGAGGCTTTCTGTAATCTGTGGACTATCAGAGTGTTGTTGAAACACAGAAATTCATCGGGATTGAATACAACAGTCACCATGCGCACTTTCCTCAATGGGTGTAATGTCTCAAACTGTCTACGCTTTGATCGTTCCCTGGAAGACCAGTAGTAGTTTCCGATGTACATCTGGATGCATCCTGTAATCTGTGGACTATCAGAGCGTTGATGAAACACAGAAATTGCATCGGCATTGAATACAACAATCACTATGCGTTATTTCCTCCATGGGAGTAATGTCTCAAACAGTCTACGCTTTGATCGTTCCCTGGAAGACCAGTAGTAGTTTCCGATGCACATCTGGAGGCATTCATTAATCTGCGGACTATCAGAGTGTTGTAGAAACACAGAAATTGCATCGGGATTGAATACAACAGTCACCATGCGCACTTTCGTCCATGGGAGTAGTGTCTCAAACTGTCTACTCTTTGATCGTTCCCTGGAAGATCAGTAGTAGTTTCCGTTGTACATCTGGAGGCATCCTGTAATCTGTGGACTATCAGAGTGTTGATGAAACGATGCACATCTGTAGGCGTTCTGTAGTCTGTGGACTATCAGGGTGTTGATGAAACACAGAAATTTCATCAGGATTGAATACAACAGCTAGCATGCGCACTTTCCTCTATGGGAGTAATGTCTCAAACAGTCTACGCTTTGATCGTTTCCAGGAAGACCAATAGTAGTTTCCGAAGCACATCTGGAAGCATTCTGTAATCTGTGGAATATCAGAGTGTTGTTGAAACACAGAAATTGCATCGGGATTGAATACAACAGCCACCATGCGCACTTTCCTCTATGGGAGTAATGTCTCAAACAGTCTACGCTTTGATCGTTCCCTGGAAGACCAGTAGTAGTTTCCGATGCACATCTGGAGGCATTCTGTAATCTGTGGACTATCAGAGTGTTGTTGAAACACAGAAATTGCATTCGTATTGAATACAACAGTCAACATGCGCACTTTCCTCCATGGGAGAAATGTCTCAAGAAGTCTACGCTTTGATCGCTCCCTGGAAGACCAGTAGAAGTTTCCTATGCACATCTGGAGGCATTCTGTAATTTGTGGACCTTCAAAGTGTAGATGAAACACAGAAATTGCATCGGGATTGAATACAACAGTCACCATGCGTACTTTCCTGCATGGGAGTAATGTCTCTAACAGTCTACGCCATGATCGTTCCCTGGAAGACCAGTAGTAGTTTACGATGCACATCTGGAGGCTTTCTGTAATCTGTGTACTATCAGAGTGTTGATGAAACACAGAAATTGCATCTTGATTGATTACAACAGTCACCATGCACACTTTCCTCCATGGGAGTAATGTCACAAACAGTCTACGCTTTGATCGTTCCCTGGAAGACCAGTAGTAGTTTCCCATTCACATCTTTAGGCACTCTGAAATCTGTGGACTATCAGACTGTTGATGAAACAGAGAAATTGCATCGGATTGAATACAACAGTCACCATGCGCACTTTCCTTCATGGTTGTAATGTCTCAAACAGTCTACGCTTTGATTGTTCCCTGGAAGACCAGTAGTAGTTTCCGATGCACATCTGGAGGCATTCTGTTATCTGTGGACCATCAGAGTGTTGTTGAAACACAGAAATTGCATCGGGATTGAATACAACAATCACTATGCGCACTTTCATCCATGGGAGTAATGTCTCAAACAGTCTACGCTTTGATTGTTCCCTGGAAGACCAGTAGTAGTTTGCGATGCACATCTGGGAGCATTCTATAATATGTGGACAATCAGAGTGTTGATGAGACACAGAAATTGCATCGGGATTGAATACAACAGTCACCATGCGCACTTTCGTCCATGGGAGTAATGTCTCAAACAGTTTATGCTATGATCGTTGCCTGCAAGACCAGTAGTAGTTTCCGATGCACATCTGGAGGCATTCTGTAATCTGTGGACTTTCACAGTGTGGATAAAACAAAGAAATTTCATCGGGATTGATTACAACAGTCACCATGCGCACTTTCCTCTATGGGAGTAATGTCTCAAACAGTCTACGTTTACATCGTTCCCTGGAAGAGAAGTAGTAGTTTCCGATGTACATCTGGAGGCATTCTGTAATCTGTGGACCTTCAAAGTGTTGATGAAACACAGAAATTGCATCGGGATTGAATACAACAGTCACCATGCGGACTTTTCTCCATGGGGGTAATGTCTCAAACGGTCTACGCTTTTATCGTTCCCTGGAAGACCAGTAGTAGTTTCCGATGCACATCTGGAGACATTCTGTAATCTGTGGACCTTCAAAGTGTTGTTGAAACACAGAAATTGCCTGGAGATTGAATACAACAGTAACCATGCGCACTTTCCTCCATGGGAGTAATGTCTGAAACAGATTACGCTTTGATCGTTGCCTGGAAGACCAGTAGTAGTTTCCGATGCACATCTGGTGGCGTAATGTAATCTGTGGACTATCAGAGTGTTGATGAAACACAGAGATTGCATCGGGATTGAATACAACAGACAATATGCGCACTTTCCTCCATGGGAGAAATGTCTCAAGAAGTCTACGCTTTAATCGTTCCATGGAAGACCAGTAGAAGTTTCCTATGCACATCTGGAGGCATTCTGTAATCTGTGGACCTTCAAAGTGTAGATGAAACACAGAAATTGCATCGGGATTGAATACAACAGTCACCATGCGGACTTTCCTCCATGGGTGTAATGTCTCAAACAGTCTACGCTATGATCGTTCCCTGGAAGACTAGTACTAGCTTCCGATGCACATCTGGAGGCATTCTGTAATCTGTGGACTATCAGGGTGTTGTTGAAACACAGAAATTGCATCGGGATTGAATACAACAGCCACCATGCGCACTTTTCTCCATGGGAGTAATGTCTCAAACTGTCATCGCTTTGATCGTTCCCTGAAGACCAGTGGTAGTTTCCGATGCACATCTGGAGGACTTCGGTAATCAGTGGACTATCAGAGTGTAGTTGAAACACAGAAATTGCATCGGTATTGAATACAACAGTCATCATGCCCAGTTTCCTCCATAGGAGTAATGTCTCAAGCAGTCTACGCTTTGATCGTTCCCTGGAAGACCAGTAGTAGTTTCTGTTGCATATCTGGAGGCATTCTGTAATCTGTGGACTATCAGAGTGTTGTTGAAACACAGAAATTGCATCGGGATTGAATACAGCAGTCACTATGGGCACTTTCCTCCTTGGGAGTAATGTCTCATACAGTCTACGCTTTGGTCGTTCTCTGGAAGACCAGTAGTAGATTTCGATGCACATCTGGAGGCATTCTGTAATCTGTGGACTATCAGAGTGTTGATAAAACACAGAAATTGTATCGCAATTGAATACAACAGTATCCATGCGCACTTTCCTCCATGGGAGTAATTTCTCAAACAGTTTACACTTTGATCGTTCCCTGGAAGACCAGTAGCAGATTCCGATGCACATCTGGGGGCATTCTATATTCTGTGGACAATCAGAGTGTTGATGAAACACAGAAATTGCATCGGGATTAAGTACAACAGTCACCATACGCACTTTCCTCAATGGGAGTAATGTCTCAAACAGTCTACGCTTCGATCGTTCAATGGAAGACCAGTAGTAGTTTCCGATGAACTCCTGGAGGCATTCTGTAATCTGTGGACGTTCAAAGTGTAGATGAAACACAGAAATTTCATCGGGATTGAATACAACAGTCACCTTGCGCACTTTCCTAAATAGGAGTAATGTCTCAAACAGTCTACGTTTACATCGTTTCCCTGGAAGAGAAGTAGTAGTTTCCGATGTACATCTGGAGGCATTCTGTAATCTGTGGACCTTCAAATGTTGATGAAACACAGACATTGCATCTGGATTGAATACAACAGTCACTATGCGCAATTTCCTCCATGGGAGTAATGTCTCAAACTGTCTACGATTTGATCGTTCCCTGGAAAACCAGTAGTAGTATCCGATGCACATCTGGAGGCTTTCTGTAATCTGTGGACTATCAGAGTGTTGATGAATCACAGAAATCGCATCGGGATTGAATACAACAGTTACCATGCGCACTTTCCTCCATGGGAGTAATGTCTCAAACAGTCTACGCTTTGATCGTTCACTGGAAGACTAGTAGTAGTTTCCGATTCACAGCTGGAGGCACTGAGTAATCTGAGGACTATCAGACTGTTGATGAAACACAGAAATTGCATCGGGATTGAATACAACAGTCACCATGCGCACTTTCCTCCATGGGAGTAATGTCTCAAACAGTCTACGCTTTGATCGTTCCCTGGATGAACAGTAGTAGATTCCGATGCACATCTGGAGGCATTCTGTAATCTGTGGACCATCAGAGTGTTGTTGAAACACAGAAATTGCATCGGGATTGAATACAACAGTCACTATGCGCACTTTCCTTCATGGGAGTAATGTCTCAAACAGTCTACGCTTTGATCGTTCCCACTAAGACCAGTAGTAGTTTTCGATGTACATCTGGAGGCATCCTGTAACCTAAGGACTATCAGAGTGTTGATGAAACACAGAAATTGCATCGGCATTGAATACAACAATCACTATGCGCACTTTCCTCCATGGGAGTAATGTCTCAAACAGTCTACGCTTTGATCGTGCCCTGGAAGACCAGTAGTAGTTTCCGTTGCACATCTGGAGGCATTCTGTAATCTGTGGACTTTCAAAGTGTTGATGAAACACAGAAAGTGCTTCGGGATAGAATACAACAGTCACCATGCGCACTTTCCTCCTTTGGAGTAATGTCTCAACAGTCATCGCTTTGATCGTTCCCTGGAAGACCAGTAGAAGTTTCCGATGCACATCTGGAGGCATTCTGTAATCTGCGGACTATCAGAGTTTTGTTGAAACACAGAAATTGAATCGGGATTGAATACAACAGTCACCATGCGCACTTTCCTCCATGGGAGTAATGTCTCAAACAGTCTACGCTTTGATCGTGCCCTGGAAGACCAGTAGTAGTTTCCGTTGCCCATCTGGAGGCAGTCTGTAATCTGTGGACTTTCAAAGTGTTGATGAAACACAGAAAGTGCTTCGGGATAGAATACAACAGTCACCATGCGCACTTTCCTCCTTTGGAGTAATGTCTCAACAGTCATTGATTTGATCGTTCCCTGGAAGACCAGTAGTAATTTCCGATGCACATCTGGAGGCATTCTGTAATCTGTGGACCTTCAAAGTGTTGATGAAACACAGAAATAGCATTTTACTTGAGTACAACAGTCACCATGCGCACTTTCCTAAATGGGAGTAATGTCTCAAACAGTCTACGCTTTGATCGTTCCCTGGAAGACCAGTAGTAGTTTCCGTTGCACATCTGGAGGCATGCTGTAATCTGTGGACGTTCAAAGTGTTGATGAAACACAGAAATTGCCTCGGGATTGAATACAACAGTCACCATGAGCACTTTACTCCATGGGAGTAATGTCTCAATCATTTTACGCTTTGATCGTTCCCTGGAAGACCATTAGTAGTTTCCGAAGCACATCTGGAAGCATTCTGTAATCTGTGGACTATCAGAGTGTTGTTGAAACACAGAAATTGCATCGGGATTGAATACAACAGCCACCATGCGCACTTTCTTCTAGGGGATTAATGTCCCAAACAGTCTACGCTTTGATCGTTTCCTGGAAGACCAATAGTAGTTTCCGATGCACATCTGGATACATTCTGTAATCTGTGGACCTTCAAAGTGTTGATGAAACACAGAAACTGCATCGGGATTGATACAACAGTTACCATGCGCACTTCAGTACGTGGGAGTAATGTCTCAAACAGTCTACGATTTGATCGTTCCCTGGAAGACCAGTAGTAGTTTCGAATCACATCTGGAGGCATTCTGTAATCTGTGGACTATTAGAGTGTTGATGAAACACCGAAATTGCATCGGGATTGAATACAACAGTCACCATGCGAACTTTCCTCCGTGGGAGTAATGTCTCAAGCAGTCTACGCTTTGTTCGTTCCCTGGAAGACCAGCAGTAGTTTCCGATGAACATCTGGAGGCATCCTGTAATCTGTGGACTATCAGAGTGTTGATGAAACACAGAAATTGCATCGGCATTGAATACAACAATCACTATGCGCACTTTCCTCCATGGGTGTAATGTCTCAAACAGTCTACGCTTTGATCGTTCCCTGGAAGACCAGTAGTAGTTTCCGATGCACATCTGGAGGCATTCATTTATCTGCGGACCATCAGAGTGTTGTAGAAACACAGAAATTGCATCGGGATTGAATACAACAGTCACCATGCGCACTTTCGTCCATGGGAGTGGTGTCCCAAACTGTCTACTCTTTGATCGTTCCCTGGAAGATCAGTAGTTGTTTCCGATGTACATCTGGAGGCATCCTGTAATCTGTGGACTATCAGAGTGTTGATGAAACGATGCACATCTGGAGGCGTTCTGTAGTCTGTGGACAATCAGGGTGTTGATGAAACACAGAAATTTCAGCGGGATTGAATACTACAGCCACCATGCGCACTTTCCTCTATGGGAGTAATGTCTCAAACAGTCTACGCTTTGATCGTTTCCAGGAAGACCAATAGTAGTTTCCGAAGCACATCTGGAAGCATTCTGTAATCTGTGGACTATCAGATTGTTGTTGAAACACAGAAATTGCATCGGGATTGAATACAACAGCCACCATGCGCACTTTCCTCTATGGGAGTAATGTCTCAATCATTTTACATTTTGATCGTTCCCTAGAAGACCATTAGTAGTTTCCGAAGCACATCTGGAAGCATTCTGTAATCTGTGGACTATCAGAGTGTTGTTGAAACACAGAAATTGCATCGGGATTGAATACAACAGCCACCATGCGCACTTTCCTCTATGGGAGTAATGTCTCAAACAGTCTACTCTTTGATCGTTTCCAGGAAGACCAATAGTAGTTTCTGATGCACATCTGGATACATTCTGTAATCTGTGGACCTTCAAAATGTTGATGAAACACAGAAACTGCATCGGGATTGATACAACAGTCACCATGCGCACTTCCCTACATGGGAGTAATGTCTCAAACAGTCTACGATTTGATCGTTCCCTGGAAGACCAGTAGTAGTTTAGAATCACATCTGGAGGCATTCTGTAATCTGTGGACTATCAGAGTGTTGATGAAACACCGAAATTGCATCGGGATTGAATACAACAGTCACCATGCGCACTTTCCTCCATGGGAGTATTGTCTCAAACAGTCTACGCTTTGATCATTCCCTGGAAGACCAGTACTAGTTTCCGATGCACATCAGGAGGCATTCTGTAATCTGTGGACCTTCAAAGTGTTGATCAAACACTGAAATTGCATCCTGATTTAATACAACGGTCACCATGCGCACTTTCCTCCATGGGAGCAATGTCTCAAACAGGCTACGCTTTGATCGTTCCTTGAAGACCAGAAGTAGTTTCCGTTGCACATCTGGAGGCATTCTGTATCCGTATACAATCAGAGTGTTGATGAAACACAGAAATGGCATCGGTATTGAATACAACAGCCACCATGCGCACTTTCCTCCATGGGAGTAATGTCTCAAACAGTCTACGCTTTGATCGTTCCCTGGAAGATTAGTAGTAGTTTCCGATGCACATCTGGAGGCATTCTGTAATCTGTGGACCTTCAAAGTGTTGATCAAACACAGATATTGCCTCGAGATTGAATACAACAGACACCATGCGCACCTTCCTCCGTGGGAGTAATGTCTCAAACAGTCTACGCTTTGATCGTTCCCTGGAAGACCAGTAGTAGTTTACGATGCACATCTGGAGGCATTCTGTAATCTGTGGACTATCAGAGTGTTGATGAAACACAGAAATTTCATCTCGCTTGAATAGAGCAGTTACCATGCGCACATTCCTCCATTCGAGTAATGTCTCAAACCGTCTACGCTTTGATCGTTACCTGGAAGACCAGTAGTAGCTTCCAATGCACATCTGGCGGAATTCTGTAATCTGTGGACCTTCAAAGTGTTGATGAAACACAGAAATTGCATCGGGATTGAATACAACAGTCACCATGCGCACTTTCCTCCATGGGAGTAACGACAGAAACAGTCTACGCTTTGATCGTTCCTTGGTAGACCAGTAGTAGTTTACGATGCACATCTGGAGGCATTCTGTAATCTGTGGACTATCAGAGTGTTGATGAAACACAGAGATTGCATCGGGATTGAATGCAACAGACAACATGCGCACTTTCCTCCATGGGAGTAATGTCTCAAACAGTCTACGCTTACATCGTTCCCTGGAAGTCAAGCAGTAGTTTCCGATGCACTTCTGGAGGCATTCTGTAATCTGTTGACTGCCAGAGTGTTGAACACAGATTTTGCATCTTGACTGAATGCAACAGTCACCATGCGCACTTTTCTCCATGGGAGTAATGTTTCATACAGTCTACGCTTTGGTCGTTCCCAGGAAGACCAGTAGTAGTTTCCGATTGCACTTCAGGAGACATTCCGTAATCTGTGGACCTTCAAAATGCTGATCAAACACAGTAATTGCATCCTGATTGAACATAACAGTCACCATGCGCACTTTATTCCATGGGAGTCATGTCTCAAACATGCTACGCCTTGATCGTTCCCTGGAAGACCAGTAGTAGTTTCCGATGCACATCTGGAGGCATTCTGTAATCTTTGGACCTTCAAAGTGTTTATGAAACACAGAAATTGCATCAGGACTGAATACAACAGTCACCATACGCACTTTCCTCCATTGGAGTAATGTCTCAAACAGTCTACGCTTTGATCGTTCCCTGGAAGACCAGTAGTAGTTTCCGTTGCACACCTGGAGGCATGCTGTAATCTGTGGACGTTCAAAGTGTTGATGAAACACAGAAATTGCCTCGGGATTGAATACAACAGTCACCATGAGCACTTTACTCCATGGGAGTAATGTCTCAATCATTTTACGCTTTGATCGTTCCCTGGCAGACCATTAGTAGTTTCCGAAGCACTTCTGGAAGGATTCTGTAATCTGTGGACTATCAGAGTGTTGTTGAAACACAGAAATTGCATCGGGATTGAATACAACAGCCACCATGCGCACTTTCTTCAATGGGAGTAATGTCCCAAACAGTCTACGCTTTGATCGTTTCCTGGAAGACCAATAGTAGTTTCCGATGCACATCTGGATACATTCTGTAATCTGTGGACCTTCAAAGTGTTGATGAAACACAGAAAGTGCATCGGGATTGATACAACAGTCACCATGCGCACTTCAGTACGTGGGAGTAATGTCTCAAACAGTCTACGCTTTGATCGTTCCCTGGAAGACCAGTAGTAGTTACCGATGTACATCTGGAGGCATAATGTAATCTGTGGACTATCAGAGTGTTGATGAAACACAGAAATTGCATCGGGATTGATTACAACAGTCACCATGCGAACTTTCCTCTGTGGGAGTAATGTCTCAAGCAGTCTACGCTTTGTTAGTTCCCAGGAAGACCAGCAGTAGTTTCCGATGAACATCTGGAGGCATTCCGTAATCTGGGGGCTATCTGAGTGTTGATGAAACACATAAATTGCATCGGGATTGAATACAACAGTCACCATGCGCACTTTCCTGCATGGGAGTAATGTCTCTAAATGTCTACGCTATGATCGTTCCCTGGAAGACCAGTAGTAGTTTACGATGAACATCTGGAGGCTTTCTGTAATCTGTGGACTATCAGAGTGTTGTTGAAACACAGAAATTCATCGGGATTGAATACAACAGTCACCATGCGCACTTTCCTCAATGGGTGTAATGTCTCAAACTGTCTACGCTTTGATCGTTCCCTGGAAGACCAGTAGTAGTTTCCGATGTACATCTGGATGCATCCTGTAATCTGTGGACTATCAGAGCGTTGATGAAACACAGAAATTGCATCGGCATTGAATACAACAATCACTATGCGTTATTTCCTCCATGGGAGTAATGTCTCAAACAGTCTACGCTTTGATCGTTCCCTGGAAGACCAGTAGTAGTTTCCGATGCACATCTGGAGGCATTCATTAATCTGCGGACTATCAGAGTGTTGTAGAAACACAGAAATTGCATCGGGATTGAATACAACAGTCACCATGCGCACTTTCGTCCATGGGAGTAGTGTCTCAAACTGTCTACTCTTTGATCGTTCCCTGGAAGATCAGTAGTAGTTTCCGTTGTACATCTGGAGGCATCCTGTAATCTGTGGACTATCAGAGTGTTGATGAAACGATGCACATCTGGAGGCGTTCTGTAGTCTGTGGACTATCAGGGTGTTGATGAAACACAGAAATTTCATCGGGATTGAATACAACAGCTAGCATGCGCACTTTCCTCTATGGGAGTAATGTCTCAAACAGTCTACGCTTTGATCGTTTCCAGGAAGACCAATAGTAGTTTCCGAAGCACATCTGGAAGCATTCTGTAATCTGTGGAATATCAGAGTGTTGTTGAAACACAGAAATTGCATCGGGATTGAATACAACAGCCACCATGCGCACTTTCCTCTATGGGAGTAATGTCTCAAACAGTCTACGCTTTGATCGTTTCCAGGAAGACCAATAGTAGTTTCCGATGCACATCTGGATACATTCTGTAATCTGTGGACCTTCAAAGTGTTGATGAAACACAGAAACTGCATGTGGATTGATACAAAAGTCACCATGCGCACTTCCCTACAAGGGAGTAATGTCTCAAACAGTCTACGCTTTGATCGTTCCCTGGAAGACCAGTACAAGTTTCCGATTCACATCTGGAGGCATCCTGTAATCTGTGGACCTTCAAAGTGTTGATGAAACTGTGCACATCTGGAGGCATTCTGTAACCTGTGGACTATCAGAGTGTTGATGAAACACAGAACTTTCATCGGAAATGAATAGAACAGTCACCATGCGCACTTTCCTCCATGAGGGTAATGTCTCAAACAGTCTACGCTTTGATCGTTCCCTGGAGGACCAGTAGTAGTTTCCGATGCACATCAGGAGGCATTCTGTAATCTGTGGACCTTCAAAGTGTTGATCAAACACTGAAATTGCATCCTAATTGAATACAACAGTCACCATGCGCACTTTCCTCCATGGGAGCAATGTCTCAAACAGGCTACGCTTTGATCGTTCCTTGAAGACCAGAAGTAGTTTCCGTTGCACATCTGGAGGCATTCTGTATCTGTATACAATCAGAGTGTTGATGAAACACAGAAATGGCATCGGTATTGAATACAACAGCCATCATGCGCACTTTCCTCCATGGGAGTAATGTCTCAAACAGTATACGCTTTGATCGTTCCCTGGAAGATTAGTAGTAGTTTCCGATGCACATCTGGAGGCATTCTGTAATCTGTGGACCTTCAAAGTGTTGATCAAACACAGAAATTGCCTCATGATTGAATACAACAGACACCATGCGCACCTTCCTCCGTGGGATTAATGTCTCAAACAGTCTACGCTTTGATCGTTCCCTGGAAGACCAGTAGTAGTTGTCGATGCACATCTGGAGGCAATCTGTAATCTGTGGAATATCAGAGTGTTGATGAAACACAGAAATTGCATCGAGATTGAATACAACAGTCACCATGCGCACTTTCCTCCATGGGAGTAATGTCTCAAACAGATTACGCTTTGATCGTTGCCTGGAAGACCAGTAGTAGTTTCCGATGCACATCTGGTGGCGTAATGTATTCTGTGGACTATCAGAGTGTTGATGAAACACAGAGATTGCATCGGGATTGAATACAACAGACAATATGCGCACTTTCCTCCAATGGAGTAATGTCTCAAACTGTCATCGCTTTTATCGTTCCCTGAAGACCAGTAATAGTTTCCGATACACATCTGGAGGCATTCTGTAATCTGTGGACTATCAGAGTGTTGATGAAACACAGAAACTGCATCGGGATTGTATACAACAGTGACCATACCCACTTTCCTCCATGGGAGTAATGTCTTAAACAGTTTACGCTTACATCGTTCCCTGGAAGACCTGTAGTAGTTTCCGATGCACTTTTGGAGGCATTCTGTTATCTGTGGACTGCCAAAGTCTTGAACACAGAAATTGCATCTTGATTGAATACAACAGTCACCATGCGCACTTATATCCATGGGAGTAATGTCTCAAACAGTCTACGCTTTTATCGTTCCCAGTAAGACCAGTAGTAGTTTCCGATGCACATCTGGAGGCATTCTGTAATTTGTGGACTATCAGGGTGTTGATGAAACACAGAATTTGCATCGGGATTGAATACAACAGTCACTATGCGCACTTCACTCCATGGGAGTAATGTCTCAAACCGTCTACGATTTGATCGTTACCTGGAAGACCAGTAGTAGTTTCCGATGCACATCTGGAGGCATTCTGAAGTCTGTTGACCTTCACAGTGTTGATGAAACAAAGAAATTGCCTCGGGATTGAATACAACAGTCACCATTCGCACTTTCCTCCATGGGATTAATTTCTCAAACAGTCTACGCTTTGATCGTTCCCTGGAAGACCAGTAGTAGTTTCCGATGTACATCTTGAGGCATTCTGTAATCTGTATACCTTCAAAGTGTTGATGAAACACAGAAACTGCATCGGGATTGAATACAACAGTCACCATGCGCACTTTCCTCCATGGGAGTAATGTCTTAAACAGTCTACGCTTTGATCGTTCCCTGGAAGACGAGTAGTAATTTCCGATGCACATCTGGAAGCATTCTGTAATCTGTGGTCAATCAGAATGTTGATGTAACACACAAATTGCATCTGGATTGAATACAACAGTCACCATGCGCACTTTCCTCCATGGGAGTAATGTCTCAAACAGTCTACGCTTTGATTGTTCCCTGGAAGACCAGTAGTAGTTTCCGATGCACATCTGGAGGCATTCTGTAATCTGTGGACCTTCAAAGTGTTGATGAAACACAGAAACTGCATCGGGATTGATACAAAAGTCACCATGCGCACTTCCCTACAAGGGAGTAATGTCTCAAACAGTCTACGATTTGATCGTTCCCTGGAAGACCAGTAGTAGTTTCGAATCACATCTGGAGCCATTCTGTAATCTGTGGACCATCAGAGTGTTGATGAAACACCGAAATTGCATCGGGATTGAATACAACAGTCACCATGCGCACTTTCCTCCATGGGAGTAATGTCTCAAACAGTCTACGCTTTGATCGTTCCCTGTAAGACCAGTACTAGTTTCCGATTCACATCTGGAGGCATCCTGTAATCTGTGGACCTTCAAAGTGTTGATGAAACAGTGCACATCTGGAGGCATTCTGTAACCTGTGGACTATCAGAGTGTTGATGAAACACAGAACTTTCATCGGAATTGAATAGAACAGTCACCATGCGCACTTTCCTCCATGGGAGTAATGTCTCAAACAGTCTACGCTTTGATCGTTCCCTGGAGGACCAGTAGTAGTTTCCGATGCACATCAGGAGGCATTCTGTAATCTGTGGACCTTCAAAGTGTTGATCAAACACTGAAATTGCATCCTGATTGAATACAACAGTCACCATGCGCACTTTCCTCCATGGGAGCAATGTCTCAAACAGGCTACGCTTTGATCGTTCCTTGAAGACCAGAAGTAGTTTCCGTTGCACATCTGGAGGCATTCTGTATCTGTATACAATCAGAGTGTTGATGAAACACAGAAATGGCATCGGTATTGAATACAACAGCCACCATGCGCACTTTCCTCCATGGGAGTAATGTCTCAAACAGTATACGCTTTGATCGTTCCCTGGAAGGTTAGTAGTAGTTTCCGATGCACATCTGAAGGCATTCTGTAATCTGTGGACCTTCAAAGTGTTGATCAAACACAGAAATTGCCTCATGATTGAATACAACAGACACCATGCGCACCTTCCTCCGTGGGAGTAATGTCTCAAACAGTCTACGCTTTGATCGTTCCAAGTAAGACCAGTAGTAGTTTCCGATGCACATCTGGAGGCATTCTGTAATTTGTGGACTATCAGGGTGTTGATGAAACACAGAATTTGCATCGGGATTGAATACAACAGTCACTATGCGCACTTCACTAAATGGGAGTAATGTCTCAAACCGTCTACGATTTGATCGTTACCTGGAAGACCAGTAGTAGTTTCCGATGCACATCTGGAGGCATTCTGAAGTCTGTTGACCTTCACAGTGTTGATGAAACAAAGAAATTGCCTCGGGATTGAATACAACAGTCACCATTCGCACTTTCCTCCATGGGATTAATTTCTCAAACAGTTTACGCTTTGATCGTTCCCTGGAAGACCAGTAGTAGTTTTCGATGTACATCTTGAGGCATTCTGTAATCTGTATACCTTCAAAGTGTTGATGAAACACAGAAATTGCATCAGGACTGAATACAACAGACACCATACGCAGTTTCCTCCCTTTGAGTAATGTCTCAAACAGTCTACGGTTTGATTGTTCCCTTTATGACCAGTAGTAGTTTCCAATGCACATCTGGAGGCATTCTGTAATCTGTGGACAATCAAAGTGTTGATGAAAGACAGATATTGCATCGGGACTGAATATAACAGACACCATGCGCACTTTCCTCATATGGAATAATGTCTTAAACTGTTATCGCTTTGATCGTTCCCTGAAGACCAGTAATAGTTTCCGATGCACATCTGGAGGCATTCTGTATTCTGTGGATTTATCAGAGTGTTGTTGAAACACAGAAATTTCATCGGTATTAAATACAACAGTCACCATGCGCACTTTCCTCCATGGGAGTAATGTCTTAAACAGTCTACGCTTTGATCGTTCCCTGGAAGACGAGTAGTAATTTCCGATGCACATCTGGAAGCATTCTGTATTCTGTATACAATCAGAATGTTGATGTAACACACAAATTGCATCTGGATTGAATACAACAGTCACCATGCGCACTTTCCTCCATGGGAGTAATGTCTCAAACAGTCTACGCTTTGATTGTTCCCTGGAAGACCATTAGTAGTTTCCGATGCACATCTGGAGGCATTCTGTAAACTGGATACTATCGGTTTGTTAATGAAACACAGAAATTGCATCGTGGTTGAGTACAACTGTCACCATGCGCACTTTCCTCCATGGGAGTAATGTCTCAAACAGGCTACGCTTTGATCGTTCCCTGGAAGACCAGTAGTAGTATCCGACGCACATCTGAAGGCATTTTGTAATATTTGGACCTTCAAAGTGTTGATGATACACAGAAATTGCATCGGTATTGAATACAACAGTCACCATGCGCACTTTCGTAGATGGGATTTATGTCTCAAACAGTCTACGCTTTGATCGTTCCCTGGAAGACCAGTAGTAGTTTCTGTTGCACATCTGGAGGCGTTCTGTGTCTGTGGACAATCAGAGTGTTGATGATACACAGAAAATGCATCGGTATTGAATACAACAATCACCATGCGCACTTATCTCCATGGGAGTAATGTCTCAAGCAGTCTACGCTTTGATCGTTCCCTTCAAGACCAGTAGTAGTTTCCGATGCACATCTGGAGGGATTCTGTAATCTGTGGACCTTCAATGTGTTCATGAAACACAGAAATTGTCTCGGTATTGAATACAACAATCACCATGCGCACTTATCTCCATGGGAGTAATGTCTCTAACAGTCTACGCTTTGAAAGTTCCCTGGAAGACCAGTAGTAGTTTCCGATGCTCATCTGGAGGAATTCTGTAATATGTGGACTATCCGAGTGTTGATGAAACACAGAAATTGCATCGGGATTGAATACAACAGTCACCATGCGCACTTTCCTAGATGGGAGTACTGTCTCAAACAGTCTACGCTTTGATCGTTCCCTGGAAGACCAGTAGTAGTTTCCGATGCACATCTGGAGGCATTCTGCAATCTGCGGACCTTCAAAGTGTTATTGAAACACAGAAATTGCATCGGGATTGAATACAACAGTCACCATGCACAGTTTTTTTTTCCATGGGAGTAATGTCTCAAACAGTCTAGGATTTGATCGTTCCCTGGAAGACAAGTAGTAGATTCCGATGCACATCTGGAGGCATTCTGTAATCTGTTGACCTTCAGAGTGTTGATAAAACACAGAAATTGCATCGGGATTCAATTCAACGGGCACCATGCGGACATTTCTCCATGGGAGTAATGTCTCAAACAGTCTATGCTTTGACCGTTCCCTGGGAGACCAGTAGTAGTTTCCGATGCACATCTGGAGGCATTCTGTAATCTGTGGACTATCAGAGTGTTGATGTAACACAGAAATTGCATCGGGATTGAATACAACAGTCACCATGCGCTCTTTCCTCCATAGGAGTAATGTCTCAAACAGTCTACGCTTTGATCGTTCCTGGAAGACCAGTAGTAGTTTCCGATGCACATCTGGAGGCATTCTGTAATCTGTGGACCTTCAATGTGTTCATGAAACACAGAAATTGTCTCGAGATTGAATACAACAGTCACCATGCCCACTTTCCTCCATGGGAGTAATGTCTTAAACAGTCTACGCTATGATCGTTCCCTGGAAGACCAGTAGTAAATTCCGATGCACATCTGGAAGCATTCTGTAATCTGTGGACAATCAGAGTGTTGATGTAACACACAAATTGCATCTGGATTGAATACAACAGTCACCATGCGCACTTTCCTCCATGGGAGTAATGTCTCAAACAGTCTACGCTTTGATCGTTCCTGGAAGACCAGTAGTAGTTTCCGATGCACATCTGGAGGGATTCTGTAATCTGTGGACCTTCAATGTGTTCATGAAACACAGAAATTGTCTCGAGATTGAATACAACAGTCACCATGCCCACTTTCCTCCGTGGGAGTCATGTCTCAAACAGTCTACGCTTTGAACGTTCCCTGGAAAGCCAGTAGTAGTTTCCGATGCACATCTGGAGGCATTCTGTAATCTGTGCACTATCAGAGTGTTATTGAAACACAGAAATTGTATCGGGATTGAATACAATAGTCACCATGTGCACTTTCCTCCATGGGAGTAATGTCTCAAACAGACTACGCTTTGATCGTTACCCCGAAGACCAGCAGTAGGTTCCTATGCACATCTGGAGGCATTCTGTAATCTGTGGACCTTCAAAGTGTTGATGAAACACATAAATTGCCTTGGGATTGAATACAACAGTCACCATGCGCACTTTCCTCCATGGGAGTAATGTCCCAAACTGTCATCGCTTTGACCGTTCCCTGACGACCAGTAGTAGTTTCCGATGAACATCTGTAGGTCTTCTGTAATCAGTGGACTATCAGAGTGATATGAACCAAAGAAATTGCATCTGGATTGAATACAACAGTCACCATGCGCACTTTCCTCCATGGGAGCAATGTCTCAAACAGTCTACGCTTTAATCGTTCCCTGGAAGACCCGTAGTAGTTTCCGATTCACATCTGGAGGCACTGTGTAATCTGAGGACTATCAGACTGTTGATGAAACACAGAAATTAAATCGGGATTGAATACAACAGTCACCATGCGCACTTTCCTCCATGGGAGTAACGTCTCAAACAGTCTACGCTTTGATCGTGCCCTGGAAGACCAGTAGTAGTTTCCGTTGCACATCTGGAGGCATTCTGTAATCTGTGGACGTTCAAAGAGTTGATGAAACACAGGATTTGAATCGGATTGAATACAAAAGTCACCATGCACGCTGTCCTCCATGGGAATAATGTCTCAAACAGTCTATGTTTTGATCGTTCCCTGGCAGACCAGTAGTAGTTTCCGATTCACATCTGGAGGCATTCTGTAATCAGTTGACCTTCAGAGTGTTGATAAAACACAGAAATTGCATCGGGATTCAATTCAACGGGCACCATTAGGATATTTCTCCATGGGAGTAATGTCTCAAATAGTCTATGCTTTGACCGTTCCCTGGAAGACCAGTAGTACTTTCCGATGCACTTCTGGAGGCATTCTGTAATCTGTGGACTATCAGAGTGTTGATGTAACACAGAAATTGCATCGGGATTGAATACAACAGTCACCATTCGCTCTTTCCTCCATGGGAGTAATGTCTCAAACAGTCTACGCTTTGATCGTTCCCTGGAAGACCAGTAGTAGTTTCCGATGCACATCTGGAGGCATTCTGTAAACTGTGGACTATCAGAGTGTTAATGAAACACAGAAATTGCATCGGGGTTGAATACAACTGTCACCATGCGCACTTTCCTCCATGGGAGTATGTCTCCACCAGTCTACGCTTTGATCGTTGACTGGAAGACCAGCAGTAGTTTCAGATGCACATCTGGAAGCATTCTGGAAACTGTGGACTATCAGAGTGTTGATGAAACTCAAAAATTGCATCGGGATTGAATACAAGAGTCACCATGTGCACGTTCCTCCATGGGGGTAATGTCTCAACAGTCTACGCTTTGACCTTTCCCTGGAAGACCCGTAGTAGTTCCGATGCACATCTGGAGGCATTCTTTAACCTGTGGACCTTCAAAGTGTTGATGAAACACAGAAATTGCATCGGGATTGAATACAAAAGTCACCATGCGCACTTTCCTCCAAGGGAGTAATGACTCAAACAGTCTACGCTTTGATCGTTCCCTGGAAGACCAGTAGTAGTTTCCGATGCCCATCTGGAGGCATTCTGTAATCTGTGCACTATCAGAGTGTTATTGAAACACAGAAATTGTATCGGGATTGAATACAATAGTCACCATGCGCATTTTCCTCCATGGGAGTAATGCCTCAAAGAGACTACGCTTTGATCGTTCCCTGGAAGACCAGTAGTAGTTTCTGATGCACATCTGGATGCATTTGGCAATCTGTGGACCTTCAAAATGTTGATGAAACACAGAAATTGCATCGGGATTGAATACAACTGTTACCATGCGCACTTTCCTCCATAAAAGTAATGCCTTAAACAGTCTACGCTTTGACCGCTCCCAGGAAGACCACTAGTAGTTTCCGATGCACATCTGGTGGCATTCTGTAATCTGTGGACTATCAGAGTGTAGATGAAACACAGAAATAGCATAGGGATTGAATACAACAGTCACCATGCGCACTTTCCGACACGGGAGTAATGTCGCAAACAGTCTACGCTTTGATCGTTCCCTCTAAGACCTGTAGTAGTTTCCGATGCACATCTGGTTGCATTCTGTAATCTGTGCACTATCAGAGTGTTGATGAAACACAGAAATTACATCGGGATTGAATACAACAGTCACCATCCGCACTTTACTTCATGGGAGTAATGTCTGAAACAGTCCACGCTTTGATCGTGCTTAGGAAGACCAGTAGTAGTTTCCGATGCACATCTGGTGGCATTCTGTAATCTGTGGACTATCAGAGTGTTGATGAAACACAGAAATAGCATCGGGATTGAATACAAGAGTCACCATGCGCACTTTCCTCCTTGGGAGTAATGTCTCAAACAGTCTACGCCTTGTTGTTTCCCTGGAAGACCAGTAGTAGTTTCCGATGCACATTTGGTGGCGTTCTGTAATCTGTGGACTATCAGAGTGTTGATGAAACACAGATATTGCATCGGGATTGAATACAACAGTCACCATGCGCACTTTCCTCCATGGGAGTATGTCTCAAACAGAATACGCTTTGATCGTTCCCTGGAAGGCCAGTAATAGTTTCCGATGCACATCTGGAGGCATTCTGTAATCTGTGGACCTTCAAAGTGTAGATGAAACACAGAAATGGCATCGAGTTGAATACAACAGTCACCATCCGCACTTTCCTCCATGGGCGTAACGTCTGTTACAGTCTACGTTTTGATCGTTCCCAGGAAGACCAGTAGTAGTTTCCGATGCACATCTCGAGACAATCTGTAATCTGAGGACTATCAGACTGTCGATGAAACACAGAAATTGCATCGCGATTGAATACAACAGTCACGATCCGCACTTTCCTCCATGGGAGTAACGTCTGAAACGCTCTACGCTATGATCGGTCCCAGGAAGACCAGTAGTAGTTTCCGATGCACATCTGGAGACAATCTGTAATCTGTGGACTATCAGTGTGTCGATGAAACACAGAAATTGCATCGGGATTGAATACAACAGTCACCATGCGCACATTCCTCCATGGGAGTAATGTCTCAAACAGTCTACGCTTTGATCGTTCCCTGGTAAGACCAGTGTAGTCTCCGATGCACATCTGGTGTCATTCCGTAATCTGTGGACTATCAGAGTGTTAATGAAACACATAATTTGCATCGGGATTGAATCCAACAGTCACCATGCGCACTTTCCTCCATGATAGTAATGTCTGAAACAGTCCACTCTTTGATCGTTCCCTGGAAGACCAGTAGTAGTTTCCGATGCACATCTAGGGGCAATCTGTAATCTGTGGACTATCAGAGTGTTGATGAGACATAGAAATTGGATCGGGATGCAATACAACAGTCTCCATCCGCACTTCCCTCCATGGGAGTAACGTCTGAAACAGTCTACGCTTTGATCGTTCCCAGGAAGACCAGTAGTAGTTTCCGATGCACATCTGGAGACAATCTGTAATCTGAGGACTATCAGAGTGTCGGTGAAACACAGAAATTGCATCGCGATTGAATACAACAGTCACCATCCGCACTTTCCTCCATGGGAGTAAAGTCTGAAACGGTCTACGCTTTGATCGTTCCCAGGAAGACCAGTAGTAGTTTCCGATGCACATCTGGAGACAATATGTAATCTGCGGACTATCAGAGTGTCGATGAATCACAGAAATTGCATCGGGATTGAATACAACAGTCACCATGCGCACTTTCCTCCATGGGAGTAATGTCTCAAACAGTCTACGCTTTGATCGTTCCCTGGAAGACCAGTAATTGTCTCCGATGCACATCTGGTGTCATTCTGTAATCTGTGGACTATCAGGTGTTAATGAAACACATAATTTGCATCGGGATTGAATACAACAGTCACCATGCGCACTTTCCTCCATGGGAGTAATGTCTGAAACAGTCCACTCTTTGATCGTTCCCTGGAAGACCAGTAGTACTTTCCGATGCACATCTGGTGGCATTCTGTAATCTGTAGACTATCAGAGTGTTGACGAAACACAGAAATTTCATCGGGATTGAATACAACAGTCACCACGCGCACTTTCCTACATAGGAGTAATCTCTCAAACAGTCTACGCTTTCATCGTTCCCTGGAAGACCAGTAGTAGTTTCCTATGCACATCTGTGGGCATTCTGTAATCTGTGGACTATGAGAGTGTTGATGAAACACAGAAATTGCAACGGCATTGAATACAACAGTCACCATGCGCACTTTCCTCCATGGGAGTAATGTCTTAAACAGTCTACGCTTTGATCGTTCCCTGGAAGACCAGTAGTAATTTCCGATGCACATCTGGAACCATTCTGTAATCTGTGGACAATCTGAGTGTTGATGTTACACACAAATTGCATCTGGATTGAATACAACAGTCACCATGCGCACTTTCCTCCATGGGAGTAATGTCTCAAACAGTCTACGCTTTGATCGTTCCCTTGAAGACCAGTAGTAGTTTCCGATGCACATCTGGAGGGATTCTGTAATCTGTGGACCTTCAATGTGTTCATGAAACACAGAAATTGTCTCGAGATTGAATACAACAGTCACCATGCCCACTTTCCTCCGTGGGAGTAATGTCTCAAACAGTCTACGCTTTGAACGTTCCCTGGAAAGCCAGTAGTAGTTTCCGATGCACATCTGGAGGCATTCTGTAATCTGTGGTCTATCAGAGTGTTGATGAAACACAGATATTCCATCGTGATTGAATACAACAGTCACCATGCGCCCTTTCCTCCAATGGAGTTATGTCTCAAACTGTTATCGCTTTGATCGTCCCCTTAGGACCAGTAGTAGTTTCCGATGCTCATCTGGAGGAATTCTGTAATATGTGGACTATCCGAGTGTTGATGAAAAACAGAAATTGAATCGGGATTGTATACAACAGTCACCATGCGCCCTTTCCTCCATGGGAGTAATGTCTCATACTGTCTACGATTTGATCGTTACCCCGAAGACCAGTAGTAGGTTCCTATGCACATCTGGAGGCATTCTGTAATCTGTGGACCTTCAAAGTGTTGACGAAACACATAAATTGCCTTGGGATTGAATACAACAATCACCATGCGCACTTTCCTCCATGGGAGTAATGTCTCAAAGAGTCTACGCTTTGATCGTTCCCTGGAAGACCCGTAGTAGTTTCCGATTCACATCTGGAGGCACTGTGTAATCTGAGGACTATCAGACTGTTGATGAAACACAGAAATTACATCGGGATTGAATACAACAGTCACCATGCGCACTTTCCTCCTTGGGAGTAATGTCTCAAACAGTCTACGCTTTGATCGTGCCCTGGAAGACCAGTAGTAGTTTCCGTTACACATCTGGAGGCATTCTGTAATCTGTGGACGTTCAAAGTGTTGATGAAACACAGAATTTGAATCGGGATTGAATACAAAAGTCACCATGCACACTGTCCTCCATGGGAATAATGTCTCAAACAGTCTATGTTTTGATCGTTCCCTGGAAGACCAGTAGTAGTTTCCGATTCACATCTGGAGGCATTCTGTAATCAGTTGACCATCAGAGTGTTGATAAAACACAGAAATTGCATCGGGATTCAATTCAACGGGCACCATGCGGACATTTCTCCATGGGAGTAATGTCTTAAACAGTCTATGCTTTGACCGTTCCCTGGAAGACCAGTAGTACTTTCCGATGCACATCTGGAGGCATTCTGTAATCTGTGGACTATCAGAGTGTTGATGTAACACAGAAATTGCATCGGGATTGAATACAACAGTCACCATTCGCTCTTTCCTCCATGGGAGTAATGTCTCAAACAGTCTATGCTTTGATCGTTCCCTGGAAGACCAGTAGTAGTTTCCGATGCCCATCTGGAGGCATTCTGTAATCTGTGCACTATCAGAGTGTTATTGAAACATAGCAATTGTATCGGGATTGAATACAATAGTCACCATGCGCACTTTCCTCCATGGGAGTAATGTCTCAAACAGACTACGCTTTGATCGTTCCCTGGAAGACCAGTAGTAGTTTCCGATGCACATCTGGATGCATTTGGCAATCTGTGGACCTTCAAAATGTTGAAGAAACACAGAAATTGCATCGGGATTGAATACAACAGTTACCATGCGCACTTTCCTCCATAAAAGTAATGTCTCAAACAGTCTACGCTTTGACCGCTTCCAGGAAGACCAATAGTAGTTTCCGATGCACATCTGGTGGCATTCTGTAATCTGTGGACTATCAGAGTGTAGCTGAAACACAGAAATAGCATAGGGATTGAATACAACAGTCACCATGCGCACTTTACGACACGGGAGTAATGTCGCAAACAGTCTACGCTTTGATCGTTCCCTGTAAGACCAGTAGTAGTTTCCGATGCACATCTGGTTGCATTCTGTAATCTGTGGACTATCAGAGTGTTGATGAAACACAGAAATTACATCGGGATTGAATACAACAGTCACCATCCGCACTTTACTTCATGGGAGTAATATCTGAAACAGTCCACGCTTTGATCGTGTTTAGGAAGACCAGTAGTAGTTTCCGATGCACATCTGGTGGCATTCTGTAATCTGTGGACTATCAGAGTGTTGATGAAACACAGAAATAGCATCGGGATTGAATACAAGAGTCTCCATGCGCACTTTCCTCCATGGGAGTAATGTCTCAAACAGTCTACGCCTTGTTGTTTCCCTGGAAGACCAGTAGTAGTTTCCGATGCACATTTGGTGGCGTTCTGTAATCTGGGGACTATCAGAGTGTTGATGAAACACTGATATTGCATCGGGATTGAATACAACAGTTACCATGCGCACTTTCCTCCATGGGAGTATGTCTCAAACAGAATACGCTTTGATCGTTCCCTGGAAGGCCAGTAATAGTTTCCGATGCACATCTGGAGGCATTCTGTAATCTGTGGACCTTCAAAGTGTAGATGAAACACAGAAATGGCATCGAGTTGAATACAACAGTCACCATCCGCACTTTCCTCCATGGGAGTAACGTCTGAAACGGTCTACGCTTTGATCGTTCCCAGGAAGACCAGTAGTAGTTTCCGATGCACATCTGGAGACAATCTGTAATCTGTGGACTATCAGAGTGTCGATGAAACACAGAAATTGCATCGGGATTGAATACAACAGTCACCATGCGCACTTTCCTCCATGGGAGTAATGTCTCAAACAGTCTACGCTTTGATCGTTCCCTGGAAGACCAGTAGTAGTTTCCGATGCACATCTGGTGTCATTCTGTAATCTGTGGACTATCAGAGTGTTAATGAAACACATAATTTGCATCGGGATTGAATACAACAGTCACCATGCGCACTTCCCTCCGTGGGAGTAATGTCTGAAACAGTCCACTCTTTGATCGTTCCCTGGAAGACCAGTAGTAGTTTCCGATGCACATCTGGTGGCATTTGGCAATCTGTGGACCTTCAAAATGTTGATGAAACACAGAAATTGCATCGGGATTGAATACAACAGTCACCATGCGCACTTTCCTCCATGGGAGTACGTCTCAAACAGAATACGCTTTGATCGTTCCCTGGAAGGCCAGTAATAGTTTCCGATGCACATCTGGAGGCATTCTGTAATCTGTGGACCTTCAAAGTGTAGATGAAACACAGAAATGGCATCGAGTTGAATACAACAGTCACCATCCGCACTTTCCTCCATGGGAGTAACGTCTGAAACGGTCTACGCTTTGATCGTTCCCAGGAAGACCAGTAGTAGTTTCCGATGCACATCTGGAGACAATCTGTGATCTGTGGACCTTCAAAGTGTTGATGAAACACGGAAATAGCATCGGGATTGAATACAAAAGTCACCATGCGCACTTTCCTCCAAGGGAGTAATGACTCAAACAGTCTACGATTTGATCGTTCCCTGGAAGACCAGTAGTAGTTTCCGATGCCCATCTGGAGGCATTCTGTAATCTGTGCACTATCAGAGTGTTATTGAAACACAGAAATTGTATCGGGATTGAATACAATAGTCACCATGCGCACTTTCCTCCATGGGAGTAATGTCTCAAACAGACTACGCTTTGATCGTTCCCTGGAAGACCAGTAGTAGTTTCCGATGCACATCTGGAGGCATTCTGTAATCTGTGGACTATCAGAGTGTTGATGAAACACAGAAATTCCATCGGGATTGAATACAACAGTCACCATGCGCCCTTTCCTCCAATGGAGTTATGTCTCAAACTGTTATCGCTTTGATCGTTCCCTTAGGACCAGTAGTAGTTTCCGATGCTCATCTGGAGGAATTCTGTAATATGTGGACTATCCGAGTGTTGATGAAAAACAGAAATTGAATCGGGATTGTATACAACAGTCACCATGCGCCCTTTCCTCCATGGGAGTAATGTCTCATACTGTCTACGATTTGATCGTTACCCCGAAGACCAGTAGTAGGTTAATATGCACATCTGGAGGCATTCTGTAATCTGTGGACCTTCAAAGTGTTGATGAAACACATAAATTGCCTTGGGATTGAATACAACAGTCACCATGCGCACTTTCCTCCATGGGAGTAATGTCTCAAAGAGTCTACGCTTTGATCGTTCCCTGGAAGACCCGTAGTAGTTTCCGATTCACATCTGGAGGCACTGTGTAATCTGAGGACTATCAGACTGTTGATGAAACACAGAAATTACATCGGGATTGAATACAACAGTCACCACGCGCACTTTCCTCCATGGGAGTAATGTCTCAAACAGTCTACGCTTTGATCGTGCCCTGGAAGACCAGTAGTAGTTTCCGTTACACATCTGGAGGCATTCTGTAATCTGTGGACGTTCAAAGTGTTGATGAAACACAGAATTTGAATCGGGATTGAATACAAAAGTCACCATGCACACTGTCCTCCATGGGAATAATGTCTCAAACAGTCTATGTTTTGATCGTTCCCTGGAAGACCAGTAGTAGTTTCCGATTCACATCTGGAGGCATTCTGTAATCAGTTGACCTTCAGAGTGTTGGTAAAACACAGAAATTGCATCGGGATTCAATTCAACGGGCACCATGCGGACATTTCTCCATGGGAGTAATGTCTTAAACAGTCTATGCTTTGACCGTTCCCTGGAAGACCAGTAGTACTTTCCGATGCACATCTGGAGGCATTCTGTAATCTGTGGACTATCAGAGTGTTGATGTAACACAGAAATTGCATCGGGATTGAATACAACAGTCACCATTCGCTCTTTCCTCCATGGGAGTAATGTCTCAAACAGTCTATGCTTTGATCGTTCCCTGGAAGACCAGTAGTAGTTTCCGATACCCATCTGGAGGCATTCTGTAATCTGTGCACTATCAGAGTGTTATTGAAACATAGAAATTGTGTCGGGATTGAATACAATAGTCACCATGCGCACTTTCCTCCATGGGAGTAATGTCTCAAACAGTCTACGCCTTGTTGTTTCCCTGGAAGACCAGTAGTAGTTTCCGATGCACATTTGGTGGCGTTCTGTAATCTGGGGACTATCAGAGTGTTGATGAAACGCTGATATTGCATCGGGATTGAATACAACAGTCACCATGCGCACTTTAATCCATGGGAGTATGTCTCAAACAGAATACGCTTTGATCGTTCCCTGGAAGGCCAGTAATAGTTTCCGATGCACATCTGGAGGCATTCTGTAATCTGTGGACCTTCAAAGTGTAGATGAAACACAGAAATGGCATCGAGTTGAATACAACAGTCACCATCCGCACTTTCCTCCATGGGAGTAACGTCTGAAACGGTCTACGCTTTGATCGTTCCCTGGAAGACCAGTAGTAGTTTCCGATGCACATCTGGATGCATTTGGCAATCTGTGGACCTTCAAAATGTTGATGAAACACAGAAATTGCATCGGGATTGAATACAACAGTTACCATGCGCACTTTCCTCCATAAAAGTAATGTCTCAAACAGTCTACGCTTTGACCGCTTCCAGGAAGACCAATAGTAGTTTCCGATGCACATCTGGTGGCATTCGGTAATCTGTGGACTATCAGAGTGTAGCTGAAACACAGAAATAGCATAGGGATTGAATACAACAGTCACCATGCGCACTTTCCGACACGGGAGTAATGTCGCAAACAGTCTACGCTTTGATCGTTCCCTGTAAGACCAGTAGTAGTTTCCGATGCACATCTGGTTGCATTCTGTAATCTGTGGACTATCAGAGTGTTGATGAAACACAGAAATTACATCGGGATTGAATACAACAGTCACCATCCGCACTTTACTTCATGGGAGTAATATCTGAAACAGTCCACGCTTTGATCGTGCTTAGGAAGACCAGTAGTAGTTTCCGATGCACATCTGGTGGCATTCTGTAATCTGTGGACTATCAGAGTGTTGATGAAACACAGAAATAGCATCGGGATTGAATACAAGAGTCTCCATGCGCACTTTCCTCCATGGGAGTAATGTCTCAAACAGTCTACGCCTTGTTGTTTCCCTGGAAGACCAGTAGTAGTTTCCGATGCACATTTGGTGGCGTTCTGTAATCTGGGGACTATCAGAGTGTTGATGAAACGCTGATATTGCATCGGGATTGAATACAACAGTCACCATGCGCACTTTAATCCATGGGAGTATGTCTCAAACAGAATACGCTTTGATTGTTCCCTGGAAGGCCAGTAATAGTTTCCGATGCACATCTGGAGGCATTCTGTAATCTGTGGACCTTCAAAGTGTAGATGAAACACAGAAATGGCATCGAGTTGAATACAACAGTCACCATCCGCACTTTCCTCCATGGGAGTAACGTCTGAAACGGTCTACGCTTTGATCGTTCCCAGGAAGACCAGTAGTAGTTTCCGATGCACATCTGGAGACAATCTGTAATCTGTGGACTATCAGAGTGTCGATGAAACACAGAAATTGCATCGGGATTGAATACAACAGTCACCATGCGCACTTTCCTCCATGGGAGTAATGTCTCAAACAGTCTACGCTTTGATCGTTCCCTGGAAGACCAGTAGTAGTTTCCGATGCACATCTGGTGTCATTCTGTAATCTGTGGACTATCAGAGTGTCGATGAAACACAGAAATTGCATCGGGATTGAATACAACAGTCACCATGCGCACTTTCCTCCTTGGGAGTAATGTCACAAACAGTCTACGCTTTGATCGTTCCCATGAAGACCATTAGTAGTTTCCCATGCACATCTGGAGGCATTCTGTAATCTGCGGACTAACTGAGTGTTGATCAAACACAGAAATTTCATCTGGATTGAATACAACAGTCACCATGCGCACTTTCCTCCACGGGAGTAATGTCTCAAACAGCCTATGTTTTGATCGTTGCCTGGAAGACCAGTAGTAGTTTGCGATGCACATCTGGAGGCATTCTGTAATCTGTGGACCTTCAAAATGTTGATGAAACACAGAAATTGCATCGGGATTGAATACAACAGTCACCATGCGCACTTTCCTCCATGGGAGTACGTCTCAAACAGAATACGCTTTGATCGTTCCCTGGAAGGCCAGTAATAGTTTCCGATGCACATCTGGAAGCATTCTGTAATCTGTGGACCTTCAAAGTGTAGATGAAACACAGAAATGGCATCGAGTTGAATACAACAGTCACCATCCGCACTTTCCTCCATGGGAGTAACGTCTGAAACGGTCTACGCTTTGATCGTTCCCAGGAAGACCAGTAGTAGTTTCCGATGCACATCTGGAGACAATCTGTGATCTGTGGACCTTCAAAGTGTTGATGAAACACGGAAATAGCATCGGGATTGAATACAAAAGTCACCATGCGCACTTTCCTCCAAGGGAGTAATGACTCAAACAGTCTACGCTTTGATCGTTCCCTGGAAGACCAGTAGTAGTTTCCGATGCCCATCTGGAGGCATTCTGTAATCTGTGCACTATCAGAGTGTTATTGAAACACAGAAATTCTATCGGGATTGAATACAATAGTCACCATGCGCACTTTCCTCCATGGGAGTAATGTCTCAAACAGACTACGCTTTGATCGTTCCCTGGAAGACCAGTAGTAGTTTCCGATGCACATCTGGATGCATTTGGCAATCTGTGGACCTTCAAAATGTTGATGAAACACAGAAATTCCATCGGGATTGAATACAACAGTCACCATGCGCCCTTTCCTCCAATGGAGTTATGTCTCAAACTGTTATCGCTTTGATCGTTCCCTTAGGACCAGTAGTAGTTTCCGATGCTCATCTGGAGGAATTCTGTAATATGTGGACTATCCGAGTGTTGATGAAAAACAGAAATTGAATCGGGATTGTATACAACAGTCACCATGCGCCCTTTCCTCCATGGGAGTAATGTCTCATACTGTCTACGATTTGATCGTTACCCCGAAGACCAGTAGTAGGTTCCTATGCACATCTGGAGGCATTCTGTAATCTGTGGACCTTCAAAGTGTTGATGAAACACATAAATTGCCTTGGGATTGAATACAACAGTCACCATGCGCACTTTCCTCCATGGGAGTAATGTCTCAAAGAGTCTACGCTTTGATCGTTCCCTGGAAGACCCGTAGTAGTTTCCGATTCACATCTGGAGGCACTGTGTAATCTGAGGACTATCAGACTGTTGATGAAACACAGAAATTACATCGGGATTGAATACAACAGTCACCATGCGCACTTTCCTCCATGGGAGTAATGTCTCAAACAGTCTACGCTTTGATCGTGCCCTGGAAGACCAGTAGTAGTTTCCGTTACACATCTGGAGGCATTCTGTAATCTGTGGACGTTCAAAGTGTTGATGAAACACAGAATTTGAATCGGGATTGAATACAAAAGTCACCATGCACACTGTCCTCCATGGGAATAATGTCTCAAACAGTCTATGTTTTGATCGTTCCCTGGAAGACCAGTAGTAGTTTCCGATTCACATCTGGAGGCATTCTGTAATCAGTCGACCTTCAGAGTGTTGATAAAACACAGAAATTGCATTGGGATTCAATTCAACGGGCACCATGCGGACATTTCTCCATGGGAGTAATGTCTTAAACAGTCTATGCTTTGACCGTTCCCTGGAAGACCAGTAGTACTTTCCGATGCACATCTGGAGGCATTCTGTAATCTGTGGACTATCAGAGTGTTGATGTAACACAGAAATTGCATAGGGATTGAATACAACAGTCACCATTCGCTCTTTCCTCCATGGGAGTAGTGTCTCAAACAGTCTATGCTTTGATCGTTCCCTGGAAGACCAGTAGTAGTTTCCGATGCACATCTGGAGGCATTCTGTAAACTGTGGACTATCAGAGTGTTAATGAAACACAGAAATTGCATCGGGGTTGAATACAACTGTCACCATGCGCACTTTCCTCCATGGGAGTATGTCTCCACCAATCTACGCTTTGATCGTTGACTGGAAGACCAGCAGTAGTTTTAGATGCACATCTGGAAGCATTCTGGAAACTGTGGACTATCAGAGTGTTGATGAAACTCTAAAATTGCGTCGGGATTGAATACAAGAGTCACCATGTGCACGTTCCTCCATGGGGGTAATGTCTCAACAGTCTACGCTTTGACCTTTCCCTGGAAGACCAGTAGTAGTTTCCGATGCCCATCTGGAGGCATTCTGTAATCTGTGCACTATCAGAGTGTTATTGAAACATAGAAATTGTATCGGGATTGAATACAATAGTCACCATGCGCACTTTCCTCCATGGGAGTAATGTCTCAAACAGACTACGCTTTGATCGTTCCCTGGAAGACCAGTAGTAGTTTCCGATGCACATCTGGATGCATTTGGCAATCTGTGGACCTTCAAAATGTTGATGAAACACAGAAATTGCATCGGGATTGAATACAACAGTTACCATGCGCACTTTCCTCCATAAAAGTAATGTCTCAAACAGTCTACGCTTTGACCGCTTCCAGGAAGACCAATAGTAGTTTCCGATGGACATCTGGTGGCATTCTGTAATCTGTGGACTATCAGAGTGTAGCTGAAACACCGAAATAGCATAGGGATTGAATACAACAGTCACCATGCGCACTTTCCGACACGGGAGTAATGTCGCAAACAGTCTACGCTTTGATCGTTCCCTGTAAGACCAGTAATAGTTTCCGATGCACATCTGGTTGCATTCTGTAATCTGTGGACTATCAGAGTGTTGATGAAACACAGAAATTACATCGGGATTGAATACAAAAGTCACCATCCGCACTTTACTTCATGGGAGTATTATCTGAAATAGTCCACGCTTTGATCGTGCTTAGGAAGACCAGTAGTAGTTTCCGATGCACATCTGGTGGCATTCTGTAATCTGTGGACCATCAGAGTGTTGATGAAACACAGAAATAGCATCGGGATTGAATACAAGAGTCTCCATGCGCACTTTCCTCCATGGGAGTAATGTCTCAAACAGTCTACGCCTTGTTGTTTCCCTGGAAGACCAGTAGTAGTTTCCGATGCACATTTGGTGGCGTTCTGTAATCTGGGGAGTATCAGAGTGTTGATGAAACACTGATATTTCATCGGGATTGAATACAACAGTCACCATGCGCACTTTCCTCCATGGGAGTATGTCTCAAACAGAATACGCTTTGATCGTTCCCTGGAAGGCCAGTAATAGATTCCGATGCACATCTGGAGGCATTCTGTAATCTGTGGACCTTCAAAGTGTAGATGAAACACAGAAATGGCATCGAGTTGAATACAACAGTCACCATGCGCACTTTCCTCCATGGGAGTAACGTCTGAAACGGTCTACGCTTTGATCGTTCCCAGGAAGACCAGTAGTAGTTTCCAATGCACATCTGGAGACAATCTGTAATCTGTGGACTATCAGAGTGTCGATGAAACACAGAAACTGCATCGGGATTGAATACAACAGTCACCATGCGCACTTTCCTCCATGGGAGTAATGTCTCAAACAGTCTACGTTTTGATCGTTCCCAGGAAGACCAGTAGTAGTTTCCGATGCACATCTGGTGTCATTCTGTAATCTGTGGACTATCAGAGTGTTAATGAAACACATAATTTGCATCGGGATTGAATACAACAGTCACCATGCGCACTTCCCTCCGTGGGAGTAATGTCTGAAACAGTCCACTCTTTGATCGTTCCCTGGAAGACCAGTAGTAGTTTCCGATGCCCATCTGGTGGCATTTGGCAATCTGTGGACCTTCAAAATTTTGATGAAACACAGAAATTGCATCGGGATTGAATACAACAGTCACCATGCGCACTTTCCTCCATGGGAGTAACGTCTGAAACGGTCTACGCTTTGATCGTTCCCAGGAAGACCAGTAGTAGTTTCCGATGCACATCTGGAGACAATCTGTGATCTGTGGACCTTCAAAGTGTTGATGAAACACGGAAATAGCATCGGGATTGAATACAAAAGTCACCATGCGCACTTTCCTCCAAGGGAGTAATGACTCAAACAGTCTACGCTTTGATCGTTCCCTGGAAGACCAGTAGTAGTTTCCGATGCCCATCTGGAGGCATTCTGTAATCTGTTCACTATCAGAGTGTTATTGAAACACAGAAATTGTATCGGGATTGAATACAATAGTCACCATGCGCACTCTCCTCCATGGGAGTAATGTCTCAAACAGACTACGCTTTGATCGTTCCCTGGAAGACCAGTAGTAGTTTCCGATGCACATCTGGATGCATTTGGCAATCTGTGGACCTTCAAAATGTTGATGAAACACAGAAATTGCATCGGGATTGAATACAACAGTTACCATGCGCACTTTCCTCCATAAAAGTAATGTCTCAAACAGTCTACGCTTTGACCGCTCCCAGGAAGACCAATAGTAGTTTCCGATGCACATCTGGTGGCATTCTGTAATCTGTGGACTATCAGAGTGTAGATGAAACACAGAAATAGCATAGGGATTGAATACAACAGTCACCATGCGCACTTTCCGACACGGGAGTAATGTCGCAAACAGTCTACGCTTTGATCGTTCCCTGGAAGACCAGTAGTAGTTTCCGCTGCACATCTGGTGTCATTCAGTAATCTGTGGACTATCAGAGTGTTAATAACACATAATTTGCATCGGGATTGAATACAACAGTCACCATGCGCACTTTCCTCCGTGGGAGTAATGTCTGAAACAGTCCACTCTTTGATCGTTCCCTGGAAGACCAGTAGTAGTTTCCGATGCACATCTGGTGGCATTCTGTAACCTGTGGACTATCAGAGTGTTGACGAAAAACACAGAAATTTCATCGGGATTGAATACAACAGTCACCATGCGCACTTTTCTACATAGGAGTAATCTCTCAAACAGTCTACGCTATCATCGTTCCCTGGAAGACCAGTAGTAGTTTCCTATGCACATCTGGTGGCATTCTGTAATCTGTGGACTATGAGAGTGTTGACGAAACACAGAAATTTCATCGGGATTGAATACAACAGTCACCATGCGCACTTTCCTCCATGGGAGTAATGTCTCAAACAGTCTACGCTTTGATCGTTCCCTGGAGGACCAGTAGTAGTTTCCGATGCACATCAGGAGGCATTCTGTAATCTGTGGACCTTCAAAGTGTTGATCAAACACTGAAATTGCATCCTGATTGAATACAACAGTCACCATGCGCACTTTCCTCCATGGGAGCAATGTCTCAAACAGGCTACGCTTTGATCGTTCCTTGAAGACCAGAAGTAGTTTCCGTTGCACATCTGGAGGCATTCTGTATCTGTATACAATCAGAGTGTTGATGAAACACAGAAATGGCATCGGTATTGAATACAACAGCCACCATGCGCACTTTCCTCCATGGGAGTAATGTCTCAAACAGTATACGCTTTGATCGTTCCCTGGAAGGTTAGTAGTAGTTTCCGATGCACATCTGGAGGCATTCTGTAATCTGTGGACCTTCAAAGTGTTGATCAAACACAGAAATTGCCTCATGATTGAATACAACAGACACCATGCGCACCTTCCTCCGTGGGAGTAATGTCTCAAACAGTCTACGCTTTGATCGTTCCAAGTAAGACCAGTAGTAGTTTCCGATGCACATCTGGAGGCATTCTGTAATTTGTGGACTATCAGGGTGTTGATGAAACACAGAATTTGCATCGGGATTGAATACAACAGTCACTATGCGCACTTCACTAAATGGGAGTAATGTCTCAAACCGTCTACGATTTGATCGTTACCTGGAAGACCAGTAGTAGTTTCCGATGCACATCTGGAGGCATTCTGAAGTCTGTTGACCTTCACAGTGTTGATGAAACAAAGAAATTGCCTCGGGATTGAATACAACAGTCACCATTCGCACTTTCCTCCATGGGATTAATTTCTCAAACAGTTTACGCTTTGATCGTTCCCTGGAAGACCAGTAGTAGTTTCCGATGTACATCTTGAGGCATTCTGTAATCTGTATACCTTCAAAGTGTTGATGAAACACAGAAATTGCATCAGGACTGAATACAACAGACACCATACGCAGTTTCCTCCCTTTGAGTAATGTCTCAAACAGTCTACGGTTTGATTGTTCCCTTTAAGACCAGTAGTAGTTTCAGATGCACATCTGGAGGCATTCTGTAATCTGTGGACTATCAAAGTGTTGATGAAAGACAGATATTGCATCGGGACTGAATATAACAGACACCATGCGCACTTTCCTCATATGGAATAATGTCTTAAACTGTCATCGCTTTGATCGTTCCCTGAAGACCAGTAATAGTTTCCGATGCACATCTGGAGGCATTCTGTATTCTGTGGACTATCAGAGTGTTATGGAAACACAGAAATTGCATCGGTATTAAATACAACAGTCACCATGCGCACTTTCCTCCATGGGAGTAATGTCTTAAACAGTCTACGCTTTGATCGTTCCCTGGAAGACGAGTAGTAATTTCCGATGCACATCTGGAAGCATTCTGTATTCTGTGGACAATCAGAATGTTGATGTAACACACAAATTGCATCTCGATTGAATACAACAGTCACCATGCGCACTTTCCTCCATGGGAGTAATGTCTCAAACAGTCTACGCTTTGATTGTTCCCTGGAAGACCATTAGTAGTTTCCGATGCACATCTGGAGGCATTCTGTAAACTGGATACTATCGGTTTGTTAATGAAACACAGAAATTGCATCGTGGTTGAGTACAACTGTCACCATGCGCACTTTCCTCCATGGGAGTAATGTCTCAAACAGGCTACGCTTTGATCGTTCCCTGGAAGACCAGTAGTAGTATCCGACGCACATCTGAAGGCATTTTGTAATATTTGGACCTTCAAAGTGTTGATGATACACAGAAATTGCATCGGTATTGAATACAACAGTCACCATGCGCACTTTCGTAGATGGGAATTATGTCTCAAACAGTCTACGCTTTGATCGTTCCCTGGAAGACCAGTAGTAGTTTCTGTTGCACATCTGGAGGCGTTCTGTGTCTGTGGACAATCAGAGTGTTGATGATACACAGAAAATGCATCGGTATTGAATACAACAATCACCATGCGCACTTATCTCCATGGGAGTAATGTCTCAAGCAGTCTACGCTTTGATCGTTCCCTTCAAGACCAGTAGTAGTTTCCGATGCACATCTGGAGGGATTCTGTAATCTGTGGACCTTCAATGTGTTCATGAAACACAGAAATTGTCTCGGTATTGAATACAACAATCACCATGCGCACTTATCTCCATGGGAGTAATGTCTCAAACAGTCTACGCTTTGAAAGTTCCCTGGAAGACCAGTAGTAGTTTCCGATGCTCATCTGGAGGAATTCTGTAATATGTGGACTATCCGAGTGTTGATGAAACACAGAAATTGCATCGGGATTGAATACAACAGTCACCATGCGCACTTTCCTAGATGGGACTACTGTCTCAAACAGTCTACGCTTTGATCGTTCCCTGGAAGACCAGTAGTAGTTTCCGATGCACATCTGGAGGCATTCTGCAATCTGCGGACCTTCAAAGTGTTAATGACACACAGAAATTTCATCGGGATTGAATACAACAGTCACCATGCGCACTTACCTCCATGGGAGTAAAGTCTCTAACAGTCTACGCTTTGATCGTTCCCTGGAAGACCAGATGTAGTTTCAGACGCACATCTGGAGGCATTCTGGAAACTGTGGACTATCAGAGTGTTGATGATACACAGAATTTGAATCGGGATTGAATACAAAAGTCACCATGCACACTTACCTCCATGGGAATTATGTCTCAAACAGTCTATGTTTTGATCGTTCCCTGGAAGACCAGTAGTAGTTTCCGATTCACATCTGGAGGCATTCTGTAATCTGTGGACTATCAAAGTGTTATTGAAACACAGAAATTGCATCGGGATTGAATACAACAGTCACCATGCACAGTTTTTTTTTCCATGGGAGTAATGTCTCAAACAGTCTAGGATTTGATCGTTCCCTGGAAGACAAGTAGTAGATTCCGATGCACATCTGGAGGCATTCTGTAATCTGTTGACCTTCAGAGTGTTGATAAAACACAGAAATTGCATCGGATTCAATTCAACGGGCACCATGCGGACATTTCTCCATGGGAGTAATGTCTCAAACAGTCTATGCTTTGACCGTTCCCTGGGAGACCAGTAGTAGTTTCCGATGCACATCTGGAGGCATTCTGTAATCTGTGGACTATCAGAGTGTTGATGTAACACAGAAATTGCATCGGGATTGAATACAACAGTCACCATGCGCTCTTTCCTCCATAGGAGTAATGTCTCAAACAGTCTACGCTTTGATCGTTCCTGGAAGACCAGTAGTAGTTTCCGATGCACATCTGGAGGCATTCTGTAATCTGTGGACCTTCAATGTGTTCATGAAACACAGAAATTGTCTCGAGATTGAATACAACAGTCACCATGCCCACTTTCCTCCATGGGAGTAATGTCTTAAACAGTCTACGCTATGATCGTTCCCTGGAAGACCAGTAGTAATTTCCGATGCACATCTGGAAGCGTTCTGTAATCTGTGGACAATCAGAGTGTTGATGTAACACACAAATTGCATCTGGATTGAATACAACAGTCACCATGCGCACTTTCCTCCATGGGAGTAATGTCTCAAACAGTCTACGCTTTGATCGTTCCTGGAACACCAGTAGTAGTTTCCGATGCACATCTGGAGGGATTCTGTAATCTGTGGACCTTCAATGTGTTCATGAAACACAGAAATTGTCTCGAGATTGAATACAACAGTCACCATGCCCACTTTCCTCCGTGGGAGTCATGTCTCAAACAGTCTACGCTTTGAACGTTCCCTGGAAAGCCAGTAGTAGTTTCCGATGCACATCTGGAGGCATTCTGTAATCTGTGCACTATCAGAGTGTTATTGAAACACAGAAATTGTATCGGGATTGAATACAATAGTCACCATGTGCACTTTCCTCCATGGGAGTAATGTCTCCACCAGTCTACGCTTTGATCGTTGACTGGAAGACCAGCAGTAGTTTCAGATGCACATCTGGAAGCATTCTGGAAACTGTGGACTATCAGAGTGTTGATGAAACTCAAAAATTGCATCGGGATTGAATACAAGAGTCACCATGTGCACGTTCCTCCATGGGGGTAATGTCTCAACAGTCTATGCTTTGACCTTTCCCTGGAAGACCCGTAGTAGTTCCGATGCACATCTGGAGGCATTCTTTAACCTGTGGACCTTCAAAGTGTTGATGAAACACAGAAATTGCATCGGGATTGAATACAAAAGTCAGCATGCGCACTTTCCTCCAAGGGAGTAATGACTCAAACAGTCTACGCTTTGATCGTTCCCTGGAAGACCAGTAGTAGTTTCCGATGCCCATCTGGAGGCATTCTGTAATCTGTGCACTATCAGAGTGTTATTGAAACACAGAAATTGTATCGGGATTGAATACAATAGTCACCATGCGCATTTTCCTCCATGGGAGTAATGTCTCAAAGAGACTACGCTTTGATCGTTCCCTGGAAGACCAGTAGTAGTTTCTGATGCACATCTGGATGCATTTGGCAATCTGTGGACCTTCAAAATGTTGATGAAACACAGAAATTGCATCGGGATTGAATACAACTGTTACCATGCGCACTTTCCTCCATAAAAGTAATGCCTTAAACAGTCTACGCTTTGACCGCTCCCAGGAAGACCACTAGTAGTTTCCGATGCACATCTGGTGGCATTCTGTAATCTGTGGACTATCAGAGTGTAGATGAAACACAGAAATAGCATAGGGATTGAATACAACAGTCACCATGCGCACTTTCCGACACGGGAGTAATGTCGCAAACAGTCTACGCTTTGATCGTTCCCTGTAAGACCTGTAGTAGTTTCCGATGCACATCTGGTTGCATTCTGTAATCTGTGCACTATCAGAGTGTTGATGAAACACAGAAATTACATCGGGATTGAATACAACAGTCACCATCCGCACTTTACTTCATGGGAGTAATGTCTGAAACAGTCCACGCTTTGATCGTGCTTAGGAAGACCAGTAGTAGTTTCCGATGCACATCTGGTGGCATTCTGTAATCTGTGGACTATCAGAGTGTTGATGAAACACAGAAATAGCATCGGGATTGAATACAAGAGTCACCATGCGCACTTTCCTCCTTGGGAGTAATGTCTCAAACAGTCTACGCCTTGTTGTTTCCCTGGAAGACCAGTAGTAGTTTCCGATGCACATTTGGTGGCGTTCTGTAATCTGTGGACTATCAGAGTGTTGATGAAACACAGATATTGCATCGGGATTGAATACAACAGTCACCATGCGCACTTTCCTCCATGGGAGTATGTCTCAAACAGAATACGCTTTGATCGTTCCCTGGAAGGCCAGTAATAGTTTCCGATGCACATCTGGAGGCATTCTGTAATCTGTGGACCTTCAAAGTGTAGATGAAACACAGAAATGGCATCGAGTTGAATACAACAGTCACCATCCGCACTTTCCTCCATGGGAGTATTGTCTCAAACAGTCTACGCTTTTATCGTTCACAGGAAGACCAGTAGTAGTTTCCAATGCACATCTAGGGGCAATCTGTAATCTGTGGACTATCAGAGTGTTGATGAAACATAGAAATTGGATCGGGATGCAATACAACAGTCACCATCCGCACTTTCCTCCATGGGCGTAACGTCTGTTACAGTCTACGTTTTGATCGTTCCCAGGAAGACCAGTAGTAGTTTCCGATGCACATCTCGAGACAATCTGTAATCTGAGGACTATCAGACTGTCGATGAAACACAGAAATTGCATCGCGATTGAATACAACAGTCACGATCCGCACTTTCCTCCATGGGAGTAACGTCTGAAACGCTCTACGCTATGATCGGTCCCAGGAAGACCAGTAGTAGTTTCCGATGCACATCTGGAGACAATCTGTAATCTGTGGACTATCAGAGTGTCGATGAAACACAGAAATTGCATCGGGATTGAATACAACAGTCACCATGCGCACATTCCTCCATGGGAGTAATGTCTCAAACAGTCTACGCTTTGATCGTTTCCTGGTAAGACCAGTGTAGTCTCCGATGCACATCTGGTGTCATTCCGTAATCTGTGGACTATCAGAGTGTTAATGAAACACATAATTTGCATCGGGATTGAATACAACAGTCACCATGCGCACTTTCCTCCATGATAGTAATGTCTGAAACAGTCCACTCTTTGATCGTTCCCTGGAAGACCAGTAGTAGTTTCCGATGCACATCTAGGGGCAATCTGTAATCTGTGGACTATCAGAGTGTTGATGAGACATAGAAATTGGATCGGGATGCAATACAACAGTCTCCATCCGCACTTTCCTCCATGGGAGTAACGTCTGAAACAGTCTACGCTTTGATCGTTCCCAGGAAGACCAGTAGTAGTTTCCGATGCACATCTGGAGACAATCTGTAATCTGAGGACTATCAGAGTGTCGGTGAAACACAGAAATTGCATCGCGATTGAATACAACAGTCACCATCCGCACTTTCCTCCATGGGAGTAAAGTCTGAAACGGTCTACGCTTTGATCGTTCCCAGGAAGACCAGTAGTAGTTTCCGATGCACATCTGGAGACAATATGTAATCTGCGGACTATCAGAGTGTCGATGAAACACAGAAATTGCATCGGGATTGAATACAACAGTCACCATGCGCACTTTCCTCCATGGGAGTAATGTCTCAAACAGTCTACCCTTTGATCGTTCCCTGGAAGACCAGTAGTTTTCTCCGATGCACATCTGGTGTCATTCTGTAATCTGTGGACTATCAGGTGTTAATGAAACACATAATTTGCATCGGGATTGAATACAACAGTCACCATGCGCACTTTCCTCCATGGGAGTAATGTCTGAAACAGTCCACTCTTTGATCGTTCCCTGGAAGACCAGTAGTACTTTCCGATGCACATCTGGTGGCATTCTGTAATCTGTAGACTATCAGAGTGTTGACGAAACACAGAAATTTCATCGGGATTGAATACAACAGTCACCATGCGCACTTTCCTCCATGGGAGTAATGTCTTAAACAGTCTACGCTTTGATCGTTCCCTGGAAGACCAGTAGTAATTTCCGATGCACATCTGGAACCATTCTGTAATCTGTGGACAATCTGAGTGTTGATGTTACACACAAATTGCCTCTGGATTGAATACAACAGTCACCATGCGCACTTTCCTCCATGGGAGTAATGTCTCAAACAGTCTACGCTTTGATCGTTCCCTTGAAGACCAGTAGTAGTTTCCGATGCACATCTGGAGGGATTATGTAATCTGTGGACCTTCAATGTGTTCATGAAACACAGAAATTGTCTCGAGATTGAATACAACAGTCACCATGCCCACTTTCCTCCGTGGGAGTAATGTCTCAAACAGTCTACGCTTTGAACGTTCCCTGGAAAGCCAGTAGTAGTTTCCGATGCACATCTGGAGGCATTCTGTAATCTGTGGTCTATCAGAGTGTTGATGAAACACAGAAATTCCATCGTGATTGAATACAACAGTCACCATGCGCCCTTTCCTCCAATGGAGTTATGTCTCAAACTGTTATCGCTTTGATCGTTCCCTTAGGACCAGTAGTAGTTTCCGATGCTCATCTGGAGGAATTCTGTAATATGTGGACTATCCGAGTGTTGATGAAAAACAGAAATTGAATCGGGATTGTATACAACAGTCACCATGCGCCCTTTCCTCCATGGGAGTAATGTCTCATACTGTCTACGATTTGATCGTTACCCCGAAGACCAGTAGTAGGTTCCTATGCACATCTGGAGGCATTCTGTAATCTGTGGACCTTCAAAGTGTTGATGAAACACATAAATTGCCTTGGGATTGAATACAACAGTCACCATGCGCACTTTCCTCCATGGGAGTAATGTCTCAAAGAGTCTACGCTTTGATCGTTCCCTGGAAGACCCGTAGTAGTTTCCGATTCACATCTGGAGGCACTGTGTAATCTGAGGACTATCAGACTGTTGATGAAACACAGAAATTACATCGGGATTGAATACAACAGTCACCATGCGCACTTTCCTCCATGGGAGTAATGTCTCAAACAGTCTACGCTTTGATCGTGCCCTGGAAGACCAGTAGTAGTTTCCGTTACACATCTGGAGGCATTCTGTAATCTGTGGACGTTCAAAGAGTTGATGAAACACAGAATTTGAATCGGGATTGAATACAAAAGTCACCATGCACACTGTCCTCCATGGGAATAATGTCTCAAACAGTCTATGTTTTGATCGTTCCCTGGAAGACCAGTAGTAGTTTCCGATTCACATCTGGAGGCATTCTGTAATCAGTTGACCTTCAGAGTGTTGATAGAACACAGAAATTGCATCGGGATTCAATTCAACGGGCACCATGCGGACATTTCTCCATGGGAGTAATGTCTTAAACAGTCTATGCTTTGACCGTTCCCTGGAAGACCAGTAGTACTTTCCGATGCACATCTGGAGGCATTCTGTAATCTGTGGACTATCGGAGTGTTGATGTAACACAGAAATTGCATCGGGATTGAATACAACAGTCACCATTCGCTCTTTCCTCCATGGGAGTAATGTCTCAAACAGTCTATGCTTTGATCGTTCCCTGGAAGACCAGTAGTAGTTTCCGATGCCCATCTGGAGGCATTCTGTAATCTGTGCACTATCAGAGTGTAATTGAAACATAGAAATTGTATCGGGATTGAATACAATAGTCACCATGCGCACTTTCCTCCATGGGAGTAATGTCTCAAACAGACTACGCTTTGATCGTTCCCTGGAAGACCAGTAGTAGTTTCCGATGCACATCTGGATGCATTTGGCAATCTGTGGACCTTCAAAATGTTGATGAAACACAGAAATTGCATCGGGATTGAATACAACAGTTACCATGCGCACTTTCCTCCATAAAAGTAATGTCTCAAACAGTCTACGCTTTGACCGCTTCCAGGAAGACCAATAGTAGTTTCCGATGCACATCTGGTGGCATTCTGTAATCTGTGGACTATCAGAGTGTAGCTGAAACACAGAAATAGCATAGGGATTGAATACAACAGTCACCATGCGCACTTTCCGACACGGGAGTAATGTCGCAAACAGTCTACGCGTTGATCGTTCCCTGTAAGACCAGTAGTAGTTTCCGATGCACATCTGGTTGCATTCTGTAATCTGTGGACTATCAGAGTGTTGATGAAACACAGAATTTACATCGGGATTGAATACAACAGTCACCATCCGCACTTTACTTCATGGGAGTAATATCTGAAACAGTCCACGCTTTGATCGTGTTTAGGAAGACCAGTAGTAGTTTCCGATGCACATCTGTTGGCATTCTGTAATCTGTGGACTATCAGAGTGTTGATGAAACACAGAAATAGCATCGGGATTGAATACAAGAGTCTCCATGCGCACTTTCCTCCATGGGAGTAATGTCTCAAACAGTCTACGCCTTGTTGTTTCCCTGGAAGACCAGTAGTAGTTTCCGATGCACATTTGGTGGCGTTCTGTAATCTGGGGACTATCAGAGTGTTGATGAAACACTGATATTGCATCGGGATTGAATACAACAGTTACCATGCGCACTTTCCTCCATGGGAGTATGTCTCAAACAGAATACGCTTTGATCGTTCCCTGGAAGGCCAGTAATAGTTTCCGATGCACATCTGGAGGCATTCTGTAATCTGTGGACCTTCAAAGTGTAGATGAAACACAGAAATGGCATCGAGTTGAATACAACAGTCACCATCCGCACTTTCCTCCATGGGAGTAACGTCTGAAACGGTCTACGCTTTGATCGTTCCCAGGAAGACCAGTAGTAGTTTCCGATGCACATCTGGAGACAATCTGTAATCTGTGGACTATCAGAGTGTCGATGAAACACAGAAATTGCATCGGGATTGAATACAACAGTCACCATGCGCACTTTCCTCCATGGGAGTAATGTCTCAAACAGTCTACGCTTTGATCGTTCCCTGGAAGACCAGTAGTAGTTTCCGATGCACATCTGGTGTCATTCTGTAATCTGTGGACTATCAGAGTGTTAATGAAACACATAATTTGCATCGGGATTGAATACAACAGTCACCATGCGCACTTCCCTCCGTGGGAGTAATGTCTGAAACAGTCCACTCTTTGATCGTTCCCTGGAAGACCAGTAGTAGTTTCCGATGCACATCTGGTGGCATTTGGCAATCTGTGGACCTTCAAAATGTTGATGAAACACAGAAATTGCATCGGGATTGAATACAACAGTCACCATGCGCACTTTCCTCCATGGGAGTACGTCTCAAACAGAATACGCTTTGATCGTTCCCTGGAAGGCCAGTAATAGTTTCCGATGCACATCTGGAGGCATTCTGTAATCTGTGGACCTTCAAAGTGTAGATGAAACACAGAAATGGCATCGAGTTGAATACAACAGTCACCATCCGCACTTTCCTCCATGGGAGTAACGTCTGAAACGGTCTACGCTTTGATCGTTCCCAGGAAGACCAGTAGTAGTTTCCGATGCACATCTGGAGACAATCTGTGATCTGTGGACCTTCAAAGTGTTGATGAAACACGGAAATAGCATCGGGATTGAATACAAAAGTCACCATGCGCACTTTCCTCCAAGGGAGTAATGACTCAAACAGTCTACGCTTTGATCGTTCCCTGGAAGACCAGTAGTAGTTTCCGATGCCCATCTGGAGGCATTCTGTAATCTGTGCACTATCAGAGTGTTATTGAAACACAGAAATTGTATCGGGATTGAATACAATAGTCACCATGCGCACTTTCCTCCATGGGAGTAATGTCTCAAACAGACTACGCTTTGATCGTTCCCTGGAAGACCAGTAGTAGTTTCCGATGCACATCTGGAGGCATTCTGTAATCTGTGGACTATCAGAGTGTTGATGAAACACAGAAATTCCATCGGGATTGAATACAACAGTCACCATGCGCCCTTTCCTCCAATGGAGTTATGTCTCAAACTGTTATCGCTTTGATCGTTCCCTTAGGACCAGTAGTAGTTTCCGTTGCTCATCTGGAGGAATTCCGTAATATGTGGACTATCCGAGTGTTGATGAAAAACAGAAATTGAATCGGGATTGTATACAACAGTCACCATGCGCCCTTTCCTCCATGGGAGTAATGTCTCATACTGTCTACGATTTGATCGTTACCCCGAAGACCAGTAGTAGGTTCCTATGCACATCTGGAGGCATTCTGTAATCTGTGGACCTTCAAAGTGTTGATGAAACACATACATTGCCTTGGGATTGAATACAACAGTCACCATGCGCACTTTCCTCCATGGGAGTAATGTCTCAAAGAGTCTACGCTTTGATCGTTCCCTGGAAGACCCGTAGTAGTTTCCGATTCACATCTGGAGGCACTGTGTAATCTGAGGACTATCAGACTGTTGATGAAACACAGAAATTACATCGGGATTGAATACAACAGTCACCATGCACACTGTCCTCCATGGGAATAATGTCTCAAACAGTCTATGTTTTGATCGTTCCCTGGAAGACCAGTAGTAGTTTCCGATTCACATCTGGAGGCATTCTGTAATCAGTTGACCTTCAGAGTGTTGATAAAACACAGAAATTGCATCGGGATTCAATTCAACGGGCACCATGCGGACATTTCTCCATGGGAGTAATGTCTTAAACAGTCTATGCTTTGACCGTTCCCTGGAAGACCAGTAGTACTTTCCGATGCACATCTGGAGGCATTCTGTAATCTGTGGAATATCAGAGTGTTGATGTAACACAGAAATTGCATCGGGATTGAATACAACAGTCACCATTCGCTCTTTCCTCCATGGGAGTAATGTCTCAAACAGTCTATGCTTTGATCGTTCCCTGGAAGACCAGTAGTAGTTTCCGATGCCCATCTGGAGGCATTCTGTAATCTGTGCACTATCAGAGTGTTATTGAAACATAGAAATTGTATCGGGATTGAATACAATAGTCACCATGCGCACTTTCCTCCATGGGAGTAATGTCTCAAACAGACTACGCTTTGATCGTTCCCTGGAAGACCAGTAGTAGTTTCCGATGCACATCTGGATGCATTTGGCAATCTGTGGACCTTCAAAATGTTGATGAAACACAGAAATTGCATCGGGATTGAATACAACAGTTACCATGCGCACTTTCCTCCATAAAAGTAATGTCTCAAACAGTCTACGCTTTGACCGCTTCCAGGAAGACCAATAGTAGTTTCCGATGCACATCTGGTGGCATTCGGTAATCTGTGGACTATCAGAGTGTAGCTGAAACACAGAAATAGCATAGGGATTGAATACAACAGTCACCATGCGCACTTTCCGACACGGGAGTAATGTCGCAAACAGTCTACGCTTTGATCGTTCCCTGTAAGACCAGTAGTAGTTTCCGATGCACATCTGGTTGCATTCTGTAATCTGTGGACTATCAGAGTGTTGATGAAACACAGAAATTACATCGGGATTGAATACAACAGTCACCATCCGCACTTTACTTCATGGGAGTAATATCTGAAACAGTCCACGCTTTGATCGTGCTTAGGAAGACCAGTAGTAGTTTCCGATGCACATCTGGTGGCATTCTGTAATCTGTGGACTATCAGAGTGTTGATGAAACACAGAAATAGCATCGGGATTGAATACAAGAGTCTCCATGCGCACTTTCCTCCATGGGAGTAATGTCTCAAACAGTCTACGCCTTGTTGTTTCCCTGGAAGACCAGTAGTAGTTTCCGATGCACATTTGGTGGCGTTCTGTAATCTGGGGACTATCAGAGTGTTGATGAAACGCTGATATTGCATCGGGATTGAATACAACAGTCACCATGCGCACTTTAATCCATGGGAGTATGTCTCAAACAGAATACGCTTTGATCGTTCCCTGGAAGGCCAGTAATAGTTTCCGATGCACATCTGGAGGCATTCTGTAATCTGTGGACCTTCAAAGTGTAGATGAAACACAGAAATGGCATCGAGTTGAATACAACAGTCACCATCCGCACTTTCCTCCATGGGAGTAACGTCTGAAACGGTCTACGCTTTGATCGTTCCCAGGAAGACCAGTAGTAGTTTCCGATGCACATCTGGAGACAATCTGTAATCTGTGGACTATCAGAGTGTCGATGAAACACAGAAATTGCATCGGGATTGAATACAACAGTCACCATGCGCACTTTCCTCCATGGGAGTAATGTCTCAAACAGTCTACGCTTTGATCGTTCCCTGGAAGACCAGTAGTAGTTTCCGATGCACATCTGGTGTCATTCTGTAATCTGTGGACTATCAGAGTGTTAATGAAACACATAATTTGCATCGGGATTGAATACAACAGTCACCATGCGCACTTCCCTCCGTGGGAGTAATGTCTGAAACAGTCCACTCTTTGATCGTTCCCTGGAAGACCAGTAGCAGTTTCCGATGCACATTTGGTGGCATTTGGCAATCTGTGGACCTTCAAAATGTTGATGAAACACAGAAATTGCATCGGGATTGAATACAACAGTCACCATGCGCACTTTCCTCCATGGGAGTACGTCTCAAACAGAATACGCTTTGATCGTTCCCTGGAAGGCCAGTAATAGTTTCCGATGCACATCTGGAAGCATTCTGTAATCTGTGGACCTTCAAAGTGTAGATGAAACACAGAAATGGCATCGAGTTGAATACAACAGTCACCATCCGCACTTTCCTCCATGGGAGTAACGTCTGAAACGGTCTACGCTTTGATCGTTCCCAGGAAGACCAGTAGTAGTTTCCGATGCACATCTGGAGACAATCTGTGATCTGTGGACCTTCAAAGTGTTGATGAAACACGGAAATAGCATCGGGATTGAATACAAAAGTCACCATGCGCACTTTCCTCCAAGGGAGTAATGACTCAAACAGTCTACGCTTTGATCGTTCCCTGGAAGACCAGTAGTAGTTTCCGATGCCCATCTGGAGGCATTCTGTAATCTGTGCACTATCAGAGTGTTATTGAAACACAGAAATTCTATCGGGATTGAATACAATAGTCACCATGCGCACTTTCCTCCATGGGAGTAATGTCTCAAACAGACTACGCTTTGATCGTTCCCTGGAAGACCAGTAGTAGTTTCCGATGCACATCTGGATGCATTTGGCAATCTGTGGACCTTCAAAATGTTGATGAAACACAGAAATTCCATCGGGATTGAATACAACAGTCACCATGCGCCCTTTCCTCCAATGGAGTTATGTCTCAAACTGTTATCGCTTTGATCGTTCCCTTAGGACCAGTAGTAGTTTCCGATGCTCATCTGGAGGAATTCTGTAATATGTGGACTATCCGAGTGTTGATGAAAAACAGAAATTGAATCGGGATTGTATACAACAGTCACCATGCGCCCTTTCCTCCATGGGAGTAATGTCCCATACTGTCTACGATTTGATCGTTACCCCGAAGACCAGTAGTAGGTTCCTATGCACATCTGGAGGCATTCTGTAATCTGTGGACCTTCAAAGTGTTGATGAAACACATAAATTGCCTTGGGATTGAATACAACAGTCACCATGCGCACTTTCCTCCATGGGAGTAATGTCTCAAAGAGTCTACGCTTTGATCGTTCCCTGGAAGACCCGTAGTAGTTTCCGATTCACATCTGGAGGCACTGTGTAATCTGAGGACTATCAGACTGTTGATGAAACACAGAAATTACATCGGGATGGAATACAACAGTCACCATGCGCACTTTCCTCCATGGGAGTAATGTCTCAAACAGTCTACGCTTTGATCGTGCCCTGGAAGACCAGTAGTAGTTTCCGTTACACATCTGGAGGCATTCTGTAATCTGTGGACGTTCAAAGTGTTGATGAAACACAGAATTTGAATCGGGATTGAATACAAAAGTCACCATGCACACTGTCCTCCATGGGAATAATGTCTCAAACAGTCTATGTTTTGATCGTTCCCTGGAAGACCAGTAGTAGTTTCCGATTCACATCTGGAGGCATTCTGTAATCAGTCGACCTTCAGAGTGTTGATAAAACACAGAAATTGCATTGGGATTCAATTCAACGGGCACCATGCGGACATTTCTCCATGGGAGTAATGTCTTAAACAGTCTATGCTTTGACCGTTCCCTGGAAGACCAGTAGTACTTTCCGATGCACATCTGGAGGCATTCTGTAATCTGTGGACTATCAGAGTGTTGATGTAACACAGAAATTGCATCGGGATTGAATACAACAGTCACCATTCGCTCTTTCCTCCATGGGAGTAGTGTCTCAAACAGTCTATGCTTTGATCGTTCCCTGGAAGACCAGTAGTAGTTTCCGATGCACATCTGGAGGCATTCTGTAAACTGTGGACTATCAGAGTGTTAATGAAACACAGAAATTGCATCGGGGTTGAATACAACTGTCACCATGCGCACTTTCCTCCATGGGAGTATGTCTCCACCAATCTACGCTTTGATCGTTGACTGGAAGACCAGCAGTAGTTTTAGATGCACATCTGGAAGCATTCTGGAAACTGTGGACTATCAGAGTGTTGATGAAACTCTAAAATTGCGTCGGGATTGAATACAAGAGTCACCATGTGCACGTTCCTCCATGGGGGTAATGTCTCAACAGTCTACGCTTTGACCTTTCCCTGGAAGACCAGTAGTAGTTCCGATGCACATCTGGGGGCATTCTTTAACCTGTGGACCTTCAAAGTGTTGATGAAACACGGAAATAGCATCGGGATTGAATACAAAAGTCACCATGCGCACTTTCCTCCAAGGGAGTAATGACTCAAACAGTCTACGCTTTGATCGTTCCCTGGAAGACCAGTAGTAGTTTCCGATGCCCATCTGGAGGCATTCTGTAATCTGTGCACTATCAGAGTGTTATTGAAACATAGAAATTGTATCGGGATTGAATACAATAGTCACCATGCGCACTTTCCTCCATGGGAGTAATGTCTCAAACAGACTACGCTTTGATCGTTCCCTGGAAGACCAGTAGTAGTTTCCGATGCACATCTGGATGCATGTGGCAATCTGTGGACCTTCAAAATGTTGATGAAACACAGAAATTGCATCGGGATTGAATACAACAGTTACCATGCGCACTTTCCTCCATAAAAGTAATGTCTCAAACAGTCTACGCTTTGACCGCTTCCAGGAAGACCAATAGTAGTTTCCGATGCACATCTGGTGGCATTCTGTAATCTGTGGACTATCAGAGTGTAGATGAAACACAGAAATAGCATAGGGATTGAATACAACAGTCACCATGCGCACTTTCCGACACGGGAGTAATGTCGCAAACAGTCTACGCTTTGATCGTTCCCTGTAAGACCAGTAATAGTTTCCGATGCACATCTGGTTGCATTCTGTAATCTGTGGACTATCAGAGTGTTGATGAAACATAGAAATTACATCGGGATTGAATACAACAGTCACTATCCGCACTTTACTTCATGGGAGTAATATCTGAAACAGTCCACGCTTTGATCGTGCTTAGGAAGACCAGTAGTAGTTTCCGATGCACATCTGGTGGCATTCTGTAATCTGTGGACCATCAGAGTGTTGATGAAACACAGAAATAGCATCGGGATTGAATACAAGAGTCTCCATGCGCACTTTCCTCCATGGGAGTAATGTCTCAAACAGTCTACGCCTTGTTGTTTCCCTGGAAGACCAGTAGTAGTTTCCGATGCACATTTGGTGGCGTTCTGTAATCTGGGGAGTATCAGAGTGTTGATGAAACACTGATATTGCATCGGGATTGAATACAACAGTCACCATGCGCACTTTCCTCCATGGGAGTACGTCTCAAACAGAATACGCTTTGATCGTTCCCTGGAAGGCCAGTAATAGTTTCCGATGCACATCTGGAGGCATTCTGTAATCTGTGGACCTTCAAAGTGTAGATGAAACACAGAAATGGCATCGAGTTGAATACAACAGTCACCATCCGCACTTTCCTTCATGGGAGTAACGTCTGAAACGGTCTACGCTTTGATCGTTCCCAGGAAGACCAGTAGTAGTTTCCGATGCACATCTGGAGACAATCTGTGATCTGTGGACCTTCAAAGTGTTGATGAAACACGGAAATAGCATCGGGATTGAATACAAAAGTCACCATGCGCACTTTCCTCCAAGGGAGTAATGACTCAAACAGTCTACGCTTTGATCGTTCCCTGGAAGACCAGTAGTAGTTTCCGATGCCCATCTGGAGGCATTCTGTAATCTGTTCACTATCAGAGTGTTATTGAAACACAGAAATTGTATCGGGATTGAATACAATAGTCACCATGCGCACTTTCCTCCATGGGAGTAATGTCTCAAACAGACTACGCTTTGATCGTTCCCTGGAAGACCAGTAGTAGTTTCCGATGCACATCTGGATGCATTTGGCAATCTGTGGACCTTCAAAATGTTGATGAAACACAGAAATTGCATCGGGATTGAATACAACAGTTACCATGCGCACTTTCCTCCATAAAAGTAATGTCTCAAACAGTCTACGCTTTGACCGCTCCCAGGAAGACCAATAGTAGTTTCCGATGCACATCTGGTGGCATTCTGTAATCTGTGGACTATCAGAGTGTAGATGAAACACAGAAGTAGCATAGGGATTGAATACAACAGTCACCATGCGCACTTTCCGACACGGGAGTAATGTCGCAAACAGTCTACGCTTTGATCGTTCCCTGGAAGACCAGTAGTAGTTTCCGATGCACATCTGGTGTCATTCTGTAATCTGTGGACTATCAGAGTGTTAATAACACATAATTTGCATCGGGATTGAATACAACAGTCACCATGCGCACTTTCCTCCGTGGGAGTAATGTCTGAAACAGTCCACTCTTTGATCGTTCCCTGGAAGACCAGTAGTAGTTTCCGATGCACATCTGGTGGCGTTCTGTAATCTGTGGACTATCAGAGTGTTGACGAAAAACACAGAAATTTCATCGGGATTGAATACAACAGTCACCATGCGCACTTTTCTACATAGGAGTAATCTCTCAAACAGTCTACGCTATCATCGTTCCCTGGAAGACCAGTAGTAGTTTCCTATGCACATCTGGTGGCATTCTGTAATCTGTGGACTATGAGAGTGTTGACGAAACACAGAAATTTCATCGGGATTGAATACAACAGTCACCATGCGCACTTTTCTACATAGGAGTAATCTCTCAAACAGTCTACGCTATCATCGTTCCCTGGAAGACCAGTAGTAGTTTCCGATGCACATCTGGTGGCATTTGGCAATCTGTGGACCTTCAAAATGTTGATGAAACACAGAAATTGCATCGGGATTGAATACAACAGTCACCATGCGCACTTTCCTCCATGGGAGTACGTCTCAAACAGAATACGCTTTGATCGTTCCCTGGAAGGCCAGTAATAGTTTCCGATGCACATCTGGAGGCATTCTGTAATCTGTGGACCTTCAAAGTGTAGATGAAACACAGAAATGGCATCGAGTTGAATACAACAGTCACCATCCGCACTTTCCTCCATGGGAGTAACGTCTGAAACGGTCTACGCTTTGATCGTTCCCAGGAAGACCAGTAGTAGTTTCCGATGCACATCTGGAGACAATCTGTGATCTGTGGACCTTCAAAGTGTTGATGAAACACGGAAATAGCATCGGGATTGAATACAAAAGTCACCATGCGCACTTTCCTCCAAGGGAGTAATGACTCAAACAGTCTACGCTTTGATCGTTCCCTGGAAGACCAGTAGTAGTTTCCGATGCCCATCTGGAGGCATTCTGTAATCTGTGCACTATCAGAGTGTTATTGAAACACAGAAATTGTATCGGGATTGAATACAATAGTCACCATGCGCACTTTCCTCCATGGGAGTAATGTCTCAAACAGACTACGCTTTGATCGTTCCCTGGAAGACCAGTAGTAGTTTCCGATGCACATCTGGATGCATTTGGCAATCTGTGGACCTTCAAAATGTTGATGAAACACAGAAATTGCATCGGGATTGAATACAACAGTTACCATGCGCACTTTCCTCCATAAAAGTAATGTCTCAAACAGTCTACGCTTTGACCGCTCCCAGGAAGACCAATAGTAGTTTCCGATGCACATCTGGTGGCATTCTGTAAATTGTGGACTATCAGAGTGTAGATGAAACACAGAAATAGCATAGGGATTGAATACAACAGTCACCATGCGCACTTTCCGACACGGGAGTAATGTCGCAAACAGTCTACGCTTTGATCGTTCCCTGTAAGACCAGTAGTAGTTTCCGATGCACATCTGGTTGCATTCTGTAATCTGTGGACTATCAGAGTGTTGATGAAACACAGAAATTACATCGGGATTGAATACAATAGTCACCATCCGCACTTTACTTCATGGGAGTAATATCTGAAACAGTCCACGCTTTGATCGTGCTTAGGAAGACCAGTAGTAGTTTCCGATGCACATCTGGTGGCATTCTGTAATCTGTGGACTATCAGAGTGTTGATGAAACACAGAAATAGCATCGGGATTGAATACAAGAGTCTCCATGCGCACTTTCCTCCATGGGAGTAATGTCTCAAACAGTCTACGCCTTGTTGTTTCCCTGGAAGACCAGTAGTAGTTTCCGATGCACATTTGGTGGCGTTCTGTAATCTGTGGACTATCAGAGTGTTGATGAAACACTGATATTGCATCGGGATTGAATACAACAGTCACCATGCGCTCTTTCCTCCATGGGAGTATGTCTCAAACAGAATACGCTTTGATCGTTCCCTGGAAGGCCAGTAATAGTTTCCGATGCACATCTGGAGGCATTCTGTAATCTGTGGACCTTCAAAGTGTAGATGAAACACAGAAATGGCATCGAGTTGAATACAACAGTCACCATCAGCACTTTCCTCCATGGGAGTAACGTCTGAAACGGTCTTCGCTTTGATCGTTCCCAGGAAGACCAGTAGTAGTTTCCGATGCACATCTGGAGACAATCTGTAATCTGTGGACTATCAGAGTGTTGATGAAACACAGAAATTGCATCGGGATTGAATACAACAGTCACCATGCGCACTTTCCTCCATGGGAGTAATGGCTCAAATAGTCTACGCTTTGATCGTTCCCTGGAAGACCAGTAGTAGTTTCCGATGCACATCTGGTGTCATTCTGTAATCTGTGGACTATCAGAGTGTTAATAACACATAATTTGCATCGGGATTGAATACAACAGTCACCATGCGCACTTTCCTCCGTGGGAGTTATGTCTGAAAATGTCCACTCTTTGATCGTTCCCTGGAAGACCAGTAGTAGTTTCCGATGCACATCTGGTGGCATTCTGTAATCTGTGGACTATCAGAGTGTTGACGAAACACAGAAATTTCATCGGGATTGAATACAACAGTCACCATGCGCACTTTTCTACATAGGAGTAATCTCTCAAACAGTCTACGCTATCATCGTTCCCTGGAAGACCAGTAGTAGTTTCCTATGCACATCTGGTGGCATTCTGTAATCTGTGGACTATGAGAGTGTTGATGAAACACAGAAATTGCAACGGGATTGAATACAACAGTCACCATGCGCACTTTCCTCCATGGGAGTAATGTTTCAAACTGTCTAAGCTTTGATCGTTCCCAGGAAGACCAGTAGTAGTTTCCGATGCACATCTGGAGACAATCTGTAATCTGTGGACTATCAGAGTGTCGATGAAACACAGAAATTGCATCGGGATTGAATACAACAGTCACCATGCGCACTTTCCTCCTTGGGAGTAATGTCTCAAACAGTCTACGATTTGATGATTCCCTGGTAGACCAGTAGTAGTTTCCGATGCACATTTGGTGGCGTTCTGTAATCTGTGGACTATCAGAGTGTTGATGAAACACAGAAATAGCATCGGGATTGAATACAAGAGTCACCATGCGCACTTTCCTCCATGGGAGTAATGTCTCAAACAGTCTACGACTTGATGATACCCTGGTAGACCAGTAGTAGTTTCCGATGCACATTTGGTGGCGTTCTGTAATCTGTGGACTATCAGAGTGTTGATGAAACACAGAAATTGCATCGGGGGTGAATACAACAGTCACCATGCGCACTTTCCTCCATGGGAGTAATGTCTGAAACAGTATACGCTTTGATCGTTCCCAGGAAGACCGGTAGTAGTTTCCGATGCACATCTGGTGGCATTCTGTAATCTGTGGTCTATCAGAGTGTTGATGAAACACATAAATAGCATCGGGATTGAATACAAGAGTCACCATACGCACTTTGCTCCACGGGAGTAATGTCTCAAACAGTCTACGATTTGATGTTTCTCTGGAAGACCAGTAGTACTTTCCGATGTTCATCTGGTGGCATTCTGTAATCTGTGGACTATCAGAGTGTTGATGAAACACAGAAATTGCATCGGGATTGAATACAACAGTCACCATGCGCTCTTTCCTTCATGGGAGTAATGTCTCAAACAGTCTACGCTTTGATCGTTCCCTGGAAGACCAGTAGTAGTCTCCGATGCACATCAGGTGTCATTCTGTAATCTGTGGACTATCAGAGTGTTGATGAAACACATAAATTGCATCGGGATTGAATACAACAGTCACCATTCGCACTTTCCTCCATGGGAGAAAGGTCTCAAATAGTCTACGCTTTGATCGTTCCCTGGAAGACCAGTAGTAGTTTCCGATGCACATCTGGATGCATTTGGTAATCTGTGGACCTTCAAAGTGTTGATGGAAACACAGAAATTGCATCGGGATTGAATACAACAGTTACCATGCGCACTTTCCTCCATAAAAGTAATGTCTCAAACAGTCTACGCTTTGACCGCTCCCAGGAAGACCACTAGTAGTTTCCGATGCCCATCTGGTGGCATTCTGTAATCTGTGGACTATCAGAGTGTTGATGAATCACAGAAATAGCATCGGGATTGAATACAACAGTCACCATGCACACTTTCCTTTATGGGATTATTGTCTGAAACAGTCCACGCTTTGATGGTGCCCTGGAAGGCCAGTAGTAGTTTCCAATGCACATCTGGTGGCATTCTGTAATCTGTGGACTATCAGAGCGTTGACGAAACACAGAAATTGCATCGGGATTGAATACAACAGTCACCATGCGCATTTTCCTCCACTTGAGTAATGTCTCAAATTGTCTACGCTTTGATCGTTCCCTGGAAGACCAGTAATAGTTTCCGATGCACATTTGGTGGCGTTCTGTAATCTGTGGACTATCAGGGTGTTGATGAAACACAGATATTGCATCGGGATTGAATACAACAGTCACCATGCGCACTTTCTTCCATGGGAGTAATGTCTCCACCAGTCTACGCTTTGATCGTTGCCTGGAAGACCAGCAGTAGTTTCAGATGCACATCTGGTGGCATTCTGTAATCTGTCGACTATCAGAGTGTTGATGAATCACAGAAATAGCATCGGGATTGAATACAACAGTCACCATGCGCACTTTCCTTCATGGGAGTAATGTCTGAAACAGTCCACGCTTTGATGGTACCCTGGAGGGCCAGTAGTAGTTTTCAATGCACATTTGGTGGCATTCTGTAATCTGTGGACTATCAGAGTGTTGACGAAACGCAGAGATTTCATCGGGATTGAATACAACAGTCACCATGCGCACTTCCCTACATAGAAGTAATCTCTCAAACAGTCTACGCTTTCTTCGTTCCCTGGAAGACCAGTAGTAGTTTCCTATGCACATCTGCTGGCATTCTGTAATCTGTGGATTATGAGAGTGTTGATGAAACACAGAAATTGCATCGGGATTGAATACAACAGTCACCATGCGCACTATCCTCCATGGGAGTAATGTTTCAAACGGTCTACGCTTTGATCGTTCCCTGAAAGACCAGTAGTAGTTTCCGATGCACATCTGGTGGCATTCTGTAATCTGTCGACTATCAGAGTGTTGATGAAACACAGAAATTGCATCGGGGATGAATACAACAGTCACCATGCGCACTTTCCTCCATGGGAGTAATGTCTGAAACAGTATACGCTTTGATCGTTCCCAGGAAGACCGGTAGTAGTTTCCGATGCACATCTGGTGGCATTCGGTAATCTGTGGTCTATCAGAGTGTTGATGAAACACATTACTTGCATCGGGATTGAATACAACAGTCACCATCCACACTTTCCTCCATGGGAGTAATGTCTCAACCAGTCTACCCTTTGATCGTTCCCTGGAAGACCAGTGGTAGTTTCCGATGCACATCTGGTGGCATTCTGTAATCTGTGGACTATCAGAGTGTTGATGAAACACATAAATAGCATCGGGATTGAATACAAGAGTCACCATACGCACTTTCCTCCATGGGAGTAATGTCTCAAACAGTCTACGCTTTGATGTTTCCCTGGAAGACCAATAGTAGTTTCCGATGTACATCTGGTGGCATTCTGTAATCTGTGGACTATCAGAGTGTTGATGAAACACAGAAATTGCATCGGGATTGAATACAACAGTCAGCATGCGCACTTTCTTCCATGGGAGTAATGTCTCCACCAGTCTACGCTTTGATCGTTGACTGGAAGACCAGCAGTAGTTTCAGATGCACATCTGGTGGCATTCTGTAATCTGTGGACTATCAGAGTGTTGATGAATCACAGAAATAGCATCGGGATTGAATAGAACAGTCACCATGCGCACTTTCCTTCATGGGAGTATTGTCTGAAACAGTCCACGCTTTGATGGTGCCCTGGAAGGCCAGTAGTAGTTTCCAATGCACATCTGGTGGCATTCTGTAATCTGTGGACTATCAGAGTGTTGACGAAACACAGAAATTGCATCGGGATTGAATACAACAGTCACCATGCGCATTTTCCTCCACTTGAGTAATGTCTCAAACAGTCTACGCTGTGATCGTTCCCTGGAAGACCAGTAGTAGTCTCCGATGCACATCTGGTGTCATTCTGTAATCTGTGGACTATCAGAGTGTTGATGAAACACATAAATTGCATCGGGATTGAATACAACAGTCACCATGCGCAATTACCTCCATGGGGGGAATGTCTCAAACAGTCTACTCTAGGATCGTTCCCAGGAAGACCAGTAATAGTTTCCGATGCACATCTAGGGGCAATCTGTAATCTGTGGACCTTCAAAGCGTTGATGAAACACATAAATTGCATCGGGGGTGAATACAACAGCCACAATCCGCACTTTCCTCAATGGGAGTAATGTCTGAAACAGTATACGCTTTGATCGTTCCCAGGAAGACCGGTAGTAGTTTCCGATACACATCTGGTGGCATTCTGTAATCTGTGGTCTATCAGAGTGTTGATGAAACACATTACTTGCATCGGGATTGAATACAACAGTCACCATCCACACTTTCCTCCATTGGAGTAATGTCTCAACCAGTCTACCCTTTGATCGTTCCCTCGAAGACCAGCAGTAGTTTCCGATGCACATCTGGTGGCATTCTGTAATCTGTGGACTATCAGAGTGTTGATGAAACACATAAATAGCATCGGGATTGAATACAAGAGTCACCATACGCACTTTCCTCCATGGGAGTAATGTCTCAAACAGTCTACGCTTTGATGTTTCCCTGGAAGACCAGTAGTAGTTTCCGATGTACATCTGGTGGCATTCTGTAATCTGTGTAGTATCAGAGTGTTGATGAAACACAGAAATTGCATCGGGATTGAATACAACAGTCACCATGCGCACTTTCCTACATGGGGGTAATGTCTCAAACAGTCTACGATTTGACCGTTCCCTGGAAGGCCAGTAATAGTTTCCGATGCACTTCTGGATGCATTCTGTAATCTGTGGACCTTCAATGTGTTGATGAAACACAGATATTGCATCGGGATTGAATACAACAGTGACCATGCGCACTTTCCTCCATGGGAGTATATCTCAAACAGTCCACTCTTTGATCGTTTCCTGGAAGACCAGTAGTAGTTTCCGATGCACATCTAGGGGCAATCTGTAAGCTGTGGAATATCAGAGCGTCGATGAAACATAGAAATTGCTTCCGGATGCAATACAACAGTCACCAACCGCAACTTTCCTCCATGGGAGTAACGTCTGAAACAGTCTACGCTTTGATCGTTTCCAGGAAGACCAGTAGTAGTTTCCGATGCACATCTGGAGACAATCTGTAATCTGCGGACTATCAGAGTGTCGATGAAACACAGAAATTGCATCGGGATTGAATACAACAGTCACCATGCGCTCTTTCCTCCATGCTAGTAATGCCTCAAACAGTCTACGCTTTGATCGTTCCCTGGAAGACCAGTAGTAGTCTCCGATGCACATCAGGTGTCATTCTGTAATCTGTGGACTATCAGAGTGTTGATGAAACACATAAATTGCATCGGGATTGAATAGAACAGTCACCATTCGCACTTTCCTCCATGGGAGTAAGGTCTCAAATAGTCTACGCTTTGATGGTTCCCTGGAAGACCAGTAGTAGTATCCGATGCACATCTGGATGCATTTGGTAATCTGTGGACCTTCAAAACGTTGATGAAACACAGAAATTGGATCGGGATTGAATACAACAGTTACCATGCGCACTTTCCTCCATAAAAGTAATGTCTCAAACAGTCTACGCTTTGACCGCTCCCAGGAAGACCACTAGTAGTTTCCGATGCACATCTGGTGGCATTCTGTAATCTGTGGACTAACAGAGTGTAGATGAAACACAGAAATTGCATAGGGATTTAATACAACAGTCACCATGCGCACTTTCCGACACGGGAGTAATGTCGCAAACAGTCTACGCTTTGATCGTTCATTGGAAGACCAGTAGTAGTTTTCGATGCACATCTGGTGGCATTCTGCAATCTGTGGACTATCAGAGTGTTGATGAAACACAAAAATTGCATCGGGATTGAATACAACAGTCACCCTGCGCACTTTCCTACATGGTCGTAATGTCTCAAACAGTCTACGCTTTGACCGTTCCCTGGAAGGCCAGTAATAGTTTCCGATGCACTTCTGGATGCTTTCTGTAATCTGTGGACCTTCAAAGTGTTGATGAAACACAGATATTGCATCGGGATTGAATACAACAGTCACCATGCGCACTTTCCTCTTTGGAAGTATGTCTCAAACAGTCTACGCTTTGATCGTTCCCAGGAAGACCCGTAGTAGTTTCCGATGCACATCTAGGGGCAATCTGTAATCTGTGGACTATCAGAGTGTTGATGAAACATAGAAATTGCATCGGGATGCAATACAACAGTCACCATCCGCACTTTAGTCCATGGGAGTAACGTCTGAAACAGTCTACGCTTTGATCCTTCCCAGGAAGGCCAGTAGTAGTTTCCGATGCACATTTGGAGACAATCTGTAATCTGTGGACTATCAGAGTGTCGATGAAACACAGAAATTCCATCGGGATTGAATACAACAGTCACCATGCGCACTTACCTCCATGGGAGTAATGTCTCAAACAGTCTACTCTAGGATCGTTCCCAGGAAGACCAGTAGTAGTTTCCGATGCACATCTAGGCGCGATCTGTAATCTGTGGACCTTCAAAGCGTTGATGAAACACAGAAGTGCATCGGGGGTGAATACAACAGTCATAATCCGCACTTTCCTCAATGGGGGTAATGTCTGAAACAGTCTACGCTTTGATCGTTCCCAGGAAGACCGGTAGTAGTTTCAGATGCACATCTGGTGGCATTCTGTAATCTGTGGTCTATCAGAGTGTTGATGAAACACATTACTTGCATCGGGATTGAATACAACAGGCACCATCCGCACTTTCCTCTATGGGAGTAACGTCTTTAACAGTCTACGTTTTGATCGTTCCCTGCAAGTTGAGTAGTAGTTTCCGATACACTTCTGGTGGCATTCTGTAATCTGTGGACTGTCAGAGTGTTGATGAAACACAGAAATTGCATCGGGTTTGAATACAACAGTCACCATGCGCACTTACCTCCATGGGAGTAATGTCTCAAACAGTCTACTCTAGGATCGTTCCCAGGAAGACCAGTAGTAGTTTCCGATGCACATCTAGGCGCGATCTGTAATCTGTGGACCTTCAAAGCGTTGATGAAACACAGAAGTGCATCGGGGGTGAATACAACAGTCATAATCCGCACTTTCCTCAATGGGGGTAATGTCTGAAACAGTCTACGCTTTGATCGTTCCCAGGAAGACCGGTAGTAGTTTCAGATGCACATCTGGTGGCATTCTGTAATCTGTGGTCTATCAGAGTGTTGATGAAACACATTACTTGCATCGGGATTGAATACAACAGGCACCATCCGCACTTTCCTCTATGGGAGTAACGTCTTTAACAGTCTACGTTTTGATCGTTCCCTGCAAGTTGAGTAGTAGTTTCCGATACACTTCTGGTGGCATTCTGTAATCTGTGGACTGTCAGAGTGTTGATGAAACACAGAAATTGCATCGGGTTTGAATACAACAGTCACCATGCGCACTTTCATCCATGGGAGTAATGTCTGAGACAGTCTACTCTTTGATCGTTCCCAGGAAGACCAGTAGTAGTTTCCGATGCACATCTGGAGACAATCTGTAATCTGAGGACTATCAGAGTGTCGATGAAACACAGAAATTGCATCGGGTTTGAATACAACAGTCACCATGCGCACTTTCCTCCATGGGAGTAATGTCTCAAACAGTCTACGCTTTGATCGTTCCCAGCAAGTTGAGTAGTTGTTTCCGATACACGTCTGGTGGCATTCTGTAATCTGTGGACTATTAGAGTGTTGATGAAACACAGAAATTGCATCGGGATTGAATACAACAGTCACCATGCGCACTTTCCTCCATGGGAGTAAAGTCTCAAACTGTCTACGCTTTGATCGTTCCCAGGAAGACCAGTAGTAGTATCCGATGCACATCTGGTGGCATTCTGTAATCTGTCGACTTTCAGAGAGTTGATGAAACACAGAAATTGCATCGGGATTGAATACAACAGTCACCATGCGCACTTTCCTCCATGGGAGTAATGTCTCAAACAGTCTACTCTAGGATCGTTCCCAGGAAGACCAGTAGTAGTTTCCGATGCACATCTAGGGGCAATCTGTAATCTGTGGACCTTCAAAGCGTTGATGAAACACAGAAGTGCATCGGGGGTGAATACAACAGTCACAATCCGCACTTTCCTCAATGGGAGTAATGTCTGAAACAGTCTACGCTTTGATCGTTCCCAGGTAGACCGGTAGTAGTTTCCGATGCACATCTGGTGGCATTCTGTAATCTGTGGACTATCAGAGTGTTGATGAAACACAGAAATTGCATCGGGATTGAATACAACAGTCACCATTCGCACTTTCCTCCATGGGAGAAAGGTCTCAAGTAGTCTACGCTTTGATCGTTCCCTGGAAGACCAGTAGTAGTTTCCGATGCACATCTGGATGCATTTGGTAATCTGTGGACCTTCAAAGTGTTGATGGAAACACAGAAATTGCATCGGGATTGAATACAACAGTTACCATGCGCACTTTCCTCCATAAAAGTAATGTCTCAAACAGTCTACGCTTTGACCGCTCCCAGGAAGACCACTAGTAGTTTCCGATGCCCATCTGGTGGCATTCTGTAATCTGTGGACTATCAGAGTGTTGATGAATCACAGAAATAGCATCGGGATTGAATTTAACAGTCACCATGCGCATTTTCCTCCACTTGAGTAATGTCTCAAATTGTCTACGCTTTGATCGTTCCCTGGAAGACCAGTAATAGTTTCCGATGCACATTTGGTGGCGTTCTGTAATCTGTGGACTATCAGAGTGTTGATGAAACACAGATATTGCATCGGGATTGAATACAACAGTCACCATGCGCACTTTCCTTCATGGGAGTAATGTCTGAAACAGTCCACGCTTTGATGGTACCCTGGAGGGCCAGTAGTAGTTTCCAATGCACATCTGGTGGCATTCTGTAATCTGTGGACTATCAGAGTGTTGACGAAACGCAGAGATTTCATCGGGATTGAATACAACAGTCACCATGCGCACTTCCCTACATAGAAGTAATCTCTCAAACAGTCTACGCTTTCATCGTTCCCTGGAAGACCAGTAGTAGTTTCCTATGCACATCTGGTGGCATTCTGTAATCTGTGGATTATGAGAGTGTTGATGAAACACAGAAATTGCATCGGGATTGAATACAACAGTCACCATGTGCACTTTCCTCCATGGGAGTAATGTTTCAAACGGTCTACGCTTTGATCGTTCCCTGGAAGACCAGTAGTAGTTTCCGATGCACATCTGGTGGCATTCTGTAATCTGTGGACTATCAGAGTGTTGATGAAACACAGAAATTGCATCGGGATTGAATACAACAGTCACCATGCGCACTTTCCTCCATGGGAGTAATGTCTCAAACAGTCTACTCTAGGATCGTTCCCAGGAAGACCAGTAATAGTTTCCGATGCACATCTAGGGGCAATCTGTAATCTGTGGACCTTCAAAGCGTTGATGAAACACAGAAATTGCATCGGGGATGAATACAACAGTCACCATGCGCACTTTCCTCCATGGGAGTAATGTCTGAAACAGTATACGCTTTGATCGTTCCCAGGAAGACCGGTAGTAGTTTCCGATGCACATCTGGTGGCATTCTGTAATCTGTGGTCTATCAGAGTGTTGATGAAACACATTACTTGCATCGGGATTGAATACAACAGTCACCATCCACACTTTCCTCCATGGGAGTAATGTCTCAACCAGTCTACCCTTTGATCGTTCCCTGGAAGACCAGTGGTAGTTTCCGATGCACATCTGGTGGCATTCTGTAATCTGTGGACTATCAGAGTGTTGATGAAACACATAAATAGCATCGGGATTGAATACAAGAGTCACCATACGCACTTTCCTCCATGGGAGTAATGTCACAAACAGTCTACGCTTTGATGTTTCCCTGGAAGACCAGTAGTAGTTTCCGATGTACATCTGGTGGCATTCTGTAATCTGTGGACTATCAGAGTGTTGATGAAACACAGAAATTGCATCGGGATTGAATACAACAGTCAGCATACGCACTTTCCTCCATGGGAGTAATGTCTCCACCAGTCTACGCTTTGATCGTTGACTGGAAGACCAGCAGTAGTTTCAGATGCACATCTGGTGGCATTCTGTAATCTGTGGACTATCAGAGTGTTGATGAATCACAGAAATAGCATCGGGATTGAATACAACAGTCACCATGCGCACTTTCCTTCATGGGACTATTGTCTGAAACAGTCCACGCTTTGATGGTGCCCTGGAAGGCCAGTAGTAGTTTCCAATGCACATCTGGTGGCATTCTGTAATCTGTGGACTATCAGAGTGTTGACGAAACACAGAAATTGCATCGGGATTGAATACAACAGTCACCATGCGCATTTTCCTCCACTTGAGTAATGTCTCAAACAGTCTACGCTGTGATCGTTCCCTGGAAGACCAGTAATAGTCTCCGATGCACATCTGGTGTCATTCTGTAATCTGTGGACTATCAGAGTGTTGATGAAACACATAAATTGCATCGGGATTGAATACAACAGTCACCATGCGCAATTTCCTCCATGGGGGTAATGTCTCAAACAGTCTACTCTAGGATCGTTCCCAGGAAGACCAGTAATAGTTTCCGATGCACATCTAGGGGCAATCTGTAATCTGTGGACCTTCAAAGCGTTGATGAAACACAGAAATTGCATCGGGGGTGAATACAACAGCCACAATCCGCACTTTCCTCAATGGGAGTAATGTCTGAAACAGTATACGCTTTGATCGTTCCCAGGAAGACCGGTAGTAGTTTCCGATACACATCTGGTGGCATTCTGTAATCTGTGGTCTATCAGAGTGTTGATGAAACACATTACTTGCATCGGGATTGAATACAACAGTCACCATCCACACTTTCCTCCATTGGAGTAATGTCTCAACCAGTCTACCCTTTGATCGTTCCCTGGAAGACCAGCAGTAGTTTCCGATGCACATCTGGTGGCATTCTGTAATCTGTGGACTATCAGAGTGTTGATGAAACAAATAAATAGCATCGGGATTGAATACAAGAGTCACCATACGCACTTTCCTCCATGGGAGTAATGTCTCAAACAGTCTACGCTTTGATGTTTCCCTGGAAGACCAGTAGTAGTTTCCTATGTACATCTGGCGGCATTCTGTAATCTGTGTAGTATCAGAGTGTTGATGAAACACAGAAATTGCATCGGGATTGAATACAACAGTCACCATGCGCACTTTCCTACATGGGGGTAATGTCTCAAACAGTCTACGCTTTGACCGTTCCCTGGAAGGCCAGTAACAGTTTCCGATGCACTTCTGGATGCATTCTGTAATCTGTGGACCTTCAAAGTGTTGATGAAACACAGATATTGCATCGGGATTGAATACAACAGTGACCATGCGCACTTTCCTCCATGGGAGTATATCTCAAACAGTCCACTCTTTGATCGTTCCCTGGAAGACCAGTAGTAGTTTCCGATGCACATCTAGGGGCAATCTGTAAGCTGTGGAATATCAGAGCGTCGATGAAACATAGAAATTGCTTCCGGATGCAATACAACAGTCACCAACCGCAACTTTCCTCCATGGGAGTAACGTCTGAAACAGTCTACGCTTTGATCGTTCCCAGGAAGACCAGTAGTAGTTTCCGATGCACATCTGGAGACAATCTGTAATCTGTGGACTATCAGAGTGTCGATGAAACACAGAAATTGCATCGGGATTGAATACAACAGTCACCATGCGCTCTTTCCTCCATGCTAGTAATGCCTCAAACAGTCTACGCTTTGATCGTTCCCTGGAAGACCAGTAGTAGTCTCCGATGCACATCAGGTGTCATTCTGTAATCTGTGGACTATCAGAGTGTTGATGAAACACATAAATTGCATCGGGATTGAATAGAACAGTCACCATTCGCACTTTCCGCCATGGGAGTAAGGTCTCAAATAGTCTACGCTTTGATGGTTCCCTGGAAGACCAGTAGTAGTATCCGATGCACATCTGGATGCATTTGGTAATCTGTGGACCTTCAAAATGTTGATGAAACACAGAAATTGCGTCGGGATTGAATACAACAGTTACCATGCGCACTTTCCTCCATAAAAGTAATGTCTCAAACAGTCTACGCTTTGACCGCTCCCAGGAAGACCACTAGTAGTTTCCGATGCACATCTGGTGGCATTCTGTAATCTGTGGACTACCTGAGTGTAGATGAAACACAGAAATTGCATAGGGATTGAATACAACAGTCACCATGCGCACTTTCCGACACGGGAGTAATGTCGCAAACAGTCTACGGTTTGATCGTTCCCTGGAAGACCAGTAGTAGATTTCGATGCACATCTGGTGGCATTCTGCAATCTGTGGACTATCAGAGTGTTGATGAAACACAAAAATTGCATCGGGATTGAATACAACAGTCACCCTGCGCACTTTCCTACATGGTAGTAATGTCTCAAACAGTCTACGCTTTGACCGTTCCCTGGAAGGCCAGTAATAGTTTCCTATGCACTTCTGGATGCTTTCTGTAATCTGTGGACCTTCAAAGTGTTGATGAAACACAGATATTGCATCGGGATTGAATACAAAAGTCACCATGCGCACTTTCCTCTTTGGAAGTATGTCTCAAACAGTCTACGCTTTGATCGTTCCCAGGAAGACCCGTAGTAGTTTCCGATGCACATCTAGGGGCAATCTGTAATCTGTGGACTATCAGAGTGTTGATGAAACATAGAAATTGCATCGGGATGCAATACAACAGTCACCATCCGCACTTTAGTCCATGGGAGTAACGTCTGAAACAGTCTACGCTTTGATCCTTCCCAGGAAGACCAGTAGTAGTTTCCGATGCACATTTGGAGACAATCTGTAATCTGTGGACTATCAGAGTGTCGATGAAACACAGAAATTCCATCGGGATTGAATACAACAGTCACCATGCGCACTTTCCTCCATGGGAGTAATGTCTCAAACAGTCTACTCTAGGATCGTTCCCAGGAACACCAGTAGTAGTTTCCGATGCACATCTAGGCGCGATCTGTAATCTGTGGACCTTCAAAGCGTTGATGAAACACAGAAGTGCATCGGGGGTGAATACAACAGTCACAATCCGCACTTTCCTCAATGGGAGTAATGTCTGAAACAGTCTACGCTTTGATCGTTCCCAGGAAGACCGGTAGTAGTTTCAGATGCACATCTGGTGGCATTCTGTAATCTGTGGTCTATCAGAGTGTTGATGAAACACATTACTTGCATCGGGATTGAATACAACAGGCACCATATACACTTTCCTCTATGGGAGTAACGTCTTTAACAGTCTACGTTTTGATCGTTCCCTGCAAGTTGAGTAGTAGTTTCCGATACACTTCTGGTGGCATTCTGTAATCTGTGGACTGTCAGAGTGTTGATGAAACACAGAAATTGCATCGGGTTTGAATACAACAGTCACCATGCGCACTTTCATCCATGGGAGTAATGTCTGAGACAGTCTACTCTTTGATCGTTCCCAGGAAGACCAGTAGTAGTTTCCGATGCACATCTGGAGACAATCTGTAATCTAAGGATTATCAGAGTGTCGATGAAACACAGAAATTGCATCGGGTTTGAATACAACAGTCACCATGCGCACTTTCCTCCATGGGAGTAATGTCTCAAACAGTCTACGCTTTGATCGTTCCCAGCAAGTTGAGTAGTAGTATCCGATACACTTCTGGTGGCATTCTGTAATCTGTGGACTGGCACAGTGTTGATGAAACACAGAAATTGCATCGGGTTTGAATACAACAGTCACCATGCGCACTTTCATCCATGGAAGTAATGTCTCAAACAGTCTACGCTTTGATCGTTCCCGGTAAGACCAGTAGTAGTTTCCGATGCACATCTGTGGGCATTCTGTAATCTGTGGACTTTCTGAGTGTTGATGAAACACAGAAATTGCATCGGGATTGAATACAACAATCACCATCCACTCTTTCCTCCATGGGAGTAATGTCTCAAACAGTCTACTATAGGATCGTTCCCAGGAAGACCAGTAATAGTTTCCGATGCACATCTAGGGGCAATCTGTAATCTGTGGACCTTCAAAGCGTTGATGAAACACAGAAATTGCATCGGGGATGAATACAACAGTCACCATGCGCACTTTCCTCCATGGGAGTAATGTCTGAAACAGTATACGCTTTGATCGTTCCCAGGAAGACCGGTAGTAGTTTCCGATGCACATCTGGTGGCATTCTGTAATCTGTGGTCTATCAGAGTGTTGATGAAACACATTACTTGCATCGGGATTGAATACAACAGTCACCATCCACACTTTCCTCCATGGGAGTAATGTCTCAACCAGTCTACCCTTTGATCGTTCCCTGGAAGACCAGTGGTAGTTTCCAATGCACATCTGGTGGCATTCTGTAATCTGTGGACTATCAGAGTGTTGAAGAAACACATAAATAGCATCGGGATTGAATACAAGAGTCACCATACGCACTTTCCTCCATGGGAGTAATGTCTCAAACAGTCTACGCTTTGATGTTTCCCTGGAAGACCAGTAGTAGTTTCCGATGTACATCTGGTGGCATTCTGTAATCTGTGGACTATCAGAGTGTTGATGAAACACAGAAATTGCATCGGGATTGAATACAACAGTCAGCATGCGCACTTTCCTCCATGGGAGTAATGTCTCCACCAGTCTACGCTTTGATCGTTGACTGGAAGACCAGCAGTAGTTTCAGATGCACATCTGGTGGCATTCTGTAATCTGTGGACTATCAGAGTGTTGATGAATCACAGAAATAGCATCGGGATTGAATACAACAGTCACCATGCGCACTTTCCTTCATGGGAGTATTGTCTGAAACAGTCCACGCTTTGATGGTGCCCTGGAAGGCCTGTAGTAGTTTCCAATGCACATCTGGTGGCATTCTGTAATCTGTGGACTATCAGAGTGTTGACGAAACACAGAAATTGCATCGGGATTGAATACAACAGTCACCATGCGCATTTTCCTCCACTTGAGTAATGTCTCAAACAGTCTACGCTGTGATCGTTCCCTGGAAGACCAGTAGTAGTCTCCGATGCACATCTGGTGTCATTCTGTAATCTGTGGACTATCAGAGTGTTGATGAAACACATAAATTGCATCGGGATTGAATACAACAGTCACCATGCGCAATTTCCTCCATGGGGGTAATGTCTCAAACAGTCTACTCTAGGATCGTTCCCAGGAAGACCAGTAATAGTTTCCGATGCACATCTAGGGGCAATCTGTAATCTGTGGACCTTCAAAGCGTTGATGAAACACAGAAATTGCATCGGGGGTGAATACAACAGCCACAATCAGCACTTTCCTCAATGGGAGTAATGTCTGAAACAGTATACGCTTTGATCGTTCCCAGGAAGACCGGTAGTAGTTTCCGATACACATCTGGTGGCATTCTGTAATCTGTGGTCTATCAGAGTGTTGATGAAACACATTACTTGCATCGGGATTGAATACAACAGTCACCATCCACACTTTCTTCCATTGGAGTAATGCCTCAACCAGTCTACCCTTTGATCGTTCTCTGGAAGACCAGCAGTAGTTTCCGATGCACATCTGGTGGCATTCTGTAATCTGTGGACTATCAGAGTGTTGATGAAACACATAAATAGCATCGGGATTGAATACAAGAGTCACCATACGCACTTTCCTCCATGGGAGTAATGTCTCAAACAGTCTACGCTTTGATGTTTCCCTGGAAGACCAGTAGTAGTTTCCGATGTACATCTGGCGGCATTCTGTAATCTGTGTAGTATCAGAGTGTTGATGAAACACAGAAATTGCATCGGGATTGAATACAACAGTCACCATGCGCACTTTCCTACATGGGGGTAATGTCTCAAACAGTCTACGCTTTGACCGTTCCCTGGAATGCCAGTAATAGTTTCCGATGCACTTCTGGATGCATTCTGTAATCTGTGGACCTTCAAAGTGTTGATGAAACACAGATATTGCATCGGGATTGAATACAACACTGACCATGCGCACTTTCCTCCATGGGAGTATATCTCAAACAGTCCACTCTTTGATCGTTCCCTGGAAGACCAGTAGTAGTTTCCGATGCACATCTAGGGGCAATCTGTAAGCTGTGGAATATCAGAGCGTCGATGAAACATAGAAATTGCTTCCGGATGCAATACAACAGTCACCAACCGCAACTTTCCTCCATGGGAGTAACGTCTGAAACAGTCTACGCTTTGATCGTTCCCAGGAAGACCAGTAGTAGTTTCCGATGCACATCTGGAGACAATCTGTAATCTGTGGACTATCAGAGTGTCGATGAAACACAGAAATTGCATCGGGATTGAATACAACAGTCACCATGCGCTCTTTCCTCCATGCTAGTAATGCCTCAAACAGTCTACGCTTTGATCGTTCCCTGGAAGACCAGTAGTAGTCTCCGATGCACATCAGGTGTCATTCTGTAACCTGTGGACTATCAGAGTGTTGATGAAACACATAAATTGCATCGGGATTGAATAGAACAGTCACCATTCGCACTTTCCGCCATGGGAGTAAGGTCTCAAATAGTCTACGCTTTGATGGTTCCCTGGAAGACCAGTAGTAATATCCGATGCACATCTGGATGCATTTGGTAATCTGTGGACCTTCAAAATGTTGATGAAACACAGAAATTGCGTCGGGATTGAATACAACAGTTACCATGCGCACTTTCCTCCATAAAAGTAATGTCTCAAACAGTCTACGCTTTGACCGCTCCCAGGAAGACCACTAGTAGTTTCCGATGCACATCTGGTGGCATTCTGTAATCTGTGGACTACCAGAGTGTAGATGAAACACAGAAATTGCATAGGGATTGAATACAACAGTCACCATGCGCACTTTCCGACACGGGAGTAATGTCGCAAACAGTCTACGCTTTGATCGTTCCCTGGAAGACCAGTAGTAGATTTCGATGCACATCTGGTGGCATTCTGCAATCTGTGGACTATCAGAGTGTTGATGAAACACAAAAATTGCATCGGGATTGAATACAACAGTCACCCTGCGCACTTTCCTACATGGTAGTAATGTCTCAAACAGTCTACGCTTTGACCGTTCCCTGGAAGGCCAGTAATAGTTTCCTATGCACTTCTGGATGCTTTCTGTAATCTGTGGACCTTCAAAGTGTTGATGAAACACAGATATTGCATCGGGATTGAATACAAAAGTCACCATGCGCACTTTCCTCTTTGGAAGTATGTCTCAAACAGTCTACGCTTTGATCGTTCCCAGGAAGACCCGTAGTAGTTTCCGATGCACATCTAGGGGCAATCTGTAATCTGTGGACTATCAGAGTGTTGATGAAACATAGAAATTGCATCGGGATGCAATACAACAGTCACCATCCGCACTTTAGTCCATGGGAGTAACGTCTGAAACAGTCTACGCTTTGATCCTTCCCAGGAAGACCAGTAGTAGTTTCCGATGCACATTTGGAGACAATCTGTAATCTGTGGACTATCAGAGTGTCGATGAAACACAGAAATTCCATCGGGATTGAATACAACAGTCACCATGCGCACTTTCCTCCATGGGAGTAATGTCTCAAACAGTCTACTCTAGGATCGTTCCCAGGAACACCAGTAGTAGTTTCCGATGCACATCTAGGCGCGATCTGTAATCTGTGGACCTTCAAAGCGTTGATGAAACACAGAAGTGCATCGGGGGTGAATACAACAGTCACAATCCGCACTTTCCTCAATGGGAGTAATGTCTGAAACAGTCTACGCTTTGATCGTTCCCAGGAAGACCGGTAGTAGTTTCAGATGCACATCTGGTGGCATTCTGTAATCTGTGGTCTATCAGAGTGTTGATGAAACACATTACTTGCATCGGGATTGAATACAACAGGCACCATCCGCACTTTCCTCTATGGGAGTAACGTCTTTAACAGTCTACGTTTTGATCGTTCCCTGCAAGTTGAGTAGTAGTTTCCGATACACTTCTGGTGGCATTCTGTAATCTGTGGACTGTCAGAGTGTTGATGAAACACAGAAATTGCATCGGGTTTGAATACAACAGTCACCATGCGCACTTTCATCCATGGGAGTAATGTCTGAGACAGTCTACTCTTTGATCGTTCCCAGGAAGACCAGTAGTAGTTTCCGATGCACATCTGGAGACAATCTGTAATCTAAGGATTATCAGAGTGTCGATGAAACACAGAAATTGCATCGGGTTTGAATACAACAGTCACCATGCGCACTTTCCTCCATGGGAGTAATGTCTCAAACAGTCTACGCTTTGATCGTTCCCAGCAAGTTGAGTAGTAGTTTCCGATACACGTCTGGTGGCATTCCGTAATCTGTGGACTATTAGAGTGTTGATGAAACACAGAAATTGCATCGGGATTGAATACAACAGTCACCATGCGCACTTTCCTCCATGGGAGTAAAGTCTCAAACTGTCTACGCTTTGATCGTTCCCAGGAAGACCAGTAGTAGTATCCGATGCACATCTGGTGTCGTTCTGTAATCTGTCGACTTTCAGAGAGTTGATGAAACACAGAAATTACATCGGGATTGAATACAACAGTCACCATGCGCACTTTCCTCCATGGGAGTAATGTCTCAAACAGTCTACTCTAGGATCGTTCCCAGGAAGACCAGTAGTAGTTTCCGATGCACATCTAGGGGCAATCTGTAATCTGTGGACCTTCAAAGCGTTGATGAAACACAGAAGTGCATCGGGGGTGAATACAACAGTCACAATCCGCACTTTCCTCAATGGGAGTAATGTCTGAAACAGTCTACGCTTTGATCGTTCCCAGGTAGACCGGTAGTAGTTTCCGATGCACATCTGGTGGCATTCTGTAATCTGTGGACTATCAGAGTGTTGATGAAACACATAAATAGCATCGGGATAGAATACAAGAGTCACCATGCGCACTTGCCTCCATGGGAGTAATGTCTCAAACAGTCTACGATTTGATGTTTCCCTGGAAGACCAGTAGTAGTTTCCGATGTACATCTGGTGGCATTCTGTAATCTGTGGACTATCAGAGTGTTGATGAAACACATTACTTGCATCGGGATTGAATACAACAAGCACCATCCGCACTTTCCTCTACGGGTGTAATGTCTGAAACAGTCTACCATTTGATCGTACCCTGCAAGTTGAGTAGTAGTATCCGATACACTTCTGGTGGCATTCTGTAATCTGTGGACTGGCACAGTGTTGATGAAACACAGAAATTGCATCGGGTTTGAATACAACAGTCACCATGCGCACTTTCATCCATGGAAGTAATGTCTCAAACAGTCTACGCTTTGATCGTTCCCGGTAAGACCAGTAGTAGTTTCCGATGCACATCTGTGGGCATTCTGTAATCTGTGGACTTTCTGAGTGTTGATGAAACACAGAAATTGCATCGGGATTGAATACAACAATCACCATCCACTCTTTCCTCCATGGGAGTATTGTCTCAAACAGTCTACTTTAGGATCGTTCCCAGGAAGACCAGTAATAGTTTCCGATGCACATCTAGGGGCAATCTGTAATCTGTGGACCTTCAAAGCGTTGATGAAACACAGAAATTGCATCGGGGATGAATACAACAGTCACCATGCGCACTTTCCTCCATGGGAGTAATGTCTGAAACAGTATACGCTTTGATCGTTCCCAGGAAGACCGGTAGTAGTTTCCGATGCACATCTGGTGGCATTCTGTAATCTGTGGTCTATCAGAGTGTTGATGAAACACATTACTTGCATCGGGATTGAATACAACAGTCACCATCCACACTTTCCTCCATGGGAGTAATGTCTCAACCAGTCTACCCTTTGATCGTTCCCTGGAAGACCAGTGGTAGTTTCCAATGCACATCTGGTGGCATTCTGTAATCTGTGGACTATCAGAGTGTTGAAGAAACACATAAATAGCATCGGGATTGAATACAAGAGTCACCATACGCACTTTCCTCCATGGGAGTAATGTCTCAAACAGTCTACGCTTTGATGTTTCCCTGGAAGACCAGTAGTAGTTTCCGATGTACATCTGGTGGCATTCTGTAATCTGTGGACTATCAGAGTGTTGATGAAACACAGAAATTGCATCGGGATTGAATACAACAGTCAGCATGCGCACTTTCCTCCATGGGAGTAATGTCTCCACCAGTCTACGCTTTGATCGTTGACTGGAAGACCAGCAGTAGTTTCAGATGCACATCTGGTGGCATTCTGTAATCTGTGGACTATCAGAGTGTTGATGAATCACAGAAATAGCATCGGGATTGAATACAACAGTCACCATGCGCACTTTCCTTCATGGGAGTATTGTCTGAAACAGTCCACGCTTTGATGGTGCCCTGGAAGGCCTGTAGTAGTTTCCAATGCACATCTGGTGGCATTCTGTAATCTGTGGACTATCAGAGTGTTGACGAAACACAGAAATTGCATCGGGATTGAATACAACAGTCACCATGCGCATTTTCCTCCACTTGAGTAATGTCTCAAACAGTCTACGCTGTGATCGTTCCCTGGAAGACCAGTAGTAGTCTCCGATGCACATCTGGTGTCATTCTGTAATCTGTGGACTATCAGAGTGTTGATGAAACACATAAATTGCATCGGGATTGAATACAACAGTCACCATGCGCAATTTCCTCCATGGGGGTAATGTCTCAAACAGTCTACTCTAGGATCGTTCCCAGGAAGACCAGTAATAGTTTCCGATGCACATCTAGGGGCAATCTGTAATCTGTGGACCTTCAAAGCGTTGATGAAACACAGAAATTGCATCGGGGGTGAATACAACAGCCACAATCAGCACTTTCCTCAATGGGAGTAATGTCTGAAACAGTATACGCTTTGATCGTTCCCAGGAAGACCGGTAGTAGTTTCCGATACACATCTGGTGGCATTCTGTAATCTGTGGTCTATCAGAGTGTTGATGAAACACATTACTTGCATCGGGATTGAATACAACAGTCACCATCCACACTTTCTTCCATTGGAGTAATGCCTCAACCAGTCTACCCTTTGATCGTTCTCTGGAAGACCAGCAGTAGTTTCCGATGCACATCTGGTGGCATTCTGTAATCTGTGGACTATCAGAGTGTTGATGAAACACATAAATAGCATCGGGATTGAATACAAGAGTCACCATACGCACTTTCCTCCATGGGAGTAATGTCTCAAACAGTCTACGCTTTGATGTTTCCCTGGAAGACCAGTAGTAGTTTCCGATGTACATCTGGCGGCATTCTGTAATCTGTGTAGTATCAGAGTGTTGATGAAACACAGAAATTGCATCGGGATTGAATACAACAGTCACCATGCGCACTTTCCTACATGGGGGTAATGTCTCAAACAGTCTACGCTTTGACCGTTCCCTGGAATGCCAGTAATAGTTTCCGATGCACTTCTGGATGCATTCTGTAATCTGTGGACCTTCAAAGTGTTGATGAAACACAGATATTGCATCGGGATTGAATACAACACTGACCATGCGCACTTTCCTCCATGGGAGTATATCTCAAACAGTCCACTCTTTGATCGTTCCCTGGAAGACCAGTAGTAGTTTCCGATGCACATCTAGGGGCAATCTGTAAGCTGTGGAATATCAGAGCGTCGATGAAACATAGAAATTGCTTCCGGATGCAATACAACAGTCACCAACCGCAACTTTCCTCCATGGGAGTAACGTCTGAAACAGTCTACGCTTTGATCGTTCCCAAGAAGACCAGTAGTAGTTTCCGATGCACATCTGGAGACAATCTGTAATCTGTGGACTATCAGAGTGTCGATGAAACACAGAAATTGCATCGGGATTGAATACAACAGTCACCATGCGCTCTTTCCTCCATGCTAGTAATGCCTCAAACAGTCTACGCTTTGATCGTTCCCTGGAAGACCAGTAGTAGTCTCCGATGCACATCAGGTGTCATTCTGTAACCTGTGGACTATCAGAGTGTTGATGAAACACATAAATTGCATCGGGATTGAATAGAACAGTCACCATTCGCACTTTCCGCCATGGGAGTAAGGTCTCAAATAGTCTACGCTTTGATGGTTCCCTGGAAGACCAGTAGTAGTATCCGATGCACATCTGGATGCATTTGGTAATCTGTGGACCTTCAAAATGTTGATGAAACACAGAAATTGCGTCGGGATTGAATACAACAGTTACCATGCGCACTTTCCTCCATAAAAGTAATGTCTCAAACAGTCTACGCTTTGACCGCTCCCAGGAAGACCACTAGTAGTTTCCGATGCACATCTGGTGGCATTCTGTAATCTGTGGACTACCAGAGTGTAGATGAAACACAGAAATTGCATAGGGATTGAATACAACAGTCACCATGCGCACTTTCCGACACGGGAGTAATGTCGCAAACAGTCTACGCTTTGATCGTTCCCTGGAAGACCAGTAGTAGATTTCGATGCACATCTGGTGGCATTCTGCAATCTGTGGACTATCAGAGTGTTGATGAAACACAAAAATTGCATCGGGATTGAATACAACAGTCACCCTGCGCACTTTCCTACATGGTAGTAATGTCTCAAACAGTCTACGCTTTGACCGTTCCCTGGAAGGCCAGTAATAGTTTCCTATGCACTTCTGGATGCTTTCTGTAATCTGTGGACCTTCAAAGTGTTGATGAAACACAGATATTGCATCGGGATTGAATACAACAGTCACCATGCGCACTTTCCTCTTTGGAAGTATGTCTCAAACAGTCTACGCTTTGATCGTTCCCAGGAAGACCCGTAGTAGTTTCCGATGCACACCTAGAGGCAATCTGTAATCTGTGGACTATCAGAGTGTTGATGAAACATAGAAATTGCATCGGGATGCAATACAACAGTCACCATCCGCACTTTAGTCCATGGGAGTAACGTCTGAAACAGTCTACGCTTTGATTCTTCCCAGGAAGACCAGTAGTAGTTTCCGATGCACATTTGGAGACAATCTGTAATCTGTGGACTATCAGAGTGTCGATGAAACACAGAAATTCCATCGGGATTGAATACAACAGTCACCATGCGCACTTTCCTCCATGGGAGTAATGTCTCAAACAGTCTACTCTAGGATCGTTCCCAGGAAGACCAGTAGTAGTTTCCGATGCACATCTAGGCGCGATCTGTAATCTGTGGACCTTCAAAGCGTTGATGAAACACAGAAGTGCATCGGGGGTGAATACAACAGTCACAATCCGCACTTTCCTCAATGGGAGTAATGTCTGAAACAGTCTACGCTTTGATCGTTCCCAGGAAGACCGGTAGTAGTTTCAGATGCACATCTGGTGGCATTCTGTAATCTGTGGTCTATCAGAGTGTTGATGAAACACATTACTTGCATCGGGATTGAATACAACAGGCACCATCCGCACTTTCCTCTATGGGAGCAACGTCTTTAACAGTCTACGTTTTGATCGTTCCCTGCAAGTTGAGTAGTAGTTTCCGATACACTTCTGGTGGCATTCTGTAATCTGTGGACTGTCAGAGTGTTGATGAAACACAGAAATTGCATCGGGTTTGAATACAACAGTCACCATGCGCACTTTCATCCACGGGAGTAATGTCTGAGACAGTCTACTCTTTGATCGTTCCCAGGAAGACCAGTAGTAGTTTCCGATGCACATCTGGAGACAATCTGTAATCTAAGGATTATCAGAGTGTCGATGAAACACAGAAATTGCATCGGGTTTGAATACAACAGTCACCATGCGCACTTTCCTCCATGGGAGTAATGTCTCAAACAGTCTACGCTTTGATCGTTCCCAGCAAGTTGAGTAGTAGTTTCCGATACACGTCTGGTGGCATTCTGTAATCTGTGGACTATTAGAGTGTTGATGAAACACAGAAATTGCATCGGGATTGAATACAACAGTCACCATGCGCACTTTCCTCCATGGGAGTAAAGTCTCAAACTGTCTACGCTTTGATCGTTCCCAGGAAGACCAGTAGTAGTATCCGATGCACATCTGGTGTTATTCTGTAATCTGTCGACTTTCAGAGAGTTGATGAAACACAGAAATTACATCGGGATTGAATACAACAGTCACCATGCGCACTTTCCTCCATGGGAGTAATGTCTCAAACAGTCTACTCTAGGATCGTTCCCAGGAAGACCAGTAGTAGTTTCCGATGCACATCTAGGGGCAATCTGTAATCTGTGGACCTTCAAAGCGTTGATGAAACACAGAAGTGCATCGGGGGTGAATACAACAGTCACAATCCGCACTTTCCTCAATGGGAGTAATGTCTGAAACAGTCTACGCTTTGATCGTTCCCAGGTAGACCGGTAGTAGTTTCCGATGCACATCTGGTGGCATTCTGTAATCTGTGGACTATCAGAGTGTTGATGAAACACATAAATAGCATCGGGATAGAATACAAGAGTCACCATGCGCACTTGCCTCCATGGGAGTAATGTCTCAAACAGTCTACGATTTGATGTTTCCCTGGAAGACCAGTAGTAGTTTCCGATGTACATCTGGTGGCATTCTGTAATCTGTGGACTATCAGAGTGTTGATGAAACACATTACTTGCATCGGGATTGAATACAACAAGCACCATCCGCACTTTCCTCTACGGGTGTAATGTCTGAAACAGTCTACCATTTGATCGTACCCTGCAAGTTGAGTAGTAGTTTCCGATACACTTCTGGTGGCATTCTGTAATCTGTGGACTGGCACAGTGTTGATGAAACACAGATATTGCATCGGGTTTGAATACAACAGTCACCATGCGCACTTTCATCCATGGAAGTAATGTCTCAAACAGTCTACGCTTTGATCGTTCCCGGTAAGACCAGTAGTTGTTTCCGATGCACATCTGTGGGCATTCTGTAATCTGTGGACTTTCTGAGTGTTGATGAAACACAGAAATTGCATCGGGATTGAATACAACAATCACCATCCACTCTTTCCTCCATGGGAGTAATGTCTCAACCAGTCTACCCTTTGATCGTTCCCTGGAAGACCAGTAGTAGTTTCCGATGCACATCTGGTGGCATTCTGTAATCTGTGGACTATCAGAGTGTTGATGAAACACATAAATAGCATCGGGATAGAATACAAGAGTCACCATGCGCACTTGCCTCCATGGGAGTAATGTCTCAAACAGTCTACGCTTTGATGTTTCCCTGGAAGTCCAGTAGTAGTTTCCGATGTACGTCTGGTGGCATTCTGTAATCTGTGGACTATCAGAGTGTTGATGAAAAACAAAAATTGCATCGGGATTGAATACAACAGTCACCCTGCGCACTTTCCTACATGGGAGTAATGTCTCAAACAGTCTACGCTTTGACCGTTCCCTGGATAGCCAGTAATAGTTTCCGATGCACTTCTGGATGCATTCTGTAATCTGTGGACCTTCAAAGTGTTGATGAAACACAGATATTGCATCGGGATTGAATACAACAGTCAGCATGCGCACTTTCCTCCATGGGAGTATGTCTCAAACAGTCTACGCTTTGATCGTTCCCTGGAAGACCAGTAGTAGTCTCCGATGCACATCAGGTGGCATTCTGTAATCTGTGGACTATCAGAGTGTTGATGAAACACAGAAATTGCATCGGGATTGAATACAACAGTCACCATGCGCTCTTTCCTCCACAGGACTAATGTCTCAAACAGTCTACGATTTGATCGTTCCCTGGAAGACCAGTAGTAGTTTCCGATGCACATCGGGATGCATTTGGTAATCTGTGGACCTTCAAAGTGTTGATGAAACACAGAAATTGCAAAGGTATTGAATACAACAGTCACCATGCGCACTTTCCTCCATAAAAGTAATGTCTCACACAGTCTACACTTTGACCGCTCCCTGGAAGACCACTACTAGTTTCCGATGCACATCTGGTGGCATTCTGTAATCTGTGGACTATCAGAGTGTAGATGAAACACAGAAATTGCATAGGGATTGAATACAACCGTCACCATGCGCACTTTCCGACACGGGAGTAATGTCGCAAACAGTCTACGCTTTGATCGTTCCCTGGAAGACCAGTAGTAGTTTCCGATGCACATCTGGTTGCATTCTGTAATCTGTGGACTATCAGAGTGTTGATGAAACATAGAAATAGCATCGGGATTGAATACAACAGTCACCATGCGCACTTTCCTTCATGGGAGTAATGTCTGAAACAGTCCACGATTTGATGGTGCCCTGGAAGGCCAGTAGTAGTTTCCAATGCACATCTGGTGGCATTCTGTAATCTGTGGACTGTCAGAGTGTTGACGAAACACAGAAATTACATCGGGATTGAATACAACAGTCATCATGGGCATTTTCCTCCGATTGAGTAATGTCTCAAACAGTCTATGCTTTGATCTTTCCCTGGAAGACCAGTAGTAGTTTCCGATGCACATCTGGTAACATTCTGTAATCTGTGGACTATCAGAGTGTTGATGAAACACAGAAATTACATCGGGATTCAATACAACAGTCACCATCCGCACTTTACTTCATGGGAGTAATGTCTGAAACAGTCCACGCTTTGATCGTGCCCTGGAAGACCAGTAGTAGTTTCCGATGCACATCTGGTGGCATTCGGTAATCTGTGGACTATCAGAGTGTTGATGAAACACAGAAGCAGCATCGGGATTGAATACAAGAGTCACCATGCGCACTTTCCTCCATGGAAGTAATGTCTCAAAAAGTCTACGCCTTGATGTTCCCCTGGAAGACCAGTAGTAGTTTCCGATGCACATCTGGTGGCGTTCTGTAATCTGTGGACTATCAGAGTGTTGATGAAACACAGATATTGCATCGGGATTGAATACAACAGTCACCATGCGCACTTTCCTCCATGGGAGTATGTCTCAAACAGTCTACGCTTTGATCGTTCCCTGGAAGGCCAGTCATAGTTTCCGATGCACATCTGGAGGCATTCTGTAATCTGTATACCTTCAAAGTGTAGATGAAACACAGAAATGGCATCGAGTTGAATACAACAGTCACCATCCGCACTTTCCTCCATGGGAGTAATGTCTCAAACAGTCTACGCTTTGATCGTTCACAGGAAGGCCAGTACTAGTTTCCGATGCAAATCTAGGGGCAATCTGTAATCTGTGGACTATCAGAGTGCTGATGAAACATAGAAATTGCATCGGGATGCAATACAACAGTCACCATCCGCACTTTCCTCAATGGGAGTAACGTCTGGAACAATCTACGCTTAGATCGTTCCCAGGAAGACCAGTAGAAGTTTCCGATGCACATCTGGAGACAATCTGTAATCTGTGGACTATCAGAGTGTCGATGAAACACAGAAATTGCATCGGGATTGAATACAACAGTCACCATGCGCACTTTCCTCCATAGGAGTAATGTCTCAAACAGTCTACGCTTTGATCGTTCCCTGGAAGACCAGTAGTAGTCTCCGATGCACATCTGGTGTCATTCTGTAATCTGTGGACTATCAGAGTGTTGATGAAACATATAAATTGCATCGGGGTTGAATACAACAGTCACCATGCGCACTTTCCTCCATGGGATTAATGTCTGAAACAGTCCACTCTTTGATCGTTCCCTGGAAGACCAGTAGTAGTTTCCGATGCACATCTGGTGGCATTCTGTAATCTGCGGACTATCAGAGTGATGGCGAAACACAGAAATTTCATCGGGATTGAATACAACAGTCACCATGCGCACTTTCCTACATAGGAGTAATCTCTCAAACAGTCTACGCTTTGATCGTTCCCTGGAAGACCAGTAGTAGTTTCCTATGCACATCTGGTGGCATTCTGTAATCTGTGGACTATGGAAGTGTTGATGAAACACAGAAATTGCATCGGGATTGAATACAACAGTCACCCTGCGCACTTTCCTACATGGGAGTAATGTCTCAAACAGTCTACGCTTTGACCGTTACCTGGATAGCCAGTAATAGTTCCCGATGCACTTCTGGATGCATTCTGTAATCTGTGGACCTTAAAAGTGTTGATGAAACACAGATATTGCATCGGGATTGAATACAACAGTCACCATGCGCACTTTCCTCCATGGGAGTAATGTCTCAAAAAGTCTACGCCTTAATGTTCCCCTGGAAGACCAGTAGTAGTTTCCGATGCACATCTGGTGGCGTTCTGTAATCTGTGGACTATCAGAGTGTTGATGAAACACAGATATTGCTTCGGGATTGAATACAAGTCACCATGCGCACTTTCCTCCATGGGAGTATGTCTCAAACAGTCTACGCTTTGATCATTCCCTGGAAGGCCAGTCATAGTTTCCGATGCACATCTGGAGGCATTCTGTAATCTGTGGACCTTCAAAGTGTAGATGAAACACAGAAATGGCATCGAGTTGAATACAACAGTCACCATCCGCACTTTCCTCCATGGGAGTAATGTCTGAAACAGTCTACGCTTTGATCGTTCACAGGAAGACCAGTACTAGTTTCCGATGCACATCTAGGGGCAATCTGTAATCGGTGGACTATCAGAGTGCTGATGAAACATAGAAATTGCATCGGGATGCAATACAACAGTCACCATCCGCACTTTCCTCAATGGAAGTAACGTCTGAAACAGTCTACGCTTTGATCGTTCCCAGGAAGACCAGTAGAAATTTCCGATGCACATCTGGAGACAATCTGTAATCTGTGGACTATCAGAGTGTCGATGAAACACAGAAATTGCATCGGGGTTGAATACAACAGTTACCATGTGCACTTTCCTCCATGGGAGTAATGTCTGAAACAGTCCACTCTTTGATCGTTCCCTGGAAGACCAGTAGTAGTTTCCGATGCACATCTGGTGGCATTCTGTAATCTGCGGACTATCAGAGTGTTGGCGAAGCACAGAAATTTCATCGGGATTGAATACAACAGTCACCATGCGCACTTTCCTACATAGGAGTAATCTCTCAAACAGTCTACGCTTTGATCGTTCCCTGGAAGACCAGTAGTAGTTTCCTATGCACATCTGGTGGCATTCTGTAATCTGTGGACTATGGAAGTATTGATGAAACACAGAAATTGCATACGGATTGAATACAACAGTCACCATGCGCACTTTCCTCCATGGGAGTAATGTCTCAAACTGTCTACGCTTTGATCGTGCACTGGAAGACCAGTAGTAGTTTCCGATGCACATCTGGTGGCATTCTGTAATCTGTCGACTATCAGAGTGTTGATGAAACACAGAAATTGCATCGGGATTTAATACAACAGTCACCATGCGCACTTTCCTCCATGGGAGTAATGTCTCAAACAGTCCACGCTTTGATCGTGCCCTGGAAGACCAGTAGTAGTTTCCGATGCACATCTGGTGGCATTCTGTAATCAGTGACTATCAGAGTGTTGATGAAACACAGAAGCAGCATCAGGATTGACTACAAGAGTCACCATGCGCACTTTCCTCCATGGGAGTAATGTCTCAAAAAGTCTACGCCTTGATGTTCCCCTGGAAGACCAGTAGTAGTTTCCGATGCACATCTGGTGGCGTTCTGTAATCTGTGGACTATCAGAGTGTTGATGAAACACAGATATTGCATCGGGATTGAATACAACAGTCACCATGCGCACTTTCCTCCATGGGAGTATGTCTCAAACAGTCTACGCTTTGATCGTTCCCTGGCAGGCCAGTCATAGTTTCCGATGCACATCTGGAGGCATTCTGTAATCTGTGGACCTTCAAAGTGTAGATGAAACACAGAAATGGCATCGAGTTGAATACAACAGTCACCATCCGCACTTTCCTCCATCTGAGTAATGTCTCAAACAGTCTACGCTTTGATCGTTCACAGGAAGGCCAGTACTAGTTTCCGATGGACATCTAGGGGCAATCTGTAATCTGTGGACTATCAGTGTGCTGATGAAACATAGAAATTGCATCGGGATGCAATACAACAGTCACCATCCGTACTCTCCTCAATGGGAGTAACGTCTGGAACAATCTACGCTTAGATCGTTCCCAGGAAGACCAGTAGAAGTTTCCGATGCACATCTGGAGACAATCTGTAATCTGTGGACTATCAGAGTGTCGATGAAACACAGAAATTGTATCGGGATTGAATACAACAGTCACCATGCGCACTTTCCTCCATAGGAGTAATGTCTCAAACAGTCTACGCTTTGATCGTTCCCTGGAAGACCAGTAGTAGTCTCCGATGCACATCTGGTGTCATTCTGTAATCTGTGGACTATCAGAGTGTTGATGGAACATATAAATTGCATCGGGGTTGAATACAACAGTCGCCATGCCCAATTTCCTCCATGGGAGTAATGTCCGAAACAGTCCACTCTTTGATCGTTCCCTGGAAGACCAGTAGTAGTTTCCGATGCACATCTGGTGGCATTCTGTAATCTGCGGACTATCAGAATGTTGGCGAAACACAGAAATTTCATCGGGATTGAATACAACAGTCACCATGCGCAGTTTCCTACATAGGAGTAATCTCTCAAACAGTCTACGCTTTGATCGTTCCCTGGAAGACCAGTAGTAGTTTCCTATGCACATCTGGTGGCATTCTGTAATCTGTGGACTATGGAGGTGTTGATGAAACACAGAAATTGCATCGGGATTGAATACAACAGTCACCATGCGCACTTTCCTAAATGGGAGTAATGTCTCAAACAGTCTACTCTAGGATCGTTCCCAGGAAGACCAGTAGTAGTTTCCGATGCACATCTAGGGGCAATCTGTAATCTGTGGACCTTCAAATCGTTGATGAAACACAGAAATTGCATCGGGGGTGAATACAACAGTCACAATCCGCACTTTCCTCAATGGGAGTAATGTCTGAAACAGTCTACGCTTTGATCGTTCCCAGTAAGACCGGTAGTAGTTTCCGATGCACATCTGGTGGCATTCTGTAATCTGTGGTCTATCAGAGTGTTGATGAAACACATTACTTGCATCGGCATTGAATACAACAGGCACCATCCGCACTTTCCTCAATGGGAGTAAAGTCTGAAACAGTCTACGCTTTGATCGTTCCCAGCAAGTTGAGTAGTAGTTTCCGATACACATCTGGTGGCATTCTGTAATCTGTGGACTGTCAGAGTGTTGATGAAACACAGAAATTACATCGGGATTGGATACAACAGACACCATCCGCACTTTCCTCCATAGGAGTAATGTCTCAATCAGTCTACGCTTTGATCGTTCCCTGGAAGACCAGTAGTAGTCTCCGATGCACATCTGGTGTCATTCTGTAATCTGTGGACTATCAGAGTGTTGATGAAACATATAAATTGCATCGGGGTGAATACAACAGTTACCATGTGCACTTTACTCCATGGGAGTAATGTCTGAAACAGTCCACTCTTTGATCGTTCCCTGGAAGACCAGTAGTAGTTTCCGATGCACATCTGGTGGCATTCTGTAATCTGCGGACTATCAGAGTGTTCGCGAAACACAGAAATTTCATCGGGATTGAATACAACAGTCACCATGCGCACTTTCCTACATAGGAGTAATCTCTCAAACAGTCTACGCTTTGATCGTTCCCTGGAAGACCAGTAGTAGTTTCCTATGCACATCTGGTGGCATTCTGTAATCTGTGGACTATGGAAGTGTTGATGAAACACAGAAATTGCATAGGGATTGAATACAACAGTCACCATGCGCACTTTCCTCCATGGGAGTAATGTCTCAAACTGTCTACGCTTTGATCGTGCACTGGAAGACCAGTAGTAGTTTCCGATGCACATCTGGTGGCATTCTGTAATCTGTCGACTATCAGAGTGTTGATGAAACACAGAAATTGCATCGGGATTGAATACAACAGTCACCATGCGCACTTTCCTCCATGGGAGTAATGTCTCAAACAGTCTACTCTAGGATCGTTCCCAAGGAAGACCAGTAGTAGTTTCCGATGCACATCTAGGGGCAATCTGTAATCTGTGGACCTTCAAATCGTTGATGAAACACAGAAATTGCATCGGGGGTGAATACAACAGTTACAATCCGCACTTTTCTCAATGGGAGTAATGTCTGAAACAGTCAACGCTTTGATCGTTCCCAGTAAGACCGGTAGTAGTTTCCGATGCACATCTGGTGGCATTCTGTAATCTGTGGTCTATCAGAGTGTTGATGAAACACATTACTTGCATCGGCATTGAATACAACAGGCACCATCCGCACTTTCATCTATGGGAGTAAAGTCTGAAACAGTCTAGGCATTGATCGTTCCCAGCAAGTTGAGTAGTAGTTTCCGATACACATCTGGTGGCATTCTGTAATCTGTGGACTGTCAGAGTGTTGATAAAACACAGAAATTGCATCGGGTTTGAATACAACAGTCACCATGCGCACTTTCATCCATGTGAGTAATGTCTCAAAGAGTCTACGCTTTGATCGTTCCCTGGAAGACCAGTAGTAGTTTCCGATGCACATCTGTAGGCATTCTGTAATCTGTGGACTCTCTGAGTGTTGATGAAACACAGAAATTGCATCGGGATTGAATACAACAGTCACCATGCGCACTTCCCTACATGGGAGTAATGTCTCAAACAGTCTACGCTTTGACCGTTCGCTGGAAGGCCAGTAATAGTTTCCGATGCACTTCTGGATGCATTCTGTAATCTGTGGACCTTCAAAGTGTTGATGAAACACAGATATTGCATCGGGATTGAATACAACAGTCACCATGCGCACTTTCCTCCATGTTAGTATGTCTCAAACAGTCTACGCTTTGACCGTTCGCTGGAAGGCCAGTAATAGTTTCCGACGCACTTCTGGATGCATTCTGTAATCTGTGGACCTTCAAAGTGTTGATGAAACACAGATATTGCATCGGGATTGAATACAACAGTCACCATGCGCACTTTCCTCCATGGGAGTATGTCTCAAACATTCTACGCTTTGATCGTTCCCTGGAAGACCAGTAGTAGTCTCCGATGCACATCTGGTGACATTCTGTAATCTGTTTACTATCAGAGTGTTGATGAAACGCATAAATTGCATCGGGATTGAATACAACAGTCACCATGCGCACTTTCCTCCATGGGAGTAATGTCTGAAACAGTCCACTCTTTGATCGTTCCTTGGAAGACCAGTAGTAGTTTCCGATGCACATCTGGTGGCATTCTGTAATCTGTGGACTATCAGAGTGTTGACGAAACACAGAAATTTCATCGGGATTGAAAACAACAGTCACCATGCGCACTTTCCTACATAGGAGTAATCTCTCAAACAGTCTACGCTTTGATCGGTCCCGGCAAGACCACTAGTAGTTTCCGATGCACATCTGGTGGCATTATGTAATCTATGGTCTATCTGAGTGATGATGAAACACAGAAATTGCATCGGGATTGAATACAACAGTCACCATCCGCACTTTGCTCGATGGCAGTAATGTCTCAAAGATTCTACGCTTTGATCGTTCCCTGGAAGACCAGTAATAGTTACCGATGCACATCAGGTGGCATTCTGTAATCTGTGGACTATCAGAGTGTTGATGAAACACAGAAATTGCATCGGGATTGAATACAACAGTCACCATGCGCACTTCCCTAAACTTGAGTAATGTCTCAAACAGTCTACGCTTTCATTGTTCCCTGGAAGACCAGTAGTTGTTTCCGATGATCATCTGGTGGCATTCCGTAATCTGTGGACTATCAGAGTGTTGATGAAACACAGAAATTGCATCGGGATGGAATACAACAGTCACCATTCGCACTTTCCTTCATGGGAGTAATGTCTGAAACAGTCCACGATTTCATGGTAATCTGGAAGGCCAGTAGTAGTTTCCAATGCACATCTGGTGGCATTCTGTAATCTGTGGACTATCAGAGTGTTGACGAAGCACAGAAATTGCATCGGGATTGAATACAACAGTCACCATGCGCACTTTCCTCCAATTGAGTAATGTCTCAAACAGTCTACGCTTTGATCGATCCCCGGAAGACCAGTAGTAGTTACCGATGCACATCTGGTGGCATTCTGTAATCTGTGGACTATCAGAGTGTTGATGAAACACAGAAATAGCATCGGGATTGAATACAACATTCACCATGCCCACTTTCCTTCATGGGAGTAATGTCTGAAACAGTCCACGATTTGATGGTAATCTGGAAGGCCAGTAGTAGTTTCCAATGCACATCTGGTGGCATTCTGTAATCTGTGGACTATCAGAGTGTTGACGAAGCACAGAAATTGCATCGGGATTGAATACAACAGTCACCATGCGCACTTTCCTCCACTTGAGTAATGTCTCAAACAGTCTACGCTTTGATCGTTCCCCGGAAGACCAGTAGTTGTTTCCGATGCACATCTGGTGGCATTCTGTAATCCGTGGAATATCAGAGTGTTGATGAAACACAGAAATTTCATCGGGATTAAATACAACAGTCACTATCCGCACTTTACTTCATGGGAGTAATGTCTGAAACAGTTTACGCTTTGATCGTGCCCTGGATGACCAGTAGTAGTTTCCGATGCACATCTGGTGGCATTCTGTAATCTGTGGACTATCAGAGTGTTGATGAAACACAGAAATAGCATCGGGATTGAATACAAGAGTCACCATGCGCACTTTCCTCCATGGGAGTAATGACTCAAACAGTCTACGCTTTGATGTTTCCCAGGAAGACCAGTAGTAGTTTCCGATGCACATCTAGGGGCAATCTGTAATCTGTGGACTATCAGAGTGTTGATGAAACATAGAAATTGCATCGGGATGCAATATAACAGTCACCATCCGCACTTTTCTCCATGGGAGTAACGTCTGAAACAGTCTACGCTTTGATCGTTCCCCGGAAGACCAGTAGTAGTTTCCGATGCACATCTGGAGACAATCTGTAATCTGTGGACTATCGGAGTGTCGATGAAACACAGAAATTGCATCGGGATTGAATACAACAGTCACCATGCGCACTTTCCTCCATGGGAGTAATGTCTCAAACAGTCTACGCTTTGATCGATCCCTAGAAGACCAGTAGTAGTTTCCGATGCACATCCGGAGTCATTCTTTTATCTGTGGTCTATCAGAGTATTGATGAAACACATAAATTGCATCGGGATTGAATACAACAGTCACCATGCGCACTTTCCTCCATGGGAGTAATGTCTGAAACAGTCCATTCTTTGATCGTTCCCTGGAAGACCAGTAGTAGTTTCCGATGCACATCTGGTGGCATTCTGTAATCTGTGGACTATCAGAGTGCTGAAGAAACACAGAAATTTCATCGGGATTGAATACAACAGTCACCATGCGCACTTTCCTACATAGGAATAATCTCTCAAACAGTCTACGCTTTGATCGTTCCCTGGAAGACCAGTAGTAGTTTCCTATGCACATCTGGTGGCATTCTGTACTCTGTGGACTATGAGAGTGTTGATGAAACACAGAAATTGCATCGGGATTGAATACAAAAGTCATCATGCGCACATTCCTCCATGGGAGTAATGTCTCAAACTGTCTACGCTTTGATCGTTCCCTGGAAGACCAGTAGTAGTTTCCGATGCTCATCTGGTGGCATTCTGTAATCTGTCGACTATCAGAGTGTTGATGAAACACAGAAATTGCATCGGGATTGAATACAACAGTCACCATTCGCACTTTCCTCCATGGGAGTAATGTCTCAAACAGTCTATGCTAGGATCGTTCCCAGGAAGACCAGTAGTAGTTTCTGATGCACATCTAGGGGCAATCTGTAATCTGTGGACCTCCAAAGCTTTGATGAAACACAGAAATTGCATCGGGGGTGAATACAACAGTCACAATCCGCACTTTCCTCAATGGAAGTAATGTCTGAAACAGTCTACGCTTTGATCGTTCCCAGGAAGACCGGTAGTAGTTTCCGATGCACATCTGGTGGCATTCTGTAATCTGTGGTCTATCAGAGTGTTGATGAAACACATTACTTGCATCGGGATTAAATACAACAGGCACCATGCGCACTTTCCTAAATGGGAGTAATGTCTCAAACACTCTACGCTTTGACCGTTCCCTGGAAGGCCAGTAATAGTTTCCGATGCACATCTGGATGCATTCTGTAATCTGTGGACCTTCAAAGTGTTGATGAAACACAGAAATGGCATCGAGTTTGAATACAATAGTCACCATCCGCACTTTCCCCCGTGGGAGTAATGTCTCAAACGGTCTACATCTAGGGGCAATCTGTAATCTGTGGACTATCAGAGTGTTGATGAAACACAGAAATTGCATCGGGATTGAATACAACAGTCACCATGCGCACTATCCTCCGTGGGAGTAATGTCACAAACAGTCTACGTTTTGATCGTTCCCTGGAAGACCAGTAGTAGTTTCCCATGCACATCTGGTGGCATTCTGTAATCTATGGACTATCAGAGTGTTGATGAAACACAGAAATAGCATCGGGATTGATAACAACAGTCATTATGCGCACTTTCCTCCACGGGAGTAATGTCACAAACAGTCTACGCTTTGATCGTTCCCCGGAAGACCAGTAGTAGTTTCCGATGCACATCTGGTGGCATTCTGTAATCTGTGGTCCTTCAAAGTCTTGATGAAACACAGAAATGGCATCGAGTTTGAAAACAACAGTCACCATCCGCACTTTCCTCCACAGGAGAAATGTCTCAAACAGTCTACGCTTTGATCGTTCCCAGGAAGACCAGTAGTAGCTTCCGATGCACATCTAGGGGCAATCTGTAATCTGTGGACTATCAGAGTGTTGATGAAACATAGAAAGTGCATCGGGTTGCAATACAACAGTCACCATCCGCACTTTCCTCCATGGGAGTAACGTCTGAAACAGTCTACGCTTTGATCGTTCCCAGGAAGACCAGTTGTAGATTCCGATGCACATCTGGAGACAATCTGTAATCTGTGGACTATCAGAGTGTTGTAGAAACACATTAATTGCATCGGGATTGAATACAACAGTCACCATCCGCACTTTCCTCTATGGGAGTAACGTCTCAAACAGTCTACGCTTTGATCGTTCCCTGGAAGACCAGTAGTAGTTTCCGATGCACATCTGGAGGTATTCTGTAATCTGTGGACTATCAGAGTGTTGTTGAAACACAGAAATTTCATTGGGATTCAATACAACAGTCACCATGCGTACTTTCCTCAATGGGAGTAATGTCTGAAACAGTCTACGCTTTGATCGTTCCCTGGAAGACCAGTAGTAGTTTCCAATGCACATCCGGTGGTATTCTGTAATATATGGACTATCAGAGTGTTGATGAAACACAGAAATTGCAACGGGGTTGATAACAACAGTCACCATGCGCACTTCCTCCACGGGAGTAATGTCAAAAACTGTCTACGCTTTGATCGTTCCCTGGAAGACCAGTAGTAGTTTCCTATGCACATCTGGAGGCATTCTGTAATCTGTGGACTAGGTGAGTGTTGATAAAACACAGAAATTGCATCGGGATTGAATACAACAGTCACCATGCGCACTTTCATCCATGGGAGTAATGTCTCAAACAGTCTATTCTTTGGTCGTTCCCAGGAAGACCAGTAGTAGTTTCCGATGCACATCTGGAGACAATCTGTAATCTGTGGACTATCAGAGTGTTGTAGAAACACATTAATTGCATCGGGATTGAATACAACAGTCACCATCCGCACTTTCCTCTATGGGAGTAACGTCTGAAACAGTCTAAGCTTTGATCGTTCCCTGGAAGTCTAGTAGTAGTTTCCAATACACATCTGGTGGCATTCTGTAATCTGTGGACTGTCAGAGTGTTGATGAAACACAGAAAATGCATCGGGATTGAATACAACAGTCACAATCCACACATTCCTCCATGGGAATAATGTCCCAAACAGTCTACGCTTTGATCGTTCCCTGGAAGACCGGTAGTAGTTTCCGATGCACATCTAGGGGCAACCTGTAATCTGTGGACTATAAGAGTGTTGATGAAAGATAGAAAGTGCATCGGGATGCAATACAACAGTCACCATCCGCACTTTCCTCCATGGGAGTAACGTCTGAAACAGTCTACGCTTTGATCGTTCCCAGGAAGACCAGTAGTAGTTTCCGATGCACATCTGGAGACAATCTCTAATCCGTGGACTATCAGAGTGTTAATGAAACACAGAAACTGCATCGGGATTGAATACAACAGTCACCATGCGCAGTTTCCTCCATGGGAGTAATGTGTCAAACAGTCTACGCTTTGATTTTTCCCTGGAAGACCAGTAGTAGTTTCCGACTCACATCTGGTGGCATTCTGTAATGTGTGGACCCTCAGAGTGCTGATGAAACATAGGAATGGCATCGAGTTTGAAAAGAACAGTCACCATCCGCACTTTCCTCCACGGGAGAAATGTCTCAAACAGTCTACGCTTTGATCGTTCCCAGGAAGACCAGTAGTAGTTTGCGATTCACATCTAGGGGCAATCTGTAATCTGTGGACTATCAGAGTGTTGATGAAACATAGAAAGTGCATCGGGATGCAATACATCAGTCACCATCCGCTCTTTCCTCCATGGGAGTAACGTCTGAAACAGTCTACGCTCTGATCGTTCCCAGAAAGACCAGTAGTAGTTTCCGATGCACATCTGGAGACAATCTGTAATCTGTGGACTATCAGAGTGTTGATGAAACACAGAAATCGTATCGGGATTGAATACAACAGTCACCATGCGCACTTTCCTCCATGGGAGTAATGTCTCAAACAGTCTACGTTTTGATCGCTCCCTGGAAGACCAGTAGTAGTTTCCGACGCACATCTTGTGGCATTCTGTAATCTGTGGACTCTCAGAGTGATGATGAAACACAGAAATTGGATCGGGATTGAATACAACAATCACCACGCGCACTTTCCTCCATGGGAGTAATGTCTCAAACAGTCTACGCTTTGATCGTTCCCTGGAAGGCCAGTAGTAGTTTCCGATGCACATCTGGTGGCATTCTGTAATCTGTGGATTTTCAAAGCGTTGATGAAACACAGAAATTGCATCGGGAGTGAATACAACAGTCACAATCCGCACTTTCCTCAATGGGAGTAATGTCTGAAACAGTCTACGCTTTGATCGTTCCCAGGAAGACCAGTAGTAGTTTCCGATCCTCTTCTGGAGACAATCTGTAATCTGTGGACTGTCAGAGTGTTTTAGAAACACATTAATTGCATCGGGATTGAATACAACAGTCACCATGCTCACTTTCTTCCACGGGAGTAATGTCTCAAACAGTCTATGCTTTGGTCGTTGCCTGGAAGACCAGTAGTAGTTTCGGATGCACATCTGGAGGCATTCTGTAATCTGTGGACCTTCAAAGTGTTGATGGAGCACAGAAATTGGATCGGGATTGAATACAACATTCACCATGCGCACTTTCCTCCATGGGAGTAATGTCTCAAACTGTCTATGCTTTGATCGTTCCCAGGAAGACCAGTAGTAGTTTCGGATGCACATCTGGAGGCATTCTGTAATCTGTGGACCTTCAAAGTGTTGATGGAGCACAGAAATTGGATCGGGATTGAATACAACATTCACCATGCGCACTTTCCTCCATGGGAGTAATGTCTCAAACTGTCTATGCTTTGATCGTTCCCAGGAAGACCAGTAGTAGTTACCGATGCACATCTGGAGGCATTCGGTAATCTGTGGACCTTCAAAGTGTTGATGAAACACAGATATTGCATCGGGATTGAATACAACAATCATCATTCGCAATTTCCTCCACAAGAGTAATGTCTGAAACAGTCTACGATTTGATCGTTCCGTGGAAGACCAGTAGTAGTTTCCGATGCACATCTGGAGGCATTCTGAAATCTGTGGACTATCAGAGTGTTGATGAATCATAGAAAATGCATCGGGATTGAATACAACAGTCTCCATAAGCACTTTCCTTCGTGGGAGTAATGTCTCAAACAGTCTACGCTTTGATCGTTTCCTGGAAGACCAGTAGTAGCTTCCGATGCACATCTGGTGGCATTCTGTAATCTGTGGACTGTCAGAGTGTTGATGAAACACAGAAATTGCATCGGGTTTGCATACAACAGTCACCATGCGCAGTTTCCTCCATGGGAGTAATGTCTCAAAACGTCTACGCTTGGATCGTTCCCTGGTAGACCAGTAGTAGTTTCCGACGCACATCTGGTGGCATTCTGTAATCTATGGACTATCAGAGTGTTGATGAAACACAGAAATTGCATCGGGATTGAATACAACAGTCACCATGCGCCTTTTCATCCATGGGAGTAATGTCTCAAACAGTCTATTCTTTGGTCGTTCCCAGGAAGACCAGTAGTAGTTTCCGATGCACATCTGGAGACAATCTGTAATCTGTGGACTATCAGAGTGTTGTAGAAACACATTAATTGCATCGGGATTGAATACAACAGTCACCATCCGCACTTTCCTCTATGGGAGTAACGTCTGAAACAGTCTACGCTTTGATCGCTAACTGGAAGTCCAGTAGTAGTATCCAATACACATCTGGTGGCATTATGTAATCTGTGGACTGTCAGAGTGTTGATGAAACACAGAAATTTCTTCAGGATTGAATACAACAGTCACCATACGTACTTTCCTCCACGGGAGTAATGTCTCAAACAGTCTATGCTTTGATCGTTCCCAGGAAGACCAGTAGTAGTTTCCGATGCACATCTGGAGGCAATCTGTAAGCTGTTGACTATGAGAGTGTTGATGAAACACAGAAATTGCATCGGGATTGAATACAACAGTCATCATTCGCACTTCCCTCCACGGGAGTAATGTCTCAAACAGTCTACGATTTGATCCTTCCCTGGAAGACCAGTAGTAGTTTCCGATGCACATCTGGAGGCATTCTGTAATCTGTGGACCTTCTAAGTGTTGATGAAACACAGAAATTGCATCGGGATTGAATACAACTGTCACCATGCGCACTTTCCTCTATAAGAGAAATGTCTCAAACAGTCTACGCTTTGATCGTTCCCTGGAAGACCAGTAGAAGTTTCCGATCCACATCCTGTGGTATTCTGTAATCTATGGACTATCAGAGTGTTGATGAAACACAAAAATTGCATCGGGATTGATAACAACAGTCACCATGCGCACTTTCCTCCATGGGAGTAATGACTCAAACAGTATACGATTTGATCGTTCCCAGGAAGCCCAGTAGTAGTTTCCGATGCACATCTGGAGGCAATCTGTAATCTATGGACTATCAGAGTGTTGATGAAACACAGAATTTGCATCGGGAATGAATACAACAGTCACCATGCGCACTTTCCTCCTTGGGAGTAATGTCACAAACAGTCTACGCTTTGATCGTTCCCATGAAGACCATTAGTAGTTTCCCATGCACATCTGGAGGCATTCTGTAATCTGCGGACTAACTGAGTGTTGATCAAACACAGAAATTTCATCTGGATTGAATACAACAGTCACCATGCGCACTTTCCTCCACGGGAGTAATGTCTCAAACAGCCTATGTTTTGATCGTTGCCTGGAAGACCAGTAGTAGTTTGCGATGCACATCTGGAGGCATTCTGTAATCTGTGGACCTAAAAAGTGTTGATGGAACACAGAAATTGCATCGGGATTGAATACAACAGTCCCCATGCGCACTTTCATCCATGGGAGTAATGTCTCAAACAGTCTATACTTTAGTCGTTCCCAGGAAGACCAGTAGTAGTTTCCGATGCACATCTGGAGGCAATCTGTAATCTGTGGACTATCAGAGTGTTGATGATACACTGAAATTGCATCGGGATTGAATACAACAGTCACCATTCGCACTTTCCTCCACGGGATTAAAGTCTCAAACAGTCTACGCTTTGATCGTTCCCTGGAAGACCAGTAGTAGTTTCCGATGCACATCTGGTTTCATTCTGTAATCTGTGGACTAACTGAGTGTTGATGAAACACAGAAATTGCATCGGGAATGAATACAACAGTCACCATCAGCTCTTTCCTCAATGTGAGTAATGTCTCAAAGAGTCTATGCCTTGATCGTTCCCTGGAAGACCAGTAGTAGTTTCCGATGCACATCTGGTGACATTCTGTAATCTGTGGACATTCAAAGTGTTGATGAAACACAGAAACTGCATCTGGATTGAATACAACAGTCACCATGCGCACTTTCCTCCATTGGAGTAATTCCTCCAACAGTCTACGCTTTGATCGTTCCCAGGAAGACCTGTAGTAGTTTCCGATGCACATCAGGAGGCAATCTGTAATCTGTGGACTATCAGAGTGTTGATGAAACACAGATATTGCATCGGGATTGAATACAACAGTCACCATGCGCACTTTCCTCCGTGGGAGTAGTGTCACAAACAGTCTACGCTTTGATCGTTCCCAGGAAGACCAGTAGTAGTTTCCGATGCATATCAGGAGGCATTCTGTAATCTGTGGATTAACTGAGTGTTGATGAAACACAGAAATTTCATCAGGATTGAATACAACAGTCACCATGCGTACTTTTCTCCACGGGAGTAATGTCTCAAACAATCTATGCTTTGATCGTTCCCTGGAAGACCAGTAGTAGTTTCCGATGAACATCTGGTTGCATTCTGTAATCTGTGGACCTTCAAAGTGATGATGAAACACAGAAATTGCATCGGGATTGAATACAACAGTCACCATGCGCACTTTCCTCTATAAGAGAAATGTCTCATACAGTCTACGCTTTGATCGATCCCTGGAAAACCAGTAGTGGTTTCCGATGCACATCTGATGTCATTCTGTAATCTGTGGACTAACTGAGATTTGATGAAACACAGAAATTGTATCGGGAAAGAATACAACAGTCACCATCATCTCTTTCCTCAATGTGAGTAATGTCTCAAACAGTCTATGCTTTGATCGTTCCCTGGAAGACCAGTAGTAGTTTCCGATGCACAAGTGGAGGCATTCTGTAATCTGTGGACTTTCAAAGTGTTGATGAAACACAGGAATAGCCGCGGGATTGAATACAACAGTCACCATGCACACTTTCCTCCATGGGAGTAATGTATCAAACAGTCTACGCTTTGATCGTTCCCTGGAAGACCAGTAGTAGTTTCCGATGCACATCTGGTGGAATTCGGTAATCTGTGGACTATCAGAGTGTTGGTGAAACACAGAAATTGCATTGGGTTTGAATACAACAGTCACCATGTGCACTTTCCTCCATGGGAGTAATGTCCCATACAGTCTACGCTTTGATCGATCCCTGGAAAACCAGTAGTAGTTTCCGATGCACATCTGTGTCATTCTGTAATCTGTGGACAATCAGAGTGTTGATGAAACACAGAAATTGCATCGGGATTGATAACAACATTCACCATGTGCACTTTCCTCCACGGGAGTAATGTCTCAAACAGTCTACGCTTTGAACGTTCCCTGGAAGACCAGTAGTAGTGTCTGATGCACATCTGGAGGCATTCTGTAATCTGTGGACTATCTGAGTGTTGATGAAACACAGAAATTCCATTGGGATTGAATACAACAGTCACCATGCGCACTATCCTCCATGGGAGTAATGTCTCATAGAGTCTACGCTTTGATCGATCCCTGGAAAACCAGTAGTAGTTTCCGATGCACATCTGGTGTCATTCTGTAATCTGTGGACTAACTGAGTGTTGATGAAACACAGAAATTGCATCGGGAATGAATACAACAGTCACCATCAGCTCTTTCCTCAATGTGAGTAATGTCTCAAACAGTCTATGCTTTGATCGTTCCCTGGAAGACCAGTAGTAGTTTCCGATGCACATCTGGTGGCATTCTGTAATCTGTGGACCTTCAAAGTGTTGATGAAACACAGAAACTGCATCGGGATGGAATACAGCAGTCACCATGCGTACTTTCCTCCATTGGAGTAATTCCTCCAACAGTCTACGCTTTGATCGTTCCCAGGAAGAACTGTAGTAGTTTCCGATTCACATCAGGAGGCAATCTGTAATCTGTGGACTATCAGAGTGTTGATGAAACCCAGATATTGCATCGGGATTGAACACAACAGTCACCATGCGCACTTTCCTCCGTGGGAGTAATGTCACAAACAGTCTACGCCTTGATCGTTCCCAGGGAGACCAGTAGTAGTTTCCGATGCATATCTGGAGGCATTCTGTAATCTGTGGACTAACTGAGTGTTGATGTAACACAGATATTTTATCAGGATTGAATACAACATTCACCATGCGAACTTTTCTCCACGGGAGTAATGTCTCAAACAGTCTATGCTTTGATCGTTCCCTGGAAGACCAGTAGTAGTTTCCGATGCACATCTGGTGGCATTCTGTAATCTGTTAACCTTCAAAGTGTTGATGAAACACAGAAATTGCATCGGGATTGAATACAACAGTCACCATGCGCACTTTTCTCTATAAGAGAAATGTCTCATACAGTCTACGCTTTGATCGTTCCCTGGAAGACCAGTAGAAGTTTCCGATGCACATCCTGTGGTATTCTGTAATCTATGGACTATCAGAGTGCTGATGAATCACAAAAATTGCATCGGGATTGATAACAACAGTCACCATGCGCACTTTCCTCCATGGGAGTAATGACTCAAACAGTATACGAGTTGATCGTTAATAGGAAGCCCAGTAGTAGTTTCCGATGCACATCTGGAGGCAATCTGTAATCTATGGACTATCAGAGTGTTGATGAAACACAGAAATTGCATCGGGAATGAACACAACAGTCACCATGCGCACTTTCCTCCTTGGGAGTAATGTCACCAACAGTCTACGCTTTGATCGTTTACATGAAGACCAGTAGTAGTTTCCGATGCACATCTGGAGGCATTCTGCAATCTGTGGACCTCCAAAGTGTTGAGGTAACACAGAAATTGCATCGGGATTGAATACAACAGTCACCATTCGCACTTTCCTCCACGGGATTAAAGTCTCAAACAGACTACGCTTTGATCGTTCCCTGGAAGACCAGTAGTAGTTTCCGATGCACATCTGGTGGCATTATGTAATCTGTGGACTATCAGAGTGTTGGTGAAACACAGAAATTGCATTGGGTTTGAATACAACAGTCACCATGTGCACTTTCCTCCATGGGAGTAATGTCCCATACAGTCTACGCTTTGATCGATCCCTGGAAAACCAGTAGTAGTTTCCGATGCACATCTGTGTCATTCTGTAATCTGTGGACAATCAGAGTGTTGATGAAACACAGAAATTGCATCGGGATCGATAACAACATTCACCATGTGCACTTTCCTCCACGGGAGTAATGTCTCAAATAGTCTATGCTTTGAACGTTCCCTGGAAGACCAGTAGTAGTTTCCGATGCACATCTGGTGGCATTATGTAATCTGTGGACTATCAGAGTGTTGGTGAAACACAGAAATTGCATCGGGATTGATAACAACATTCACCATGTGCACTTTCCTCCACGGGAGTAATGTCTCAAACAGTCTATGCTTTGATAGTTCCCAGGAAGACCGGTAGTAGTTTCCGAAGCACATCTGGAGGCAATCTGTAAGCTGTTGACTATCAGAGTGTTGATGAAACACTGAAATTGCATCGGGATTGAATACAACAGTCATCATTCGCTCTTTCCTCCACGGGAGTAATGTCTCAAACAGTCTACGATTTGATCGTTCCCATGAAGACCATTAATAGTTTCCATAGCAAATCTGGAGGCATTCTGTAATCTGCGGACTAACTGAGTGTTGATCAAACACAGAAATTTCATCCGGATTGAATACAACAGTCACCATGCGCACTTTCCCCCACGGGAGTAATGTCTCAAACAGCCAATGTTTTGATCGTTGCCTGGAAGACCAGTAGTAGTTTCCGATGCACATCTGGAGGCATTCTGTAATCTGTGGACTATCAGAGTGTTGATGAAAACCTGAAATTGCATCGGGATTGAATACAACAGTCACCATTCGCACTTTCCTCCACGGGATTAAAGTCTCAAACAGTCTACGCTTTGATCGTTCCCTGGAAGACCAGTAGTAGTTTCCGATGCACATCTGGTGGCATTCTGTAATCTGTGGACTTACAGAGTGTTGGTGAAACACAGAAATTGCATTGGGTTTGAATACAACAGCCACCATGTGCACTTTCCTCCATGGGAGTAATGTCCCATATAGTCTACCCTTTGATCGATCCCTGGAAGACCAGTAGTAGTTTCCGATGCACATCTGTGTCATTCTGTAATCTGTGGACAATCAGAGTGTTGATGAAACACAGAAATTGCATCGGGATTGATAACAACATTCACCATGTGCACTTTCCTCCACGGGAGTGATGTCTCAAACAGTCTACGCTTTGAACGTTCCCTGGAAGACCAGTAGTAGTTTCCGATGCACATCTGGAGGCATTCTGTAATCTTTGGACTATCTGAGTGTTGATGAAACACAGAAATTCCATCGGGATTGAATACAACAGTCACCATGCGCACTATCCTCCATGGGAGTAATGTCTCATAAAGTCTACGCTTTGATCGATCCCTGGAAAACCAGTAGTAGTTTCCGATGCACATCTGGTGTCATTTTGTAATCTGTGGACTAACTGAGTGTTGATGAAACACAGAAATTGCATCGGGAATGAATACAACAGTCACCATCAGCTCTTTCCTCAATGTGAGTAATGTCTCAAAGAGTCTATGCCTTGATCGTTCCCTGGAAGACCAGTAGTAGTTTCCGATGCACATCTGGTGGCATTCTGTAATCTGTGGACCTTCAAAGTGTTCATGAAACACAGAAACTGCATCTGGATTGAATACAACAGTCACCATGCGCACTTTCCTCCATTGGAGTAATTCCTCCAACAGTCTACGCTTTGATCGTTCCCAGGAAGACCTGTAGTAGTTTCCGATGCACATCAGGAGGCAATGTGTAGTCTGTGGACTATCAGAGTTGCATCGGGATTGAATACAACAGTCACCATGCGCACTTTCCTCCGTGGGAGTAATGTCACAAACAGTCTACGCTTTGATCGTTCCCAGGAAGACCAGTAGTAGTTTCCGATGCATATCAGGAGGCATTTTGTAATCTGTGGATTAACTGAGTGTTGATGAAACACAGAAATTTCGTCAGGATTGAATACAACAGTCACCATGCGTACTTTTCTCCACAGGAGTAATGTCTCAAACAATCTATGCTTTGATTGTTCCCTGGAAGACCAGTAGTAGTTTCCGATGCACATCTTGTTGCATTCTGTAATCTGTGGACCTTCAAAGTGTTGATGAAACACAGAAATTGCATCGGGATTGAATACAACAGTCACCATGCGCACTTTCCTCTATAAGAGAAATGTCTCATACAGTCTACGCTTTGATCGATCCCTGGAAAACCAGTAGTAGTTTTCGATGCACATCTGGTGTCATTCTGTAATCTGTGGACCTTCAAAGTGTTGATGAAACACAGAAATTGCATCGGGATTGAATACAACAGTCACCATGCGCACTTTGCTCTATAAGAGAAATGTCTCAAACAGTCTACGCTTTGATCGTTCCCTGGAAGACCAGTAGAAGTTTCCGATGCACATCCTGTGGTATTCTGTAATCTATGGACTATCAGAGTGTTGATGAAACACAAAAATTGCATCGGGATTGATAACAACAGTCACCATGCGCACTTTCCTCCATGGGAGTAATGACTCAAACAGTATACGAGTTGATCGTTAACAGGAAGCCCAGTAGTAGTTTCCGATGCACATCTGGAGGCAATCTGTAATCTATGGACTATCAGAGTGTTGATGAAACACAGAAATTGCATCGGGAATGAATACAACAGTCACCATGCGCACTTTAATCGTTGGGAGTAATGTCACCAACAGTCTACGCTTTGATCGTTAACAGGAAGCCCAGTAGTAGTTTCCGATGCACATCTGGTGTCATTCTGTAATCTGTGGACCTTCAAAGTGTTGATGAAACACAGAAATTGCATCGGGATTGAATACAACAGTCACCATGCGCACTTTGCTCTTTAAGAGAAATGTCTCAAACAGTCTACACTTTGATCGATCCCTGGAAAACCAGTAGTAGTTTCCGATGCACATCTGGTGTCATTCTGTAATCTGTGGACTATCAGAGTGTTGGTGAAACACAGAAATTGCATTGGGTTTGAATACAACCGTCACCATGTGCACTTTCCTCCATGGGAGTAATGTCCCATACAGTCTACGCTTTGATCGTTCCCAGGAAGACCTGTAGTAGTTTCCGATGCACATCAGGAGGCAATGTGTAGTCTGTGGACTATCAGAGTTGCATCGGGATTGAATACAACAGTCACCATGCGCACTTTCCTCCGTGGGAGTAATGTCACAAACAGTCTACGCTTTGATCGTTCCGAGGAAGACCAGTAGTAGTTTCTGATGCATATCAGGAGGCATTCTGTAATCTGTGGATTAACTGAGTGTTGATGAAACACTGAAATTTCATCAGGATTGAATACAACAGTCACCATGCGTACTTTTCTCCACGGGAGTAATGTCTCAAACAATCTATGCTTTGATTGTTTCCTGGAAGACCAGTAGTAGTTTCCGATGCACATCTGGTTGCATTCTGTAATCTGTGGACCTTCAAAGTGTTGATGAAACACAGAAATTGCATCGGGCTTGAATACAACAGTCACCATGCGCACTTTCCTCTATAAGAGAAATGTCTCATACAGTCTACGCTTTGATCGATTACTGGAAAACCAGTAGTAGTTTCCGATGCACATCTGGTGTCATTCTGTAATCTGTGGACCTTCAAAGTGTTGATGAAACACAGAAATTGCATCGGGATTGAATACAACAGTCACCATGCGCACTTTGCTCTATAAGAGAAATGTCTCAAACAGTCTACGCTTTGATCGTTCTCTGGAAGACCAGTAAAAGTTTCCGATGCACATCCTGTGGTATTCTGTATCTATGGACTATCAGAGTTTTGATGAAACACAAAAATTGCATCGGGATTGATAACAACAGTCACCATGCGCACTTTCCTCTATGGGAGTAATGACTCAAACAGTATACGAGATGATCGTTAACAGGAAGCCCAGTAGTAGTATCCGATGCACATCTGGAGGCAATCTGTAATCTATGGACTATCAGAGTGTTGATGAAACACAGAAATTGCATCGGGAATGAATACAACAGTCACCATGCGCACTTTCCTCCTTGGGAGTAATGTCACCAACAGTCTACGCTTTGATCGTTAACAGGAAGCCCAGTAGTAGCTTCCGATGCACATCTGGTGTCATTCTGTAATCTGTGGACCTTCAAAGTGTTGATGAAACACAGAAATTGCATCGGGATTGAATACAACAGTCACCATGCGCACTTTGCTCTATAAGAGAAATGACTCAAACAGTCTACGCTTTGATCGATCCCTGGAAAACCAGTAGTAGTTTTCGATGCACATCTGGTGTCATTCTGTAATCTGTGGACCTTCAAAGTGTTGATGAAACACAGAAATTGCATCGGGATTGAATACAACAGTCACCATGCCCACTTTGCTCTATAAGAGAAATGTCTCAAACAGCCTATGTTTTGATCGTTGCCTGGAAGATAAGTAGTAGTTTCCGATGCACATCTGGAGGCATTCTGTAATCTGTGGACCTTCAAAGTGTTGATGGAACACAGGAGTTGCCGCGGGATTGAATACAACAGTCACCATGCACACTTTCCTCCATGGGAGTTATGTATCAAACAGTCTACTATTTGATCGTTCCCTGGATGACCAGTAGTAGTTTCCGATGCACATCTGTGTCATTCTGTAATCTGTGGACAATCAGAGTGTTGATGAAACACAGAAATTGCATCGGGATTGATAACAACATTCACCATGTGCACTTTCCTCCACGGGAGTAATGTCTCAAACAGTCTACGCTTTGAACGTTCCCTGGAAGACCAGTTGTAGTTTCCGATGCACATCTGGAGGCATTCTGTAATCTGTGGACCTTCAAAGTGTTGATGAAACACAGAAATTGCATCGGGATTGAATACAACAGTCACCATGCGCACTTTCCTCTATAAGAGAAATGTCTCAAACAGTCTACGCCTTGATCGATCCCTGGAAGACCAGTAGTAGTTTCCGATGCACATCTGTGTCATTCTGTAATCTGTGGACAATCAGAGTGTTGATGAAACACAGAAATTGCATCGGGATTGATAACAACATTCACCATGTGCACTTTCCTCCACGGGAGTAATGTCTCAAACAGTCTACGCTTTGAACGTTCCCTGGAAGACCAGTAGTAGTTTCCGATGCACATGTGGAGGCATTCTGTAATCTGTGGACTATCTGAGTGTTGATGAAGCACAGAAATTCCCTCGGGTTTGAATACAACAGTCACCATGCGCACTACCCTCCATGGGAGTAATGTCTCATACAGTCTACGCTTTGATCGATCCCTGGAAGACCAGTAGTAGTTTCCGATGCACATCTGGTGTCATTCTGTAATCTGTGGACAATCAGAGTGTTGGTGAAACACAGAAATTGCTTCGGGATTGATAACAACATTCACCATGTGCACTTTCCTCCACGGGAGTAATGTCTCAAACAGTCTACGCTTTGATCGTTCCCAGGAAGACCTGTAGTAGTTTCCAATGCACATCAGGAGGCAATCTGTAAACTGTGGACTATCAGAGTGTTGATGAAACACAGAAACTGCATCGGGATTGAATACAACAGTCACCATGCGCACTTTTCTCCATGGGAGTAATGTCACAAACAGTCTACGCTTTGATCGTTCCCATGAAGTCCAGTAGTAGTTACCGATGCACATCTGGAGGCATCCTGTAATCTGTGGACATTCACGGTGTTGATGGAACACAGAAACTGCATCGCGATTGAATACAACAGTCATTATGCGCACTTTCCTCTACGGGAGTAATGTCTCAAACAGTCTATGCTTTGATCGTTCCCAGGAAGACCAGTAGTAGTTTCCGATGCACATCTGGAGGCAATCTGTAAGCTGTTGACTATCAGAGTGTTGATGAAACACTGAAATTGCATCGGGATTGAATACAACAGTCATCATTCGCTCTTTCCTCCACGGGAGTAATGTCTCAAACAGTCTACGATTTGATCGTTCCCTTTAAGACCTGTAGTAGTTTCCGATGCACATCTGGAGGCATTCTGTAATCTGTGGACCTTCAAAGTGTTGATGAAACACAGAAATTGCATCGGGAATGAATACAAAAGTCACCATGCGCACTTTCCTCCTTGGGAGTAATGTCACAAACAGTCTACGCTTTGATCGTTCCCATGAAGACCATTAGTAGTTTCCCATGCAAATCTGGAGGCATTCTGTAATATGCGGACTAACTGAGTGTTGATCAAACACAGAAATTTCATCTGGATTGAATACAACAGTCACCATGCGCACTTTCCTCCACGGGAGTAATGTCTCAAACAGCCTATGTCTTGATCGTTGCCTGGAAGACCAGTAGTAGTTTCCGATGCACATCTGGAGGCAATCTGTAATCTGTGGACTATCAGAGTGTTGATGGAACACAGAAATTGCATCGGGATTGAATACAACAGTCACCATTCGCACTTTCCTCCACGGGATTAAAGTCTCAAACAGTCTACGCTTTGATCGTTCATTGGAAGACCAGTAGTAGTTTCCGATGCACATCTGGTGGCATTCTGTAATCTGTGGACTTACAGAGTGTTGGTGAAACTCAGAAATTGCATTGGGTTTGAATACAACAGTCACCATGTGCACTTTCCTCCATGGGAGTAATGTCCTATACAGTCTACCCTTTGATCGAACCCTGGAAGACCAGTAGTAGTTTCCCATGCACATCTGTGTCATTCTGTAATCTGTCGACAATCAGAGTGTTGATGAGACACAGAAATTGCATCGGGATTGATAACAACAATCACCATGTGCACTTTCCTCCACGGGAGTAATGTCTCAAACAGTCTACGCTTTGAACGTTGCCTGGAAGACCAGTAGTAGTTTCCGATGCACATCTGGTGGCATTCTGTAATCTGTGGACCTTCAAAGTGTTGATGAAACACAGAAATTGCATCGGGATTGAATACAACAGTCACCATGCGCACTTTCCTCCATGGGAGTAATGTCACAAACAGTCTACGCTTTGATCGTTCCCTGGAAGACCAGTAGAAGTTTCCGATGCACATCCGGTGGTATTCTGTAATCTATGGACTATCAGAGTGTTGATGAAACACAAAAATTGCATCGGGATTGAATACAACAGTCACCACGCGCACTTTCCTCTATAAGAGAAATGTCTCAAACTGTCTACGCTTTGATCGTTCCCTGGAAGACCAGTAGAAGTTTCCGATGCACATCCTGTGGTATTCTGTAATCTATGGACTATCAGAGTGTTGATGAAACACAAAAATTGCACCGCAATTGAAAACAACAGTCACCATGCGCACTTTCCTCCATGGGAGTAATGACTCAAACAGTATACGATTTCATCGTTCCCAGGAAGCCCAGTAGTAGTTTCCGATGCACATCTGGAGGCAATCTGTAATCTATGGACTATCAGAGTGTTGATGAAACACAGAAATTGCATCGGGAATGAATACAACAGTCACCATGCGCACTTTCCTCTACAAGAGAAATGTCTCAAACAGTCTACACTTTGATCGTTACCTGGAAGACCAGTAGAAGTTTCCGATGCACATCCGGTGGTATTCTGTAATCTATGGACTATCAGAGTGTTGATGAAACACAAAAATTGCATCGGGATTGATAACAACAGTCACCATGCGCACTTTCCTCCACGGGAGTAATGTCTCAAACAGTCTACGCTTTGATCGTTCCCTGGAAGACCAGTAGTAGTTTCCGATGCACATCTGGAGGCATTCTGTAATCTGTGGACTATCTGAGTGTTGATGAAACACAGAAATTACATCGGGATTGAATACAACAGTCACCATGCGCACTTTCCTCCATGGGAGTAATGACTCAAACAGTATATGATTTGATCGTTAACAGGAAGCCCAGTAGTAGTTTCTGATGCACAACTGGAGGCAATCTGTAATCTATAGACTATCAGAGTGTTGATGAAACACAGAAATTGCATCGGGAATGAATACAACAGTCACCATGCGCACTTTCCTCCTTGGGAGTAATGTCACATACTGTCTACGCTTTGATCGTTCCCATGAAGACCAGTAGTAGTTTCCGATGCATATCTGGAGGCATTCTGTAATCTGCGGACTAACTGAGTGTTGATCAAACACAGAAATTTCATCCGGATTGAATACAACAGTCACCATGCGCACTTTCCTCCACGGGAGTAATGTCTCAAAAAGCCTATGTTTTGATCGTTGCCTGGAAGACCTGTAGTAGTTTCCGATGCACATCTGGAGGCATTCTGTAATCAGTGGACCTTCAAAGTGTTGATGAAACACAGGAATTGCCGCGGGATTGAATACAACAGTCACCATGCACACTTTCCTCCATGGGAGTAATGTATCAAACAGTCTACGATATGATCGTTCCCTGGAAGACCAGTAGTAGTTTCCGATGCACATCTGGAGGCATTCTGTAATCTGTGGACCTTCAAAGTGTTGATTTAACACAGAATTTGCATCGGGATTGAATACAACAGTCACCATGCGCACTTTCCTCTATAAGAGAAATGTCTCAAACAGGCTACGCTTTGATCGTTCCCGGGGAGACCTGTAGAAGTTTCCGATGCACATCCTGTGGTATTCTGTAATCTATGGACTATCAGAGTGTTGATGAAATCCAGATATTGCATCGGGATTGATAACAACAGTCACCATGCGCACTTTCCTCCATGGGAGTAATGACTCAAACAGTATACGATTTAGTCGTTCCCAGGAAGCCCAGTAGTAGTTTCCGATGCACATCTGGAGGCAATCTGTAATCTATGGACTATCAGAGTGTTGATGAAACACAGAAATTGCATCGGGAATGAATACAATAGTCACCATGCCCACTTTCCTCCTTGGGAGTAATGTCACTAATAGTCTACGCTTTGATCGTTCCCATGAAGTCCATTAGTAGTTTCCGATGCACATCTGGAGGCATTCTGTAATCTGTGGACCTTCAAAGTGTTGATGGAACACAGAAATTGCATCGGGATTTAATACAACAGTCACCATGCGCACTTTCATCCATTGGAGTAATGTCTCAAACAGCCTATTCTTTGGTCGTTCCCAGGAAGACCAGTAGTAGTTTCCGATGCACATCTGGAGACAATCTGTAATCTGTGGACTATCAGAGTGTTGTAGAAACACATTAATTGCATCGGGATTGAATACAACTGTCACCATCCGCACTTACCTCTATGGGAGTAACGTCTGAAACAGACTACGATTTGATCGCTAACTGGAAGTCCAGTAGTAGTATCCAATACACATCTGGTGGCATTCTGTAATCTGTGGACTGTCAGAGTGTTGATGAAACACAGAAATGGCATCGGGATTGAATACAACAGTCACCATCCACGCATTCCTCCATGGGAGTAATGTCTCAAACAGTCTACGCTTTGATCGTTCCTTGGAAGACCAGAAGTAGTTTCCGATGCACATCTGGTATCATTCTGTAATCAATGGACTATCAGTGTTGATGAAACACAGAAATAGCATCGAGATTGATAACAACAGTCATTATGCGCACTTTCCTCCACGGGAGTAATGTCACAAACAGACTACGCTTTGATGGTACCCAGGAAGACCAGTAGTAGTTTCCGATGCATATCTGGATGCATTCTGTAATCTGTGGACTAACTGAGTGTTGATGAAACACAGAAATTTCATCAGGATTGAATGCAACAGTCACCATGCGTACTTTTCTCCACGGGAGTAATGTCTCAAACAGTCTAAGCTTTCATCGTTCCCAGGAAGACCAGTAGTAGTTTCCGATGCACATCTGGAGGCAATCTGTAAGCTGTTGACAATCAGAGTGTTGATGAAACACAGAAATTGCATCGGGATTGAATACAACAGTCATCATTCGCACTTCCCTCCATGGGTTCAATGTCTCAAACAGTCTACGATTTGATCGTTCCCTGGAAGACCAGTAGTAGTTTCCGATGCACATCTGGAGGCATTCTGTAATCTGTGGACCTTCAAAGTGTTGATGAAACACAGAAATTGCATCGGGATTGAATACAACAGTCACCATGCGCACTTTCCTCTATAAGAGAAATGTCTCAAACAGTCTACGCTTTGATCGTTCCCTGGAAGACCAGTAGAAGTTTCCGATGCACATCCTGTGGTATTCTGTAATCTATGGACTATCAGAGTGTTGATGAAACACAAAAATTGCATCGGGATTGATAACAACAGCCACCATGCGCACTTTCCTCCATGGGAGTAATGACTCAAACAGTATACGATTTGATCGTTCCCAGGAAGCCCAGTAGTAGTTTCCGAAGCATATCTGGAGGCAATCTGTAATCTATGGACTATCAGAGTGTTGATGAAACACAGAAATTGCATCGGGAATGAATACAACAGTCACCATGCGCACTTTCCTCCTTGGGAGTAATGTCACAAACAGTCTACGCCTTGATCGTTCCCATGAAGACCATTAGTAGTTTCCCATGCACATCTGGAGGCATTCTGTAATCTGCGGACTAACTGAGTGTTGATCAAACACAGAAATTTCATTCGGATTTAATACAACAGTCACCATGCGCACTTTCCTCCACGGGAGTAATGTCTCAAACAGCCTATGATTTGATCGTTGCCATGAAGACCAGTAGTAGTTTCCGATGCACATCTGGAGGCATTCTGTAATCTGTGGTCAATCAGAGTGTTGATGAAACACAGAAAGTGCATCGGGATTGAATACAACAGTCACCATGCGCACTTTCATCCATGGGAGTAATGTCTCAAACAGTCTATTCTTTGGTCGTTCCCAGGAAGACTAGTAGTAGATTCCGATGCACATCTGGAGGCAATCTGTAATCTATGGACTATCAGAGTGTTGATGAAACACAGAAATTGCATCGGGATTGAATGCAACAGTCACCATGCGCACTTTCCTCCACGGGAGTAATGTCTCAAACAGTCTATGCTTTGATCGTTCCCTGTAAGACCAGTAGTAGTTTCCGATGCACATCTGGTGGCATTCTGTAATCTGTGGACTATCTGAGTGTTGATGAAAAACAGAAATTCCATCGGGATTGAATACAACAGTCACCATGCGCACTACCTTCCATGGGAGTAATGTCTCATACAGTCTACGCTTTGATCGATCCCTGGAAGACCAGTAATAGTTTCCGATGCACATCTGGTGTCATTCTGTAATCTGTGGACAATCAGAGTGTTGATGAAACACAGAAATTGCTTCGGGATTGATAACAACATTCACCATGTGCACTTTCCTCCATGGGAGTAATGTCCCATACAGTCTACGCTTTGATCGATCCCTGGAAGACCAGTAGTAGTTTCCGATGCACATCTGTGTCATTCTGTAATCTGTGGACAATCAGAGTGTTGATGAAACACAGAAATTGCATCGGGATTGATAACAACATTCAACGTGTGCACTTTCCTTCTCGGGAGTAATGTCTCAAACAGTGTACGCTTTGAACGTTCCCTGGAAGACCAGTAGTAGTTTCCGATGCACATCTGGAGGCATTCTGTAATCTGTGGACTATCTGAGTGTTGATGAAACACAGACATTCCATCGGGATTGAATACAACAGTCACCATGCGCACTATCCTCCATGGGAGTAATGTCTCATACAGTCTACGCTTTGATCGATCCCTGGAAAACCAGTACTAGTTTCCGATGCACATCTGGAGGAATTCTGTAATCTGTGGACTAACCGAGTGTTGATGAAACACAGATATTTCATCAGGATTGAATACAACAGTCACCATGCGTACATTTCTCCACGGGAGTAATGTCTCAAACAGTCTATGCTTTGATCGTTCCCTGGAAGACCAGTAGTAGTTTCCGATGCACATCTGGTGGCATTCTGTAATCTGTGGAAATTCAATGTGTTGATGAAACACGGAAATTGCATCGGGATTGAATACAACAGTCACCATGCGCACTTTCCTCTATAAGAGAAATGTCTCAAAAAGTCTACGCTTTGATCGTTCCCTGGAAGACCAGTAAAAGTTTCCGATGCACATCTGGTGGTATTCTGTAATCTATGGACTATCAGAGTGTTGATGAAACACAAAAATTGCATCGGGATTGGTAACAACAGTCACCATGCGCACTTTCCTCCATGGGAGTAATGTCTCAAACAGTCTGCGCTTTGATCGTCCCCTGGAAGACCAGTAGTAGTTTCCGATGCACATCTGGAGGCATTCTGTAATCTGTGGACTATCTGAGTGTTGATGAAACACAGAAATTGCATCGGGATTGAATACAACAGTCACCATGCGCACTTTCCTCCATGGGAGCAATGACTCAAACAGTATACGATTTGATCGTTAACAGGAAGCGCAGTAGTAGTTTTCGATGCACATCTGGAGGCAATCTGTAATCTATGGACTGTCAGAGTGTTGATGAAACACAGAAATTGTATCGGGATTGAATACAACAGTCAACATGCGCACTTTCCTCCTTTCGCGTAATGTCACAAACAGTCTATGCTTTGATCGTTCCCATGAAGACCAGTAGTAGTTTCCGAACACATCTGGAGGCATTCTGTAATCTGCGGACTAACTGAGTGTTGATCAAACACAGAAATTTCATCCGGATTGAATACAACAGTCACCATGCGCACTTTCCTCCGTGGGTGTAATGTCACAAACAGTCTACGCTTTGATCGTTCCCAGGAAAACCAGTAGTAGTTTCAGATGCATATCTGGAGGCATTCTGTAATCTGTGGACTAACCGAGTGTTGATGAAACACAATAATTGCATCGGGTTTGGTAACAACAGTCACCATGCGCACTTTCCTCCACAGGAATAATGTCTCAAACAGTCTACGCTTTGATCGTTCCCTGGAAGACCAGTAGTAGTTTCCGAAGCACATCTGGAGGCATTCTGTAATCTGTGGACTATCTGAGTATTAATGAAACACAGAAATTGCATCGGGATTGAATGCAACTGTCACCATGCGCACTTTCCTCCACGGGAGTAATGTCTCGAACAGTCTATGCTTTGATCCTTCCCTGTAAGACCAGTAGTAGTTTCCGATGCACATCTGGTGGCATTCTGTAATCTGTGGACTATCTGAGTGTTGATGAAAAACAGAAATTCCATCGGGATTGAATACAACAGTCACCATGCCCACTACCCTCCATGGGAGTAATGTCTCATACAGTCTACGCTTTGATCGATCCCTGGAAGACCAGTAGTAGTTTCCGATGCACATCTGGTGTCATTCTGTAATCTGTGGACTATCTGAGTGTTGATGAAAAACAGAAATTCCATCGGGATTGAATACAACAGTCACCATGCGCACTACCCTCCATGGGAGTAATGGCTCATACAGTCTACGCTTTGATCGATCCCTGGAAGACCGGTAGTAGTTTCCGATGCACATCTGGAGGCAATCTGTAATCTATGGACTATCACAGTGTTGATGAAACACAGAAATTGCATCGGGATTGAATGCAACAGTCACCATGCGCACTTTCCTCCACGGGAGTAATGTCTCAAACAGTCTATGCTTTGATCGTTCGCTGTAAGACCAGTAGTAGTTTCCGATGCACATCTGGTGGCATTCTGTAATCTGTGGACTATCTGAGTGTTGATGAAAAACAGAAATTCCATCGGGATTGAATACAACAGTCACCATGCGCACTACCCTCCATGGGAGTAATGTCTCATACAGTCTACGCTTTGATCGATCCCTGGAAGACCAGTAGTAGTTTCCGATGCACATCTGGTGTCATTCTGTAATCTGTGGACAATCGGAGTGTTGATGAAACACAGAAATTGATTCGAGATTGATAACAACATTCACCATGTGCACTTTCCTCCATGGGAGTAATGTCCTATACAGTCTACGCTTTGATCGATCCCTGGAAGACCAGTAGTAGTTTCCGATGCACATCTGTGTCATTCTGTAATCTGTGGACAATCAGAGTGTTGATGAAACACAGAAATTGCATCGGGATTGATAACAACATTCAACGTGTGCACTTTCCTCCACGGGAGTAATGTCTCAAACAGTGTACGCTTTGAACGTTCCCTGGAAGACCAGTAGTAGTTTCCGATGCACATCTGGTGGCATTCTGTAATCTGTGGACCTTCAATGTGTTGATGAAACCCGGAAATTGCATCGGGATTGAATATAACAGTCACCATGCGCACTTTCCTCTATAAGAGAAATGTCTCAAACAGTCTACGGTTTGATCGTTCCCTGGAAGACCAGTAGAAGTTTCCGATGCACATCCGGTGGTATTCTGTAATCTATGGACTATCAGAGTGTTGATGAAACACAAAAATTGCATCGGGATTGGTAACAACAGTCACCATGCGCACTTACCTCCACGGGAGTAATGTCTCAAACAGTCTACGCTTTGATCGTTCCCATGAAGACCAGTAGTAGTTTCCGAACACATCTGGAGGCATTCTGTAATCTGCGGACTAACTGAGTATTGATCAAACACAGATATTTCATCCGGATTGAATACAACAGTCACCATGCGCACTTTCCTCCACGGGAGTAATGTCTCAAACAGCCTATGATTTGATCGTTGCCTGGAAGACCAGTAGTAGTTTCCGATGCACATCTGGAGGCATTCTGTAATATGTGGACCCTCAACGTGTTGATGAAACACAGGAATTGCCGCGGGATTGAATACAACAGTCACCATGCACACTTTCCTCCATGGGAGTAATGTATCAAACAGTCTACGATTTGATCGTTCCCTGGAAGACCAGTAGTAGTTTCCGATGCACATCTGGAGTCATTCTGTAATCTGTGGACCTTCAAAGTGTTGATGAAACACAGAAATTGCATCGGGATTGAATACAACAGTCACCATGCGCACTTTCCTCTATAAGAGAAATGTCTCAAACAGTCTACGCTTTGATCGTTCCCTGGAAGACCAGTAGAAGTTTCCGATGCACATCCTGTGGTATTCCGTAATCTATGGACTATCAGAGTGTTGATGAAACACAAAAATTGCATCGGGATTGATAACAACAGTCACCATGCGCACTATCCTCCATGGGAGTAATGTATCAAACAGTCTACGATTTGATCGTTCCCTGGAAGACCAGTAGTAGTTTCCGATGCACATCTGGAGTCATTCTGTAATCTGTGGACCTTCAAAGTGTTGATGAAACACAGAAATTGCATCGGGATTGAATACAACAGTCACCATGCGCACTTTCCTCTATAAGAGAAATGTCTCAAACAGTCTACGCTTTGATCGATCCCTGGAAAACCAGTAGCAGTTTCCGATGCACATCTGGTGTCATTCTGTAATCTGTGGACTAACTGAGTGTTGATGAAACACAGAAATTGCATCGCGAATGAATACAACAGTCACCAACCCCTCTTTCCTCAATGTGAGTAATTTCTCAAACAGTCTATGCTTTGATCGTTCCCTGGAAGACCAGTAGTAGTTTCCGATTCACATCTGGAGGCATTCTGTAATCTGTGGACCTTCAAAGTGTTGATGAAACACAGAAATTGCATCGGGATTGAATACAACAGTCACCATGCGCACGTTCCTCCGTGGGTGTAATGTCACAAACAGTCTATGCTTTGATCGTTCCCAGGAAAACCAGTAGTAGTTTCCGATGCATATCTGGAGGCATTCTGTAATCTGTGGACTAACCGAGTGTTGATGAAACACAGAAATTTCATCAGGATTGAATACAACAGTCACCATGCGTACTTTTCTCCACGGGAGTAATGTCTCAAACAGTCTATGCTTTGATCGTTCCCTGGAAGACCAGTAGTAGTTTCCGATGCACATCTGGTGTCATTCTGTAATCTGTGGACCTTCAAAGTGTTGATGAAACACAGAAATTGCATCGGGATTGAATACAACAGTCACCATGCGCACTTTCCTCTATAAGAGAAATGTCTCAAACAGTCTACGCTTTGATCGTTCCCTGGAAGACCAGTAGAAGTTTCCGATGCACATCCGGTGGTATTCTGTAATCTATGGACTATCAGAGTGTTGATGAAACACAAAAATTGCATCGGGATTGGTACCAACAGTCACCATGCGCACTTTCCTCCACGGGAGTAATGTCTCAAACAGTCTACGCTTTGATCGTTCCCTGGAAGACCAGTAGTAGTTTCCGATGCACATCTGGAGGCATTCTGTAATCTGTGGACTATCTGAGTGTTGATGAAACACAGAAATTGCATCGGGATTGAATACAACAGTCACCATGCGCACTATCCTCCATGGGAGTAATGACTCAAACAGTATACGATTTGATCGTTAACAGGAAGCCCAGTAGTAGTTTCCGATGCACATCTGGAGGCAATCTGTAATCTATGGACTATCAGAGTGTTGATGAAACACAGAAATTGCATCGGGATTGAATACAACAGTCAACATGCGCACTTTCCTCCTTAGGAGTAATGTCACAAACAGTCTACGCTTTGATCGTTCCCATGAAGACCAGTAGTAGTTTCCGAACTCATCTGGAGGCATTCAGTAATCTGCGGACTAACTGAGTATTGATCAAACACAGATATTTCATCCGGATTGAATACAACAGTCACCATGCGCACTTTCCTCCACGGGAGTAATGTCTCAAACAGCCTATGTTTTGATCGTTGCCTGGAAGACCAGTAGTAGTTTCCGATGCACATCTGGAGGCATTCTGTAATCTGTGGACCTTCAAAGTGTTGATGAAACACAGGAATTGCCGCGGGATTGAATACAACAGTCACCATGCACACTTTCCTCCATGGGAGTAATGTATCAAACAGTCTACGATTTGATCGTTCCCTGGAAGACCAGTAGTAGTTTCCGATGCACATCTGGAGTCATTCTGTAATCTGTGGACCTTCAAAGTGTTGATGAAACACAGAAATTGCATCGGGATTGAATACAACAGTCACCATGCGCACGTTCCTCCGTGGGTGTAATGTCACAAACAGTCTATGCTTTGATCGTTCCCAGGAAAACCAGTAGTAGTTTCCGATGCATATCTGGAGGCATTCTGTAATCTGTGGACTAACCGAGTGTTGATGAAACACAGAAATTTCATCAGGATTGAATACAACAGTCACCATGCGTACTTTTCTCCACGGGAGTAATGTCTCAAACAGTCTATGCTTTGATCGTTCCCTGGAAGACCAGTAGTAGTTTTCGATGCACATCTGGTGTCATTCTGTAATCTGTGGACCTTCAAAGTGTTGATGAAACACAGAAATTGCATCGGGATTGAATACAACAGTCACCATGCGCACATTCCTCTATAAGAGAAATGTCTCAAACAGTCTACGGTTTGATCGTTCCCTGGAAGACCGGTAGAAGTTTCCGATGCACATCCGGTGGTATTCTGTAATCTATGGAGTATCAGAGTGTTGATGAAACACAAAAATTGCATCGGGATTGGTACCAACAGTCACCATGCGCACTTTCCTCCACGGGAGTAATGTCTCAAACAGTCTACGCTTTGATCGTTCCCTGGAAGACCAGTAGTAGTTTCCGATGCACATCTGGAGGCATTCTGTAATCTGTGGACTTTCTGAGTGTTGATGAAACACAGAAATTGCATCGGGATTGAATACAACAGTCACCATGCGCACTATCCTCCATGGGAGTAATGACTCAAACAGTATACGATTTGATCGTTAACAGGAAGCCCAGTAGTAGTTTCCGATGCACATCTGGAGGCAATCTGTAATCTATGGACTATCAGAGTGTTGATGAAACACAGAAATTGCATCGGGATTGAATACAACAGTCAACATGCGCACTTTCCTCCTTAGGAGTAATGTCACAAACAGTCTACGCTTTGATCGTTCCCATGAAGACCAGTAGTAGTTTCCGAACTCATCTGGAGGCATTCAGTAATCTGCGGACTAACTGAGTATTGATCAAACACAGATATTTCATCCGGATTGAATACAACAGTCACCATGCGCACTTTCCTCCACGGGAGTAATGTCTCAAACAGCCTATGTTTTGATCGTTGCCTGGAAGACCAGTAGTAGTTTCCGATGCACATCTGGAGGCATTCTGTAACCTGTAGACCTTCAAAGTGTTCATGAAACACAGATATTGCATCGGGATTGAATACAACAGTCACCATGCGCACTTTCCTCCGTGGGTGAAATGTCACAAACAGTCTATGCTTTGATCGTTCCCAGGAAAACCAGTAGTAGTTTCCGATGCATATCTGGAGGCATTCTGTAATCTGTGGACTAACCGAGTGGTGATGAAACACAGAAATTTCATCTGGATTGAATACAACAGTCACCATGCGTACTTTTCTCCACGGGAGTAATGTCTTAAACAGTCTATGCTTTGATCGTTCCCTGGAAGACCAGTAGTAGTTTCCGATGCACATCTGGTGTCATTCTGTAATCTGTGGACCTTCAAAGTGTTGATGAAACACAGAAATTGCATCGGGATTGAATACAACAGTCACCATGCACACTTTCCTCCATGGGAGTAATGACTCAAACAGTATACGATTTGATCGTTAACAGGAAGCCCAGTAGTAGTTTCCGATGCACATCTGGAGGCAATCTGTAATCTATGGACTATCAGAGTGTTGATGAAACACAGAAATTGCATCGTGATTGAATACAACAGTCACCATGCGCACTTTCCTCCTTGGGAGTAATGTCACAAACAGTCTACGCTTTGATCGTTCCCATGAAGACCAGTAGTAGTTTCCGAACAGATCTGGAGGCATTCTGTAATCTGCGGACTAACTGAGTGTTGATCAAACACAGAAATTTCATCCGGATTGAATACAACAGTCACCATGCGCACTTTCCTCCACGGGAGTAATGTCTCAAACAGCCTATGTTTTGATCGTTGCCTGGAAGACCAGTAGTAGTTTTGGATGCAAATCTGGAGGCATTCTGTAATCTGTGGACCTTCAAAGTGTTGATGAAACACAGGAATTGCCGCGGGATTGAATACAACAGTCACCATGCACACTTTCTTCCATGGGAGTAATGTATCAAACAGTCTACGATTTGATCGTTCCCTGGAAGACCAGTAGTAGTTTCCGATGCACATCTGGAGTCATTCTGTAATCTGTGGACCTTCGAAATGTTGCTGAAACACAGAAATTGCATCGGGATTGAATACAACAGTCACCATGCGCACTTTCCTCTATAAGAGAAATGTGTCAAACAGTCTAAGCTTTGATCGTTCCCTGGAAGACCAGTAGAAGTATCCGATGCACATCTGGTGTCATTCTGTAATCTGTGGACTAACTGAGTGTTGATGAAACACAGAAATTGCATCGGGAATGAATACAACAGTCACCATCCCCTCTTTCCTCAATGTGAGTTATGTCTCAAACAGTCTATGCTTTGATCGTTCCCTGGAAGACCAGTAGTAGTTTCCGATGCACATCTGGAGGCATTCTGTAATCTGTGGACCTTCAAAGTGTTGATGAAACACAGAAATTGCATCGGGATTGAATACAACAGTCACCATGCGCACTTTCCTCCGTGGGTGTAATGTCACAAACAGTCTACGCTTTGATCGTTCCCAGGAAAACCAGTAGTAGTTTCCGATGCATATCTGGAGGCATTCTGTAATCTATGGACTAACCGAGTGTTGATGAAACACAGAAATTTCATCAGGATTGAATACAACAGTCACCATGCGTACTTTTCTCCACGGGAGTAATGTCTCAAACAGTCTATGCTTTGATCGTTCCCTGGAAGACCAGTAGTAGTTTCCGATGCACATCTGGTGGCATTCTGTAATCTGTGGACCTTCAAAGTGTTGATGAAACACAGAAATTGCATCGGGATTGAATACAACAGTCACCATGCGCACTTTCCTCTATAAGAGAAATGTCTCAAACAGTCTACGCTTTGATCGTTCCCTGGAAGACCAGTAGAAGTTTCCGATGCACATCCGGTGGTATTCTGTAATCTATGGACTATCAGAGTGTTGATGAAACACAAAAATTGCATCGGGATTGGTAACAACAGTCACCATGCGCACTTTCCTCCACGGGAGTAATGTCTCAAACAGTCTACGCTTTGATCGTTCCCTGGAAGACCAGTAGTAGTTTCCGATGCACATCTGGAGGCATTCTGTAATCTGTGGACTATCTGAGTGTTGATGAAACACAGAAATTGCATCGGGATTGAATACAACAGTCACCATGCGCACTTTCCTCCTTGGGAGTAATGTCACAAACAGTCTACGTTTTGATCGTTCCCATGAAGACCAGTAGTAGTTTCCGAACACATCTGGAGGCATTCTGTAATCTGCGGACTAACTGAGTGTTGATCAAACACAGAAATTTCATCCGGATTGAATACAACAGTCACCATGCGCACTTTCCTCCACGGGAGTAATGTCTCAAACAGCCTATGTTTTGATCGTTGCCTGGAAGACCAGTAGTAAATTCCGATGCACATCTGGAGGCATTCTGTAATCTGTGGACCTTCAAAGTGTTGATGAAACACAGGAATTGCCGCGGGATTGAATACAACAGTCACCATGCACACTTTCCTCCATGGGAGTAATGTATCAAACAGTCTACGATTTGATCGTTCCCTGGAAGACCAGTAGAAGTTTCCGATGCACATCCGGTGGTATTCTGTAATCTATGGAGTATCAGAGTGTTGATGAAACACAAAAATTGCATCGGGATTGGTAACAACAGTCACCATGCGCACTTTCCTCCACGGGAGTAATGGCTCAAACAGTCTACGCTTTGATCGTTCCCTGGAAGACCAGTAGTAGTTTCCGATGCACATCTGGAGTCATTCTGTAATCTGTGGACTATCTGAGTGTTGAAGAAACACAGAAATTGCATCGGGATTGAATACAACAGTCACCATCCGCACTTTAGTCTATGGGAGTAACGTCTGAAACAGTCTACGCTTTGATCGCTAACTGGACGTCCAGTAGTAGTATCCAATACACATCTGGTGGCATTCTGTAATCTGTGGACTGTCAGAGTGTTGATGAAACACAGAAATAGCATCGGGATTGAATACAACAGTCACCATCCACACATTCCTCCATGGGAGTAATGTCTCAAACAGTCTACGCTTTGATCGTTCCCTGGAAGACCAGAAGTATTTTCCAATGCACATCTGGTATCATTCTGTAATCTATGGACTATCAGTGTTGATGAAACACAGAAATAGCATCGGGATTGATAACAACAATCATTATGCGCACTTTCCTCCACGGAAGTAATGTCACAAACAGACTACGCTTTGATGGTACCCAGGAAGACCAGTAGTAGTTTCCGATGCATATCTGGAGACATTCTGTAATCTGTGGACTAACTGAGTGTTGATGAAACACAGAAATTTCATCAGGATTGAAGACAACAGTCACCATGCGTACTTTCCTCCACGGGAGTAATGTCTCAAACATTCTAAGCTTTGATCGTTCCCAGGAAGACCAGTAGTAGTTTCCGATGCACATCTGGAGGCAATCTGTAAGCTGTTGACTATCAGAGTGTTGATGAAACACAGAAATTGCATCGGGATTGAATACAACTGTCACCATGCGCACTTTCCTCTATAAGAGAAATGTCTCAAACAGTCTACGCTTTGATCGTTCCCTGGAAGACCAGTAGAAGTTTCCGATGCACATCCTGTGGTATTCTGTAATCTATGGACTATCAGAGTGTTGATGAAACACAAAAATTGCATCGGGATTGATAACAACAGTCACCATGCGCACTTTCCTCCATGGGAGTAATGACTCAAACAGTATTCGATTTGATCGTTCCCAGGAAGCACAGTAGTAGTTTCCGAAGTACATCTGGAGGCAATCTGTAATCTATGGACTATCAGAGTGTTGATGAAACACAGAAATTGCATCGGGAATGAATACAACAGTCACCATGCGCACTTTCCTCCTTTTGAGTAATGTCACAAAAAGTCTACGCTTTGATCGTTCCCATGAAGACCATTAGTAGTTTCCCATGCACATCTGGAGGCATTCTGTAATCTGCGGACTAACTGAGTGTTGATGAAACACAGAAATTTCATCAGGATTGAATACAACAGTCACCATGCGTACTTTTCTCCACGGGAGTAATGTCTCATACAGTCTACGCTTTGATCGATCCCTGGAAAACCAGTAGTAGTTTCTGATGCACATCTGGTGTCATTCTGTAATCTGTGGACTAACTGTTGATGAAACACAGAAATTGCATCGGGAATGAATACAACAGTCACCATCCCCTCTTTCCTCAATGTGAGTAATGTCTCAAACAGTCTATGATTTGATCGTTCCCTGGAAGACCAGTAGTAGTCTCCGATGCACATCTGGAGGCATTCTGTAATCTGTGGAACTTCAAAGTCTTGATGAAACACAGAAATTGCACCGGGATTGAATACAACAGTCACAATGCGCACTTTCCTCCGTGGGAGTAATGTCACAAACAGTCTACGCTTTGATCGTACCCAGGAAAACCAGTAGTAGTTTCCGATGCATATCTGGAGGCATTCTGTAATCTGTGGACTAACCGAGTGTTGATCAAACACAGAAATTTCATCAGGATTGAAGACAACAGTCACCATGCGTACTTTCCTCCACGGGAGTAATGTCTCAAACAGTCTAAGCTTTGATCGTTCCCAGGAAGACCAGTAGTAGTTTCCGATGCACATTTGGAGGCAATCTGTAAGCTGTTGACTATCAGAGTGTTGATGAAACACAGAAATTGCATCGGGATTGAATACAACTGTCACCATGCGCACTTTCCTCTATAAGAGAAATGTCTCAAACAGTCTACGCTTTGATCGTTCCCTGGAAGACCAGTAGAAGTTTCCGATGCACATCCTGTGGTATTCTGTAATCTATGGACTATCAGAGTGTTGATGAAACACAAAAATTGCATCGGGATTGATAACAACAGTCACCATGCGCACTTTCCTCCATGGGAGTAATGACTCAAACAGTATTCGATTTGATCGTTCCCAGGAAGCACAGTAGTAGTTTCCGAAGTACATCTGGAGGCAATCTGTAATCTATGGACTATCAGAGTGTTGATGAAACACAGAAATTGCATCGGGAATGAATACAACAGTCACCATGCGCACTTTCCTCCTTTTGAGTAATGTCACAAACAGTCTACGCTTTGATCGTTCCCATGAAGACCATTAGTAGTTTCCCATGCACATCTGGAGGCATTCTGTAATCTGCGGACTAACTGAGTGTTGATGAAACACAGAAATTTCATCAGGATTGAATACAACAGTCACCATGCGTACTTTTCTCCACGGGAGTAATGTCTCATACAGTCTACGCTTTGATCGATCCCTGGAAAACCAGTAGTAGTTTCCGATGCACATCTGGTGTCATTCTGTAATCTGTGGACTAACTGTTGATGAAACACAGGAATTGCATCGGGAATGAATACAACAGTCACCATCCCCTCTTTCCTCAATGTGAGTAATGTCTCAAACAGTCTATGATTTGATCGTTCCCTGGAAGACCAGTAGTAGTCTCCGATGCACATCTGGAGGCATTCTGTAATCTGTGGAACTTCAAAGTGTTGATGAAACACAGAAATTGCACCGGGATTGAATACAACAGTCACAATGCGCACTTTCCTCCGTGGGAGTAATGTCACAAACAGTCTACGCTTTGATCGTACCCAGGAAAACCAGTAGTAGTTTCCGATGCATATCTGGAGGCATTCTGTAATCTGTGGACTAACCGAGTGTTGATGAAACACAGAAATTTCATCAGGATTGAATACAACAGTCACCATGCGTACTTTTCTCCACGGGAGTAATGTCTCAAACAGTCTATGCTTTGATCGTTCCCTGGAAGACCAGTAGTAGTTTCCGATGCACATCTGGTGGCATTCTGTAATCTGTGGACCTTCAAAGTGTTGATGAAACACAGAAATTGCATCGGGATTGAATACAAAAGTCACCATGCGCACTTTCCTCTATAAGAGAAATGTCTCAAACAGTCTACGCTTTGATCGTTCCCTGGAAGACCAGTAGAAGTTTCCGATGCACATCCGGTGGTATTCTGTAATCTATGGACTATCAGAGTGTTGATGAAACACAAAAATTGCATCGGGATTGGTAACAACAGTCACCATGCGCACTTTCCTCCACGGGAGTAATGTCTCAAACAGTCTACGCTTTGATCGTTCCCTGGAAGACCAGTAGTAGTTTCCGATGCACATCTGGAGTCATTCTGTAATCTGTGGACTGTCAGAGTGTTGATGAAACACAGAAATAGCATCGGGATTGAATACAACAGTCACCATCCACACATTCCTCCATGGGAGTAATGTCTCAAACAGTCTACGCTTTGATCGTTCCCTGGAAGACCAGAAGTATTTTCCAATGCACATCTGGTATCATTCTGTAATCTATGGACTATCAGTGTTGATGAAACACAGAAATTGCATCGGGAATGAATACAACAGTCACCATGCGCACTTTCCTCCTTGGGAGTAATGTCACAAACAGTCTACGCTTTGATCGTTCCCATGAAGACCATTAGTAGTTTCCCATGCACATTTGGAGGCATTCTGTAATCTGCGGACTAACTGAGTGTTGATCAAACACAGAAATTTCATCCGGATTTAATACAACAGTCACCATGCGCACTTTCCTCCACGGGAGTAATGTCTCAAACAGCCTATGATTTGATTGTTGCCTGGAAGACCAGTAGTAGTTTCCGATGCACATCTGGAGGCATTCTGTAATCTGTGGACAATCAGAGTGTTGATGAAACACAGAAAGTGCATCGGGATTGAATACAACAGTCACTATGCGCACTTTCATCCATGGGAGTAATGTCTCAAACAGTCTATTCTTTGGTCGTTCCCAGGAAGACTAGTAGTAGTTTCCGATGCACATCTGGAGGCAATCTGTAATCTGTGGACTATCAGAGTTTTGATGAAACACAGAAATTGCATCGGGATTGAATACAACAGTCACCATGCGCACTTTCCTCCTTGGGAGTAATGTCACAAACAGTCTACGCTTTGATCGTTCCCTGGAAGACCAGTAGTAGTTTTCGATGCACATCTGGTGGCATTCTGTAATCTGTGGACTATCAGAGTGTTGGTGAAACACAGAAATTGCATTGGGTTTGAATACAACAGTCACCATGTGCACTTTCCTCCATGGGAGTAATGTGCCATACAGTCTACGCTTTGATCGATCCCTGGAAGACCAGTAGTAGTTTCCGATGCACATCTGCGTCATTCTGTAATCTGTGGACAATCAGAGTGTTGATGAAACACAGAAATTGCATCGGGATTGATAACAACATTCAACATGTGCACTTTCCTCCATGGGAGTAATGTCTCAAACAGTCTACGCTTTGAACGTTCCCTGGAAGACCAGTAGTAGTTTCCGATGCACATCTGGAGGCATTCTGTAATCTGTGGACTATCTGAGTGTTGATGAAACACAGACATTCCATCGGGATTGAATACAACAGTCACCATGCGCACTATCCTTTATGGGAGTAATGTCTCATACAGTCTACGTTTTTAACGATCCCTGGAAAACCAGTAGTAGTTTCCGATGCACATCTGGTGTCATTCAGTAATCTGTGGACTAACTGAGTGTTGATGAAACACAGAAATTGCATCGGGAATGAATGCAACAGTCACCATCCCCTCTATCCTCAATGTGAGTAATGTCTCAAACAGTCTATGCTTTGATCGTTCCCTGGAAGACCAGTAGTAGTTTCCGATGCACATCTGGAGGCATTCTGTAATCTGTGGACCTTCAAAGTGTTGATGAAACACAGAAATTGCATCGGGATTGAATACAACAGTCACCATGCGCACTTTCCTCCATGGGAGTAATGTCTCCAACAGTCTACGCTTTGATCGTTCCCAGGAAGACCTGTAGTAGTTTCCGATGCACATCAGGAGGCAATCTGTAATCTGTGGACTATCAGAGTGTTGACGAAACACAGATATTGCATCGGGATTGAATACAATAGTCACCATGCGCACATTCCTCCGTGGGAGTAATGTCACAAACAGTCTACGCTTTGATCGTTCCCAGGAAGACCAGTAGTAGTTTCCGATGCATATCTGGAGGCATTCTGTAATCTGTGGACTAACCGAGTGTTGATGAAACACAGATATTTCATCAGGATTGAATACAACAGTCACCATGCGTACTTTTCTCCACAGGAGTAGTGTCTCAAACAGTCTATGCTTTGATCGTTCCCTGGAAGACCAGTAGTAGTTTCCGATGCACATCTGGTGGCATTCTGTAATCTGTGGACCTTCAAAGTGTTGATGAAACACAGAAATTGCATCGGTATTGAATACAACAGTCACCATGCGCACATTCCTCTATAAGAGAAATGTCACAAACAGTCTACGCTTTGATCGTTCCCTGGAAGACCAGTAGAAGTTTCCGATGCACATCCGGTGGTATTCTGTAATGTATGGACTATCAGAGTGTTGATGAAACACAAAAATTGCATCGGGATTGGTAACAACAGTCACCATGCGCACTTTCCTCCACCGGAGTAATGTCTCAAACAGTCTACGCTTTGATCGTTCCCTGGAAGACCAGTAGTAGTTTCCGATGCACATCTGGAGGCATTCTGTAATCTGTGGTCTATCTGAGTGTTGATGAAACACAGAAATTGCATCGGGATTGAATACAACAGTCACCATGCGCACTTTCCTCCACGGGAGTAATGACTCAAACAGTATACGATTTGATCGTTAACAGGAATCCCAGTAGTAGTTTCCGATGCACATCTGGAGGCAATCTGCAATCTGTGGACTATCAGAGTGTTGATGAAACACAGAAATTGCATCGGGATCATACAACGGTCACCATGCGCACTTTCCTCCTTGGGAGTAATGTCACAAACAGTCTACGCTTTGATCATTCCCATGAAGACCAGTAGTAGTTTCCGAACACATCTGGAGGCATTCTGTAATCTGCGGACTAACTGAGTGTTGATCAAACACAGAAATTTCATCCTGATTGAATACAACAGTCACCATGCGCACTTTCCTCCACGGGAGTAATGTCTCAAACAGCCTGTGTTTTGATCGTTGCCTGGAAGACCAGTAGTAATTTCCGATGCACATCTGGAGCCATTCTGTAATCTGTGGACCTTCAAAGTGTTGATGAAACACAGGAATTGCCGCGGGATTGAATACAACAGTCACCATGCACACTTTCCACCATGGGAGTAATGTATCAAACAGTCTACGATTTGATCGTTCCCTGGAAGACCAGTAGTAGTTTCCGATGCACATCTGGAGTCATTCTGTAATCTGTGGACCTTCAGAGTGTTGATGAAACACAGAAATTGCATCGGGATTGAATACAACAGTCACCATGCGCACTTTCCTCTATAAGAGAAATGTCTCAAACAGTCTACGCTTTGATCGTTCCCTGGAAGACCAGCAGAAGTTTCCGATGCACATCCTGTGGTATTCTGTAATCTATGGACTATCACAGTGTTGATGAAACACAAAAATTGCATCGGGATTGATAACAACAGTCACCATACGCACTTTCATCCATTGGAGTAATGTCTCAAACAGTCTATTCTTTGGTCGTTCCCAGGAAGACCAGTAGTAGTTTCCGATGCACATCTGGAGGCAATCTGTAATCTGTGGACTATCAGAGTGTTGATGAAACACTGAAATTGCATCGGGATTGAATACAACAGTCACCATTCGCACTTTCCTCCTCGGGACTAAAGTCTCAAACAGTGTACGCTTTGATCGTTCCCTGGAAGACCAGTAGTAGTTTCCGATGCACATCTGGCGGCATTCTGTAATCTGTGGACTATCAGAGTGTTGGTGAAACACAGAAATTGCATCGGGTTTGAATACAACAGTAACCATGCGCACTATCCTCCATGGGAGTAATGTCTCATACAGTCTACGCTTTGATCGATCCCTGGAAGACCAGTAGTAGTTTCCGATGCACATCTGTGTCATTCTGTAATCTGTGGACAATCAGAGTGTTGATGAAACACAGATATAGCATCGGGATTGAATACAACAGTCACCATGCGCACTTTCCTCCGTGGGAGTAATGTCACAAACATTCTACGCTTTGATCGTTCCCAGGAAGACCAGTTGTAGTATCCGATGCATATCTGGAGGCATACTGTAATCTGTGGACTAACTGAGTGTTGATGAAACACAGAAATTTCATCAGGATTGAATACAACAGTCACCATGCGTACTTCCCTCCACGGGAGTAATGTCTCAAACAGTCTATGCTTTGATCGTTCCCTGGGAGGCCAGTAGTAGTTTTCGATGCACATCTGGAGGCATTCTGTAATCTGTGGACCTTCAAAGTGTTGATCAAACACAGATATTGCATCGGGATTGAATACAACAGTCACCATCCTCACTGTCCTCTATAAGAGAAATGTCTCAAACAGTCTACGCTTTGATCGTTCCCTGGAAGACCAGTAGAAGTTTCCGATGCACATCCTGTGGTATTCTGTAATCTATGGACTATCACAGTGTTGATGAAACACAAAAATTGCATCGGGATTGATAACAACAGTCACCATACGCACTTTCATCCATGGGAGTAATGTCTCAAACAGTCTATTCTTTGGTCGTTCCCAGGAAGACCAGTAGTAGTTTCCGATGCACATCTGGAGGCAATCTGTATTCTGTGGACTATCAGAGTGTTGATGAAACACTGAAATTGCATCGGGATTGAATACAACAGTCACCATTCGCACTTTCCTCCATGGGATTAAAGTCTCAAATAGCGTACGCTTTGATCGTTCCCTGGAAGACCAGTAGTAGTTTCCGATGCACATCTGGTGGCATTCTGTAATCTGTGGACTATCAGAGTGTTGGTGAAACACAGAAATTGCATCGGGTTTGAATACAACAGTCACCATGCGCACTATCCTCCATGGGAGTAATGTCTCATACAGTCTACGCTTTGATCGATCCCTGGAAGACCAGTAGTAGTTTCCGATGCACATCTGGTGTCATTCTGTAATCTGTGGACAATCAGAGTGTTGATGAAACACAGAAATTGCTTCGTGATTGATAACAACATTCACCATGTGCACTTTCCTCCACAGGAGTAATGTCTCAAACAGTCTACGCTTTGATCGTTCCCAGGAAGACCTGTAGTAGTTTCCGATGCACATCAGGAGGCAATCTGTAATCTGTGGACTATCAGAGTGTTGATGAAACACAGAAATTGCATCGCGATTGAATACAACAGTCACCATGCGCACTTTCCTCCATGGGAGTAATGTCTCAAACAGTAAACGCTTTGATCGTTCCCAGGAAGACCTGTAGTAGTTTCCGATGCACATCATAAGGCAATCTGTAATCTGTGGACCATCAGAGTGTTGATGAAACACAGAAATTGCATCGGGATTGAATACAACAGTCACCATGCGCACTTTCCTCCCTGGGAGTAAGGTCACAAACAGACTACGCTTTGATCGTTCCCAGGAAGTCCAATAGTAGTTTCCGATGAACATCTGGAGGCATTCTGTAATCTGTGGACTAACTGAGTGTTGATGAAACACAGAAATTGCATCGGGAATGAATACAACAGTCACCATCCGCTCTTTCCTCAATGCGAGTAATGTCTCAAACAGTCTATGCTTTGATAGTTCCCTGGAAGACCAGTAGTAGTTTCCGATGCACATCTGGAGGCATTCTGTAATCTGTGGACCTTCAAAGTGTTGATGGAACACAGAAATTACATCGGGATAGAATACAACAGTCACCATGCGCACTTTCATCCATGGGAGTAATGTCTCAAACAGTCTATTCTTTGGTCGTTCCCAGGAAAACCAGTAGTAGTTTCCGATGCACATCTGGAGGAAATCTGTAATCTGTGGACTATCAGAGTGTTGATGAAACACTGAAATTGCATCGGGATTGAATACAACAGTCACCATTCGCACTTTCCTCCTCGGGATTAAAGTCTCAAACAGTGTACGCTTTGATCGTTCCCTGGAAGACCAGTAGTAGTTTCCGATGCACATCTGGTGGCATTCTGTAATCTGTGGACTATCAGAGTGTTGGTGAAACACAGAAATTGCATCGGGTTTGAATTCAACAGTAACCATGCGCACTATCCTCCATGGGAGTAATGTCTCATACAGTCTACGCTTTGATCGATCCCTGAAAGACCAGTAGTAGTTTCCGATGCACATCTGTGTCATTCTGTAATCTGTGGACAATCAGAGTGTTGATGAAACACAGATATAGCATCGGGATTGAATACAACAGTCACCATGCGCACTTTCCTCCGTGGGAGTAATGTCACAAACATTCTACGCTTTGATCGTTCCCAGGAAGACCAGTTGTAGTTTCCGATGCATATCTGGAGGCATACTGTAATCTGTGGACTAACTGAGTGTTGATGAAACACAGAAATTTCATCAGGATTGAATACAACAGTCACCATGCGTACTTTCCTCCACGGGAGTAATGTCTCAAACAGTCTATGCTTTGATCGTTCCCTGGGAGGCCAGTAGTAGTTTTCGATGCACATCTGGAGGCATTCTGTAATCTGTGGACCTTCAAAGTGTTGATCAAACACAGATATTGCATCGGGATTGAATACAACAGTCACCATCCGCACTGTCCTCTATAAGAGAAATGTCTCAAACAGTCTATGCTTTGATCGTTCCCTGGAAGACCAGTAGAAGATTCCGATGCATATCTGGAGGCATTCTGTAATCTGTGGACTAACTGAGTTTTGATGAAACACAAAAATTGCATCGGGATTGATAACAACAGTCACCATGCGCACTTTCCTCCACGGGAGTAATGTCTCAAACAGTCTACGCTTTGATCGTTCCCTGGAAGACCAGTAGTAGTTTCCGATGCACATCTGGTGGCATTCTGTAATCTGTGTACCATCAGAGAGTTGATGAAACACAGAAATTTCATCGGGATTGAATACAACAGTCACCATGCGCACTAACCTCCATGGGAATAATGTCTCATACAGTTTACGCTTTGATCGATCCCTGGAAGACCAGTAGTAGTTTCCGGTGCACATCTGGTGTCATTCTGTAATCTGTGGACAATCAGAGTGTTGATGAAAACAGATATTGCTTCGGGATTGATAACAACAGTCACCTTGCGCACTATCCTCCATGGTTAGAAATGTCTCCAACAGTCTACGCTTTGATCGTCCCCAGGAAGACCTGTAGTAGTTTCCGATGCACTTCAGGAGGCAATCTGTAATCTGTGGACTATCAGAGTGTTGATGAAACACAGAAATTGCATCGCGATTGAATACAACAGTCACCATGCGCACTTTCCTCCATGGGAGTAATGTCTCAAACAGTAAACGATTTGATTGTTCCCAGGAATACCTGTAGTAGTTTCCGATGCACATCAGAAGGCAATCTGTAATCTGTGGACCATCAGAGTGTTGATGAAACACAGAAATTGCATCGGGATTGAATACAACAGTCACCATGCGCACTTTCATCCATGGGAGTAATGTCTCAAACAGTCTACTCTTTGGTCGTTCCCAGGAAGTCCAATAGTAGTTTCCGATGAACATCTGGAGGCATTCTGTAATCTGTGGACTAACTGAGTGTTGATGAAACACAGAAATTGCATCGGGAATGAATACAACAGTCACCATCCGCTCTTTCCTCAATGTGAGTAATGTCTCAAACAGTCTATGCTTTGATAGTTCCCTGGAAGACCAGTAGTAGTTTCCGATGCACATCTGGAGGCATTCTGTAATCTGTGGACCTTCAAAGTGTTGATGGAACACAGAAATTACATCGGGATTGAATACAACAGTCACCATGCGCACTTTCATCCATGGGAGTAATGTCTCAAACAGTCTATTCTTTGGTCGTTCCCAGGAAGACCAGTAGTAGTTTCCGATGCACATCTGGAGGCAATCTGTAATCTGTGGACTATCAGAGTGTTGATGAAACACTGAAATTGCATCGGGATTGAATACAACAGTCACCATTCGCACTTTCCTCCTCGGGATTAAAGTCTCAAACAGTGTACGCTTTGATCGTTCCCTGGAAGACCAGTAGTAGTTTCCGATGCACATCTGGTGGCATTCTGTAATCTGTGGACTATCAGAGTGTTGGTGAAACATAGAAATTGCATCGGGTTTGAATTCAACAGTAACCATGGGAGTAATGTCTCACACAGTCTACGCTTTGATCGATCCCTGAAAGACCTGTAGTAGTTTCCGATGCACATCTGTGTCATTCTGTAATCTGTAATCTGTGGACAATCAGAGTGTTGATGAAACACAGATATAGCATCGGGATTGAATACAACAGTCACCATGCGCACTTTCCTCCGTGGGAGTAATGTCACAAACATTCTACGCTTTGATCGTTCCCAGGAAGACCAGTTGTAGTTTCCGATGCATATCTGGAGGCATACTGTAATCTGTGGACTAACTGAGTGTTGATGAAACACAGAAATTTCATCAGGATTGAATACAACAGTCACCATGCGTACTTTCCTCCACGGGAGTAATGTCTCAAACAGTCTATGCTTTGATCGTTCCCTGGGAGGCCAGTAGTAGTTTTCGATGCACATCTGGAGGCATTCTGTAATCTGTGGACCTTCAAAGTGTTGATCAAACACAGATATTGCATCGGGATTGAATACAACAGTCACCATCCGCACTGTCCTCTATAAGAGAAATGTCTCAAACAGTCTATGCTTTGATCGTTCCCTGGAAGACCAGTAGAAGATTCCGATGCATATCTGGAGGCATTCTGTAATCTGTGGACTAACTGAGTTTTGATGAAACACAAAAATTGCATCGGGATTGATAACAACAGTCACCATGCGCACTTTCCTCCACGGGAGTAATGTCTCAAACAGTCTACGCTTTGATCGTTCCCTGGAAGACCAGTAGTAGTTTCCGATGCACATCTGGTGGCATTCTGTAATCTGTGTACCATCAGAGAGTTGATGAAACACAGAAATTTCATCGGGATTGAATACAACAGTCACCATGCGCACTAACCTCCATGGGAATAATGTCTCATACAGTCTACGCTTTGATCGATCCCTGGAAGACCAGTAGTAGTTTCCGATGCACATCTGGTGTCATTCTGTAATCTGTGGACAATCAGAGTGTTGATGAAAACAGATATTGCTTCGGGATTGATAACAACAGTCACCTTGCGCACTATCCTCCATGGTTAGAAATGTCTCCAACAGTCTACGCTTTGATCGTCCCCAGGAAGACCTGTAGTAGTTTCCGATGCACTTCAGGAGGCAATCTGTAATCTGTGGACTATCAGAGTGTTGATGAAACACAGAAATTGCATCGCGATTGAATACAACAGTCACCATGCGCACTTTCCTCCATGGGAGTAATGTCTCAAACAGTAAACGATTTGATTGTTCCCAGGAATACCTGTAGTAGTTTCCGATGCACATCAGAAGGCAATCTGTAATCTGTGGACCATCAGAGTGTTGATGAAACACAGAATTTGCATCGGGATTGAATACAAAAGTCACCATGCGCACTTTCATCTATGGGAGTAATGTCTCAAACAGTCTACCCTTTGGTCGTTCCCAGGAAGTCCAATAGTAGTTTCCGATGAACATCTGGAGGCATTCTGTAATCTGTGGACTAACTGAGTGTTGATGAAACACAGAAATTGCATCGGGAATGAATACAACAGTCACCATCCGCTCTTTCCTCAATGTGAGTAATGTCTCAAACAGTCTATGCTTTGATAGTTCCCTGGAAGACCAGTAGTAGTTTCCGATGCACATCTGGAGGCATTCTGTAATCTGTGGACCTTCAAAGTGTTGATGGAACACAGAAATTACATCGGGATTGAATACAACAGTCACCATGCGCACTTTCATCCATGGGAGTAATGTCTCAAACAGTCTATTCTTTGGTCTTTCCCAGGAAGACCAGTAGTAGTTTCCGATGCACATCTGGAGGCAATCTGTAATCTGTGGACTATCAGAGTGTTGATGAAACACTGAAATTGCATCGGGATTGAATACAACAGTCACCATTCGCACTTTCCACCTCGGGATTAAAGTCTCAAACAGTCTACGCTTTGATCGTTCCCTGGAAGACCAGTAGTAGTTTCCGATGCACATCTGGTGGCATTCTGTAATCTGTGTACCATCAGAGAGTTGATGAAACACAGAAATTGCATCGGGATTGAATACAACAGTCACCATGCGCACTATCCTCCATGGGAGTAATGTCTCATACAGTCTACGCTTTGATCGATCCCTGGAAGACCAGTAGTAGTTTCCGATGCACATCTGGTGTCATTCTGTAATCTGTGGACAATCAGAGTGTTGATGAAAACAGATATTGCTTCGGGATTGATAACAACATTCACCATGTTCACTTTCCTCCACGTGAGTAATGTCTCAAAGAGTCTACGTTTTGAACGTTCCCTTGAAGACCAGTAGTAGTTTCCGATGCAGATCTGGAGGCATTCTGTAATCTGTGGACTATCAGAGTGTTGGTGAAACACAGAAATTGCATCGGGTTTGAATACAACAGTCACCTTGCGCACTATCCTCCATGGGAGAAATGTCTCCAACAGTCTACGCTTTGATCGTCCCCAGGAAGACCTGTAGTAGTTTCCGATGCACATCAGGAGGCAATCTGTAATCTGTGGACTATCAGAGTGTTGATAAAACACATATATTGCATCGGGATTGAATACAACAGTCACCATGCGCACTTTCCTCCGTGGGAGTAATGTCACAAAGAGTCTACGCTTTGATCGTTCCCAGGAAGACCAGTAGTAATTTCCGATGCATATCTGGAGGCATTCTGTGATCTGTGGACTAACTGAGTGTTGATGAAACACAGAAATTTCATCAGGATTGAATACAACAGTCACCATGCGTACATTCCTCCACGGGAGTAATGTCTCAAACAGTCTATGCTTTGATCGTTCCCTGGAAGACCAGTAGTAGTTTCCGATGCACATCTGGAGGCATTCTGTAATCTGTGGACCATCAAAGTGTTGATGAAACACAGATATTGCATCGGGATTGAATACAACAGTCACCATGCGCACTTTAGTCTATAAGAGAAATGTCTCAAACAGTCTACGATTTGATCGTTCCCTGGAAGACCAGTAGTAGTTTCCGATGCACATCTGGAGTCATTCTGTAATCTGTGGACCTTCAGAGTGTTGATGAAACACAGAAATTGCATCGGGATTGAATACAACAGTCACCATGCGCACTTTCCTGTATAAGAGAAATGTCTCAAACAGTCTACGCTTTGATCGTTCCCTGGAAGACCAGTAGAAGTTTCCGATGCACATCCTGTGGTATTCTGTAATCTATGGACTATCACAGTGTTGATGAAACACAAAAATTGCATCGGGATTGATAACAACAGTCACCATACGCACTTTCATCCATGGGAGTAATGTCTCAAACAGTCTATTCTTTGGTCGTTCCCAGGAAGACCAGTAGTAGTTCCCGATGCACATCTGGAGGCGATCTGCATTCTGTGGACTATCAGAGTGTTGATGAAACACTGAAATTGCATCGGGATTGAATACAACAGTCACCATTCGCACTTTCCTCCATGGGATTAAAGTCTCAAATAGCCTACGCTTTGATCGTTCCCTGGAAGACCAGTAGTAGTTTCCGATGCATATCTGGAGGCATTCTGTGATCTGTGGACTAACTGAGTGTTGATGAAACACAGAAATTTCATCAGGATTGAATACAACAGTCACCATGCGTACTTTCCTCCACGGGAGTAATGTCTCAAACAGTCTATGCTTTGATCGTTCCCTGGAAGACCAGTAGTAGTTTCCGATGCACATCTGGAGGCATTCTGTAATCTGTGGACCATCAAAGTGTTGATGAAACACAGATATTGCATCGGGATTGAATACAACAGTCACCATGCGCACTTTAGTCTATAAGAGAAATGTCTCAAACAGTCTACGATTTGATCGTTCCCTGGAAGACCAGTAGTAGTTTCCGATGCACATCTGGAGTCATTCTGTAATCTGTGGACCTTCAGAGTGTTGATGAAACACAGAAATTGCATCGGGATTGAATACAACAGTCACCATGCGCACTTTCCTCTATAAGAGAAATGTCTCAAACAGTCTACGCTTTGATCGATCCCTGGAAGACCAGTAGTAGTTTCCGATGCACATCTGTGTCATTCTGTAATCTGTGGACAATCAGAGTGTTTACGAAACACAGAAATTGCATCGGGATTTATAACAACATTCACCATGTGTACTTTAATCCACGGGAGTAATGTCTCAAACAGTCTACGCTTTGAACGTTCCCTGGAAGACCAGTAGTAGTTTCCGATGCATATCTGGAGGCATTCTGTAATCTGTGGACTATCTGAGTGTTGATGAAACACAGAAATTCCATCGGGATTGAATACAACAGTCACCATGCGCACTACCCTCCATGGGAGTAATGGCTCATACAGTCTACGCTTTGATCGATCCCTGGAAGACCAGTAGTAGTTTCCGATGCACATCTGGTGTCATTCTGTAATCTGTGGACAATCAGAGTGTTGATGAAACACAGAAATTGCTTCGTGATTGATAACAACATTCACCATGTGCACTTTCCTCCACAGGAGTAATGTCTCAAACAGTCTACGCTTTGATCGTTCCCAGGAAGACCTGTAGTAGTTTCCGATGCACATCAGGAGGCAATCTGTAATCTGTGGACTATCAGAGTGTTGATGAAACACAGAAATTGCATCGCGATTGAATACAACAGTCACCATGCGCACTTTCCTCCATGGGAGTAATGTCTCAAACAGTAAACGCTTTGATCGTTCCCAGGAAGACCTGTAGTAGTTTCCGATGCACATCAGAAGGCAATCTGTAATCTGTGGACCATCAGAGAGTTGATGAAACACAGAAATTGCATCGGGATTGAATACAACAGTCACCATGCGCACTTTCCTCCCTGGGAGTAAGGTCACAAACAGACTACGCTTTGATCGTTCCCAGGGAGTCCAATAGTAGTTTCCGATGAACATCTGGAGGCATTCTGTAATCTGTGGACTAACTGAGTGTTGATGAAACACAGAAATTGCATCGGGAATGAATACAACAGTCACCATCCGCTCTTTCCTCAATGTGAGTAATGTCTCAAACAGTCTATGCTTTGATAGTTCCCTGGAAGACCAGTAGTAGTTTCCGATGCACATCTGGAGGCATTCTGTAATCTGTGGACCTTCAAAGTGTTGATGGAACACAGAAATTACCTCGGGATTGAATACAACAGTCACCATGCGCACTTTCATCCATGGGAGTAATGTCTCAAACAGTCTATTCTTTGGTCGTTCCCAGGAAGACCAGTAGTAGTTTCCGATGCACATCTGGAGGCAATCTGTAATCTGTGGACTATCAGAGTGTTGATGAAACACTGAAATTGCATCGGGATTGAATACAACAGTCACCATTCGCACTTTCCTCCTCGGGATTAAAGTCTCAAACAGTGTACGCTTTGATCGTTACCTGGAAGACCAGTAGTAGTTTCCGATGCACATCTGGTGGCATTCTGTAATCTGTGGACTATCAGAGTGTTGGTGAAACACAGAAATTGCATCGGGTTTGAATACAACAGTAACCATGCGCACTATCCTCCATGGGAGTAATGTCTCATACAGTCTACGCTTTGATCGATCCCTGGAAGACCAGTAGTAGTTTCCGATGCACATCTGTGTCATTCTGTAATCTGTGGACAATCAGAGTGTTGATGAAACACAGATATAGCATCGGGATTGAATACAACAGTCACCATGCGCACTTTCCTCCGTGGGAGTAATGTCACAAACATTCTACGCTTTGGTCGTTCCCAGGAAGACCAGTTGTAGTTTCCGATGCATATCTGGAGGCATACTGTAATCTGTGGACTAACTGAGTGTTGATGAAACACAGAAATTTCATCAGGATTGAATACAACAGTCACCATGCGTACTTTTCTCCACGGGAGTAATGTCTCAAACAGTCTATGCTTTGATCGTTCCCTGGGAGGCCAGTAGTAGTTTTCGATGCACATCTGGAGGCATTCTGTAATCTGTGGACCTTCAAAGTGTTGATCAAACACAGATATTGCATCGGGATTGAATACAACAGTCACCATCCGCACTGTCCTCTATAAGAGAAATGTCTCAAACAGTCTATGCTTTGATCGTTCCCTGGAAGACCAGTAGAAGATTCCGATGCATATCTGGAGGCATTCTGTAATCTGTGGACTAACTGAGTTTTGATGAAACACAAAAATTGCATCGGGATTGATAACAACAGCCACCATGCGCACTTTCCTCCACGGGAGTAATGTCTCAAACAGTCTACGCTTTGATCGTTCCCTGGAAGACCAGTAGTAGTTTCCGATGCACATCTGGTGGCATTCTGTAATCTGTATACCATCACAGAGTTGATGAAACACAGAAATTGCATCGGGATTGAATACAACAGTCACCATGCGCACTATCCTCCATGGGAGTAATGTCTCATACAGTCTACGCTTTGATCGATCCCTGGAAGACCAGTAGTAGTTTCCGATGCACATCTGGTGTCATTCTGTAATCTGTGGACAATCAGAGTGTTGATGAAAACAGATATTGCTTCGGGATTGATAACAACATTCACCATGTTCACTTTCCTCCACGTGAGTAATGTCTCAAACAGTCTACGTTTTGAACGTTCCCTGGAAGACCAGTAGTAGTTTCCGATGCAGATCTGGAGGCATTCTGTAACCTGTGGACTATCAGAGTGTTGGTGAAACACAGAAATTGCATCGGGTTTGAATACAACAGTCACCTTGCGCACTATCCTCCATGGGAGAAATGTCTCCAACAGTCTACGCTTTGATCGTCCCCAGGAAGACCTGTAGTAGTTTCCGATGCACTTCAGGAGGCAATCTGTAATCTGTGGACTATCAGAGTGTTGATGAAACACAGAAATTGCATCGCGATTGAATACAACAGTCACCATGCGCACTTTCCTCCATGGGAGTAATGTCTCAAACAGTAAACGATTTGATTGTTCCCAGGAATACCTGTAGTAGTTTCCGATGCACATCAGAAGGCAATCTGTAATCTGTGGACCATCAGAGTGTTGATGAAACACAGAAATTGCATCGGGATTGAATACAACAGTCACCATGCGCACTTTCATCCATGGGAGTAATGTCTCAAACAGTCTATTCTTTGGTCGTTCCCAGGAAGACCAGTAGTAGTTTCCGATGCACATCTGGAGGCAATCTGTAATCTGTGGACTATCAGAGTGTTGATGAAACACAGAAATTGCATCGCGATTGAATACAACAGTAACCATGCGCAATATCCTCCATGGGAGTATTGTCTCATACAGTCTACGCTTTGATCGATCCCTGGAAGACCAGTAGTAGTTTCCGATGCACATCTGTGTCATTCTGTAATCTGTGGACAATCAGAGTGTTGATGAAACACAGATATAGCATCGGGATTGATAACAACAGTCACCATGCGCACTTTCCTCCACGGGAGTAATGTCTCAAACAGTCTACGCTTTGATCGTTCCCTGGAAGACCAGTAGTAGTTTCCGATGCACATCTGGTGGCATTCTGTAATATGTGTACCATCAGAGAGTTGATGAAACACAGAAATTGCATCGGGATTGAATACAACAGTCACCATGCGCACTATCCTCCATGGGAGTAATGTCTCATACAGTCTACGCTTTGATCGATCCCTGGAAGACCAGTAGTAGTTTCCGATGCACATCTGGTGTCATTCTGTAATCTGTGGACAATCAGAGTGTTGATGAAAACAGATATTGCTTCGGGATTGATAACAACAATCACCATGTTCACTTTCCTCCACGTGAGTAATGTCTCAAACAGTCTACGTTTTGAACGTTCCCTGGAAGACCAGTAGTAGTTTCCGATGCAGATCTGGAGGCATTCTGTAACCTGTGGACTATCAGAGTGTTGGTGAAACACAGAAATTGCATCGGGTTTGAATACAACAGTCACCTTGCGCACTATCCTCCATGGGAGAAATGTCTCCAACAGTCTACGCTTTGATCGTCCCCAGGAAGACCTGTAGTAGTTTCCGATGCACTTCAGGAGGCAATCTGTAATCTGTGGACTATCAGAGTGTTGATGAAACACAGAAATTGCATCGCGATTGAATACAACAGTCACCATGCGCACTTTCCTCCATGGGAGTAATGTCTCAAACAGTAAACGATTTGATTGTTCCCAGGAATACCTGTAGTAGTTTCCGATGCACATCAGAAGGCAATCTGTAATCTGTGGACCATCAGAGTGTTGATGAAACACAGAAATTGCATCGGGATTGAATACAACAGTCACCATGCGCACTTTCCTCCCTGGGAGTAAGGTCACAAACAGACTACGCTTTGATCGTTCCCAGGAAGTCCAATAGTAGTTTCCGATGAACATCTGGAGGCATTCTGTAATCTGTGGACTAACTGAGTGTTGATGAAACACAGAAATTGCATCGGGAATGAATACAACAGTCACCAACCGCTCTTTCCTAAATGTGAGTAATGTCTCAAACAGTCTATGCTTTGATAGTTCCCTGGAAGACCAGTAGTAGTTTCCGATGCACATCTGGAGGCATTCTGTAATCTGTGGACCTTCAAAGTGTTGATGGAACACAGAAAATACATCGGGATTGAATACAACAGTCACCATGCGCACTTTCATCCATGGGAGTAATGTCTCAAACAGTCTATTCTTTGGTCGTTCCCAGGAAGACCAGTAGTAGTTTCCGATGCACATCTGGAGGCAATCTGTAATCTGTGGACTATCAGAGTGTTGATGAAACACTGAAATTGCATCGGGATTGAATACAACAGTCACCATTCGCACTTTCCACCTCGGGATTAAAGTCTCAAACAGTCTACCCTTTGATCGTTCCCTGGAAGACCAGTAGTAGTGTCCGATGCACATCTGGTGGCATTCTGGAATCTGTGGACTATCAGAGTGTTGGTGAAACACAGAAATTGCATCGGGTTTGAATACAACAGTAACCATGCGCACTATCCTCCATGGGAGTATTGTCTCATACAGTCTACGCTTTGATCGATCCCTGGAAGACCAGTAGTAGTTTCCGATGCACATCTGTGTCATTCTGTAATCTGTGGACAATCAGAGTGTTGATGAAACACAGATATAGCATCGGGATTGAATACAACAGTCACCATGCGCACTTTCCTCCGTGGGAGTAATGTCACAAACAGTCTACGCTTTGATCGTTCCCAGGAAGACCAGTTGTAGTTTCCGATGCATATCTGGAGGCATTCTGTAATCTGTGGACTAACTGAGTGTTGATGAAACACACAAATTTCATCAGGATTGAATACAACAGTCACCATGCGTACTTTCCTCCTCGGGAGTAATGTCTCAAACAGTCTATGCTTTGATCGTTCCCTGGGAGGCCAGTAGTAGTTTTCGATGCACATCTGGAGGCATTCTGTAATCTGTGGACCTTCAAAGTGTTGATCAAACACAGATATTGCATCGGGATTGAATACAACAGTCACCATCCGCACTGTCCTCTATAAGAGAAATGTCTCAAACAGTCTATGCTTTGATCGTTCCCTGGATGACCAGTAGAAGTTTCCGATGCCCATCCGGTGGTATTCTGTAATCTTTGCACTATCAGAGTTTTGATGAAACACAAAAATTGCATCGGGATTGACAACAACAGTCACCATGCGCACTTTCCTCCACGGGAGTAATGTCTCAAACAGTCTACGCTTTGATCGTTCCCTGGAAGACCAATAGTAGTTTCCGATGCACATCTGGTGGCATTCTGTAATCTGTGTACCATCAGAGAGTTGATGAAACACAGAAATTGCATCGGGATTGAATACAACAGTCACCATGCGCACTATCCTCCATGGGAGTAATGTCTCATACAGTCTACGCTTTGATCGATCCCTGGAAGACCAGTAGTAGTTTCCGATGCACATCTGGTGTCATTCTGTAATCTGTGGACAATCAGAGTGTTGATGAAAACAGATATTGCTTCGGGATTGATAACAACATTCACCATGTTCACTTTCCTCCACGTGAGTAATGTCTCTAAGAGTCTACGTTTTGAACGTTCCCTGGAAGACCAGTAGTAGTTTCCGATGCAGATCTGGAGGCATTCTGTAATCTGTGGACTATCAGAGTGTTGGTGAAACACAGAAATTGCATCGGGTTTGAATACAACAGTCACCTTGCGCACTATCCTCCATGGGAGAAATGTCACCAACAGTCTACGCTTTGATCGTCCCCAGGAAGACCTTTAGTAGTTTCCGATGCACATCAGGAGGCAATCTGTAATCTGTGGACTATCAGAGTGTTGATGAAACACATATATTGCATCGGGATTGAATACAACAGTCACCATGTTCACTTTGCTCCACGTGAGTAATGTCTCCAACAGTCTATGCTTTGATCGTTCCCTGGAAGACCAGTAGTAGTTTCCGATGCACATCTGGAGGCATTCTGTAATCTGTGGACCATCAAAGTGTTGATGAAACACAGATATTACATCGGGATTGAATACAACAGTCACCATGCGCACTTTAGTCTATAAGAGAAATGTCTCAAACAGTCTACGCTTTGATCGTTCCCTGGAAGACCAGTAGAAGTTTCCGATGCACATTCGGTGGTATTCTGTAATCTATGGACTATCAGAGTCTTGATGTAACACAAAAATTGCATCGGGATTGATAACAACAGTCACCATGCACACTTTCCTCCACGGGAGTAATGTCTCAAACAGTCTACGCTTTGATCGTTCCTGGGAAGACCACTAGTAGTTCCCGATGCACATCTAGAGGCATTCTGTAATCTGTGGACTATCTGTGTGTTGATGAAACACAGAAATTGCATCGGGATTGAAAACAACAGTCACCATGCGATCTTTCCTCCATGGGAGTAATGACTCAAACAGTATACGATTTGATCGTTCCCAGGAAGCCCAGTAGTAGTTTCCGATGCACATCTGGAGGCAATCTGTAATCTATGGACTATCAGAATGTTGATGAAACACAGAAATTCCATCGGGAATGAATATAACAGTCACCAACGCACTTTCCTCTTTGGGAGTAATGTTACAAACAGTCTACGCTTTGATCGTTCCCATGAAGACCAGTAGTAGTTTCCGATGCACATATGGAGGCATTTTGTAATCTGCGGACTATCTGAGTGTTGATCAAACACAGAAATTTCATCCGGATTGAATACAACAGTCACCATACGCACTTTCCTCCACGGGAGTAATGTCTCAAACAGCCTATGTTTTGTTCGTTGCCTGGAAGACCAGTAGTAGTTTCCGATGCACATCTGGAGGCATTCTGTAATCTGTGGACCTTCAAAGTGTTTATGGAACACAGAAATTGCATCGGGATTGAATACAACAGTCACCATGCTCACTTTCATCCATGGGAGTAAAGTCTGAAACAGTCTATTCTTTGGTCGTTCCCAGGAAGACCAGTTGTAGTTTCCGATGCACATCTGGAGGCAATCTGTAATCTGTGGACTATCAGAGTGTTGATGAAACACTGAAATTGCATCGGGATTGAATACAACAGTCACCAGTCGCAGTTACCTCCACGGGATTAAAGTCTCAAACAGTCTACGCTTTGATCGTTCCCTGGAAGACCAGTAGTAGTTTCCGATGCACATCTGGTGGCATTCTGTAATCTGTGGACTATCAGAGTGTTGGTGAAACACAGAAATTGCATCGGGTTTGAATACAACACTCACCATGCGCACTATCCTCCATGGGAGTAATGTATCATACAGTCTACGCTTTGATCGATCCCTGGAAGACCAGTAGTAGTTTCCGATGCACATCTGTGTCATTCTGTAATCTGTGGACAATCGGAGTGTTGATGAAACACAGAAATTGCATCGGGATTGATAACAACATTCACCATGTGCACTTTCTTCCACGGGAGTAATGTCTCAAACAGTCTACGCTTTGAACGTTCCCTGGAAGACTAGTAGTAGTTTCCGATGCACATCAGGAGGCAATCTGTAATCTGTGGACTATCAGAGTGTTGATGAAACACTGAAATTGCATCGGGATTGAATACAACAGTTACCTTGCGCACTTTCCTCCATGGGAGTAATGTCTCAAACAGTCTACGCTTTGATCGTTCCCAGGAAGACCAGTAGTAGTTTCCGATGCACATCTGGTGCCAATCTGTAATCTGTGGACCTTCAAAGTGTTGACGAAACACAGAAATTGCATCTGGATTGAATACAACAGTCACCATCCGCACATTCCTCCATGGGAGTAATGTCTGAAACAGTCTACGCTTTGATCGTTCCCTTGAAGTCCAGTAGTAGTTTCCAATGCACATCTGGAATCACTCTGTAATCTGTGGACCTTCAAAATGTTGATGAAACACTGTAATTGCATCGGGAGTGAATACAACAGTCACCATCCGCACTTTCCTCCATGGGAGTAATGTCTGAAACAGTCTACGCTTTGATCATTCCCAGGAAGACCAGTAGTAGTTTCCGATGCTCATCTGGAGGCAATCCGTAATCTGTGGAATATCAGAGTGTTGAAAAAATCAGAAATTGCATCGGGATTGAATACAACAGTCTCCATGCGCACTATCCTCCATGGGAGTAATGTCTCATACAGTCTACGCTTTGATCGATCCCTGGAAGACCAGTAGTAGTTTCCGATGCACATCTGGTGTCATTCTGTAATCTGTGGACAATCAGAGTGTTGATGAAAACAGATATTGCTTCGGGATTGATAACAACATTCACCATGTTCACTTTCCTCCACGTGAGTAATGTCTCAAAGAGTCTACGTTTTGAACGTTCCCTGGAAGACCAGTAGTAGTTTCCGATGCAGATCTGGAGGCATTCTGTAATCTGTGGACTATCAGAGTGTTGGTGAAACACAGAAATTGCATCGGGTTTGAATACAACAGTCACCTTGCGCACTATCCTCCATGGGAGAAATGTCACCAACAGTCTACGCTTTGATCGTCCCCAGGAAGACCTTTAGTAGTTTCCGATGCACATCAGGAGGCAATCTGTAATCTGTGGACTATCAGAGTGTTGATGAAACACATATATTGCATCGGGATTGAATACAACAGTCACCATGTTCACTTTCCTCCACGTGAGTAATGTCTCCAACAGTCTATGCTTTGATCGTTCCCTGGAAGACCAGTAGTAGTTTCCGATGCACATCTGGAGGCATTCTGTAATCTGTGGACCATCAAAGTGTTGATGAAACACAGATATTGCATCGGGATTGAATACAACAGTCACCATGCGCACTTTAGTCTATAAGAGAAATGTCTCAAACAGTCTACGCTTTGATCGTTCCCTGGAAGACCAGTAGAAGTTTCCGATGCACATTCGGTGGTATTCTGTAATCTATGGACTATCAGAGTCTTGATGAAACACAAAAATTCCATCGGGATTGATAACAACAGTCACCATGCACACTTTCCTCCACGGGAGTAATGTCTCAAACAGTCTACGCTTTGATCGTTCCTGGGAAGACCACTAGTAGTTCCCGATGCACATCTGGAGGCATTCTGTAATCTGTGGACTATCTGTGTGTTGATGAAACACAGAAATTGCATCGGGATTGAAAACAACAGTCACCATGCGATCTTTCCTCCATGGGAGTAATGACTCAAACAGTATACGATTTGATCGTTCCCAGGAAGCCCAGTAGTAGTTTCCGATGCACATCTGGAGGCAATCTGTAATCTATGGACTATCAGAATGTTGATGAAACACAGAAATTCCATCGGGAATGAATATAACAGTCACCATGCGCACTTTCCTCTTTGGGAGTAATGTTACAAACAGTCTACGCTTTGATCGTTCCCATGAAGACCAGTAGTAGTTTCCGATGCACATATGGAGGCATTTTGTAATCTGCGGACTATCTGAGTGTTGATCAAACACAGAAATTTCATCCGGATTGAATACAACAGTCACCATACGCACTTTCCTCCACGGGAGTAATGTCTCAAACAGCCTATGTTTTGTTCGTTGCCTGGAAGACCAGTAGTAGTTTCCGATGCACATCTGGAGGCATTCTGTAATCTGTGGACCTTCAAAGTGTTTATGGAACACAGAAATTGCATCGGGATTGAATACAACAGTCACCATGCTCACTTTCATCCATGGGAGTAAAGTCTGAAACAGTCTATTCTTTGGTCGTTCCCAGGAAGACCAGTTGTAGTTTCCGATGCACATCTGGAGGCAATCTGTAATCTGTGGACTATCAGAGTGTTGATGAAACACTGAAATTGCATCGGGATTGAATACAACAGTCACCAGTCGCAGTTACCTCCACGGGATTAAAGTCTCAAACAGTCTACGCTTTGATCGTTCCCTGGAAGACCAGTAGTAGTTTCCGATGCACATCTGGTGGCATTCTGTAATCTGTGGACTATCAGAGTGTTGGTGAAACACAGAAATTGCATCGGGTTTGAATACAACACTCACCATGCGCACTATCCTCCATGGGAGTAATGTATCATACAGTCTACGCTTTGATCGATCCCTGGAAGACCAGTAGTAGTTTCCGATGCACATCTGTGTCATTCTGTAATCTGTGGACAATCGGAGTGTTGATGAAACACAGAAATTGCATCGGGATTGATAACAACATTCACCATGTGCACTTTCTTCCACGGGAGTAATGTCTCAAACAGTCTACGCTTTGAACGTTCCCTGGAAGACTAGTAGTAGTTTCCGATGCACATCAGGAGGTAATCTGTAATCTGTGGACTATCAGAGTGTTGATGAAACACTGAAATTGCATCGGGATTGAATACAACAGTTACCTTGCGCACTTTCCTCCATGGGAGTAATGTCTCAAACAGTCTACGCTTTGATCGTTCCCAGGAAGACCAGTAGTAGTTTCCGATGCACATCTGGTGCCAATCTGTAATCTGTGGACCTTCAAAGTGTTGACGAAACACAGAAATTGCATCTGGATTGAATACAACAGTCACCATCCGCACATTCCTCCATGGGAGTAATGTCTGAAACAGTCTACGCTTTGATCGTTCCCTTGAAGTCCAGTAGTAGTTTCCAATGCACATCTGGAATCACTCTGTAATCTGTGGACCTTCAAAATGTTGATGAAACACTGTAATTGCATCGGGAGTGAATACAACAGTCACCATCCGCACTTTCCTCCATGGGAGTAATGTCTGAAACAGTCTACGCTTTGATCATTCCCAGGAAGACCAGTAGTAGTTTCCGATGCTCATCTGGAGGCAATCCGTAATCTGTGGAATATCAGAGTGTTGAAAAAATCAGAAATTGCATCGGGATTGAATACAACATTCTCCATGCGCACTTTCCTCCATATGAGTAATGTCTGAAACAGTCTACGAATTGATCGTTACCTGGAAGACCAGTGGTAGTTTCCGATACACATCTGGAGGCATTTTGTAATCTGTGGACTATCAGAGTGTTGATGAAACACAGAAATTACATCGGGATTGAATACAACAGTCACCATCCGCACTTTCCTCCATGGGAGTAGTGTCTATAACGGTTTACGCTTTGATAGTCCCTGGAAGACCAGTAGTAGTTTCCGATGCACGTCTGGTGGCATTCTGTAATCTGTGGACTATCAGAGTGTTGATGAAACACAGAAATTCCATCGGGATTGAATACAACAGTCACCATGCACACATTCCTCCACGGGAGTAATGTCTCAACCAGTCTACGCATTGATCGATCCCTGGAAGACCAGTAGTAGTTTCCGATGCACATCCGGTGGTATTCTGTAATCTATGCACTATCAGAGTTTTGATGAAACACAAAAATTGCATCGGGATTGATAACAACAGTCACCATGCGCACTTTCCCCCATGGGAGTAATGTCTCAAACAGTCTACGCTTTGATCGTTCCTTGGAAGACAAGTAGTAGTTTCCGATGCACCTCTGGAGGCATTCTGTAATCTGTGGACTATCTGAGTGTTGATGAAACACAGAAATTGCATCGGGATTGAATACAACAGTCACCATGCGCACTTTCCTCCAAGGGAGTAATGAATCAAACTGTACACGATTTGATCGTTCCCAGGAAGCCCAGTAGTAGTTTCCGATGTACATCTGGAGGCAATCTGTAATCTATGGACTATCAGAATGTTGATGAAACACAGAAATTGCATCGGGAATGAATACAACAGTCACCATGCGCACTTTCCTCCTTGGGAGTAATGTCTCAAACAGTCTACGCTTTGATCGTTCCCATGAAGACCAGTAGTAGTTTCCGATGCACATCTGGTGGCATTCTGTAATCTGTGTACCATCAGAGAGTTGATGAAACACAGAAATTGCATCGGGATTCAATACAACAGTCACCATGCGCACTATCCTCCATGGGAGTAATGTCTCATACAGTCTACGCTTTGATCGATCCCTGGAAGACCAGTAGTAGTTTCCGATGCACATCTGGTGTCATTCTGTAATCTGTGGACAATCAGAGTGTTGATGAAAACAGAAATTGCCTCGGGATTGATAACAACATTCACCATGTTCACTTTCCTCCACGTGAGTAATGTCTCAAACAGTCAACGTTTTGAACGTTCCCTGGAAGACCAGTAGTAGTTTCCGATGCACATCTATAGGCATTCTGTAATCTGTGGACTATCAGAGTGTTGGTGAAACACAGAAATTGCATCGGGTTTGAATACAACAGTCACCTTGCGCACTATCCTCCATGGGAGTAATGTCTCCAACAGTCTACGCTTTGATCGTTCCCAGGAAGACCTGTAGTAGTTTCCGATGCACATCAGGAGGCAATCTGTAATCTGTGGACTATCGGAGTGTTGATGAAACACATATATTGCATCAGGATTGAATACAACAGTCACCATGCGAACTTTCCTCCACGGGAGTAATGTCTCAAACAGTCCATGCTTTGATCGTTCCCTGGAAGACCAGTAGTAGTTTCCGATGCACATCTGGTGGCATTCTGTAATCTGTGGACTATCAGAGTGTTGGTGAAACACAGAAATTGCATCGGGTTTGAATACAACACTCACCATGCGCACTATCCTCCATGGGAGTAATGTCTCATACAGTCTACGCTTTGATCGATCCCTGGAAGACCAGTAGTAGTTTCCGATGCACATCTGTGTCATTCTGTAATCTGTGGACAATCAGAGTGTTGATGAAACACAGAAATTGCATCGGGATTGATAACAACATTCACCATGTGCACTTTCCTCCATGGGAGTAATGTCTCAAACAGTCTACGCTTTGAACGTTCCCTGGAAGACCAGTAGTAGTTTCCGATGCACATCTGGAGGCATCCTGTAATCTGTGGACTATCTGGGTGTTGATGAAACACAGAAATTCCATCGGGATTAAATACAACAGTCACCATGCGCACTATCCTCCATGGGAGTAATGTCTCATTCAGTCTACGCTTTGATCGATCCCTGGAAGACTAGTAGTAGTTTCCGATGCACATCAGGAGGCAATCTGTAATCTGTGGACTATCAGAGTGTTGATGAAATACAGAAATTGCATCGGGATTGAATACAACAGTCACCATGCGCACTTTCCTCCATGGGAGTAATGTCTCAAACAGTCTACGCTTTCATCGTTCCCAGGAAGACCAGTAGTAGTTCCCGATGCACATCTGGTGCCAATCTGTAATCTGTGGACCTTCAAAGTTTTGACGAAACACAGAAATTGCATCAGGATTGAATACAACCGTCACCATCCGCACATTCCTCCATGGGAGTAATGTCTGAAACAGTCTACGCTTTGATCGTTCCCTGGAAGTCCAGTAGTAGTTTCCAATGCACATCTGGAATCACTCTGTAATCTGTGGACCTTCAAAATGTTGATGAAACACTGAAATTGCATCGGGAGTGAATACAACAGTCACCATCCGGACTTTCCTCCATGGGAGTAATGTCTGAAACAGTCTACGCTTTGATCGTTCCCAGGAAGACCAGTAGTAGTTTCCGATGCTCATCTGGAGGCAATCCGTAATCTGTGGAATATCAGAGTGTTGAAAAAATCAGAAATTGCATCGGGATTGAATACAACAGTCACCATGCGCACTTTCCTCCATATGAGTAATGTCTCAAACAGTCTACGAATTGATCGTTACCTGGAAGACCAGTGGTAGTTTCCGATACACATCTGGAGGCATTCTGTAATCTGTGGACTATCAGAGTGTTGATGAAACACTGAAATTGCATCGGGATTGAATACAACAGTCACCATTCGCAGTTTCCTCCACGGGTTAAATTCTCAAACAGTCTACGCTTTGATCGTTCCCTGGAAGACCAGTAGTAGTTTCCGATGCACATCTGGTGGCATTCTGCAATCTGTGTACCATCAGAGAGTTGATGAAACACAGAAATTGCATCGGGATTGAATACATCAGTCACCATGCGCACTATCCTCCATGGGAGTAATGTCTCATACAGTCTACGCTTTGATCGATCTCTGGAAGACAAGTAGTAGTTTCCGATGCACATCTGGTGTCATTCTGTAATCTGTGGACAATAAGAGTGTTGATGAAAACAGAAATTGCTTAGGGATTGATAACAACATTCACCATGTTCACTTTCCTCCACGTGAGTAATGTCTCAAACAGTCTACGTTTTGAACGTTCCCTGGAAGACCAGTAGTAGTTTCCGATGCAGATCTGGAGGCATTCTGTAATCTGTGGACTATCAGAGTGTTGGTGAAACACAGAAATTGCATCGGGTTTGAATACAACAGTCACCTTGCGCACTATCCTCCATGGGAGTAATGTCTCCAACAGTCTACGCTTTGATCGTTCCCAGGAAGACCTGTAGTAGTTTCCGATGCACATCAGGAGGCAATCTGTAATCTGTGGACTTTCAGAGTGTTGATGAAACACATATATTGCATCGGGATTGAATACAACAGTCACCATGCGCACTTTAGTCTATAAGAGAAATGTCTCAAACAGTCTACGCTTTGATCGTTCCCTGGAAGACCAGTAGAAGTTTCCGATGCACATTCGGTGGTATTCTGTAATCTATGGACTATCTGTGTGTTGATGAAACACAGAAATTGCAACAGGATTGACTACAACAGTCACCATGCGAACTTTCCTCCTTGGGAGTAATGTTACAAACAGTCTACGCTTTGATCGTTCCCATGAAGACCAGTAGTAGTTTCCGATGCACATATGGAGGCATTCTGTAATTTGCGGACTAACTGAGTGTTGATCAAACACAGAAATTTCATCCGGATTGAATACAACAGTCACCATGCGCACTTTCCTCCCCGGGAGTAATGTCTCAAACAGCCTATGTTTTGATCGTTGCCTGGAAGACCAGTAGTAGTTTCCGATGCACATCTGGAGGCATTCTGTAATCTGTGGACCTTCAAAGTGTTGATGGAACACGGAAATTGCATCGGGATTGAATACAACAGTCACCATGCTCACTTTCATCCATGGGAGTAAAGTCTCAAACAGTTTATTCTTTGGTCGTTCCCAGGAAGACCAGTAGTAGTTTCCGATGCACATCTGGAGGCAATCTGTAATCTGTGGACTATCAGAGTGTTGATGAAACACTGAAATTGCATCGGGATTGAATACAACAGTCACCAGTCGCAGTTACCTCCACGGGATTAAGTCTCAAACAGTCTACGCTTTGATCGTTCCCTGGAAGACCAGTAGTAGTTTCCGATGCACATCTGGTGGCATTCTGTAATCTGTGGACTATCAGAGTGTTGGTGAAACACAGAAATTGCATCGGGTTTGAATACAACACTCACCATGCGCACTATCCTCCATTAGAGTACTGTCTCATACAGTCTACGTTTTGATCGATCCCTGGAAGACCAGGAGTAGTTTCCGATGCACATCTGTGTCTTTCTGTAATCTGTGGACAATCAGAGTGTTGATGAAACACAGAAATTGCATCGGGATTGATAACAACATTAACCATGTGCACTTTCCACCACAGGAGTAATGTCTCAAACAGTCTACGCTTTGAACGTTCCGTGAAGACCAGTAAAAGTTTCCGATGCACATCTGGAGGCATTCTGTAATCTGTGGACTATTTGAGTGTTGATGAAACACAGAAATTGCATCGGAATTGATTACAACAGTCACCATGCGCACTTTCCTCCATGGGAGTAATGTCTCAAACAGTCTACGCTTTGATCGTTCCCAGGAAGACCAGTAGTAGTATCCGTTGCACATCTGGTGCCAATCTGTAATCTGTGGACCTTCAAAGTGTTGACGAAACACAGAAATTGCATCAGGATTGAATACAACAGTCACCATCCGCACATTCCTCCATGGGAGTAATGTCTGAAACAGTCTACGCTTTGATCGTTCCCTGGAAGTCCAGTAGTAGTTTCCAATGCACATCTGGAATCACTCTGTAATCTGTGGACCTTCAAAATGTTGATGAAACACTGAAATTGCATCGGGAGTGAATACAACAGTCACCATCCGCACTTTCCTCCATGGGAGTAATGTCTGAAACAGTCTACGCTTTGATCGTTCCCAGGAAAACCAGTAGTAGTTTCCGATGCTCATCTGGAGGCAATCCGTAATCTGTGGAATATCAGAGTGTTGAAAAATTCAGAAATTGCATCGGGATTGAATACAACAGTCACCATGCGCACTTTCCTCCATATGAGTAATGTATCAAAAATTCTACGAATTGATCGTTACCTGGAAGACCAGTGGTAGTTTCCGATACACATATGGAGGCATTCTGTAATCTGTGGACTATCAGAGTGTTGATGAAACACAGAAATTACATCGGGATTGAATAAAACAGTCACCATGCACACATTCCCCCACGGGAGTAATGTCTCAACCAGTCTACGCATTGATCGATCCCTGGAAGACCAGTAGTAGTTTGTGATGCACATCTTTTGGCATTCTGTGATCTGTGGACTATCAGAGTGCTGATGAAACATAGAAATTGCACCGGGATTGAATACAACAGTCACCATGCGGACTTTTGACCACAGGAGTAATGTCTCAAACAGTCTACGCTTTGAGCGTTCCCTGGAAGACCAGTAGTAGTTTCCGATTCACATCTGGTGGCATTCTGTATTCTGTGGACTATCAGAGTGTTGATGAAACACAGAAATTGAATACAACAGGCACCATGCGCACTTTCCTCTACAGGAGTAATGTCTCAAACAGTCTACGATTTGATCGTTCCGTGGAAGACGAGTAGTAGTTTGCGATGCACATCTGGTGGCATTCTGTAAACTGTGGACCTTCAAAGTGTTGATGGAACACAGAAATTGCATCGGGATTGAATACAACAGTCACCATGCTCACTTTCATCCATGGGAGTAATGTCTCAAACAGTCTATTCTTTGGTCGTTCCCAGGAAGACCAGTAGTAGTTTCCGATGCACATCTGGAGGCATTCTGTAATCTGCGGACTAACTGAGTGTTGATCAAACACAGAAATTTCATCCGTATTGAATACAACAGTCACCATGCGCACTTTCCTCCACGGGAGTAATGTCTGAAACAGCGTATGTTTTGATCGTTGCCTGGAAGACCAGTAGTAGTTTCCGATGCACATCTGGAGGCATTCTGTAATCTGTGGACCTTCAAAGTGTTGATGGAACACAGATATTGCATCGGGATTGAATACAACAGTCACCATGCTCACTTTCATCCATTGGAGTAAAGTCTCAAACAGTCTATTCTTTGGTCGTTCCCAGGAAGACCAGTAGTAGTTTCCGATGCACATCTGGAGGCAATCTGTAATCTGTGGACTATCAGAGTGTTGATGAAACACTAAAATCGCATCGGGATTGAATACAACAGTCACCATTCGCAGTTTCCTCCACGGGATTAAAGTATCAAACAGTCTACGCTTTGATCGTTCCCTGGAAGACCAGTAGTAGTTTATGATGCACATCTGGTGGCATTCTGTAGTCTGTGGACTATCAGAGTGTTGGTGAAACACAGAAATTGCATCGGGTTTGAATACAACACTCACCATGCGCACTATTCTTCATGGGAGTAATGTCTCATACAGTCTACGCTTTGATCGATCCCTGGAAGACCAGTAGTAGTTTCCGATGCACATCTGTGTCATTCTGTAATCTGTGGACAATCAGAGTGTTGATGAAACACAGAAATTGCATCGGGATTGATAACAACATTAACCATGTGCACTTTCCACCACGGGAGTAATGTCTCAAACAGTCTACGCTTTGAACGTTCCCTAGAAGACCAGTAAAAGTTTCCGATGCACATCTGGAGGCATTCTGTAATCTGTGGACTATCTGAGTGTTGATGAAACACAGAAATTCCATCGCGATTAAATACAACAGTCACCATGCGCACTATCCTCCATGGGAGTAATGTCTCATACAGTCTACGCTTTGATCGATCCCTGGAAGACCAGTAGTAGTTTCCGATGCACATCAGGAGGCAATCTGTAATCTGTGGACTATCAGAGTGTTGATGAAACACAGAAATTGCATCGGGATTGAATACTACAGTCACCAAGCGCACTTTCCTCCGTGGGAGTAATGTCACAAACAGTCTACGCTTTGATCGTTCCCAGCAAGACCAGTAGTAGTTTCCGATTAACATCTGGAGACATTCTGTAATCTGTGGACAAACTGAGTGTTGATGAAACACAGAAATGGCATCGGGAATGAATACAACAGTCACCATCCGCTCTTTCCTCAATGGGAGTAATGTCCCAAACAGTCTATGATTTGATCGTTCCCTGGAAGACCAGTAGTAGTTTCCGATGCACATCTGGAGGCATTCTGTAATCTGTGGACGTTCAAAGTGTTGACGAAACACAGATATTGCATCAGGATGGAATACAACAGTCACCATGCGCACTTTCCTCCATGGGAGTAATGTCTGCAACAGTCTACGCTTTGATCGTTCCCAGGAAGACCAGTAGTAGTTTCCGATGCACATCTGGAGGCAATCTGTAATATGTGGACTATCAGAGTGTCGATGAAACACAGAAATTGCATCGGGATTGAATACAACAGTCACCATTCGCACTTTTCTCCACGGGCGTAATGTCTCAAAGAGTCTACGCATTGATCGTTCCCTGGAAGACCAGTAGTAGTTTCCGATGCACATCTGGAGGCATTCTGTAATCTGTTGACCTTCAAAGTGTTGATGAAACACAGAAACTGCATCGGGATTGAATACAACAGTCACCATGCGCACTTTCCTCCATGGGAGTAATGTCTCAAACAGTCTACGCCTTGATCGTTTCCTGGAAGACCAGTAGTAGTTTCCGATGCACATCTGGTGGCATTCTGTAATCTGTGGACATTCAAAGCGTTGATGAAACACAGAAATTGCATCAGGATTGAATACAACAGTCACCATCCGCACATTCCTCCATGGGAGTAATGTCTGAAACAGTCTACGCTTTGATCGTTCCCTGGAAGTCCAGTAGTAGTTTCCAATGCACAACTGGAATCACTCTGTAATCTGTGGACCTTCAAAATGTTGATGAAACACTGACATTGCATCGGGAGTGAATACAACAGTCACCATCCGCACTTTCCTCCATGGGAGTAATGTCTGAAACAGTCTACGCTTTGATCGTTCCCAGGAAGACCAGTAGTAGTTTCCGATGCTCATCTGGAGGCAATCCGTAATCTGTGGACTATCAGAGTGTTGATGAAACACAGAAATTACATCGGGATTGAATACAACAGTCTACATCCGCACTTTCCTCCATGGGAGTAGTGTCTATAACGGTTTACGCTTTGATAGTCCCTGGAAGACTAGTAGTAGTTTCCGTTGCACGTCTGGTGGCATTCTGTAATCTGTGGACCATCAGAGTGTTGATGAAACACAGAAATTCCATCGGGATTGAATACAACAGTCACCATGCACACATTCCTCCACGGGAGTAATGTCTCAACCTGTCTACGTTTTGATCGATCCCTGGAAGACCAGTAGTAGTTTGTGATGCACATCTGGTGGCATTCTGTAATCTGTGGACTATCAGAGTGTTGATGAAACACAGAAATTGCACCGGGATTGAATACAACAGTCACCATGCGGACTTTTGACCACAGGAGTTATGTAACAAACAGTCTACGCTTTGAGCGTTCCCTGGAAGACCAGTAGTAGTTTCCGATGCACATTTGGTGGCATTCAGTATTCTGTGGACTATCAGAGTGTTGATGAAACACAGAAATTGCATCGGGATTGAATACAACAGGCACCATGCGCACTTTCCTCTACAGGAGTAATGTCTCAAACAGTCTACGCTTTGATCGTTCCGTGGCAGACGAGTAGTAGTTTGTGATGCACATCTGGTGGCATTCTGTAATCTGTGGACTATCAGAGTGTTGATGAAACACAGATATTGCATCGGGATTGAATTGAACAGTCACCATGCGCACTTTCCTCCGTGGGAGTAATGTCTCAAAGAGTCTACGCTTTGATCGTTCCCTGGAAGACCAGTGGTAGTTTCCGATGCACATCTGGTGGCATTCTGTAATCTGTGTACTATCAGAGTGTTTCTAAAACACAGAAATTGCATCCGTATTGAATACAACAGTCACAATATGCACTTTCCTCAATGGGAGTAATGTCTGATACAGTCCACGCATTGATCGTTCCCTGGAAGACCAGTGGTAGTATCCGATGCACATCTGGAGGCATTCTGTAATCTGTGGACTATCAGAGTGTTGATGAAACACAGAAATTCCATCGGGATTGAATACAACAGTCACCATGCGCACATTCCACCACGGGATTAATGTCTCAAAAGGTTTACGTTTTGATCGGTTCCTGGAAGACCAGTAGTTGTTTGCGATGCACATCTGGTGGCATTCTGTAATCTGTGGACTATCAGAGTGTTGATGAAACACAGAAATTGCATCGGGTTTGAATAAAACAGTCACCATGCGCACTATTCTCCATGGGAGTAATGTCTCATACAGTCTACACTTTGATCGATCCCTGGAAGACCAGTAGTAGTTTCCGATGCACATCTGGAGGCATTCTGTAATCTGTGGACTATCTGAGTGTTGATGAAACACAGAAATTGCACAGGGATTGAATACAACAGTCACCATGCGCACTTTCCTCCAATGGAGTAATGTCTCAAACAGTCTAAGCTTTGATCGTTCCCAGGAAGACCAGTAGTAGTTTCCGATGCACATCAGGAGGCAATCTGTAATCTGTGGACTATCAGAGTGTTGATGAAACACAGAAATTGCATCGGGATTGAATACAACAGTCACCATGCGCACTTTCCTCCGTGGGAGTAATGTCACAAACAGTCTACGCTTTAATCGTTCCCAGGAAGACCAGTAGTAGTTTCCGATGAACATCTGGAGGCATTCTGTAATCTGTGGACTAACTGAGTGTTGATTACACACAGAAATTGCATCGGGAATGAATACAACAGTCACCATGCGCACTTTCCTCCATGGGAGTAATGTCTCCAACAGTCTATGCTTTGAGCGTTAACAGGAAGACCAGTAGTAGTTTCCGATGCACATCTGGAGGCAATCTGAAATCTGTGGACTATCAGAGTGTTGATGAACAACAGAAATTGCATCGGGATTGAACACAACACTCACCATTCGCACTTTCCTCAGCGGGAGTAATGTCTCAAACAGTCTACACTTTGATCGTTCCCTGGAAGACCAGTAGTAGTTTCCGATGCACATCTGGAGGCATTCTGTAATCTGTGGACCTTCAAAGTGTTGCTGAAACACAGATATTGCATCGGGATTGAATACAACAGTCACCATGCGCACTTTCCTCCATGGGAGTAATGTCTCCAACAGTCTATGCTTTGAGCGTTAACAGGAAGACCAGTAGTAGTTTCCGATGCACATCTGGAGACAATGTGTATTCTGTGGACTATCAGAGTGTTGATGAAACACAGAAATTGCATCGGGATTGAATACATCAGTCTCCATCCGCACTTTCCTCCAAGGGAGTAACGTCTGAAACAGTCTACGCTTTGATCGTTAACAGGAAGACCAGTAGTAGTTTCCGATGCTCATCTGGGGGCAATCTGTAATCTGCGGACTATCAGAGTGTTGATGAAAATTAGAAATTGCATCGGGATTGAATACAAGAGTCACCATGCGCACTTTCCTCCATGGTAGTAATGTCTCAAACAGTCTACGCATTGATCGTTCCCTGGAAGACCAGTGGTAGTTTCCGATGCACATCTGGAGGCATTCTGTAATCTGTGGACTATCAGAGTGTTGATGAAACACAGAAATTACATCGGGATTGAATACAACATTCACCATCCGCACATTCCTCCATGGGAGTAATGTCTGAAATAGTCTACGCTTTGATCGTTCCCTGGAAGTCCAGTATTTGTTTCCAATGCACATCTGGAGGCACTCTGTAATCTGTGGATCTTCAAAATGTTGATGAAACACTGAAATTGCATCGGGAGTGAATACAACAGTCACCATCCGCACTTTCCTCCATGGGAGTAGTGTCTATAACGGTTTACGCTTTGATCGTCCCTGGAAGACCAGTAGTAGTTTCCGATGCACGTCTGGTGGCATTCTGTAATCTGTGGACTATCAGAGTGTTGATGAAACACAGAAATTATATCGGGATTGAATACAACAGTCACCATGCACACATTCCTCCGTGGGAGTAATGTCTCATACATTCTACGCCTTGATCGATCAATGGAAGACCAGTTGTAGTTTGCGATGCACATCTGGTGGCATTCTGTAATCTGTAGAACTATCAGAGTGTTGATGAAAGACAGAAATTGCATCGGGTTTGAATAAAACAGTCACCATGCGCACTATCCTCCATGGGAGTAATGTCTCATACAGTCTACGCTTTGATCGATCCCTGGAAGACCAGTAGTAGTTTCCGATGCACATCTGGTGTCATTCTGTAATCTGTGGACTATCAGAGTGTTGATGAAACATAGAAATTGCATCGGGATTGATAACAACATTCACCATGTGCACTTTCCTCCACGGGAGTGAAGTTTCACACAGTCTACGCTTTGATCGTTCCCTGGAAGACCAGTAGTAGTTTCCGATGCACATCTGGAGGCATTCTGTAATCTGTGGACTATCTGAGTGTTGATGAAACACAGAAATTGCACAGGGATTGAATACAACTGTCACCATGCGCACTTTCCTCCAATGGAGTAATGTCTCAAACAGTCTAAGATTTGATCGTTCCCAGGAAGACCAGTAGTAGTTTCCGATGCACATCAGGAGGCAATCTGTAATCTGTGGACTATCAGAGTGTTGATGAAACACAGAAATTGCATCGGGATTGAATACAACAGTTACCATGCGCACTTTCCTCCGTGGGAGTAATGTCACAAACAGTCTACGCGTTAATCGTTCCCAGGAAGACCAGTAGTAGTTTCCGATGAACATCTGGAGGCATTCTGTAATCTGTGGACTAGCTGAGTGTTGATTACACACAGAAATTGCATCGGGAATGAATACAACAGTCACCATGCGCACTTTCCTCAATGGGAGTAATGTCTCAAACAGTCTATGCTTTGATCGTTCCCTGGAAGTCCAGTAGTAGTTTCCGATGCACATCTGGAGGCATTCTGTAATCTGTGGACCTTCAAAGTGTTGATGAAACACAGAATTTGCATCGGGATTGAATACAACAGTCACCATGCGCACTTTCCTCCATGGGAGTAATGTCTCCAACAGTCTATGCTTTGAGCGTTAACAGGAAGACCAGTAGTAGTTTCCGATGAACATCTGGAGGCATTCTGTAATCTGTGGACTAACTGAGTGTTGATTACACACAGAGATTGCATCGGGAATGAATACAACAGTCACCATGCGCACTTTCCTCAATGGGAGTAATGTCTCCAACAGTCTACGCTTTGATCGTTCCCAGGAAGACAAGTAGTAGTTTCCGATGCACGTCTGGTGGCATTCTGTAATCTGTGGACTATCAGAGTGTTGATGAAACACAGAAATTATATCGGGATTGAATACAACAGTCACCATGCACACATTCCTCCATGGGAGTAATGTCTCCAACAGACTACGCTTTGATCGTTCCCAGGAAGACAAGTAGTAGTTTCCGATGCACATCTGGAGGCAATCTGTAATCTGTGGACTATCAGAGTGTTGATGAACAACAGAAATTGCATCGGGATTGAACACAACAGTCACCATTCGCACTTTCCTCCACGGGAGTAATGTCTCAAACAGTCTACACTTTGATCGTTCCCTGGAAGACCAGTAGTAGTTTCCGATGCACGTCTGGTGGCATTCTGTAATCTGTGGACTATCAGAGTGTTGAAGAAACACAGAAATTCCATCGGGATTGAATACAACAGTCACCATTCGCACTTTTCTCTAAGGGAGTAATGTCTCAAACAGTGTACGCTTTGATCGTTCCCTGGAAGACCAGTAGTAGCTTCCTATGCACATCTGGTGGCATTCTGTAATCTGTGGACCTTCAAAGTGTTGCTGAAACACAGAAATTGCATCGGGAGGGAATACGACAGTCACCATCCGCACTTTCCTCCATGGGAGTAATGTCTGACACAGTCTACGCTTTGATCGTTCCCTGGAAGACCAGTTGTAGTTTCCGATGCACGTCTGGTGGCATTCTGTAATCTGTGGACCTTCAAAGTGTTGCTGAAACACAGAAATTGCTTCGGGATTGAATACAACAGTCACAATCTGCACTTTCCTCCATGGGAGTAATGTCTGAAACAGTCTACGCTTTGATCGTTCCCTGGAAGACCAGTTGTAGTTTCCGATGCACGTCTGGTGGCATTCTGTAATCTGTGGACTATCAGAGTGTTGAAGAAACACAGAAATTCCATCGTGATTGAATACAACAGTCACCTTTCGCACTTTTCTCTAAGGGAGTAATGTCTCAAACAGTATACGCTTTGATCGTTCCCTGGAAGACTAGTAGTAGCTTCCTATGCACATCTGGTGGCATTCTGTAATCTGTGGACCTTCAAAGTGTTGCTGAAACACAGAAATTACATCGGGAGGGAATACGACAGTCACCATCCGCACTTTCCTCCATGGGAGTAATGTCTGACACAGTCTACGCTTTGATCGTTCCCTGGAAGACCAGTTGTAGTTTCCGATGCACGTCTGGTGGCATTCTGTAATCTGTGGACCTTCAAAGTGTTGCTGAAACACAGAAATTGCATCGGGATTGAATACAACAGTCACAATCTGCACTTTCCTCAATGGGAGTAATGTCTGATACAGTCTACGCTTTGATCGTTCCCAGGAAGACCAGTAGTAGTTTCCGATGCACATCTGGAGGCACTCTGTAATCTGTGGACCTTCAAAATGTTGATGAAACACTGAAATTGCATCGGGAGTGAACACAACAGTCACCATCCGCACTTTCCTCCATGGGAGTAGTGTCTATAACGGTTTACGCTTTGATCGTCCCTGGAAGACCAGTAGTAGTTTCCGATGCACGTCTGGTGGCATTCTGTAATCTGTGGACTATCAGAGTGTTGATGAAACACAGAAATTATATCGGGATTGAATACAACAGTCACCATGCACACATTCCTCCGTGGGAATAATGTCTCATACATTCTACGCCTTGATCGATCAATGGAAGACCAGTAGTAGTTTGCGATGCACATCTGGTGGCATTCTGTAATCTGTGGACTATCAGAGTGTTGATGAAACACAGAAATTGCATCGGGTTTGAATAAAACAGTCACTATGCGCACTATCCTCCATGGGAGTAATGTCTCATACAGTCTACGCTTTGATCGATCCCTGGAAGACCTGTAGTAGTTTCCGATGCACATCTGGTGTCATTCTGTAATCTGTGGACTATCAGAGTGTTGATGAAACATTGAAATTGCATCGGGATTGATAACAATATTCACCATGTGCACTTTCCTCCACGGGAGTGAAGTCTCACACAGTCTACGCTTTGATCGTTCCCTGGAAGACCAGTAGTAGTTTCCGATGCACATCTTTAGGCATTCTGTAATCTGATGACTATCTGAGTGTTGATGAAACACAGAAATTGCATAAGGATTGAATACAACAGTCACCATGCGCACTTTCCTCCAATGGAGTAAAGTCTCAAACAGTCTACGATTTGATCGTTCCCAGGAAGACCAGTAGTTTCCGATGCACATCAGGAGGCAATCTGTAATCTGTGGACTATCAGAGTGTTGATGAAACACAGAAATTGCATCGGGATTGAATACAACAGTCACCATGCGCACTTTCCTCCGTGGGAGTAATGTCACAAACAGTCTACGCTTTAATCGTTCCCAGGATGACCAGTAGTAGTTTCCGATGAACATCTGGAGGCATTCTGTAATCTGTGGACTAACTGAGTGTTGATTACACACAGAAATTGCATCGGGAATGAATACAACAGTCACCATGCGCACTTTCCTCAATGGGAGTAATGTCTCAAACAGTCTATGCTTTGATCGTTCCCTGGAAGTCCAGTAGTAGTTTCCGATGCACATCTGGAGGCATTCTGTAATCTGTGGACCTTCAAAGTGTTGATGAAACACGGAATTTGCATCGGGATTGAATACAACAGTCACCATGTGCACTTTCCTCCGTGGGAGTAATGTCACAAACAGTATACGCTTTAATCGTTCCCAGGATGACCAGTAGTAGTTTCCGATGAACATCTGGAGGCATTCTGTAATCTGTGGACTAACTGAGTGTTGATTACACACAGAAATTGCATCGGGAATGAATACAACAGTCACCATGCGCACTTTTCTCTAAGGGAGTAATGTCTCAAACAGTGTACGCTTTGATCGTTCCCTGGAAGACCAGTAGTAGTTTCCGATGCTCATCTGGAGGCAATCTGTAATCTGCGGACTATCAGAGTGTTGCTGAAAATCAGAAATTGCATCGGGATTGAATACAACAGTCTCCATCCGCACTTTCCTCCATGGGAGTAACGTCTGAAACAGTCTACGCTTTGGTCGTTCCCAGGAAGACCAGTAGTAGTTTCCGATGCTCATCTGGAGGCAATCTGTAATCTGCGGACTATCAGAGTGTTGATGAAAATCAGAAATTGCATCGGGATTGAATACAAGAGTCACCATGCGCACTTTCCTCCATGGTAGTAATGTCTCAAACAGTCTACGCATTGATCGTTCCCTGGAAGACCAGTGGTAGTTTCCGATGCACATCTGGAGGCATTCTGTAATCTGTGGACTATCAGAGTGTTGATGAAACACAGAAATTGCATCGGGATTGATAACAACATTCACCATGTGCACTTTCCTCCACGGGAGTGAAGTCTCACACAGTCTACGCTTTGATCGTTCCCTGGAAGACCAGTAGTAGTTTCCGATGAACATCTGGAGGCATTCTGTAATCTGTGGACTAACCGAGTGTTGATTACACACAGAAATTGCATCGGGAATGAATACAACAGTCACCATGCGCACTTTCCTCAATGGGAGTAATGTCTCAAACAGTCTATTCTTTGATCGTTCCCTGGAAGTCCAGTAGTAGTTTCCGATGCACATCTGGAGGCATTCTGTAATCTGTGGACCTTCAAAGTGTTGATGAATAACAGAATTTGCCTCGGGATTGAATATAACAGTCACCATGCGCACTTTCCTCCATGGGAGTAATGTCTCCAACAGTCTATGCTTTGAGCGTTAACAGGAAGACCAGTAGTAGTTTCCGATGAGCATCTGGAGGCATTCTGTAATCTGTGGACTAACTGAATGTTGATTACACACAGAGATTGCATCGGGAATGAATACAACAGTCACCATGCGCACTTTTCTCAATGGGAGTAATGTCTCCAACAGTATATGTTTTGATCGTTCCATGGAAGACCAGTAGTAGTTTCCGATGCACATCTGGAGGCATTCTGTAATCTGTGGACCTTCAAAGCGTTGATGAAACACAGAATTTGCATCGGGATTGAATACAACAGTCACCATGCGCACTTTCCTCCATGGGAGTAATGTCTCCAACAGTCTACGCTTTGATTGTTCCCAGGAAGACAAGTAGTAGTTTCCGATGCACATCTGGAGGCAATCTGTAATCTGTGGACTATCAGAGTGTTGATGAACAACAGAAATTGCATCGGGATTGAACACAACAGTCACCATTCGCACTTTCCTCCACGGGAGTAATGTCTCAAACAGTCTACACTTTGATCGTTCCCTGGAAGACCAGTAGTAGTTTCCGATGCTCATCTGGAGGCATTCTGTAATCTGTGGACCTTCAAAGTGTTGCTGAAACACAGATATTGCATCGGGAGTGAATACAACAGTCACCATCCGCACTTTCCTCCATGGGAGTAATGTCTGAAACAGTCTACGCTTTGATCGTTCCCTGGAAGACCAGTTGTAGTTTCCGATGCACGTCTGGTGGCATTCTGTAATCTGTGGACTATCAGAGTGTTGAAGAAACACAGAAATTCCATCGGGATTGAATACAACAGTCACCATGCGCACATTCCTCCACGGGAGTTTTGTCTCAAACAGTCTATGCTTTGATCGTTCCCTGGAAGTCCAGTAGTAGTTTCCGATGCACATCTGGAGGCATTCTGTAATCTGTGGACCTTCAAAGTGTTGATGAAACACAGAATTTGCATCGGGAATGTATACAAAAGTCACCATGCGCACTTTCCTCAATGGGAGTAATGTCTCAAACATTCTATGTTTTGATCGTTCCATGGAAGACCAGTAGTAGTTTCCGATGCACATCTGGAGGCATTCTGTAATCTGTGGACCTTCAAAGTGTTGATGAAACACAGAATTTGCATCGGGATTGAATACAACAGTTACCACGCGCACTTTCCTCCATGGGAGTAATGTCTCCAACAGTCTACGCTTTGATCGTTCACAGGAAGACAAGTAGTAGTTTCCGATGCACATCTGGAGGCAATCTGTAATCTGTGGACTATCAGAGTGTTGATGAACAACAGAAATTGCACCGGGATTGAACACAACAGTCACCATTCGCACTTTCCTCCACGGGAGTAATGTCTCACACAGTCTACACTTTGATCGTTCCCTGGAAGACCAGTAGTAGTTTCCGATGCACATCTGGAGGCATTCTGTAATCTGTGGACATTCAAAGTGTTGCTGAAACACAGATATTGCATCGGGAGTGAATACAACAGTCACCATCCGCACTTTCCTCCATGGGAGTAATGTCTGAAACAGTCTACGCTTTGATCGTTCCCTGGAAGACCAGTTGTAGTTTCCGATGCACGTCTGGTGGCATTCTGTAATCTGTGGACTATCAGAGTGTTGAAGAAACACAGAAATTCCATCGGGATTGAATACAACAGTCACCATTCGCACTTTTCTCTAAGGGAGTAATGTCTCAAACAGTGTACGCTTTGATCGTTCCCTGGAAGACCAGTAGTAGCTTCCTATGCACATCTGGTGGCACTCTGTAATCTGTGGACCTTCAAAGTGTTGCTGAAACACAGAAATTGCATCGGGAGTGAATACGACAGTCACCATCCGCACTTTCCTCCATGGGAGTAATGTCTGACACAGTCTACGCTTTGATCGTTCCCTGGAAGACCAGTTGTAGTTTCCGATGCACGTCTGGTGGCATTCTGTAATCTGTGGACCTTCAAAGTGTTGCTGAAACACAGAAATTGCATCGGGATTGAATATAACAGTCACAATCTGCACTTTCCTCAATGGGAGTAATGTCTGATACAGTCTACGCTTTGATCGTTCCCAGGAAGACCAGTAGTAGTTTCCGATGCACCTCTGGAGACAATGTGTATTCTGTGGACTATCAGAGTGTTGATGAAACACAGAAATTGCATCGGGATTGAATACAACAGTCTCCATCCGCCCTTTCCTCCATGGGAGTAACGTCTGAAACAGTCTACGCTTTGATCGTTCCCAGGAAGACCAGTAGTAGTTTCCGATGCTCATCTGGAGGCAGTCTGTAATCCGCGGACTATCAGAGTGTTGATGAAAATCAGAAATTGCATCGGGATTGAATACAAGAGTCACCATGCGCACTTTCCTCCATGGTAGTAATGTCTCAAACAGTCTACGATTTGATCGTTCCCTGGAAGACCAGTGGTAGTTTCCGATGCACATCTGGAGGCATTCTGTAATCTGTGGACTATCAGAGTGTTGATGAAACACAGAAATACCATCGGGATTGAATACATCAGTTACCATCCGGACATTCCTCCACGGGAGTAATGTCTGAAATAGTCTACGCTTTGATCGTTTCCTGGAAGTCCAGTATTAGTTTCCAATGCTCATCTGGAGGCACTCTGTAATTTGTGGACCTTCAAAATGTTGATTAAACACTGAAATTGCATCGGGAGTGAGTACAACAGTCACCATCCGCACTTTCCTCCATGGGAGTAGTGTCTATAACGGTTTATGCTTTGATCGTCCCTGGAAGACCAGTAGTAGCTTCCTATGCACATCTGGTGGCACTCTGTAATGTGTGGACCTTCAAAGTGTTGCTGAAACACAGAAATTGCATCGGGAGTGAATACGACAGTCACCATCCGCACTTTCCTCCATGGGAGTAATGTCTGACACAGTCTACGCTTTGATCGTTCCCTGGAAGACCAGTTGTAGTTTCCGATGCACGTCTGGTGGCATTCTGTAATCTGTGGACCTTCAAAGTGTTGCTGAAACACAGAAATTGCATCGGGATTGAATATAACAGTCACAATCTGCACTTTCCTCAATGGGAGTAATGTCTGATACAGTCTACGCTTTGATCGTTCCCAGGAAGACCAGTAGTAGTTTCCGATGCACCTCTGGAGACAATGTGTATTCTGTGGACTATCAGAGTGTTGATGAAACACAGAAATTGCATCGGGATTGAATACAACAGTCTCCATCCGCCCTTTCCTCCATGGGAGTAACGTCTGAAACAGTCTACGCTTTGATCGTTCCCTGGAAGACCAGTAGTAGTTTCCGATACACATCTTTAGGCATTCTGTAATCTGTGGACTATCTGAGTGTTGATCAAACACAGAAATTGCATAGGGATTGAATACAACAGTCACAATGCGCAATTTCCTCCAATGGGAGTAATGTCTCAAACAGTCTACGCTTTGATCGTTCCCAGGAAGACCAGTAGTAGTTTCCGATGCACATCTGGAGGAATTCTCTAATCTGTGGACCTTCAAAGTGTTAATGAAACACAGAAATTGCATGGGGGTTGAATATAACAGTCACCATTCGCACTTTTCTCCACGGGAGTAATGTCTCAAACAGTCTACGCTTTGACCGTTCCCTGGAAGACCAGTAGTAGCTTCCGATGCATATCTGGTGGCATTCTGCAAACTGTGGACCTTCAAAGTGTTGATGAAACACAGAAAATGAATCAGGATTGAATACAACAGTCACCATCCGCACTTTCCTCCATGGGAGTAATGTCTGAAACAGTCTACGCTTTGATCGTTAACAGGAAGACCAGGTTGTAGTTTCCGATGCACGTCTGGTGGCAATCTGTAATCTGTGGACTATCAGAGTGTTGATGAAACACAGAAATTCCATCGGGATTGAATACAACAGTCACAATTCGCACTTTTCTCCACGGGAGTAATGTCTCAAAGAGTCTACGCTTAGATCGTTCCCTGGAAGACCAGTAGTAGCTTCCGATGCATATCGGGTGGCATTCTGTAATCTGTGGACCTTCAAAGTATTGATGAAACACAGAAATTGCATCAGGATTGAATACAACAGTCACCATCCGCACTTTCCTCCATGGGAGTAATGTCTCAAACAGTCTACGCATTGATCGTCCCCAGGAAGACCAGTAGTAGTTTCCGATGCACATCAGGAGGCAATCTGTAATCTGTGGACTATCAGAGTGTTGATCAAACACAGAAATTGCATAATGATTGAATACAACAGTCACCATGCGCACTTTCCTCCAATGGAGTAATGTCTCAAACAGTCTACGCTTTGATCGTTCCCAGGAAGACCAGTAGTAGTTTCCGATGCACATCAGGAGGCAATCTGTAATCTGTGGACTATCAGAGTGTTGATGAACAACAGAAATTGCATCGGGATTGAACACAACAGTCACCATTCGCACTTTCCTCCACGGGAGTAATGTCTCACACAGTCTACACTTTGATCGTTCCCTGGAAGACCAGTAGTAGTTTCCGATGCACATCTGGAGGCATTCTGTAATCTGTGGACCTTCAAAGTGTTGCTGAAACACAGATATTGCATCGGGAGTGAATACAACAGTCACCATCCGCACTTTCCTCCATGGGAGTAATGTCTGAAACAGTCTACGCTTTGATCGTTCCCTGGAAGACCAGTTGTAGTTTCCGATGCACGTCTGGTGGCATTCTGTAATCTGTGGACTATCAGAGTGTTGAAGAAACACAGAAATTCCATCGGGATTGAATACAACAGTCACCATTCGCACTTTTCTCTAAGGGAGTAATGTCTCAAACAGTGTACGCTTTGATCGTTCCCTGGAAGACCAGTAGTAGCTTCCTATGCACATCTGGTGGCATTCTGTAATCTGTGGACCTTCAAAGTGTTGCTGAAACACAGAAATTGCATCGGGAGTGAATACGACAGTCACCATCCGCACTTTCCTCCATGGGAGTAATGTCTGACACAGTCTACGCTTTGATCGTTCGCTGGAAGACCAGTTGTAGTTTCCGATGCACGTCTGGTGGCATTCTGTAATCTGTGGACCTTCAAAGTGTTGCTGAAACACAGAAATTGCATCGGGATTGAATATAACAGTCACAATCGGCACTTTCCTCAATGGGAGTAATGTCTGATACAGTCTACGCTTTGATCGTTCCCAGGAAGACCAGTAGTAGTTTCCGATGCACCTCTGGAGACAATGTGTATTCTGTGGACTATCAGAGTGTTGATGAAACACAGAAATTGCATCGGGATTGAATACAACAGTCTCCATCCGCCCTTTCCTCCATGGGAGTAACGTCTGAAACAGTCTACGCTTTGATCGTTCCCAGGAAGACCAGTAGTAGCTTCCGATGCTCATCTGGAGGCAATCTGTAATCTGTGGACTATCAGAGTGTTGATGAACAACAGAAATTGCATCGGGATTGAACACAACAGTCACCATTCGCACTTTCCTCCACGGGAGTAATGTCTCACACAGTCTACACTTTGATCGTTCCCTGGAAGACCAGTAGTAGTTTCCGATGCACATCTGGAGGCATTCTGTAATCTGTGGACCTTCAAAGTGTTGCTGAAACACAGATATTGCATCGGGAGTGAATACAACAGTCACCATCCGCACTTTCCTCCATGGGAGTAATGTCTGAAACAGTCTACGCTTTGATCGTTCCCTGGAAGACCAGTTGTAGTTTCCGATGCACGTCTGGTGGCATTCTGTAATCTGTGGACTATCAGAGTGTTGAAGAAACACAGAAATTCCATCGGGATTGAATACAACAGTCACCATTCGCACTTTTCTCTAAGGGAGTAATGTCTCAAACAGTGTACGCTTTGATCGTTCCCTGGAAGACCAGTAGTAGCTTCCTATGCACATCTGGTGGCATTCTGTAATCTGTGGACCTTCAAAGTGTTGCTGAAACACAGAAATTGCATCGGGAGTGAATACGACAGTCACCATCCGCACTTTCCTCCATGGGAGTAATGTCTGACACAGTCTACGCTTTGATCGTTCGCTGGAAGACCAGTTGTAGTTTCCGATGCACGTCTGGTGGCATTCTGTAATCTGTGGACCTTCAAAGTGTTGCTGAAACACAGAAATTGCATCGGGATTGAATATAACAGTCACAATCTGCACTTTCCTCAATGGGAGTAATGTCTGATACAGTCTACGCTTTGATCGTTCCCAGGAAGACCAGTAGTAGTTTCCGATGCACCTCTGGAGACAATGTGTATTCTGTGGACTATCAGAGTGTTGATGAAACACAGAAATTGCATCGGGATTGAATACAACAGTCTCCATCCGCCCTTTCCTCCATGGGAGTAACGTCTGAAACAGTCTACGCTTTGATCGTTCCCAGGAAGACCAGTAGTAGCTTCCGATGCTCATCTGGAGGCAGTCTGTAATCCGCGGACTATCAGAGTGTTGATGAAAATCAGAAATTGCATCGGGATTGAATACAAGAGTCACCATGCGCACTTTCCTCCATGGTAGTAATGTCTCAAACAGTCTACGATTTGATCGTTCCCTGGAAGACCAGTGGTAGTTTCCGATGCACATCTGGAGGCATTCTGTAATCTGTGGACTATCAGAGTGTTGATGAAACACAGAAATTACATCGGGATTGAATACAACAGTTACCATCCGCACATTCCTCCATGGGAGTAATGTCTGAAATAGTCTACGCTTTGATCGTTTCCTGGAAGTCCAGTATTAGTTTCCAATGCACATCTGGAGGCACTCTGTAATTTGTGGACCTTCAAAATGTTGATGAAACACTGAAATTGCATCGGGAGTGAGTACAACAGTCACCATCCGCACTTTCCTCCATGGGAGTAGTGTCTATAACGGTTTACGCTTTGATCGTCCCTGGAAGACCAGTAGTAGTTTCCGATGCACGTCTGGTGGCATTCTTTAATCTGTGGACTATCAGAGTGTTGATGAAACACAGAAATTATATCGGGATTGAGTACAACAGTCACCATGCACACATTCCTCCGTGGGAGTAATGTCTCATACATTCTACGCCTTGATCGATCAATGGAAGACCAGTAGTAGTTTGCGATGCTCATCTGGTGGCATTCTCTAATCTGTGGACAATCAGAGTGTTAATGAAACACAGAAATTGCATCGGGTTTCAATAAAACAGTCACCATGCGCACTATCCTCCATGGGAGTAATGTCTCATACAGTCTACGCTTTGATCGATCCCTGGAAGACCAGTAGTTGTTTCCGATGCACATATGGAGGCATTCTGTAATCTGTGGACTATCTGAGTGTTGATGAAACACAGAAATTGCATAGGGATTGAATACAACTGTCACCATGCGCACTTTCCTCCAGTGGAGTAATGTCTCAAACAGTCTAGGATTTGATCGTTCCCAGGAAGACCAGTAGTTTCCGATGCACATCAGGAGGCAATCTGTAATCTGTGGACTATCAGAGTGTTGATGAAACACAGAAATTGCATTGGGATTGAATACAACAGTCACCATGCGCACTTTCCTCCGTGGGAGTAATGTCACAAACAGTCTACGTTTTAATCGTTCCCAGGAAGACCAGTAGTTGTTTCCGATGAACATCTGGAGGCATTCTGTAATCTGTGGACTAACTGAGTGTTGATTACACACAGAAATTGCAACGGGAATGAATACAACAGTCATTATGCGCACTTTCCTCAATGGGAGTAATGTCTCAAACAGTCTATGCTTTGATCGTTCCCTAGAAGACTAGTAGTAGTTTCCGAGGCACATCTGGAGGCATTCTGTAATCTGTGGACCTTCGAAGTGTCGATGAAACACAGAAATTGCGTCGGATTTGAATAAAACAGTCACCATGCGCACTATCCTCCATGGGAGTAATGTCTCATACAGTCTACGTTTTGATCGATCCCTGGAAGACCAGTAGTAGTTTCCGATGCACATCTGGTGTCATTCTGTAATCGGTGAACTATCAGAGCGTTGATGAAACACAGAAATTGCATCGGGATTGATAACAACATTCACCATGGGCACATTCCTCCACGGGAGTAATGTCTCAAACAGTCTACGCTTTGATCGTTCCCTGGAAGACCAGTAGTAGTTTCCGATACACATCTTTAGGCATTCTGTAATCTGTGGACTATCTGAGTGTTGATCAAACACAGAAATTGCATAGGGATTGAATACAACAGTCACAATGCGCAATTTCCTCCAATGGGAGTAATGTCTCAAACAGTCTACGCTTTGATCGTTCCCAGGAAGACCAGTAGTAGTTTCCGATGCACATCTGGAGGAATTCTGTAATCTGTGGACCTTCAAAGTGTTAATGAAACACAGAAATTGCATGGGGGTTGAATACAACAGTCACCATTCGCACTTTTCTCCACGGGAGTAATGTCTCAAACAGTCTACGCTTTGACCGTTCCCTGGAAGACCAGTAGTAGCTTCCGATGCATATCTGGTGGCATTCTGCAAACTGTGGACCTTCAAAGTGTTGATGAAACACAGAAAATGAATCAGGATTGAATACAACAGTCACCATCCGCACTTTCCTCCATGGGAGTAATGTCTGAAACAGTCTACGCTTTGATCGTTCCCAGGAAGACCAGGTTGTAGTTTCCGATGCACGTCTGGTGGCATTCTGTGATCTGTGGACTATCAGAGTGTTGATGAAACACAGAAATTCCATCGGGATTGAATACAACAGTCACAATTCGCACTTTTCTCCACGGGAGTAATGTCTCAAAGAGTCTACGCTTAGACCGTTCCCTGGAAGACCAGTAGTAGCTTCCGATGCATATCTGGTGGCATTCTGCAAACTGTGGACCTTCAAAGTGTTGATGAAACACAGAAAATGAATCAGGATTGAATACAACAGTCACCATCCGCACTTTCCTCCATGGGAGTAATGTCTCAAACAGTCTACGCATTGATCGCTCAATGGAAGACCAGTGGTAGTTTCCGATGCACATCTGGAGGCATTCTGTAATCTGTGGACTATCTGAGTGTTGATCAAACACAGAAATTGCATAATGATTGAATACAACAGTCACCATGCGCACTTTCCTCCAATGGAGTAATATCTCAAACAGTCTACGCTTTGATCGTTCCCAGGAAGACCAGTAGTAGTTTCCGATGCACATCAGGAGGCAATCTGTAATCTGTGGACTATCAGAGTGTTGATGAAACACAGAAATTGCATCGGGATTGAATACAAAAGTCACCATGCGCACTTTCCTCCATGGGAGTAATGTCACAAACAGTCTACGCTTTGATCGTTCCCAGGAAGACCAGTAGTACTTTCCGATGAACATCTGGAGGCATTCTCTAATCTGTGGACTAACTGAGTGTTGATTAAACACAGAAATTGCATCGGGAACGAATACAACAGTCACAATGCGCACTTTCCTCCAATGGGAGTAATGTCTGATACAGTCTACGCTTTGATCGTTCCCAGGAAGACCAGTAGTAGTTTGCGATGCACATCTGGAGACAATTTGTATTCTGTTGACTATCAGAGTGTTGATGAAACACAGAAATTGCATCGGGATTGAATACAACAGTCTCCATCCGCACTTTCTTCCATGTTAGTAACGTCTGAAACAGTCTACGCTTTGATCGTTCCCAGGAAGACCAGTAGTAGTTTCCGATGCTCATCTGGAGGCAATCTGTAATCTGCGGACTATCAGAGTGTTGATGAAAATCAGAAATTGCATCCAGATTGAATACAAGAGTCACCATGCGCACTTTCCTCCATGGGATAAAGTCTCAAACAGTCTACGCATTGATCGTTCCCTGGAAGACCAGTGGTAGTTTCCGATGCACATCTGGAGGCATTCTGTAATCTGTGGACTATCAGAGTGTTGATGAAACACAGAAATACCATCGGGATTGAATACAACAGTCACCATGCGCACATTCCTCCACGGGAGTTATGTCTCAAAAAGTTTACGCTTTGATCGTTCCCTGGAAGACCAGTAGTAGTTTCCGATGCACATCTGGTGTCATTCTGTAATCGTTGGACCATCAGAGTGTTGATGAAACACAGAAATTGCATCGGGATAGATAACAACATTCACCATGTGCACTTTCCTCCATGGGAGTAATGTCTCAAACAGTCTACGCATTGATCGCTCAATGGAAGACCAGTGGTAGTTTCCGATGCACATCTGGAGGCATTCTGTAATCTGTGGACTATCTGAGTGTTGATCAAACACAGAAATTGCATAATGATTGAATACAACAGTCACCATGCGCACTTTCCTCCAATGGAGTAATGTCTCAAACAGTCTACGCTTTGATCGTTCCCATTAAGACCAGTAGTAGTTTCCGATGCACATCAGGAGGCAATCTGTAATCTGTGGACTATCAGAGTGTTGATGAAACACAGAAATTGCATCGGGATTGAATACAAAAGTCACCATGCGCACTTTCCTCCATGGGAGTAATGTCACAAACAGTCTACGCTTTGATCGTTCCCAGGAAGACCAGTAGTAGTTTCCGATGAACATCTGGAGGCATTCTGTAATCTGTGGACTAACTGAGTGTTGATTAAACACAGAAATTGCATCGGGAACGAATACAACAGTCACAATGCGCACTTTCCTCCAATGGGAGTAATGTCTGATACAGTCTACGCTTTGATCGTTCCCAGGAAGACCAGTAGTAGTTTCCGATGCACATCTGGAGACAATTTGTATTCTGTTGACTATCAGAGTGTTGATGAAACACAGAAATTGCATCGGGATTGAATACAACAGTCTCCATCCGCACTTTCTTCCATGTTAGTAACGTCTGAAACAGTCTACGCTTTGATCGTTCCCAGGAAGACCAGTAGTAGTTTCCGATGCTCATCTGGAGGCAATCTGTAATCTGCGGACTATCAGAGTGTTGATGAAAATCAGAAATTGCATCCGGATTGAATACAAGAGTCACCATGCGCACTTTCCTCCATGGGAGTAAAGTCTCAAACAGTCTACGCATTGATCGTTCCCTGGAAGACCAGTGGTAGTTTCCGATGCACATCTGGAGGCATTCTGTAATCTGTGGACTATCAGAGTGTTGATGAAACACAGAAATACCATCGGGATTGAATACAACAGTCACCATGCGCACATTCCTCCACGGGAGTTATGTCTCAAAAAGTTTACGCTTTGATCGTTCCCTGGAAGACCAGTAGTAGTTTCCGATGCACATCTGGTGTCATTCTGTAATCTGTGGACCATCAGAGTGTTGATGAAACACAGAAATTGCATCGGGATTGATAACAACATTCACCATGTGCACTTTCCTCCACGGGAGTAATGTCTCAAACAGTCTACGCTATGATCGTTCCCTGGAAGACCAGTGGTAGTTTCCGATGCACATCTGGAGGCATTCTGTAATCTGTGTACTATCTGAGTGTTCATCAAACACAGAAATTGCATAGGGATTGAATACAACAGTAACCATGCGCACTTTCCTCCAATGGAGTAATGTCTCAAACAGTCTACGCTTTGATCGTTCCCAGGAAGACCAGTAGTAGTTTCCGATGCACGTCTGGTGGCATTCTGTAATCTGTGGACTATCAGAGTGTTGATGAACAACAGAAATTGCATCGGGATTGAACACAACAGTCACCATTCGCACTTTCCTCCATGGGAGTAATGTCTCAAACAGTCTACGCATTGATCGCTCAATGGAAGACCAGTGGTAGTTTCCGATGCACATCTGGAGGCATTCTGTAATCTGTGGACTATCAGAGTGTTGATGAAACACAGAAATTACATCGGGATTGAATACAACAGTCACCATCAACACTCTCCTAAATGGGAGTAATGTCTGATAGAGTCTACTCTTTGATCGTTCCCAGGAAGACCAGTAGTAGTTTCCGATGCACTTCTGGAGACAATTTGTATTCTGTCGACTATCAGAGTGTTGATGAAACACAGAAATTGCATCGGGATTGAATACAACAGTCGCCATCCTCACTTTCCTCCATGGGAGTAACGTCTGAAACAGTCTACGCTTTGATCGTTCCCAGGAAGACCAGTAGTAGTTTCCGATGCTTATCTGGAGGCATTCTGTAATCTGTGGACTATCAGTGTTGATGAAACACAGAAATGCCATCGGGATTGAATACAACAGTCACCATGCGCACATTCCTCCACGGGAGTAATGTCTCAAAAAGTTTACGCTTTGATCGTTCCCTGGAAGACCAGTAGTAGTTTGCGATGCACATCTGGTGGCATTCTGTAATCTGTGGACTATTAGGGTGTTGATGAAAATCAGAAATTGCATCGGGATTGAATACAAGAGTCACCATACGCACTTTCCTCCATGGGAGTAATGTCTCAAACAGTCTACGCATTGATCGTTCCCTGGAAGACCAGTGGTAGTTTCCGATGCACATCTGGAAGCATTCTGTAATCTCTGGACTATCAGAGTGTTGATGAAACACAGAAATACGATCGGGATTGAATACAACAGCCACCATGCGCACATTCCTCCACGGGAGTTATGTCTCAAAAAGTTTACGCTTTGATCGTTCCCTGGAAGACCAGTAGTAGTTTCAGATGCACATCTGGTGTCATTCTGTAATCTGTGGCCTATCAGAGTGTTGATGAAACACAGAAATTGCATCGGGATCGATAACAACATTCACCATGTGCACTTTCCTCCACAGGAGTATGTCTCAAACAGTCTACGCTTTGATCGTTCCCTGGAAGACCAGTGGTAGTTTCCGATGCACATCTGGAGGCATTCTGTAATCTGTGTACTATCTGAGTGTTGATCAAACACAGAAATTGCATAGGGATTGAATACAACAGTCACCATGCGCACTTTCCTCCAATGGGGTAATGTCTCAAACAGTCTACGCTTTGATCGTTCCCAGGAAGACCAGTGATAGTTTCCGATGCACGTCTGGTGGCATTCTGTAATCTGTGGACTATCAGAGTGTTGATGAACAACAGAAAATGCATCGGGATTGAACACAACAGTCACCATTCGCACTTTCCTCCACGGGAGTAATGTCTCAAACAGTCTACGCTTTGATCGTTCCCTGGAAGACCAGTAGTAGTTTCCGATGCACATCTGGAGGCATTCTGTAATCTGTGGACTATCAGAGTGTTGATGAAACACAGAAATTGCATCGGGATTGAATGCAACAGTCACCATGCGCCTTTTCCTCCGTGGGAGTAATGTCACAAACAGTCTACGCTTTAATCGTTCACAGGAAGACCAGTAGTTGTTTCCGATGAACATCTGGAGGCATTCTGTAATCTGTCGACTAACTGAGTGTTGATTACACACAGAAATTGCAACGGGAATGAATACAACAGTCACCATGCGCACTTTCCTCAATGGGAGTAATGTCTCAAACAGTCTATGCTTTGATCGTTCCCTGGAAGACCAGTAGTAGTTTCCGAGGCACATCTGGAGGCATTCTGTAATCTGTGGACCTTCAAAGTGTTGATGAAACACAGAATTTGCATCGGGATTGAACACAACACTCACCATTCGCACTTTCCTCCACGGGAGTAATGTCTCAATCAGTCTACGCTTTGATCGTTCCCAGGAAGACCAGTAGTAGTTTCCGATGCTCATCTGGAGGCAATCTGTAATCTGCGGACTATCAGAGTGTTGATGAAACACAGAAATTGCATCGGATTTGAATAAAACAGTTACCATGCGCACTATCCTCCATGGGAGTAATGTCTCATACAGTCTACGTTTTGATCGATCCCTGGAAGACCAGTAGTAGTTTCCGATGCACAGCTGGTGTCATTCTGTAATCTGTGGACTATCAGAGCGTTGATGTAACACAGAAATTGCATCGGGATTGATAACAACATTCACCATGTGCACATTCCTCCACGGGAGTAATGTCTCAAACAGTCTACGGTTTGATCGTTCCCAGGAAGACCAGTAGTAGTTTCCGATGCACATCTGGAGGAATTCTGTAATCTGTGGACCTTCAAAGTGTTAATGAAACACAGAAATTGCATGGGGGTTGAATACAACAGTCACCATTCGCACTTTTCTCCACGGATTTAATGTCTCAAACAGTCTACGCTTTGATCGTTCCCTGGAAGTCCAGTAGTAGCTTCCGATGCATATCTGGTGGCATTCTGTAATCTGTGGACCTTCAAAGTGTTGATGAAACACAGAAAATGCATCAGGATTGAATACAACAGTCACCATCCGCACTTTCCTCCATGGGAGTAATGTCTGAAACAGTCTACGCTTTGATCGTTCCCAGGAAGACCAGGTTGTAGTTTCCGATGCACGTCTGGTGGAATTCTGTAATCTGTGGACTATCAGAGTGTTGATGAAACACAGAAATTCCATCGGGATTAAATACAACAGTCACCATTCGCACTTTTCTCCACGGGAGTAATGTCTCAAAGAGTCTACGCTTAGATCGTTCCCTCGAAGACCAGTAGTAGCTTCCGATGCATATCTGGTGGCATTCTGTAATCTGTGGACCTTCAAAGTATGGATGAAACACAGAAATTGCATCAGGATTGAATACAACAGTCACCATCCGCACTTTCCTCCATGGGAGTAATGTCTCAAACAGTCTACGCATTGATCGCTCAATGGAAGACCAGTGGTAGTTTCCGATGCACATCTGGAGGCATTCTGTAATCTGTGGACTATCTGAGTGTTGATCAAACACAGAAATTGCATAATGATTGAATACAACAGTCATCATGCGCACTTTCCTCCAATGGAGTAATGTCTCAAACAGTCTACGCTTTGATCGTTCCCAGGAAGACCAGTAGTAGTTTCCGATGCACATCAGGAGGCAATCTGTAATCTGTGGACTATCAGAGTGATGATGAAACACAGAAATTGCATCGGGATTGAATACAAAAGTCACCATGCGCACTTTCCTCCATGGGAGTAATGTCACAAACAGTCTACGCTTTGATCGTTCCCAGGAAGACCAGTAGTAGTTTCCGATGAACATCTGGAGGCATTCTGTAATCTGTGGACTAACTGAGTGTTGATTAAACACAGAAATTGCATCGGGAACGAATACAACAGTCACAATGCGCACTTTCCTCCAATGGGAGTAATGTCTGATACAGTCTACGCTTTGATCGTTCCCAGGAAGACCAGTAGTAGTTTCCGATGCACATCTGGAGACAATTTGTATTCTGTTGACTATCAGAGTGTTGATGACACACAGAAATTGCATCGGGATTGAATACAACAGTCTCCATCCGCACTTTCTTCCATGTTAGTAACGTCTGAAACAGTCTACGCTTTGATCGTTCCCAGGAAGACCAGTAGTAGTTTCCGATGCTCATCTGGAGGCAATCTGTAATCTGCGGACTATCAGAGTGTTGATGAAAATCAGAAATTGCATCCGGATTGAATACAAGAGTCATCATGCGCACTTTCCTCCATGGGAGTAAAGTCTCAAACAGTCTACGCATTGATCGTTCCCTGGAAGACCAGTGGTAGTTTCCGATGCACATCTGGAGGCATTCTGTAATCTGTGGACTATCAGAGTGTTGATGAAACACAGAAATACCATCGGGATTGAATACAACAGTCACCATGCGCACATTCCTCCACGGGAGTTATGTCTCAAAAAGTTTACGCTTAGATCGTTCCCTGGAAGACCAGTAGTAGTTTCCGATGCACATCTGGTGTCATTCTGTAATTTGTGGACCATCAGAGTGTTGATGAAACACAGAAATTGCATCGGGATTGATAACAACATTCACCATGTGCACTTTCCTCCACGGGAGTAATGTCTCAAACAGTCTACGCTTTGATCGTTCCCAGGAAGACCAGTGGTAGTTTCCGATGCACATCTGGAGGCGTTCTGTAATCTGTGTACTATCTGAGTGTTCATCAAACACAGAAATTGCATAGGGATTGAATACAACAGTCACCATGCGCACTTTCCTCCATGGGAGAAATGTCTCAACCAGTCTACGTATTGATCGTTCCCTGGAAGACCAGTAGTAGTTTCTAATGCACATCTGGAGGCACTCTGTAATCTGAGGCCTTCAAAATGTTGATGAAACACTGAAATTGCATCGGGAGTGAATACAACAGTCACCATCCGCACTTTCCTCCATGGGAGTAATGTCTGAAACAGTCGACGCTTTGACCTTTTACAGGAAGACCAGTTGTAGTTTCCGATGCACGTCTGGGGGCATTCTGTAATCTGTGGACGATCAGAGTGTTGATGAAGTACAGTAATTCCATCGGGATTGAATACAACAGTCACCATTCGCACTTCTCTCCTCGGGAGTAATATCTCAAACAGTCTACGCTTTGATCGTTCCCTGAAAGACCAGTAGTAGATTCCGGTGCACATCTGGTGGCATTCTGTAATCTGTGGACCTTCAAAGTGTTGATGAAACACAGAAATTGCATCGGGATTGAATGCAACAGTCACCATGCGCACTTTCCTCCGTGGGAGTAATGTCACAAACAATCTACGCTTTAATCGTTCACAGGAAGACCAGTAGTTGTTTCCGATGAACATCTGGAGGCATTCTGTAATCTGTTGACTAACTGAGTGTTGATTACACACAGAAATTGCAACGGGAATGAATACAACAGTCACCATGCGCACTTTCCTCAATGGGAGTAATGTCTCAAACAGTCTATGCTTTGATCGTTCCCTGGAAGACCAGTAGTAGTTTCCGAGGCACATCTGGAGGCATTCTGTAATCTGTGGACCTTCAAAGTGTTGATGAAACACAGAATTTGCATCGGGATTGAACACAACAGTCACCATTCGCACTTTCCTCCACGGGAGTAATGTCTCAAACAGTCTACGCTTTGATCGTTCCCTGGAAGACCAGTAGTAGTTTCCGAAGCTCATCTGGAGGCAATCTGTAGTCTGCGGACTATCAGAGTGTTGATGAAACACAGAAATTGCATCGGATTTGAATAAAACAGTTACCATGCGCACTATCCTCCATGGGAGTAATGTCTCATACAGTCTACGTTTTGATCGATCCCTGGAAGACCAGTAGTAGTTTCCGATGCACATCTGGTGTCATTCTGTAATCTGTGGACTATCAGAGCGTTGATGAAACACAGAAATTGCATCGGGATTGATAACAACATTCATCATGTGCACATTCCTCCACGGGAGTAATGTCTCAAACAGTCTACGGTTTGATCGTTCCCTGGAAGACCAGTAGTAGTTTCCGATACACATCTTTAGGCATTCTGTAATCTGTGGACTATCTGAGTGTTGATCAAACACAGAAATTGCATAGGGATTGAATACAACAGTCACAATGCGCAATTTCCTCCAATGGGAGTAATGTCTCAAACAGTCTACGCTTTGATCGTTCCCAGGAAGACCAGTAGTAGTTTCCGATGCACATCTGGAGGAATTCTGTAATCTGTGGACCTTCAAAGTGTTAATGAAACACAGAAATTGCATGGGGGTTGAATACAACAGTCACCATTCGCACTTTACTCCACGGGAGTAATGTCTCAAACAGTCTACGCTTTGATCGTTCCCTGGAAGTCCAGTAGTAGCTTCCGATGCATATCTGGTGGCATTCTGTAATCTGTGGACCTTCAAAGTGTTGATGAAACACAGAAAATGCATCAGGATTGAATACAACAGTCACCATCCGCACTTTCCTCCATGGGAGTAATGTCTGAAACAGTCTACGCTTTGATCGTTCCCAGGAAGACCAGGTTGTAGTTTCCGATGCACGTCTGGTGGCATTCTGTAATCTGTGGACTATCAGAGTGTTGATGAAACACAGAAATTCCATCGGGATTGAATACAACAGTCACCATTCGCACTTTTCTCCACGGGAGTAATGTCTCAAAGAGTCTACGCTTATATCGTTCCCTCGAAGACCAGTAGTAGCTTCCGATGCATATCTGGTGGCATTCTGTAATCTGTGGACCTTCAAAGTATTGATGAAACACAGAAATTGCATCAGGATTGAATACAACAGTCACCATCCGTACTTTCCTCCATGGGAGTAATGTCTCAAACAGTCTACGCATTGATCGCTCAATGGAAGACCAGTGGTAGTTTCCGATGCACATCTGGAGGCATTCTGTAATCTGTGGACTATCTGAGTGTTGATCAAACACAGAAATTGCATAATGATTGAATACAACAGTCACCATGCGCACTTTCCTCCAATGGAGTAATGTCTCAAACAGTCTACGCTTTGATCGTTCCCAGGAAGACCAGTAGTAGTTTCCGATGCACATCAGGAGGCAATCTGTAATCTGTGGACTATCAGAGTGTTGATGAAACACAGAAATTGCATCGGGATTGAATACAAAAGTCACCATGCGCACTTTCCTCCATGGGAGTAATGTCACAAACAGTCTACGCTTTGATCGTTCCCAGGAAGACCAGTAGTAGTTTCCGATGAACATCTGGAGGCATTCTGTAATCTGTGGACTAACTGAGTGTTGATTAAACACAGAAATTGCATCGGGAACGAATACAACAGTCACAATGCGCACTTTCCTCCAATGGGAGTAATGTCTGATACAGTCTACGCTTTGATCGTTCCCAGGATGACCAGTAGTAGTTTCCGATGCACATCTGGAGACAATTTGTATTCTGTTGACTATCAGAGTGTTGATGACACACAGAAATTGCATCGGGATTGAATACAACAGTCTCCGTCCGCACTTTCTTCCATGTTAGTAACGTCTGAAACAGTCTACGCTTTGATCGTTCCCAGGAAGACCAGTAGTAGTTTCCGATGCTCATCTGGAGGCAATCTGTAATCTGCGGACTATCAGAGTGTTGATGAAAATCAGAAATTGCATCCGGATTGAATACAAGAGTCACCATGCGCACTTTCCTCCATGGGAGTAAAGTCTCAAACAGTCTACGCATTGATCGTTCCCTGGAAGACCAGTGGTAGTTTCCGATGCACATCTGGAGGCATTCTGTAATCTGTGGACTATCAGAGTGTTGATGAAACACAGAAATACCATCGGGATTGAATACAACAGTCACCATGCGCACATTCCTCCACGGGAGTTATGTCTCAAAAAGTTTACGCTTTGATCGTTCCCTGGAAGACCAGTAGTAGTTTCCGATGCACATCTGGTGTCATTCTGTAATTTGTGGACCATCAGAGTGTTGATGAAACACAGAAATTGCATCGGGATTGATAACAACATTCACCATGTGCACTTTCCTCCACGGGAGTAATGTCTCAAACAGTCTACGTTTTGATCGTTCCCTGGAAGACCAGTGGTAGTTTCCGATGCACATCTGGAGGCGTTCTGTAATCTGTGTACTATCTGAGTGTTCATCAAACACAGAAATTGCATAGGGATTGAATACAACAGTCACCATGTGCACTTTCCTCCAATGGAGTAATGTCTCAAACAGTCTACGCTTTGATCGTTCCCAGGAAGACCAGTAGTAGTTTCCGATGCACATCAGGAGGCAATCTGTAATCTGTGGACTATTAGAGTGCTGATGAAACACAGAAATTGCATCGCGATTGAATACAACAGTCACCATGCGCACTTTCCTCCGTGGGAGTAATGTCACAAACAGTCTACGCTATGATCGTTCCCAGGAAGACCAGTAGTAGTTTCCGATGAACATCTGGAGGCATTCTGTAATCTGTGGACTAACTCAGTGTTGATTAAACACAGAAATTGCATCGGGAATGAATACAACAGTCACAATGCGCACTTTCCTTCAATGGGAGTAATGTCTCAAACAGTCTACGCTTTGATCGTTCCCAGGAAGACCAATAGTAGTTTCCGATGCACGTCTGGTATCATTCTGTAATCTGTGGACTATCAGAGTGTTGATGAACAACAGAAATTGCATCGGGATTGAACACAACAGTCACCATTCGCACTTTCCTCCATGGGAGTAATGTCTCAAACAGTCTACGCATTGATCGCTCAATGGAAGACCAGTGGTAGTTTCCGATGCACATCTGGAGGCATTCTGTAATCTGTGGACTATCAGAGTGTTGATGAAACACAGAAATTACATCGGGATTGAATACAACAGTCACCATCAACACTTTCCTCAATGGGAGTAATGTCTGATACAGTCTACTCTTTGATCGTTCCCAGGAAGACCAGTAGTAGTTTCCGATGCACTTCTGGAGACAATTTGTGTTCTGTGGACTATCAGAGTGTTGATGAAACACAGAAATTGCATCGGGATTGAATACAACAGTCTCCATCCGCACTTTCCTCCATGGGAGTAACGTCTGAAACAGTATACGCTTTGATCGTTCCCAGGAAGACCAGTAGTAGTTTCCGATGCTTATCTGGAGGCATTCTGTAATCTGTGGACTATCAGAGTGTTGATGAAACACAGAAATACGATCGGGATTGAATACAACAGTCACCATGCGCACATTCCTCCACGGGAGTAATGTCTCAAAAAGTTTACGGTTTGATCGTTCCCTGGAAGACCAGTAGTAGTTTGCGATGCACATCTGGTGGCATTCTGTAATCTGTGGACTATTAGGGTGTTGATGAAAATCAGAAATTGCATAAGGATTGAATACAAGAGTCACCATGCGCACTTTCCTCCATGGGAGTAATGTCTCAAACAGTCTACGCATTGATCGTTCCCTGGAAGACCAGTGGTAGTTTCCGATGCACATCTGGAGGCATTCTGTAATCTGTGGACTATCAGAGTGTTGATGAAACACAGAAATACGATCGGGATTGAATACAACAGTCACCATGCGCACATTCCTCCACGGGAGTTATGTCTCAAAAAGTTTACGCTTGGATCGTTCCCTGGAAGACCAGTAGTAGTTTCAGATGCACATCTGGTGTCATTCTGTAATCTGTGGACTATCAGAGTGTTGATGAAACACAGAAATTGCATCGGGATTGATAACAACATTCACCATGTGCACTTTCCTCCACGGGAGTATGTCTCAAACAGTCTACGCTTTGATCGTTCCCTGGAAGACCAGTGGTAGTTTCCGATGCACATCTGGAGGCATTCTGTAATCTGTGTACTATCTGAGTGTTGATCAAACACAGAAATTGCATAGGGATTGAATACAACAGTCACCATGCGCACTTTCCTCCAATGGAGTAATGTCTCAAACAGTCTACGCTTTGATCGTTCCCAGGAAGACCAGTGATAGTTTCCGATGCACGTCTGGTGGCATTCTGTAATCTGTGGACTATCAGAGTGTTGATGAACAACAGAAAATGCATCGGGATTGAACACAACAGTCACCATTCCCACTTTCCTCCATGGGAGTAATGTCTCAAACAGTCTACGCACTGATCGCTCCCTGGAAGACCAGTGGTAGTTTCCGATGCACATCTGGAGGCATTCTGTAATCTGTGGACTATCAGAGTGTTGATGAAACACAGAAATTACATCGGGATTGAATACAACAGTCACCATCAACACTTTCCTCAATGGGAGTAATGTCAGATACAGTCTACGATTTGATCGTTCCCACGAAGACCAGTAGTAGTTTCCGATGCACATCTGGAGACAATTTGTATTCTGTGGACTATCAGAGTGTTGATGAAACACAGAAATTGCATCGGGATTGAATACAACAGTCTCCATCCGCACTTTCCTCCATGGGAGTAACGTCTGAAACAGTCTACGCTTTGAACGTTCCCAGGAAGACCAGTAGTAGTTTCCGATACACATCTGGAGACAATTTGTATTCTGTGGACCATCAGAGTGTTGATGAAACACAGAAATTGCATCGGGATTGAATACAACAGTCACCATCAACACTTTCCTCAATGGGAGTAATGTCAGATACAGTCTACGCTTTGATCGTTCCCACGAAGACCAGTAGTAGTTTCCGATGCACATCTGGAGACAATTTGTATTCTGTGGACTATCAGAGTGTTGATGAACAACAGAAATTGCATCGGGATTGAACACAACAGTCACCTTTCGCACTTTCCTCCACGGGAGTAATGTCTCAAACAGTCTACGCTTTGATCGTTCCCTGGAAGACCAGTAGTAGTTTCCGATGCACATCTGGAGGCATTCTGTAATCTGTGGACTATCAGAGTGTTGATGAAACACAGAAATTGCATCGTGATTGAATACAACAGTCACCATGCGCACATTCCTCCACGGGGGTTATGTCTCAAAAAGTTTACGCTTTGATCGTTCCCTGGAAGACCAGTAGTAGTTTCCGATGCACATCTGGTGTCATTCTGTAATTTGTGGACCATCAGAGTGTTGATGAAATACAGAAATTGCATCGGGATTGATAACAACATTCACCATGTGCACTTTCCTCCACGGGAGTAATGTCTCAAACAGTCTACGCTTTGATCGTTCCCTGGAAGACCAGTGGTAGTTTCCGATGCACATCTGGAGGCGTTCTGTAATCTGTGTACTATCTGAGTGTTCATCAAACACAGAAATTGCATAGGGATTGAATACAACAGTCACCATGCGCACTTTCCTCCAATGGAGTAATGTCTCAAACAGTCTACGCTTTGATCGTTCCCAGGAAGACCAGTAGTAGTTTCCGATGCACATCAGGAGGCAATCTGTAATCTGTGGACTATTAGAGTGCTGATGAAACACAGGAATTGCATCGCGATTGAATACAACAGTCACCATGCGCACTTTCCTCCGTGGGAGTAATGTCACAAACAGTCTACGCTATGATCGTTCCCAGGAAGACCAGTAGTAGTTTCCGATGAACATCTGGAGGCATTCTGTAATCTGTGGACTAACTCAGTGTTGATTAAACACAGAAATTGCATCGGGAATGAATACAACAGTCACAATGCGCACTTTCCATCAATGGGAGTAATGTCTCAAACAGTCTACGCTTTGATCGTTCCCAGGAAGACCAATAGTAGTTTCCGATGCAAGTCTGGTGGCATTCTGTAATCTGTGGACTATCAGAGTGTTGATGAACAACAGAAATTGCATCGGGATTGAACACAACAGTCACCATTCGCACTTTCCTCCATGGGAGTAATGTCTCAAACAGTCTACGCATTGATCGCTCAATGGAAGACCAGTGGTAGTTTCCGATGCACATCTGGAGGCATTCTGTAATCTGTGGACTATCAGAGTGTTGATGAAACACAGAAATTACATCGGGATTGAATACAACAGTCACCATCAACACTTTCCTCAATGGGAGTAATGTCTGATACAGTCTACTCTTTGATCGTTCCCAGGAAGACCAGTAGTAGTTTCCGATGCACTTCTGGAGACAATTTGTATTCTGTGGACTATCAGAGTGTTGATGAAACACAGAAATTGCATCGGGATTGAATACAACAGTCTCCATCCGCACTTTCCTCCATGGGAGTAACGTCTGAAACAGTATACGCTTTGATCGTTCCCAGGAAGACCAGTAGTAGTTTCCGATGCTTATCTGGAGGCATTCTGTAATCTGTGGACTATCAGAGTGTTGATGAAACACAGAAATACGATCGGGATTGAATACAACAGTCACCATGCGCACATTCCTCCACGGGAGTAATGTCTCAAAAAGTTTACGGTTTGATCGTTCCCTGGAAGACCAGTAGTAGTTTGCGATGCACATCTGGTGGCATTCTGTAATCTGTGGACTATTAGGGTGTTGATGAAAATCAGAAATTGCATAAGGATTGAATACAAGAGTCACCATGCGCACTTTCCTCCATGGGAGTAATGTCTCAAACAGTCTACGCATTGATCGTTCCCTGGAAGACCAGTGGTAGTTTCCGATGCACATCTGGAGGCATTCTGTAATCTGTGGACTATCAGAGTGTTGATGAAACACAGAAATACGATCGGGATTGAATTCAACAGTCACCATGCGCACATTCCTCCACGGGAGTTATGTCTCAAAAAGTTTACGCTTGGATCGTTCCCTGGAAGACCAGTAGTAGTTTCAGATGCACATCTGGTGTCATTCTGTAATCTGTGGACTATCAGAGTGTTGATGAAACACAGAAATTGCATCGGGATTGATAACAACATTCACCATGTGCACTTTCCTCCACGGGAGTATGTCTCAGACAGTCTACGCTTTGATCGTTCCCTGGAAGACCAGTGGTAGTTTCCGATGCACATCTGGAGGCATTCTGTAATCTTTGTACTATCTGAGTGTTGATCAAACACAGAAATTGCATAGGGATTGAATACAACAGTCACCATGCGCACTTTCCTCCAATGGAGTAATGTCTCAAACAGTCTACGCTTTGATCGTTCCCAGGAAGACCAGTGATAGTTTCCGATGCACGTCTGGTGGCATTCTGTAATCTGTGGACTATCAGAGTGTTGATGAACAACAGAAAATGCATCGGGATTGAACACAACAGTCACCATTCGCACTTTCCTCCATGGGAGTAATGTCTCAAACAGTCTACGCACTGATCGCTCCCTGGAAGACCAGTGGTAGTTTCCGATGCACATCTGGAGGCATTCTGTAATCTGTGGACTATCAGAGTGTTGATGAAACACAGAAATTACATCGGGATTGAATACAACAGTCACCATCAACACTTTCCTCAATGGGAGTAATGTCAGATACAGTCTACGATTTGATCGTTCCCACGAAGACCAGTAGTAGTTTCCGATGCACATCTGGAGACAATTTGTATTCTGTGGACTATCAGAGTGTTGATGAAACACAGAAATTGCATCGGGATTGAATACAACAGTCTCCATCCGCACTTTCCTCCATGGGAGTAACGTCTGAAACAGTCTACGCTTTGATCGTTCCCAGGAAGACCAGTAGTAGTTTCCGATACACATCTGGAGACAATTTGTATTCTGTGGACTATCAGAGTGTTGATGAAACACAGAAATTGCATCGGGATTGAATACAACAGTCACCATGCGCACTTTCCTCCATGGGAGAAATGTCTCAAACAGTCTACGTATTGATCGTTCCCTGGAAGACCAGTAGTAGTTTCTAATGCACATCTGGAGGCACTCTGTAATCTGTGGCCTTCAAAATGTTGATGAAACACTGAAATGGCATCGGGAGTGAATACAACAGTCACCATCCGCACTTTCCTCCATGAGAGTAATGTCTGAAACAGTCGACGCTTTGATCGTTCCCAGGAAGTCCAGTTGTAGTTTCCGATGCACGTCTGGGGGCATTCTGTAATCTGTGGACAATCAGAGTGTTGATGAAGTACAGTAAGTCCATCGGGATTGAATACAACAGTCACCAATCGCACTTCTCTCCACGGGAGTAATGTCTCAAACAGTCTACGATTTGATCGTTCCCTGAAAGACCAGTAGTAGCTTCCGGTGCACATCTGGTGGCATTCTGTAATCTGTGGACCTTCAAAGTGTTGATGAAACACAGAAATTGCATCAGGTTTGAATACAACAGTCACCATCCGCACTTTCGTCCATGGTAGTAATGCCTCAAACAGTCTACGCATTGATCGCTCCCTGGAAGACCAGTGGTAGTTTCCGATGCACATCTGGAGGCATTCTGTAATCTGTGGACTATCAGAGAGTTGATGAAAGACAGAAATTACATCGGGATTGAATACAACAGTCACAATCTGCCCTTTCCTCAATGGGAGTAACGTCTGATACAGTCTACGCTTTGATCGATCCCAGGAAGACCAGTAGTAGTTTCCGATACACATCTGGAGACAATGTGTATTCTGTGGACCATCAGAGTGTTGATGAAACACAGAAATTGCATCGGGATTGAATACAACAGTCACCATCAACACTTTCCTCAATGGGAGTAATGTCAGATACAGTCTACGCTTTGATCGTTCCCACGAAGACCAGTAGTAGTTTCCGATGCACATCTGGAGACAATTTGTATTCTGTGGACTATCAGAGTGTTGATGAACAACAGGAATTGCATCGGGATTGAACACAACAGTCACCTTTCGCACTTTCCTCCACGGGAGTAATGTCTCAAACAGTCTACGATTTGATCGTTCCCTGGAAGACCAGTGGTAGTTTCCGATGCACATCTGGAGGCATTCTGTAATCTGTGGACTATCAGAGTGTTGATGAAACACAGAAATTAAATCGGGATTGAATACAACAGTCACCATGCGCACATTCCTCCACGGGAGTAATGTCTCAAAAAGGTTACGCTTTGATCGTTCCGTGGAAGACCAGTAAAAGTTTGCGATGCACATCTGGTGGCATTCTGTAATCTGTGGACCATCAGAGTGTTGATGAAACACAGAAATTGCATCGGGTTTGAATAAAACAGTCACCATGCGCACTATTCTCCATGGGAGTAATGTCTCATACAGTCTACGCTTCGATCGTTTCCAGGAAGACCAGTAGTAGTTTCCGATGCACATCAGGAGGCAATCTGTAATCTCTGGACTATCAGAGTGTTGATGAAACACAGAAATTCCATCGGGATTGACTACAACAGTCACCATGCGCACTTTCCTCAATGGGAGTAATGTCTCAAACAGTCTACGCTTTGATCCTTCCCAGGAAGACCAGTAGTAGTTTCCGATGCACATCTGGAGGCAATCTGTAATCTGTGGACTGTCAGAGTGTTGATGAAACACTGAAATTGCATCGGGATTGAATACAACAGTCACCATTCCCACTTTCCTCCACGGGAGTAATGTCTCAAACAGACTACGATTTGATCGTTCCCTGGAAGACCAGTAGTAGCTTCCGATGCACATCTGGTGGCATTCTGTAATCTGTGGACCATCAAAGTGTTGATAAAACACAGAAATTGCATCAGGATTGAATACAACAGTCACCATTCGCACTTTCCTCCATGGCAGTACTGTCTCAAACAGTCTACGCATTGATCGCTCCCTGGAAGACCAGTGGTAGTTTCCGATGCACATCTGGAGGCATTCTGTAATCTGTGGACTATCAGAGTGTTGATGAAACACAGAAATTACATCGGGATTGATACAACAGTCACCATCCGCACATTCCTCCACGGGAGTAGTGTCTATAACAGTCTACGCTTTGATCGTCCCTGGAAGCCCAGTAGTAGTTTCCGATGCACGTCTGGTTGCATTCTGTAATCTGTGGATTATCAGAGTGTTGATGAAACACAGAAATTCCATCGGGATTGAATACAACAGTCACCATGCGCACATTCCTCCATGGGAGTAATGTCTCAAACAGTCTACGCTTTGATCGTTCCCTGGAAGACCAGTAGTAGTTTGCGATGCACATCTGTTGGCATTCTGTGATCTGTGGACTATCAGAGTGATGATGAAACACAGAAATTGCATCGAGATTGAAAACAACAGTCACCATGCGCTCTTTCCTCCACCGGAGTAATGTCTCAAACAGTCTACGCTTTGATCGTTCCGTGGAAACGAGTAGCAGTTTGCGATGCACATCTGGTGGCATTCTGTAATCTGTGGACTATCAGAGTGTTGATGAAACACAGAAATTGCATCGGGATTGAATACAACAGTCACAATCTGCACTTTCCTCAATGGGAGAAATGTCTGATACAGTCTACACTTTGATCGTCCCCAGGAAGACCAGTAGTAGTTTCCGATGCTCATCTGGAGGCAATGTGTAATCTGTGGACTATCAGAGTGTTGAAGAAAAACAGAAATAGAAATCGGTATTGAATACAACAGTAACCATGCGCACTTTCCTCTACGGGAGTAATGTCTCAAACAGTCTACGCATTGATTGCTCCCTGGAAGACCAGTGGTAGTTTCCGATGCACATCTGGAGGCATTGTGTAATCTGTGGACTAACTGAGTGTTGATGAAACACAGAAATTACGTCGAGATTGATACAACAGTCACCATCCGCACTTTCCTCCATGGGAGTAGTGTCTATAACGGTCTAGGCTTTGATCGTCCCTGGAAGCCCAGTATTTGTTTCCGATGCACGTCTGGTTGCATTCTGTAATCTGTGGATTATCAGAGTGTTGATGAAACACAGAAATTCCATCTGGATTGAATACAACAGTCACCATGCGCACATTCCTCCATGGGAGTAATGTCTCAAACAATCTACGCTTTGATCGTTCCCTGGAAGACCAGTTGTAGTTAGCGATGCACATCTGGTGGCGTTCTGTAATCTGTGGACTATCAGAGTGATGATGAAACACAGAAATTGCATCGGGATTGAAAACAACAGTCACCATGCGCTCTTTCCTCCACCGGAGTAATGTCTCAAACAGTCTACGCTTTGAACGTTCCCTGGAAGACCAGTGGTAGTTTCCGATGCACATCTGCTGGCATTCTGTATTCTGTGGACTACCAGAGTGTTGATGAAACACAGAAATTGAATGGGGATTGAATACAACAGTCACCATGCGCACTTTACTCCACAGGAGTAATGTCTCAAACAGTCTACGGTTTGATCGTTCCGTGGAAACGAGTAGTAGTTTGCGATGCACATCTGGTGGCATTCTGTAATCTGTGGACTATCAGAGTGTTGATGAAACACAGAAATTGCATCGGGATTGAATACAACAGTCACAATCTGCACTTTCTCAATGGGAGAAATGTCTGATACAGTCTACGCTTTGATCGTTCCCAGAAAGACCAGTAGTAGTTTCCGATGCACATCGGGAGACAATTTGTATTCTGTGGACTATCAGAGCGTTGATGGAACACAGAAATTGCATCGGGATTGAATACAACAGTCACCATCAACACTTTCCAAAATGGGAGTAATGTCAGATACAGTCTACGCTTTGATCGTTCCCACGAAGACCAGTAGTAGTTTCCGATGCACATCTGGAGACAATTTGTATTCTGTGGACTATCAGAGTGTTGATGAACAACAGGAATTGCATCGGGATTGAACACAACAGTCACCTTTCGCACTTTCCTCCACGGGAGTAATGTCTCAAACAGTCTACGATTTGATCGTTCCCTGGAAGACCAGTGGTAGTTTCCGATGCACATCTGGAGGCATTCTGTAATCTGTGGACTATCAGAGTGTTGATGAAACACAGAAATTAAATCGGGATTGAATACAACAGTCACCATGCGCACATTCCTCCACGGGAGTAATGTCTCAAAAAGGTTACGCTTTGATCGTTCCGTGGAAGACCAGTAGTAGTTTGCGATGCACATCTGGTGGCATTCTGTAATCTGTGGACCATCAGAGTGTTGATGAAACACAGAAATTGCATCGGGTTTGAATAAAACAGTCACCATGCGCACTATTCTCCATGGGAGTAATGTCTCATACAGTCTACGCTTCGATCGTTTCCAGGAAGACCAGTAGTAGTTTCCGATGCACATCAGGAGGCAATCTGTAATCTCTGGACTATCAGAGTGTTGATGAAACACAGAAATTCCATCGGGATTGAATACAACAGTCACCATTCGCACTTTTCTCCACGGGAGTAATGTCTCAAACAGTCTACGCTTTGATCGTTCCCTGGAAGACCAGTAGTAGTTTTCGATGCACATCTGGAGGAATTCTGTAGTCTGTGGACTATCCGAGTGTTGTTGAAACAAAGAAATTGCTTCGGGATTGAATACAACAGTCACCATGCGCACTTACCTCCATGGGAGTAATGTCTCAAACAGTCTACGCTTTGACTTTTCCCTGGAAGACCATTAGTAGTTTCCGATGCACATCTGGGGGCATTCTGTAATCTGTGGACTATCAGAGGGTTGATGAAACACAGAAATTGCATCGGGATTGGTAACAACAGTCACCATGTGCACTTTCCTCCAAGGGAGTAATGTCTCAAACAGTCTACGCTTTGAATGTTCCCTGGAAGACCAGTAGTAGTTTCAGATGCACGTCTGGATGCATTCTGTAATCTGTGGACTATCAGAGTGTTGATGAAACACAGAAATTGCATCGGGATTGACTACAACAGTCACCATGCGCACTTTCCTCAATGGGAGTAATGTCTCAAACAGTCTACGCTTTGATCCTTCCCAGGAAGACCAGTAGTAGTTTCCGATGCACATCTGGAGGCAATCTGTAATCTGTGGACTATCAGAGTGTTGATGAAACACTGAAATTGCATCGGGATTGAATACAACAGTCACCATTCCCACTTTCCTCCACGGGAGTAATGTCTCAAACAGACTACGATTTGATCGTTCCCTGGAAGACCAGTAGTAGCTTCCGATGCACATCTGGTGGCATTCTGTAATCTGTGGACCATCAAAGTGTTGATAAAACACAGAAATTGCATCAGGATTGAATACAACAGTCACCATTCGCACTTTCCTCCATGGCAGTACTGTCTCAAACAGTCTACGCATTGATCGCTCCCTGGAAGACCAGTGGTAGTTTCCGATGCACATCTGGAGGCATTCTGTAATCTGTGGACTATCAGAGTGTTGATGAAACACAGAAATTACATCGGGATTGATACAACAGTCACCATCCGCACATTCCTCCACGGGAGTAGTGTCTATAACAGTCTACGCTTTGATCGTCCCTGGAAGCCCAGTAGTAGTTTCCGATGCACGTCTGGTTGCATTCTGTAATCTGTGGATTATCAGAGTGTTGATGAAACACAGAAATTCCATCGGGATTGAATACAACAGTCACCATGCGCACATTCCTCCATGGGAGTAATGTCTCAAACAGTCTACGCTTTGATCGTTCCCTGGAAGACCAGTAGTAGTTTGCGATGCACATCTGTTGGCATTCTGTGATCTGTGGACTATCAGAGTGATGATGAAACACAGAAATTGCATCGAGATTGAAAACAACAGTCACCATGCGCTCTTTCCTCCACCGGAGTAATGTCTCAAACAGTCTACGCTTTGATCGTTCCGTGGAAACGAGTAGCAGTTTGCGATGCACATCTGGTGGCATTCTGTAATCTGTGGACTATCAGAGTGTTGATGAAACACAGAAATTGCATCGGGATTGAATACAACAGTCACAATCTGCACTTTCCTCAATGGGAGAAATGTCTGATACAGTCTACACTTTGATCGTCCCCAGGAAGACCAGTAGTAGTTTCCGATGCTCATCTGGAGGCAATGTGTAATCTGTGGACTATCAGAGTGTTGAAGAAAAACAGAAATAGAAATCGGTATTGAATACAACAGTAACCATGCGCACTTTCCTCTACGGGAGTAATGTCTCAAACAGCCTACGCATTGATTGCTCCCTGGAAGACCAGTGGTAGTTTCCGATGCACATCTGGAGGCATTGTGTAATCTGTGGACTAACTGAGTGTTGATGAAACACAGAAATTACATCGAGATTGATACAACAGTCACCATCCGCACTTTCCTCCATGGGAGTAGTGTCTATAACGGTCTACGCTTTGATCGTCCCTGGAAGCCCAGTATTTGTTTCCGATGCACGTCTGGTTGCATTCTGTAATCTGTGGATTATCAGAGTGTTGATGAAACACAGAAATTCCATCTGGATTGAATACAACAGTCACCATGCGCACATTCCTCCATGGGAGTAATGTCTCAAACAATCTACGCTTTGATCGTTCCCTGGAAGACCAGTTGTAGTTAGCGATGCACATCTGGTGGCGTTCTGTAATCTGTGGACTATCAGAGTGATGATGAAACACAGAAATTGCATCGGGATTGAAAACAACAGTCACCATGCGCTCTTTCCTCCACCGGAGTAATGTCTCAAACAGTCTACGCTTTGAACGTTCCCTGGAAGACCAGTGGTAGTTTCCGATGCACATCTGGTGGCATTCTGTATTCTGTGGACTACCAGAGTGTTGATGAAACACAGAAATTGAATGGGGATTGAATACAACAGTCACCATGCGCACTTTACTCCACAGGAGTAATGTCTCAAACAGTCTACGGTTTGATCGTTCCGTGGAAACGAGTAGTAGTTTGCGATGCACATCTGGTGGCATTCTGTAATCTGTGGACTATCAGAGTGTTGATGAAACACAGAAATTGCATCGGGATTGAGTACAACAGTCACAATCTGCACTTTCTCAATGGGAGAAATGTCTGATACAGTCTACGCTTTGATCGTTCCCAGAAAGACCAGTAGTAGTTTCCGATGCACATCGGGAGACAATTTGTATTCTGTGGACTATCAGAGCGTTGATGGAACACAGAAATTGCCTCGGGATTGAATACAACAGTCACCATCCGCACTTTCCCCCATGGGAGTAATGTCTCATACAGTCTACGCTTTGATCGTTCCCTGGAAGACCAGTAGTAGTTTCCGATGCACATCTGGTGTCATTCTGTAATCTGTGGACTATCAGAGTGTTGATGAAACACAGAAATTGCATCGGGATTGATAACAACAGTCACCATGTGCAATTTCCTCCACGGGAGTAATGTCTCAAACAGTCTACGCTTTGAACGTTACCTGGAAGACCAGTAGTAGTTTCAGATGCACGTCTGGAGGCATTCTGTAATCTGTGGACTATCAGAGTGTTGATGAAACACAGAAATTGCATCGGGATTGAATACAACGGTCACCATGCGCACTTTCCTCCATGGGAGTAATGTCTCAAACAGTCTACGCTTTGAATATTCCCATGAAGACAAGTAGTAGTTTCCCATGCTCATCAGGAGGCAATCTGTAATCTGTGGACTATCAGAGTGTTGATGAAACACAGAAATTGCATCGGGATTGAATACAACAGTCACCATGCGCACTTTCCTCAATGGGAGTAATGTCTCAAACAGTCTACGCTTTGATCGTTCCCTGGAAGACCAGTATTAGTTTCCGATGCACATCTGGAGGCATTCTGTAATCTGTGGACCTTCAAAGTGTTGATGAAACACAGAAATTGCATCGGGATTGAATACAACAGTAACCATGCGCACTTTCCTCCAATGGGAGTAATGTCTCAAACAGTCTACGCTTTGATCGTTCCCAGGAAGACCAGTAGTAGTTTCCGAGGCACATCTGGAGCAATCTGTAATCTGTGGACTATCAGAGTGTTGATGAAACACAGAAATTGCATCGGGGTTGAATACAACAGTCACCATTCGCACTTTCCTCCATGGGAGTTATGTCTCAAACAGTCTACGTTTTAATCGTTCCCTGGAAAAGCAGTAGTAGTTTCCGATGCACATCTGGTGACATTCTGTAATCTGTGGACTATCAGAGTGTTGATGAAACACAGAAATTGCATCGGGATTGAATACAACAGTCATCATGCGCACTTTCCTCCGTGGGAAAAATGTCACAAAGGATCTACGCTTTGATCGTTCCCAGGAAGACCAGTAGTAGTTTCCGATGCACATCTGGAGGCATTCTGTAATCTGTGGACTAACTGAGTGTTGATGAAACACAGAAATTACATCGGGATTGATACAACAGTCACCATCCGCACTTTCCTATATGGGAGTAGTGTCTATAACGGTCTACGCTTTGATCGTCCCTGGAAGCCCAGTAGTAGTTTCCGATGCACGTCTGGTTGCATTCTGTAATCTGTGGATTATCAGAGTGTTGATGAAACACAGAAGTTCCATCGGGATTGAAAACAACAGTCACCATGCGCTCTTTCCTCCACCGGAGTAATGTCTCAAACAGTCTACGCTTTGAACGTTCCCTGGAAGACCAGTGGTAGTTTCCGATGCACATCTGGTGGCATTCTGTATTCTGTGGACTATCAGAGTGTTGATGAAACACAGAAATTGAATGGGGATTGAATACAAGAGTCACCATGCGCACTTTACTCCACAGGAGTAATGTCTCAAACAGTCTACGCTTTGATCGTTCCGTGGAAACAAGTAGTAGTTTGCGATGCACATCTGGTGGCATTCTGTAATCTGTGGACTATCAGAGTGTTGATGAAACACAGAAATTGCATCGGGATTGAATACAACGGTCACCATGCGCACTTTCCTCCATGGGAGTAATGTCTCAAACAGTCTACGCTTTGAATATTCCCATGAAGACAAGTAGTAGTTTCCCATGCTCATCAGGAGGCAATCTGTAATCTGTGGACTATCAGAGTGTTGATGAAACACAGAAATTGCATCGGGATTGAATACAACAGTCACCATGCGCACTTTCCTCAATGGGAGTAATGTCTCAAACAGTCTACGCTTTGATCGTTCCCTGGAAGACCAGTATTAGTTTCCGATGCACATCTGGAGGCATTCTGTAATCTGTGGACCTTCAAAGTGTTGATGAAACACAGAAATTGCATCGGGATTGAATACAACAGTAACCATGCGCACTTTCCTCCAATGGGAGTAATGTCTCAAACAGTCTACGCTTTGATCGTTCCCAGGAAGACCAGTAGTAGTTTCCGAGGCACATCTGGAGCAATCTGTAATCTGTGGACTATCAGAGTGTTGATGAAACACAGAAATTGCATCGGGGTTGAATACAACAGTCACCATTCGCACTTTCCTCCATGGGAGTTATGTCTCAAACAGTCTACGTTTTAATCGTTCCCTGGAAAAGCAGTAGTAGTTTCCGATGCACATCTGGTGACATTCTGTAATCTGTGGACTATCAGAGTGTTGATGAAACACAGAAATTGCATCGGGATTGAATACAACAGTCATCATGCGCACTTTCCTCCGTGGGAAAAATGTCACAAAGGATCTACGCTTTGATCGTTCCCAGGAAGACCAGTAGTAGTTTCCGATGCACATCTGGAGGCATTCTGTAATCTGTGGACTAACTGAGTGTTGATGAAACACAGAAATTACATCGGGATTGATACAACAGTCACCATCCGCACTTTCCTCCATGGGAGTAGTGTCTATAACGGTCTACGCTTTGATCGTCCCTGGAAGCCCAGTAGTAGTTTCCGATGCACGTCTGGTTGCATTCTGTAATCTGTGGATTATCAGAGTGTTGATGAAACACAGAAGTTCCATCGGGATTGAAAACAACAGTCACCATGCGCTCTTTCCTCCACCGGAGTAATGTCTCAAACAGTCTACGCTTTGAACGTTCCCTGGAAGACCAGTGGTAGTTTCCGATGCACATCTGGTGGCATTCTGTATTCTGTGGACTATCAGAGTGTTGATGAAACACAGAAATTGAATGGGGATTGAATACAAGAGTCACCATGCGCACTTTACTCCACAGGAGTAATGTCTCAAACAGTCTACGCTTTGATCGTTCCGTGGAAACAAGTAGTAGTTTGCGATGCACATCTGGTGGCATTCTGTAATCTGTGGACTATCAGAGTGTTGATGAAACACAGAAATTGAATCGGGATTGAATACAACAGTCACAATCTGCACTTTCCTCAATGGGAGAAATGTCTGATACAGTCTACGCTTTGATCGTTCCCAGAAAGACCAGTAGTAGTTTCCGATGCACATCTGGAGACAATTTGTATTCTGTGGACTCTCAGAGTGTTGATGGAACACAGAAATTGCATCGGGATTAAATACAACAGTCACCATCCGCACTTTCCCCCATGGGAGTAACGTCTGAAACAGTCTACACTTTGATCGTTCCCTGGAAGACCAGTAGTAGTTTCCGATGCACATCTGGTGGCATTCTGTAATCTGTGGACTATCACAGTGTTGATGAAACACAGAAATTGCATCGGGTTTGAATACAACAATCACCATGCGCACTATCCTCCATGGGAGTAATGTCTCATACAGTCTACGCTATGATCGAGCCCTGGAAGACGAGTAGTAGTTTCCGATGCACATCTGGTGTCATTCTGTAATCTGTGGACTATCAGAGTGTTGATGAAACACAGAAATTGCATCGGGATTGATAACAACAGTCACCATGTGCACTTTCCTCCACGGGAGTAATGTCTCAAACAGTCTACGCTTTGAACGTTCCCTGGAAGACCAGTAGTAGTTTCAGATGCACGTCTGGAGGCATTCTGTAATCTGTGGACTATCAGAGTGTTGATGAAACACAGAAATTGCATCGGGATTGAATACAACAGTCACCATGCGCACTTTCCTCCATGGCAGTAATGTCTCTAACAGTCTACGCTTTGATTATTCCCAAGAAGGCCAGTGGTAGTTTCCGATGCATATCAGGATTCAATCTGTAATCTGTGGACAATCAGAGTGTTGATGAAACACAGAAATTGCATCGGGATTGAAAACAACAGTCATCATGCGCACTTTCCTCCGTGGGAAAAATGTCACAAAGGATCTACGCTTTGATCGTTCCCAGGAAGACCAGTAGTAGTTTCCGATGCACATCTGGAGGCATTCTGTAATCTGTGGACTAACTGAGTGTTGATGAAACACAGAAATTACATCGGGATTGATACAACAGTCACCATCCGCACTTTCCTCCATGGGAGTAGTGTCTATAACGGTCTACGCTTTGATCGTCCCTGGAAGCCCAGTAGTAGTTTCCGATGCACGTCTGGTTGCATTCTGTAATCTGTGGATTATCAGAGTGTTGATGAAACACAGAAGTTCCATCGGGATTGAATACAACAGTTACCATGCGCACATTCCTCCATGGGAGTAATGTCTCAAACAGTCTACGCTTTGATCGTTCCCTTGAAGACCAGTAGTAGTTTGCGATGCACATCTGGTGGCATTCTGTAATCTGTGGGCTATCAGTGTGATGATGAAACACAGAAATTGCATCGGGATTGAAAACAACAGTCACCATGCGCTCTTTCCTCCACCGGAGTAATGTCTCAAACAGTCTACGCTTTGAACGTTCCCTGGAAGACCAGTAGTAGTTTCCGATGCACATCTGGGGGCATTCTATATTCTGTGGACTATCAGAGTGTTGATGAAACACAGAAATTGCATCGGGATAGAATACAACAGTCACCATGCACGCTTTCCTCCACAGGAGTAATGTCTCCAACAGCCTACGCTTTGATCGTTCCCAGGAAGACCAGTAGTAGTTTCCGATGCACATCTGGAGCAATCTGTAATCTGTGGACTATCAGAGTGTTAATGAAACACAGAAATTCCATCGGGATTGAAAACAACAGTCACCATGCGCACATTCCTCCATGGGAGTAATGTCTCAAACAGTCTACGCCTTGATCGTTCCCTGGAAGACCAGTAGTAGTTTGCGATGCACATCTGGTGGCATTCTGTAATCTGTGGACTATCAGAGTGTTGATGAAACACAGAAATTGCATCGGTATATAATACAACAGTCACCATGCGCTCTTTCCTCCACCGGAGTAATGTCTCAAACAGTCTACGCTTTGATCGTTCCGTGGAAACGAGTAGTAGTTTGCGATGCACATCTGGTAGCATTCTGTAATCTGTGTACTATCAGAGTGTTGATAAAACACAGAAATTTCATCGGGATGGAATTGAACAGTCACCATGCGCACTTTCCTCCAATGGGAGTAACGTCTCCAACAGTCTACGCTTTGATCGTTCCCAGGAAGACCAGTAGTAGTTTCCGATGCACGTCTGGAGCAATCTGTAATCTGTGGACTATCAGAGTGTTGATGAAACACAGAAATTGCATCGGGATTGAATACAACAGTCACCATCCGCACTTTCCTCCATGGGAGTAACGTCTGAAACAGTCTACGCTTTGATCGTTCCCTGGAAGACAAGTACTCGTTTCCGATGCACATCTGGTGGCATTCTGTAATCTGTGGACTATCAGAGTGTTGATGAAACACAGAAATTGCATCGGGTTTGAATACAACAGTCACCATGCGCACTATCCTCCATGGGATTAATGTCTCATACAGTCTACGCATTGATCGAGCCCTGGAAGACCAGTAGTAGTTTGCGATGCACATCTGGAGGCATTCTGTAATCTGTGGACTATCAGAGTGTTGATGAAACACAGAAATTACATCGGGATTGAATACAACAGTCACCATCCGCACTTTCCTCCATGGTAAAAATGTCTCAAACAGTCTACGCTTTGATCGTCCCCAGGAAGACCAGTAGTAGTTTCCGATGCTCATCTGGAGGCAATGTGTAATACGTGGACTCTCAGAGTGTTGAAGAAAAACAGAAATAGAAATCGGGATTGAATACAACAGGCACCATGCCCACTTTCCTCCATGGGAGTAATGTCTCAAACAGTCTACGCATTGATCGCTCACGGGAAGACCAGTGGTAGTTTTCGATGCACATCTGGAGGCATTCTGTAATCTGTGGACTATCAGAGTGTTGATGAAACACAGAAATTACATCGGGATTGATACAACAGTCACCATCCGCACTTTCCTCCATGGGAGTAGTGTCTATAACGGTCTACGCTTTGATCGTCCCTGGAAGCCCAGTAGTAGTTTCCGATGCACGTCTGGTTGCATTCTGTAATCTGTGGACTATCAGAGTGTTGATGAAACACAGAAATTCCATCGGGATTGAAAACAACAGTCACCATGCGCACATTCCTCCATGGGAGTAATGTCTCAAACAGTCTACGCCTTGATCGTTCCCAGGAAGACCAGTAGTAGTTTGCGATGCACATCTGGTGGCATTCTGTAATCTGTGGACTATCAGAGTGTTGATGAAACACAGAAATTGCATCGGGTTTGAATACAACAGTCACCATGCGCACTATCCTCCATGGGAGTAATGTCTCATACAGTCTACGCATTGATCGAGCCCTGGAAGACCAGTAGTAGTTTCCGATGCACATCTGGTGTCATTCTGTAATCTGTGGACTATCAGAGTGTTGATGAAACACAGAATTTGCATCGGGATTGATAACAACAGTCACCATGTGCACTTTCCTCCATGGGATAAATGTCTCAATCAGTCTACGCTTTGAACGTTCCCTGGAAGACCAGTAGTAGTTTCCGATGCACATCTGGTGTCATTCTGTATTCTGTGGACTATCAGAGTGTTGATGAAACACAGAAATTGCATCGGGTTTGAATACAACAGTCACCATGCGCACTATCCTCCATGGGAAAAATGTCACAAAGGATCTACGCTTTGATCGTTCCCAGGAAGACCAGTAGTAGTTTCCGAAGCACATCTGGAGGCATTCTGTAATCTGTGGACTAACTGAGTGTTGATGAAACACAGAAATTACATCGGGATTGATACAACAGTCACCATCCGCACTTTCCTCCATGGGAGTAGTGTCTATAACGGTCTACGCTTTGATCGTCCCTGGAAGCCCAGTAGTAGTTTCCGATGCACGTCTGGTTTCATTCTGTAATCTGTGGATTATCAGAGTGTTGATGAAACACAGAAGTTCCATCGGGATTGAATACAACAGTTACCATGCGCACATTCCTCCATGGGAGTAATGTCTCAAACAGTCTACGCTTTGATCGTTCCCTTGAAGACCAGTAGTGGTTTGCGATGCACATCTGGTGGCATTCTGTAATCTGTGGACTATCAGAGTGATGATGAAACACAGAAATTGCATCGGGATTGAAAACAACAGTCACCATGCGCTCATTCCTCCACCGGAGTAATGTCTCAAATAGTCTACGCTTTGAACGTTCCCTGGAAGACCAGTAGTAGTTTCCGATGCACATCTGGGGGCATTCTATATTCTGTGGACTATCAGAGTGTTGATGAAACACAGAAATTGCATCGGGATAGAATACAACAGTCACCATGCACACTTTCCTCCACAGGATTAATGTCTCCAACAGCCTACGCTTTGATCGTTCTCAGGAAGACCAGTAGTAGTTTCCGATGCACATCTGGAGCAATCTGTAATCTGTGGACTATCAGAGTGTTAATGAAACACAGAAATTAGATCGAGATTGAAAACAACAGTCACCATGCGCACATTCCTCCATGGGAGTAATGTCTCAAACAGTCTACGCCTTGATCGTTCCCTGGAAGAACAAAAGTAGTTTGCGATGCACATCTGGTGGCATTCTGTAATCTGTGGACTATCAGAGTGTTGATGAAACACAGAAATTGCATCGGGATATAATACAACAGTCACCATGCGCTCTTTCCTCCACCGGAGTAATGTCTCAAACATTCTACGCTTTGATCGTTCCGTGGAAACGAGTAGTAGTTTGCGATGCACATCTGGTGGCATTCTGTAATCTGTGTACTATCAGAGTGTTGATGAAACACAGAAATTGCATCGGGATTGAATTGAACAGTCACCATGCGCACTTCCCTCCAATAGGAGTAATGTCTCCAACAGTCTACGCTTTGATCGTTCCCAGGAAGACCAGTAGTAGTTTCCGATGCACATCTGGAGCAATCTGTCATCTGTGGACTATCAGAGTGTTGATGAAACACAGAAATTGCATCGGGATTGAATACAACAGTCACCATCCGCACTTTCCTCCATGGGAGTAACGTCTGAAACAGTCTACGCTTTGATTGTTCCCTGGAAGACAAGTACTCGTTTCCGATGCACATCTGGTGGCATTCTGTAATCTGTGGACTATCAGAGTGTTGATGAAACACAGAAATTGCATCGGGTTTGAATACAACAGTCACCATGCGCACTATCCTCCATGTGATTAATGTCTCATACAGTCTACGCATTGATCGAGCCCTGGAAGACCAGTAGTAGTTTGCGATGCACATCTGGTGGCATTCTGTAATCTGTGGACTATCAGAGTGTTGATGAAACACAGAATTTGCATCGGGATTGATGACAACAGTCACCATGTGAACTTTCCTCCATGGGAATAATGTCTCAAACAGTCTACGCTTTGAACGTTCCCTGGAAGACCAGTAGTAGCTTCCGATGCACATCTGGTGGCATTCTGTAATCTATGGACCTTCAAAGTGTTGATGAAACACAGAAATTGCATCAGGAGTGAATACAACAGTCACCATCCGCACTTTCCTCCATGGTAGTAATGTCTCAAACAGTCTACGCTTTGAACGTTCCCTGGAAGACCAGTAGTAGTTTCCGATGCACATCTGGTGTCATTCTGTATTCTGTGGACTATCAGAGTGTTGATGAAACACAGAAATTGCATCGGGTTTGAATACAACAGTCACCATGCGCACTATCCTCCATGGAAGTAATGTCTCATACAGTCTACGCTTTGGTCGAGCCCTGGAAGACCAGTAGTAGTTTCCGATGCACATCTGGAAGCATTCTGTAATCTGTGGACTATCAGAGTGTTGATGAAAATCAGAAATTGCATCGGGATTGAATACAACAGTCACCATGCGCACTTTCCTCCACAGGAGTAATGTCTCAATCAGTCTACGCTTTGATCGTTCCGTGGAAACGTGTAGTAGTTTGCGATGCACATCTGGTGGCATTCAGTAATCTGTGGACTATCAGAGTGTTGATGAAACACAGAAATTGCATCGGGTTTGAATACAACAGTCACCATGCGCACTATCCTACATGGAAGTAATGTCTCATACAGTCTACGCTTTGGTCGAGCCCTGGAAGACCAGTAGTAGTTTCCGATGCACATCTGGAAGCATTCTGTAATCTGTGGACTATCAGAGTGTTGATGAAAATCAGAAATTGCATCGGGATTGAATACAACAGTCACCATGCGCACTTTCCTCCACAGGAGTAATGTCTCAAACAGTCTATTCTTTGATCGTTCCGTGGAAACGAGTAGTAGTTTGCGATGCACATCTGGTGTCATTCTGTAATCTGTGGACTAGCAGAGTGTTGATGAAACACAGAAATTGCATCGGGATTGAATAGAACAGTCAGAATGCGCTCTTTCCTCCATGGGAGTAATGTCTCAAACAGTCTACGCTTTGATCGTACCCTGGAAGACCAGTAGTAGTTTCCGATGCACATCTGGTGTCATTCTGTAATCTGTGTACTATCAGAGTGTTGATGAAACACAGAAATTGCATCGGGTTTGAATACAACAGTCACCATGCGCACTTTCCTCCACAGGAGTAATGTCTCAATCAGTCTACGCTTTGATCGTTCCGTGGAAACGAGTAGTAGTTTGCGATGCACATCTGGTGGCATTCTGTAATCTGTGGACTATCAGAGTGTTGATGAAACACAGAAATTGCATCGGGTTTGAATACAACAGTCACCATGCGCACTATCCTACATGGAAGTAATGTCTCATACAGTCTACGCTTTGGTCGAGCCCTGGAAGACCAGTAGTAGTTTCCGATGCACATCTGGAAGCATTCTGTAATCTGTGGACTATCAGAGTGTTGATGAAAATCAGAAATTGCATCGGGATTGAATACAACAGTCACCATGCGCACTTTCCTCCACAGGAGTAATGTCTCAAACAGTCTATGCTTTGATCGTTCCGTGGAAACGAGTAGTAGTTTGCGATGCACATCTGGTGTCATTCTGTAATCTGTGGACTAGCAGAGTGTTGATGAAACACAGAAATTGCATCGGGATTGAATAGAACAGACAGAATGCGCTCTTTCCTCCATGGGAGTAATGTCTCATACAGTCTACGCTTTGGTCGAGCCCTGGAAGACCAGTAGTAGTTTCCGATGCACATCTGGTGTCATTCTGTAATCTGTGGACTATCAGAGTGTTGATGAAACACAGAAATTTCATCGGGATTGATAACAACAGTCACCATGTGCACTTTCCTCCATGGGAGTAATGTCTCAAACAGTCTACGCTTTGATCGTTCCCAGGAAGACCAGTAGTAGTTTCCGATGCACATCTGGTGCCAATCTGTAATCTGTGAACCTTCAAAGTGTTGACGAAACACAGAAATTGCATCAGGATTGAATACAACAGTCACCATCCGCACATTACTCCATGGGAGTAATGTCTCAAACAGTCTAATCCTTGATCGTTCCCTGGAAGACCAGTAGTAGTTTGCGATGCACATCTGGTGGCATTCTGTAATCTGTGGACTATCAGAGTGTTGACGAAACACAGAAATTGCATCGGGATATAATACAACAGTCACCATGCGCTTTTTCCTCCACCGGAGTAATGTCTCAAACAGTCTACGCTTTGATCGTTCCGTGGAAACGAGTAGTAGTTTGCGATGCACATCTGGTGGCATTCTGTAATCTGTGGACTATTAGAGTGTTGATGAAACACAGAAATTGCATCGGGATTGAATTGAACAGTCACCATGCGCTCTCTCCTCCATGGGAGTAATGTCTCAAACACTCTACGCTTTGATCGTCCCCTGGAAGACCAGTAGTAGTTTCCGATACATATCTGGTGTCATTCTGTAATCTGTGTACTATATGAGTGTTGATGAAACACAGACATTGCATCGGGTTTGAATACAACAGTCACCATGCGCACTATCCTCCATGGGAGTAATGTCTCATACAGTCTACGCATTGTTCGAGCCCTGGAAGACCAGTAGTAGTTTCAGATGCACATATGGAGGCATTCTGTAATCTGTGGACTATCAGAGTGTTGATGAAAATCAGAAATTGCATCGGGATTGAATACAACAGTCACCATGCGCACTTTCCTCCATGGGAGTAATGTCTCAAACAGTCAACGCTTTGATCGCTCCCTGGAAGACCAGTGGTAGTTTCCGATGCACATCTGGAGGCATTCTGTAATCTGTGGACTATCAGCGTGTTGATGAAACACAGAAATTACATCGGGATTGATACAATAGTCACCATTCGCACTTTCCTCCATGGGAGTAGTGTCTATAACGGTCTACGCTTTGATCGTCCCTTGAAGGCCAGTAGTAGTTTCCGATGCACGTCTGGTTGCATTCTGTAATCTGTGGACTATCAGAGTGTTGATGAAACACAGAAATTCCATCGGGATTGAATACAACAGTCACCATGCGCACATTCCTCCATGGGAGTAATGTCTCAAACAATCTACGCTTTGATCGTTCCCTGGAAGACCAGTAGTAGTTTGCGATGCACATCTGGTGGCATTCTGTAATCTGTGGACTATCAGAGTATTGATGAAACACAGAAATTGCATCGGGATTGAATACAACAGTCAGAATGCGCTCTTTCCTCCATGGGAGTAATGTCTCAAACAGTCTACGCTTTGAACGTTCCCTGGAAGACCAGTAGTAGTTTCCGATGCACATCTGGGGGCATTCTGTATTCTTTGGACTATCAGAGTGTTGATGAAACACAGAAATTGCATCGGGGATAGAATACAACAGTCACCATGCGCACTTTCCTCCACAGGAGTAATGTCTCAAACAGTCTATGCTTTGATCGTTCCGTGGAAACGAGTAGTAGTTTGCGATGCACATCTGGTGGCATTCTGTAATCTGTGGACTATCAGAGTGTTGATGAAACACAGAAATTGCATCGGGTTTGAATACAACAGTCACCATGCGCACTATCCTCCATGGAAGTAATATCTCATACAGTCTACGCTTTGGTCGAGCCCTGGAATACCAGTAGTAGTTTCCGATGCACATCTGGTGTCATTCTGTAATCTGTGGACTATCAGAGTGTTGATGAAGCACAGAAATTTCATCGGGATTGATAACAACAGTCACCATGTGCACTTTCCTCCATGGGAGTAATGTCTCAAACAGTCTACCCTTTTATCGTTCCCAGGAAGAACAGTAGTAGTTTCCGATGCACATCTGGAGGCATTCTGTAATCTGTGGACTATCTGAGTGTTGACGAAACACAGAAATTGCATCGAGATATAATACAACAGTCACCATGCGCTCTTTCCTCCATGGGAGTAAAGTCTCAAACAGTCTACGCTTTGATCGTTCCCAGGAAGAACAGTAGTAGTTTCCGATGCACATCTGGTGCCAATCTGTAATCTGTGGACCTTCAAAGTGTTGACGAAACACAGAAATTGCATCAGGATTGAATACAACAGTCACCATCCGCACATTCCTCCATGGGAGTAATGTCTCAAACAGTCTAATCCTTGATCGTTCCCTGGAAGACCAGTAGTAGTTTGCGATGCACATCTGGTGGCATTCTGTAATCTGTGGACTATCAGAGTGTTGACGAAACTCAGAAATTGCATCGAGATATAATACAACAGTCACCATGCGCTCTTTCCTCCACCGGAGTAATGTCTCAAACAGTCTACGCTTTGATCGTTCCGCGGAAACGAGTAGTAGTTTGCGATGCACATCTAGTGGCATTCTGTAATCTGTGGACTATCAGAGTGTTGATGAAACACAGAAATTGCATCGGGATTGAATTGAACAGTCACCATGCGCTCTCTCCTCCATGGGAGTAATGTCTCAAACAGTCTACGCTTTGATCGTCCCCTGGAAGACCAGTAGTAGTTTCCGATGCATATCTGGTGTCATTCTGTAATCTGTGTACTATATGAGTGTTGATGAAACACAGAAATTGCATCGGGATTGAATACAACAGTAATCATGCGCACTTTCCTCCAATGGGAGTAATGTCTCCAACAGTCTACGCTTTGATCGTTCCCAGGAAGACCAGTAGTAGTTTCAGATGCACATCTGGAGCAATCTGTAATCTGTGGACTATCAGAGTGTTGATGAAACACAGAAATTGCATCGGGATTGAATACAACAGTCACCATCCGCACTTTCCTCCATGGGAGTAACGTCTGAAACAGTCTACGCTTTGATCGTTCCCTGGAAGACCAGTACTAGTTTCCGATGCACATCTGGTGGCATTCTGTAATCTGTGGACTATCAGAGTGTTGATAAAACACAGAAATTGCATCGGGTTTGAATACAACAATCACCATGCGCACTATCCTCCATGGGAGTAATGTCTCAAACAGTCTACGCTTTGAACGTTCCCTGGAAGACCAGTAGTAGTTTCCGATGCACATCTGGGGGCATTCTGTATTCTGTGGACTATCAGAGTGTTGATGAAAGACAGAAATTGCATCGGGATTGAATACAACAGTCACCATGCGCACTTTCCTCCACAGGAGTAATGTCTCAAACAGTCTATGCTTTGATCGTTCCGTGGAAACGAGTAGTAGTTTGCGATGCACATCTGGTGTCATTCTGTAATCTGTGGACTAGCAGAGTGTTGATGAAACACAGAAATTGCATCGGGATTGAATAGAACAGTCAGAATGCGCTCTTTCCTCCATGGGAGTAATGTCTCAAACATTCTACGCTTTGATCGTACCCTGGAAGACCAGTAGTAGTTTCCGATGCACATCTGGTGTCATTCTGTAATCTGTGTACTATCAGAGTGTTGATGAAACACAGAAATTGCATCGGGTTTGAATACAACAGTCACCATGCGCACTTTCCTCCACAGGAGTAATGTCTCAAACAGACTACGCTTTGTCCGTTCCGTGGAAACGAGAAGTAGTTTGCGATGCACATCTGGTGGCATTCTGTAATCTGTGGACTATCAGAGTGTTGATGAAACACAGAAATTGCATGGGGTTTGAATACAACAGTCACCATGTGCACTTTCCTCCATGGGAGTAATGTCTCAAACAGTCTACGCTTTGATCGTTCCCAGGAAGACCAGTAGTAGTTTCCGATGCACATCTGGTGCCAATCTATAATCTGTGGACCTTCAAAGTGTTGACGAAACACAGAAATTGCATCAGGATTGAATACAACAGTCACCATCCGCAGATTCCTCCATGGGAGTAATGTCTCAAACAGTCTAATCCTTGATCGTTCCCTGGAAGACCAGTAGTAGTTTGCGATGCACATCTGGTGGCATTCTGTAATCTGTGGACTATCAGTGTGTTGACGAAACACAGAAATTGCATCGGGATATAATACAACAGTCACCATGCGCTCTTTCCTCCACCGGAGTAATGTCTCAAACAGTCTACGCTTTGATCGTTCCGTGGAAACGAGTAGTAGTTTGCGATGCACATCTGGTGGCATTCTGTAATCTGTGGACAATCAAAGTGTTGATGAAACACAGAAATTGCATCGGGATTGAATTGAACAGTCACCATGCGCTCTCTCCTCCATGGGAGTAATGTCTCAAACAGTCTACGCTTTGATCGTCCCCTGGAAGACCAGTAGTAGTTTCCGATGCACGTCTGGTGTCATTCTGTAATCTCTGTACTTTCAGAGTGTTGATGAAACACAGAAATTGCATCGGGATTGAATACAACAGTAATCATGCGCACTTTCCTCCAATGGGAGTAATGTCTCCAACAGTCTACTCTTTGATCGTTCCCAGGAAGACCAGTAGTAGTTTCCGATGCACATCTGGATTCATTCTGTAATGTGTGGACTAACTGAGTGTTGATGAAACACAGAAATTGCATCGGGAATGAATACAACAGTCACCATGCGCTCTTTCCTCCACCGGAGTAATGTCTCAAACAGTCTACGCTTTGATCGTTCCGTGGAAACGAGTAGTAGTTTGCGATGCACATCTGGTGGCATTCTGTAATCTGTGGACTATCAGAGTGTTGATGAAACACAACAATTGCATCGGGATTGAATACAACAGTCACCATCCGCACTTTCCTCCATGGGAGTAACGTCTGAAACAGTCTACGCTTTGATCGTTCCCTGGAAGACCAGTACTAGTTTCCGATGCACATCTGGTGGCATTCTGTAATCTGTGGACTATCAGAGTGTTGATGAAACACAGAAATTGCATCGGGTTTGAATACAACAATCACCATGCGCACTATCCTCCATGGGAGTAATGTCTCAAAAACAGTCTACGCTTTGAACGTTCCCTGGAAGACCAGTAGTAGTTTCAGATGCACATCTGGAGGCATTCTGTAATCTGTGGACTATCAGAGTGTTGATGAAAATCAGAAATTGCATCGGGATTGAATACAACAGTCACCATGCGCACTTTCCTCCATGGGAGTAATGTCTCAATCAGTCAACGCTTTGATCGCTCCCTGGAAGACCAGTGGTAGTTTGCGATGCACATCTGGAGGCATTCTGTGATCTGTTTACTATCAGCGTGTTGATGAAACACAGAAATTACATCGGGATTGATACAATAGTCACCATTCGCACTTTCCTCCATGGGAGTAGTGTCTATAACGGTCTACGCTTTGATCGTCCCTTGAAGGCCAGTAGTAGTTTCCGATGCACGTCTGGTTGCATTCTGTAATCTGTGGACTATCAGAGTGTTGATGAAACACAGAAATTCCATCGGGATTGAATACAACAGTCACCATGCGCACATTCCTCCATGGGAGTAATGTCTCAAACAATCTACGCTTTGATCGTTCCCTGGAAGACCAGTAGTAGTTTGCGATGCACATCTGGTGTCATTCTGTAATCTGTGGACTATCAGAGTGTTGATGAAGCACAGACATTTCATCGGGATTGATAACAACAGTCACCATGTGCACTTTCCTCCATGGGAGTAATGTCTCAAACAGTCTACCCTTTGATCGTTCCCAGGAAGAACAGTAGTAGTTTCCGATGCACATCTGGAGGCATTCTGTAATCTGTGGACTATCTGAGTGTTGACGAAACACAGAAATTGCATCGAGATATAATACAACAGTCACCATGCGCTCTTTCCTCCATGGGAGTAATGTCTCAAACAGTCTACGCTTTGATCGTTCCCAGGAAGAACAGTAGTAGTTTCCGATGCACATCTGGTGCCAATCTGTAATCTGTGGACCTTCATAGTGTTGACGAAACACAGAAATTGCATCAGGATTGAATACAACAGTCACCATCCGCACATTCCTCCATGGGAGTAATGTCTCAAACAGTCTAATCCTTGATCGTTCCCTGGAAGACCAGTAGTAGTTTGCGATGCACATCTGGTGGCATTCTGTAATCTGTGGACTATCAGAGTGTTGACGAAACTCAGAAATTGCATCGAGATATAATACAACAGTCACCATGCGCTCTTTCCTCCACCGGAGTAATGTCTCAAACAGTCTACGCTTTGATCGTTCCGTGGAAACGAGTAGTAGTTTGCGATGCACATCTGGTGGCATTCTGTAATCTGTGGACTATCAGAGTGTTGATGAAACACAGAAATTGCATCGGGATTGAATTGAACAGTCACCATGCGCTCTCTCCTCCATGGGAGTAATGTCTCAAACAGTCTACGCTTTGATCGTCCCCTGGAAGACCAGTAGTAGTTTCCGATGCATATCTGGTGTCATTCTGTAATCTGTGTACTATATGAGTGTTGATGAAACACAGAAATTGCATCGGGATTGAATACAACAGTAATCATGCGCACTTTCCTCCAATGGGAGTAATGTCTCCAACAGTCTACGCTTTGATCGTTCCCAGGAAGACCAGTAGTAGTTTCAGATGCACATCTGGAGCAATCTGTAATCTGTGGACTATCAGAGTGTTGATGAAACACAGAAATTGCATCGGGATTGAATACAACAGTCACCATCCGCACTTTCCTCCATGGGAGTAACGTCTGAAACAGTCTACGCTTTGATCGTTCCCTGGAAGACCAGTACTAGTTTCCGATGCACATCTGGTGGCATTCTGTAATCTGTGGACTATCAGAGTGTTGATAAAACACAGAAATTGCATCGGGTTTGAATACAACAATCACCATGCGCACTATCCTCCATGGGAGTAATGTCTCAAACAGTCTACGCTTTGAACGTTCCCTGGAAGACCAGTAGTAGTTTCCGATGCACATCTGGGGGCATTCTGTATTCTGTGGACTATCAGAGTGTTGATGAAAGACAGAAATTGCATCGGGATTGAATACAACAGTCACCATGCGCACTTTCCTCCACAGGAGTAATGTCTCAAACAGTCTATGCTTTGATCGTTCCGTGGAAACGAGTAGTAGTTTGCGATGCACATCTGGTGTCATTCTGTAATCTGTGGACTAGCAGAGTGTTGATGAAACACAGAAATTGCATCGGGATTGAATAGAACAGTCAGAATGCGCTCTTTCCTCCATGGGAGTAATGTCTCAAACATTCTACGCTTTGATCGTACCCTGGAAGACCAGTAGTAGTTTCCGATGCACATCTGGTGTCATTCTGTAATCTGTGTACTATCAGAGTGTTGATGAAACACAGAAATTGCATCGGGTTTGAATACAACAGTCACCATGCGCAATTTCCTCCACAGGAGTAATGTCTCAAACAGACTACGCTTTGTCTGTTCCGTGGAAACGAGAAGTAGTTTGCGATGCTCATCTGGTGGCATTCTGTAATCTGTGGACTATCAGAGTGTTGATGAAACACAGAAATTGCATGGGGTTTGAATACAACAGTCACCATGTGCACTTTCCTCCATGGGAGTAATGTCTCAAACAGTCTACGCTTTGATCGTTCCCAGGAAGACCAGTAGTAGTTTCCGATGCACATCTGGTGCCAATCTATAATCTGTGGACCTTCAAAGTGTTGACGAAACACAGAAATTGCATCAGGATTGAATACGACAGTCACCATCCGCACATTCCTCCATGGGAGTAATGTCTCAAACAGTCTAATCCTTGATCGTTCCCTGGAAGACCAGTAGTAGTTTGCGATGCACATCTGGTGGCATTCTGTAATCTGTGGACTATCAGTGTGTTGACGAAACACAGAAATTGCATCGGGATATAATACAACAGTCACCATGCGCTCTTTCCTCCACCGGAGTAATGTCTCAAACAGTCTACGCTTTGATCGTTCCGTGGAAACGAGTAGTAGTTTGCGATGCACATCTGGTGGCATTCTGTAATCTGTGGACAATCAAAGTGTTGATGAAACACAGAAGTTGCATCGGGATTGAATTGAACAGTCACCATGCGCTCTCTCCTCCATGGGAGTAATGTCTCAAACAGTCTACGCTTTGATCGTCCCCTGGAAGACCAGTAGTAGTTTCCGACGCACATCTGGTGTCATTCTGTAATCTGTGGACTATCAGAGTGTTGATGAAACACCGAAATTTCATCGGGATTGATAACAACAGTCACCATGCGCACATTCCTCCATGGGAGTAATGTCTCAAACAGTCTACGCTTTGATCGTACCCTGGAAGACCAGTAGTAGTTTCCGATGCACATCTGGTGTCATTCTGTAATCTGTGTACTATCAGAGTGTTGATGAAACACAGAAATTGCATCGGGTTTGAATACAACAGTCACCATGCGCACTTTCCTCCACAGGAGTAATGTCTCAAACAGTCTACGCTTTGATCGTTCCGTGGAAACGAGTAGTAGTTTGCGATGCATATCTGGTGGCATTCTGTAATCTGTGGACTATCAGAGTGTTGATGAAACACAGAAATTGCATCGGGTTTGAATACAACAGTCACCATGCGCTCTATCCTCCATGGGAGTAATGTCTCATACAGTCTACGCTTTGGTCGAGCCCTGGAAGACCAGTAGTAGTTTCCGATGCACATCTGGTGTCATTCTGTAATCTGTGGACTATCAGAGTGTTGATGAAACACAGAAATTTCATCGGGATTGATAACAACAGTCACCATGTGCACTTTCCTGCACGGGAGTAATGTCTCAAACAGTCTACGCTTTGAACGTTCCCTGGAAGACCAATAGTAGTTTCAGATGCACGTCTGGAGGCATTCTGTAATCTGTGGACTATCTGAGTGTTGATGAAACACAGAAATTGCATCGGGATTGAATACAACGGTCACAATGCGCACTTTCCTCCATGGGAGTAATGTCTCAAACAGTCTACGCTTTGAAAATTCCCATGAAGACAAGTAGTAGTTTCCCATGCACATCAGGAGGCAATCTGTAATCTGTGGACTATCAGAGTGTTGATGAAACACAGAAATTTCATCGGGATTGATAACAACAGTCACCATGTGCACTTTCCTCCACGGGAGTAATGTCTCAAACAGTCTACGTTTTAATCGTACCCTGGAAGACCAGTAGTAGTTTCCGATGCACATCTGGATTCATTCTGTAATCTGTGGACCTTCAGAGTGTTGATGAAACAAAGAAATTGCATCGGGATTGAATACAACAGTCACCATGCGTACTTTCCTCCATGGGAGTAATGTCTCAAACAGTCTACGACTTGATCGTTCCCTGGAAGCCCAGTAGTAGCTTCCGATGCACATCTGGTGGCATTCTGTAATCTATGGACTTTCAAAGTGTTGATGAAACACAGATATTGCATCAGGAGTGAATACAACAGTCACCATCCGCACTTTCCTCCATGGTAGTAATGTCTCAAACAGTCTACGCTTTGATCGTCCCCAGGAAGACCAGTAGTAGTTTCCGATGCTCATCTGGAGGCAATGTGTAATCTGTGGACTATCAGAGTGTTGAAGAAAAACAGAAATAGAAATCGGGATTGAATACAACAGTCACCATGCGCACTTTCCTCCATGGGAGTAATGTCTCAAACAGTCTACGCATTGATCGCTCCCTGGAAGACCAGTGGTAGTTTCCGATGCACATCTCGAGGCATTCTGTAATCTGTGGACTAACTGAGTGTTGATGAAACACAGAAATTGCATCGGGAATGAATACAACAGTCACCATGCGCACTTTCCTCAATGGGAGTAATGTCTCAAACAGTCTATAATTTGATCGTTCCCTGGAAGACCAGTATTAGTTTCCGATGCACATCTGGAGGCATTCTGTAATCTGTGGACCTTCAAAGTGTTGATGAAACACAGAAATTGCATCGGGATTGAATACAACAGTTACCATGCGCACTTTCCTCGTATGGGAGAAATGTCTCCAACAGTCTACACTTTGATCGTCCCCAGGAAGACCAGTAGTAGTTTCCGATGCACATATGGAGGCATTCTGTAATCTGTGGACTATCAGAGTGTTGAAGAAACACAGAAATTACATCGGGATTGAATACAACAGTCACCAACCGCACTTCCTCCATGGGAGTAATGTCTCCAACAGTCTACGCTTTGATCGTTCCGTGGAAGACGAGTAGTAGTTTGTGATGCACATCTGGTGGCATTCTGTAATCTGTGGACTATCAGAGTGTTGCTGAAACACAGAAATTGCGTCGGGATTGAATAGATCAGTCACCATGCGCACTTTCCTCCATGGGAGTAATGTCTCAAACAATCTACGCTTTGATCGTTCCCTGGGGGACCAGTAGTAGCTTCCGATGCACATCTGGTGGCATTCTGTAATCTGTGGACTATCAGAGTGTTGATGAAACACAGAAATTGCATCGGGATTGAATACAACAGTCACCATCCGCACTTTCCTCCATGGGAGTAACGTCTGAAACAGTCTACGCTTTGATCGTTCCCTGGAAGACCAGTACTAGTTTCCGATGCACATCTGGTGGCATTCTGTAATCTGTGGACTATCAGAGTGTTGATGAAACACAGAAATTGCATCGGGTTTGAATACAACAATCACCATGCGCACTATCCTCCATGGGAGTAATGTCTCAAAAACAGTCTACGCTTTGAACGTTCCCTGGAAGACCAGTAGTAGTTTCAGATGCACATCTGGAGGCATTCTGTAATCTGTGGACTATCAGAGTGTTGATGAAAATCAGAAATTGCATCGGGATTGAATACAACAGTCACCATGCGCACTTTCCTCCATGGGAGTAATGTCTCAATCAGTCAACGCTTTGATCGCTCCCTGGAAGACCAGTGGTAGTTTGCGATGCACATCTGGAGGCATTCTGTAATCTGTTTACTATCAGCGTGTTGATGAAACACAGAAATTACATCGGGATTGATACAATAGTCACCATTCGCACTTTCCTCCATGGGAGTAGTGTCTATAACGGTCTACGCTTTGATCGTCCCTTGAAGGCCAGTAGTAGTTTCCGATGCACGTCTGGTTGCATTCTGTAATCTGTGGACTATCAGAGTGTTGATGAAACACAGAAATTCCATCGGGATTGAATACAACAGTCACCATGCGCACATTCCTCCATGGGAGTAATGTCTCAAACAATCTACGCTTTGATCGTTCCCTGGAAGACCAGTAGTAGTTTGCGATGCACATCTGGTGGCATTCTGTAATCTGTGGACTATCAGAGTGTTGATGAAACACAGAAATTGCATCGGGATTGAATAGAACAGTCAGAATGCGCTCTTTCCTCCATGGGAGTAATGTCTTAAACAGTCTACGCTTTGATCGTTCCGTGGAAACGTGTAGTAGTTTGCGATGCACATCTGGTGGCATTCTGTAATCTGTGGACTATCAGAGTGTTGATGAAACACAGAAATTGCATCGGGTTTGAATACAACAGTCACCATGCGCACTATCCTCCATGGGAGTAATGTCTCATACAGTATACACTTTGGTCGAGCCCTGGAAGACCAGTAGTAGTTTCCGACGCACATCTGGTGTCATTCTGTAATCTGTGGACTATCAGAGTGTTGATGAAACACCGAAATTTCATCGGGATTGATAACAACAGTCACCATGCGCACATTCCTCCATGGGAGTAATGTCTCAAACAGTCTACGCTTTGATCGTACCCTGGAAGACCAGTAGTAGTTTCCGATGCACATCTGGTGTCATTCTGTAATCTGTGTACTATCAGAGTGTTGATGAAACACAGAAATTGCATCGGGTTTGAATACAACAGTCACCATGCGCACTTTCCTCCACAGGAGTAATGTCTCAAACACTCTACGCTTTGATCGTTCCGTGGAAACGAGTAGTAGTTTGCGATGCATATCTGGTGGCATTCTGTAATCTGTGGACTATCAGAGTGTTGATAAAACACAGAAATTGCATCGGGTTTGAATACAACAGTCACCATGCGCTCTATCCTCCATGGGAGTAATGTCTCATACAGTCTACGCTTTGGTCGAGCCCTGGAAGACCAGTAGTAGTTTCCGATGCACATCTGGTGTCATTCTGATATCTGTGGACTATCAGAGTGTTGATGAAACACAGAAATTTCATCGGGATTGATAACAACAGTCACCATGTGCACTATCCTCCACGGGAGTAATGTCTCAAACAGTCTACGCTTTGAACGTTCCCTGGAAGACCAGTAGTAGTTTCAGATGCACGTCTGGAGGCATTCTGTAATCTGTGGACTATCTGAGTGTTGATGAAACACAGAAATTGCATCGGGATTGAATACAACGGTCACAATGCGCACTTTCCTCCATGGGAGTAATGTCTCAAACAGTCTACGCTTTGAATATTCCCATGAAGACAAGTAGTAGTTTCCCATGCACATCAGGAGGCAATCTGTAATCTGTGGACAATCAGAGTGTTGATGAAACACAGAAATTGCATCGGGATTGAATACAACAGTCACCATGCGCACTTTCCTCAATGGGAGTAATGTCTCAAACAGTCTATGCTTTGATCGTTCCCTGGAAGACCAGTATTAGTTTCCGATGCACATCTGGAGGCATTCTGTAATCTGTGGACCTTCAAAGTGTTGATGAAACACAGAAATTGCATCGGGATTGAATACAACAGTAACCATGCGCACTTTCCTCCAATGGGAGTAATGTCTCCAACAGTCTACGCTTTGGTCGAGCCCTGGAAGACCAGTAGTAGTTTCCGATGCACATCTGGTGTCATTCTGTAATCTGTGGACTATCAGAGTGTTGATGAAACACAGAAATTTCATCGGGATTGATAACAACAGTCACCATGTGCACTTTCCTCCACGGGAGTAATGTCTAAAACAGTCTACGCTTTGAACGTTCCCTGGAAGACCAATAGTAGTTTCAGATGCACGTGTGGAGGCATTCTGTAATCTGTGGACTATCTGAGTGTTGATGAAACACAGAAATTGCATCGGGATTGAATACAACGGTCACAATGCGCACTTTCCTCCATGGGAGTAATGTCTCAAACAGTCTACGCTTTGAAAATTCCCATGAAGACAAGTAGTAGTTTCCCATGCACATCAGGAGCAATCTGTAATCTGTGGACTATCAGAGTGTTGATGAAACACAGAAATTTCATCGGGATTGATAACAACAGTCACCATGTGCACTTTCCTCCACGGGAGTAATGTCTCAAACAGTCTACGTTTTAATCGTACCCTGGAAGACCAGTAGTAGTTTCCGATGCACATCTGGATTCATTCTGTAATCTGTGGAACTTCAGAGTGTTGATGAAACAAAGAAATTGCATCGGGATTGAATACAACAGTCACCATGCGTACTTTCCTCCATGGGAGTAATGTCTCAAACAGTCTACGACTTGATCGTTCCCTGGAAGCCCAGTAGTAGCTTCCGATGCACATCTGGTGGCATTCTGTAATCTATGGACTTTCAAAGTGTTGATGAAACACAGATATTGCATCAGGAGTGAATACAACAGTCACCATCCTCACTTTCCTCCATGGTAGTAATGTCTCAAACAGTCTACGCTTTGATCGTCCCCAGGAAGACCAGTAGTAGTTTCCGATGCTCATCTGGAGGCAATGTGTAATCTGTGGACTATCAGAGTGTTGAAGAAAAACAGAAATAGAAATCGGGATTGAATACAACAGTCACCATGCGCACTTTCCTCCATGGGAGTAATGTCTCAAACAGTCTACGCATTGATCGCTCCCTGGAAGACCAGTGGTAGTTTCCGATGCACATCTCGAGGCATTCTGTAATCTGTGGACCTTCAAAGTGTTGATGAAACACAGAAATTGCATCGGGATTGAATACAACAGTTACCATGCGCACTTTCCTCGTATGGGAGTAATGTCTCCAACAGTCTACACTTTGATCGTCCCCAGGAAGACCAGTAGTAGTTTCCGATGCACATATGGAGGCATTCTGTAATCTGTGGACTATCAGAGTGTTGAAGAAACACAGAAATTACATCGGGATTGAATACAACAGTCACCAACCGCACTTCCTCCATGGGAGTAATGTCTCCAACAGTCTACGATTTGATCTTTCCGTGGAAGACGAGTAGTAGTTTGTGATGCACATCTGGTGGCATTCTGTAATCTGTGGACTATCAGAGTGTTGCTGAAACACAGAAATTGCGTCGGGATTGAATAGATCAGTCACCATGCGCACTTTCCTCCATGGGAGTAATGTCTCAAACAATCTACGCTTTGATCGTTCCCTGGGGGACCAGTAGTAGCTTCCGATGCACATCTGGTGGCATTCTGTAATCTGTGGACTATCAGAGTGTTGATGAAACACAGAAATTGAATCGGGATTGAATACAACAGTCACCATCCGCACTTTCCTCCATGGGAGTAACGTCTGAAACAGTCTACGCTTTGATCGTTCCCTGGAAGACCAGTACTAGTTTCCGATGCACATCTGGTGGCATTCTGTAATCTGTGGACTATCAGAGTGTTGATGAAACACAGAAATTGCATCGGGTTTGAATACAACAATCACCATGCGCACTATCCTCCATGGGAGTAATGTCTCAAAAACAGTCTACGCTTTGAACGTTCCCTGGAAGACCAGTAGTAGTTTCAGATGCACATCTGGAGGCATTCTGTAATCTGTGGACTATCAGAGTGTTGATGAAAATCAGAAATTGCATCGGGATTGAATACAACAGTCACCATGCGCACTTTCCTCCATGGGAGTAATGTCTCAATCAGTCAACGCTTTGATCGCTCCCTGGAAGACCAGTGGTAGTTTGCGATGCACATCTGGAGGCATTCTGTAATCTGTTTACTATCAGCGTGTTGATGAAACACAGAAATTACATCGGGATTGATACAATAGTCACCATTCGCACTTTCCTCCATGGGAGTAGTGTCTATAGCGGTCTACGCTTTGATCGTCCCTTGAAGGCCAGTAGTAGTTTCCGATGCACGTCTGGTTGCATTCTGTAATCTGTGGACTATCAGAGTGTTGATGAAACACAGAAATTCCATCGGGATTGAATACAACAGTCACCATGCGCACATTCCTCCATGGGAGTAATGTCTCAAACAATCTACGCTTTGATCGTTCCCTGGAAGACAAGTAGTAGTTTGCGATGCACATCTGGTGGCATTCTGTAATCTGTGGACTATCAGAGTGTTGATGAAACACAGAAATTGCATCGGGATTGAACAGAACAGTCAGAATGCGCTCTTTCCTCCATGGGAGTAATGTCTTAAACAGTCTACGCTTTGATCGTTCCGTGGAAACGAGTAGTAATTTGCGATGCACATCTGGTGGCATTCTGTAATCTGTGGACTATCAGAGTGTTGATGAAACACAGAAATTGCATCGGGTTTGAATACAACAGTCACCATGCGCACTATCCTCCATGGGAGTAATGTCTCATACAGTATACGCTTTGGTCGAGCCCTGGAAGACCAGTAGTAGTTTCCGACGCACATCTGGTGTCATTCTGTAATCTGTGGACTATCAGAGTGTTGATGAAACACCGAAATTTCATCGGGATTGATAACAACAGTCACCATGCGCACATTCCTCCATGGGAGTAATGTCTCAAACAGTCTACGCTTTGATCGTACCCTGGAAGACCAGTAGTAGTTTCCGATGCACATCTGGTGTCATTCTGTAATCTGTGTACTATCAGAGTGTTGATGAAACACAGAAATTGCATCGGGAATGAATACAACAGTCACCATGCGCATTTTCCTCCACAGGAGTAATGTCTCAAACAGTCTACGCTTTGATCGTTCCGTGGAAACGAGTAGTAGTTTGCGATGCATATCTGGTGGCATTCTGTAATCTGTGGACTATCAGAGTGTTGATAAAACACAGAAATTGCATCGGGTTTGAATACAACAGTCATTATGCGCTCTATCCTCCATGGGAGTAATGTCTCATACAGTCTACGCTTTGGTCGAGCCCTGGAAGACCAGTAGTAGTTTCCAATGCACATCTGGTGTCATTCTGTAATCTGTGGACTATCAGAGTGTTGATGAAACACAGAAATTTCATCGGGATTGATAACAACAGTCACCATGTGCACTATCCTCCACGGGAGTAATGTCTCAAACAGTCTACGCTTTGAACGTTCCCTGGAAGACCAGTAGTAGTTTCAGATGCACGTCTGGAGGCATTCATTAATCTGTGGACTATCTGAGTGTTGATGAAACACAGAAATTGCATCGGGATTGAATACAACGGTCACAATGCGCACTTTCCTCCATGGGAGTAATGTCTCAAACAGTCTACGCTTTGAATATTCCCATGAAGACAAGTAGTAGTTTCCCATGCACATCAGGAGGCAATCTGTAATCTGTGGACAATCAGAGTGTTGATGAAACACAGAAATTGCATCGGGATTGAATACAACAGTCACCATGCGCACTTTCCTCAATGGGAGTAATGTCTCAAACAGTCTATGCTTTGATCGTTCCCTGGAAGACCAGTATTAGTTTCCGATGCACATCTAGAGGCATTCTGTAATCTGTGGACCTTCAAAGTGTTGATGAAACACAGAAATTGCATCGGGATTGAATACAACAGTAACCATGCGCACTTTCCTCCAATGGGAGTAATGTCTCCAACAGTCTACGCTTTGGTCGAGCCCTGGAAGACCAGTAGTAGTTTCCGATGCACATCTGGTGTCATTCTGTAATCTGTGGACTATCAGAGTGTTGATGAAACACAGAAATTTCATCGGGATTGATAACAACAGTCACCATGTGCACTTTCCTCCACGGGAGTAATGTCTCAAACAGTCTACGCTTTGAACGTTCCCTGGAAGACCAATAGTAGTTTCAGATGCACGTCTGGAGGCATTCTGTAATCTGTGGACTATCTGAGTGTTGATGAAACACAGAAATTGCATCGGGATTGAATACAACGGTCACAATGCGCACTTTCCTCCATGGGAGTAATGTCTCAAACAGTCTACGCATTGAATACTCCCATGAAGACAAGTAGTAGTTTCCCATGCACATCAGGAGGCAATCTGTAATCTGTGGACTATCAGAGTGTTGATGGAACACAGAAATTTCATCGGGATTGATAACAACAGTCACCATGTGCACTTTCCTCCACGGGAGTAATGTCTCAAACAGTCTACGTTTTAATCGTACCCTGGAAGACCAGTAGTAGTTTCCGATGCACATCTGGATTCATTCTGTAATCTGTGGACCTTCAGAGTGTTGATGAAACAAAGAAATTGCATCGGGATTGAATACAACAGTCACCATGCGTACTTTCCTCCATGGGAGTAATGTCTCAAACAGTCTACGACTTGATCGTTCCCTGGAAGCCCAGTAGTAGCTTCCGATGCACATCTGGTGGCATTCTGTAATCTATGGACTTTCAAAGTGTTGATGAAACACAGATATTGCATCAGGAGTGAATACAACAGTCACCATCCGCACTTTCCTCCATGGTAGTAATGTCTCAAACAGTCTACGCTTTGATCGTCCCCAGGAAGACCAGTAGTAGTTTCCGATGCTCATCTGGAGGCAATGTGTAATCTGTGGACTATCAGAGTGTTGAAGAAAAACAGAAATAGAAATCGGGATTGAATACAACAGTCACCATGCGCACTTTCCTCCATGGGAGTAATGTCTCAAACAGTCTACGCATTGATCGCTCCCTGGAAGACCAGTGGTAGTTTCCGATGCACATCTCGAGGCATTCTGTAATCTGTGGACTAACTGAGTGTTGATGAAACACAGAAATTGCATCGGGAATGAATACAACAGTCACCATGCGCACTTTCCTCAATGGGAGTAATGTCTCAAACAGTCTATAATTTGATCGTTCCCTGGAAGACCAGTATTAGTTTCCGATGCACATCTGGAGGCATTCTGTAATCTGTGGACCTTCAAAGTGTTGATGAAACACAGAAATTACATCGGGATTGAATACAACAGTCACCAACCGCACTTCCTCCATGGGAGTAATGTCTCCAACAGTCTACGCTTTGATCGTTCCGTGGAAGACGAGTAGTAGTTTGTGATGCACATCTGGTGGCATTCTGTAATCTGTGGACTATCAGAGTGTTGCTGAAACACAGAAATTGCGTCGGGATTGAATAGATCAGTCACCATGCGCACTTTCCTCCATGGGAGTAATGTCTCAAACAATCTACGCTTTGATCGTTCCCTGGGGGACCAGTAGTAGCTTCCGATGCACATCTGGTGGCATTCTGTAATCTGTGGACTATCAGAGCGTTGATGAAACACAGAAATTGCATCGGGATTGAATACAACAGTCACTATTTGCACATTCCTCAATGGGAGTAATGACTGATACAGTCTACGCTTTGATCGTTCCCAGGAAGACCAGTAGTAGTTTCCGATGCACATCTGGAGAAAATTAGTATTCTGTGGACTATCAGAGTGTTGACGAAACACAGAAATTGCATCGGGTTTGTATACAACAGTCACCATGCGCACTATCCTCCATGGGAGTAATGTCTCATACAGGCTCCGCTTAGATCGATCCCTGGAAGACCAGTAGTAGTTTCAGATGCACGTCTGGAGGCATTCTGTAATCTGTGGACTATATGTGTGTTGATGAAACACAGAAATTGCATCGGGATTAAATACAAGAGTCACCATGCGCACTTTCCTCCGTGGGAGTAATGTCACAAAGAGTCTACGTTTTGATCGTTCCCAGGATGACCAGTAGTAGTTTCCGATGAACATCTGGAGGCATTCTGTAATCTGTGGACTATCAGAGTGTTGATGAAACACAGAAATTGCATCGGATTTGAATACAACAGTCATCATGCGCACTATCCTCCATGGTAGTAATGTCTCATACAGTCTACGCTTTGATCGATCCCTGGAAGACCAGTAGTAGTTTCCGATGCACATCTGGTGTCAATCTGTAATCTATGGACTATCAGAGTGTTGATGAAACACAGAAATTGCATCGGGATCGATAACAACATTCACCATGTGCACTTTCCTCCACGGGAGTAATGTCTCAAACAGTCTACGCTTTGAACGTTCCCTGGAAGACCAGTAGTAGTTTCGGATGCACATCAGGAGGCAATCTGTAATCTGTGGACTATCAGAGTGTTGATGAAACACAGAAATTTCATCGGGATTGATAACAACAGTCACCATGTGCACTTTCCTCCACGGGAGTAATGTCTTAAACAGTCTACGTTTTAATCGTACCCTGGAAGACCAGTAGTAGTTTCCGATGCACATCTGGAGGCATTCTGTAATCTGTGGACCTTCAAAGTGTTGATGAAACACAGAAATTGCATCGGGATTGAATACAACAGTCACCATGCGTACTTTCCTCCATGGGAGTAATGTCTCAAACAGTCTACGAATTGATCGTTCCCTGGAAGACCAGTAGTAGCTTCCGATGCACATCTGGTGGCATTCTGTAATCTATGGACCTTCAAAGTGTTGATGAAACACAGAAATTGCATCAGGAGTGAATACAACAGTCACCATGCGCACTTTCCTCCATGGGAGTCATGTCTCAAACAGTCTACGCATTTATCGCTCCCTGGAAGACCAGTGGTAGTTTCCGATGCACATCTCGAGGCATTCTGTAATCTGTGGACTAACTGAGTGTTGATGAAACACAGAAATTGCATCGGGAATGAATACAACAGGCACCATGCGCACTTTCCTCAATGGGAGTAATGTCTCAAACAGTCTATGCTTCGATCGTTCCCTGGAAGACCAGTATTAGTTTCCGATGCACATCTGGAGGCATCCTGTAATCTGTGGACCTTCAAAGTGTTGATGAAACACAGAAATTGCATCGGGATTGAATACAACAGTTACCATGCGCACTTTCCTCCAATGGGAGTAATGTCTCCAACAGTCTACACTTTGATCGTTCCCTGGAAGACCAGTAGTAGTTTCCGATGCACATCTGGTGGCATTCTGTAATCTGTGGACTATCAGAGTGTTGATGAAACACAGAAATTGTATCGGGATAGAATACAACAGTCACCATGCGCACATTCCTCCACGGGAGTAATGTCTCAAACATTCTACGCTTTGATCGTTCCCTGGAAGACCAGTAGTAGTTTCCGATGCACATCTGGTGGCATTCTGTAATCTGTGGACATTCAGAGTGTTCATGAAACACAGAAATTGTATCGGGATTGATTACAACATTAACCATACGCACTTTCGTCCACAGGAAGAATGTCTCAAACAGTCTACGCTTTGATCGTTCCGTGGAAGACGAGTAGTAGTTTGTGATGCACATCTGGTGGCATTCTGTAATCTGTGGACTATCAGAGTGTTGCTGAAACACAGAAATTGCGTCGGGATTGAATAGATCAGTCACCATGCGCACTTTCCTCCATGGGAGTAATGTCTCAAACAATCTACGCTTTGATCGTTCCCTGGGGGACTAGTAGTAGCTTCCGATGCACATCTGGTGTCATTCTGTAATCTGTGTACTATCAGAGCGTTGATGAAACACAGAAATTGCATCGGGATTGAATACAACAGTCACAATCTGCACATTCCTCAATGGGAGTAATGTCTGATACAGTCTACGCTTTGATCGTTCCCAGGAAGACCAGTAGTAGTTTCCGATGCACATCTGGAGAATATTTTATTCTGTGGACTATCAGAGTGTTGACGAAACACAGAAATTGCATCGGGTTTGTATACAACAGTCACCATGCGCACTATCCTCCATGGGAGTAATGTCTCATACAGGCTCCGCTTAGATCGATCCCTGGAAGACCAGTAGTAGTTTCAGATGCACGTCTTGAGGCATTCTGTAATCTGTGGACTATATGTGTGTTGATGAAACACAGAAATTGTATCGGGATTGAATACAACAGTCACCATGCGCACATTCCTCCAGGGGAGTAATGTCTCAAACAGTCTACGCTTTGATCGTTCCCTGGAAGACCAGTAGTAGTTTCCGATGCACATCTGGTGGCATTCTGTAATCTGTGGACATTCAGAGTGTTCATGAAACACAGAAATTGTATCGGGATTGATTACAACATTAACCATACGCACTTTCGTCCACAGGAGTAATGTCTCAAACAGTCTACGCTTTGATCGTTCCGTGGAAGACGAGTAGTAGTTTGTGATGCACATCTGGTGGCATTCTGTAGTCTGTGGACTATCAGAGTGTTGCTGAAACACAGAAATTGCGTCGGGATTGAATAGATCAGTATCCATGCGCACTTTCCTCCATGGGAGTAATGTCTCAAACAATCTACGCTTTGATCGTTCCCTGGGGGACCAGTAGTAGCTTCCGATTCACATCTGGTGGCATTCTGTAATCTGTGTACTATCAGAGTGTTGAAGAAAAACAGAAATATAAATCGGGATTGAATACAACAGTCACCATGCGCACTTTCCTCCATGGGAGTAATGTGTCAAACAGTCTACGCATTGATCGCTCCCTGGAAGACCAGTGGTAGTTTCCGATGCACATCTCGAGGCATTCTGTAATCTGTGGACTAACTGAGTGTTGATGAAACACAGAAATTGCATCGGGAATGAATACAACAGGCACCATGCGCACTTTCCTCAATGGGAGTAATGTCTCAAACAGTCTATGCTTTGATCGTTCCCTGGAAGACCAGTATTAGTTTCCGATGCACATCTGGAGGCATCCTGTAATCTGTGGACCTTCAAATTGTTGATGAAACACAGAAATTGCATCGGGATTGAATACAACAGTTACCATGCGCACTTTCCTCCAATGGGAGTAATGTCTCCAACAGTCTACACTTTGATCGTTCCCTGGAAGACCAGTAGTAGTTTCCGATGCACATCTGGTGGCATTCTGTAATCTGTGGACTATCAGAGTGTTGATGAAACACAGAAATTGTATCGGGATTGAATACAACAGTCACCATGCGCACATTCCTCCACAGGAGTAATGTCTCAAACAGTCTACGCTTTGATCAGTAGTAGTTTCCGATGCACATCTGGTGGCATTCTGTAATCTGTGGACATTCAGAGTGTTCAGGAAACACAGAAATTGTATCGGTATTGATTACAACATTAATCATACGCACTTTCGTCCACAAGAAGAATGTCTCAAACAGTCTACGCTTTGATCGTTCCGTGGAAGACGAGTAGTAGTTTGTGATGCACATCTGGTGGCATTCTGTAATCTGTGGACTATCAGAGTGTTGCTGAAACACAGAAATTGCGTCGGGATTGAATAGATCAGTCACCATGGGAGTAATGTCTCAAACAATCTACGCTTTGATCGTTCCCTGGGGGACCAGTAGTAGCTTCCGATGCACATGTGGTGTCATTCTGTAATCTGTGTACTATCAGAGCGTTGATGAAACACAGAAATTGCATCGGGATTGAATACAACAGTCACAATCTGCACATTCCTCAATGGGAGTAATGTCTGATACAGTCTACGCTTTGATCGTTCCCAGGAAGACCAGTAGTAGTTTCCGATGCACATCTGGAGAATATTTGTATTCTGTGGACTATCAGAGTGTTGACGAAACACAGAAATTGCATCGGGTTTGTATACAACAGTCACCATGCGCACTATCCTCCATGGGAGTAATGTCTCATACAGGCTCCGCTTAGATCGATCCCTGGAAGACCAGTAGTAGTTTCAGATGCACGTCTTGAGGCATTCTGTAATCTGTGGACTATATGTGTGTTGATGAAACACAGAAATTGTATCGGGATTGAATACAACAGTCACCATGCGCACATTCCTCCACGGGAGTAATGTCTCAAACAGTCTACGCTTTGATCGTTCCCTGGAAGACCAGTAGTAGTTTCCGATGCACATCTGGTGGCATTCTGTAATCTGTGGACATTCAGAGTGTTCATGAAACACAGAAATTGTATCGGGATTGATTACAACATTAACCATACGCACTTTCGTCCACAGGAGTAATGTCTCAAACAGTCTACGCTTTGATCGTTCCGTGGAAGACGAGTAGTAGTTTGTGATGCACATCTGGTGGCATTCTGTAGTCTGTGGACTATCAGAGTGTTGCTGAAACACAGAAATTGCGTCGGGATTGAATAGATCAGTCACCATGCGCACTTTCCTCCATGGGAGTAATGTCTCAAACAATCTACGATTTGATCGTTCCCTGGGGGACCAGTAGTAGCTTCCGATTCACATCTGGTGGCATTCTGTAATCTGTGTACTATCAGAGCGTTGATGAAACACAGATATTGCATCGGGATTGAATACAACAGTCACAATCTGCACATTCCTCAATGGGAGTAATGTCTGATACAGTCTACGCTTTGATCGTTCCCAGGAAGACCAGTAGTAGTTTCCGATGCACATCTGGAGAATATGTGTATTCTGTGGACTATCAGAGTGTTGACGAAACACAGAAATTGCATCGGGTTTGTATACAACAGTCACCATGCGCACTATCCTCCATGGGAGTAATGTCTCATACAGGCTCCGCTTAGATCGATCCCTGGAAGACCAGTAGTAGTTTCCGATGAACATCTGGAGGTATTCTGTAATCTGTGGACTAACTGAGTGTTAATGAAACACAGAAATTGCATCGGGAATGAATACAACAGTCACCATGCGCACATTTTCCTCAATGGGAGTAATGTCTCAAACAGTCTATGCTTTGATCTTTCCCTTGAAGACCAGTAGTAGTTTCCGATGCACATCTTGAGGCATTCTGTAATCTGTGGACCTTCAAAGTGTTGATGAAACACAGAAATTGCATCGGGATTGAATACAACAGTCACCATGCGCACTTTCCTCCATGGGAGTAATGTCTCCAACAGTCTACGCTTTGATTGTTCACAGGAAGACCAGTAGTAGTTTCCGATGCACATCTGGAGGCAATCTCTAATCTGTGGACTATCAGAGTGTTGATGAAAAACAGAAATTGCACCGGGATTGAATACAACAGTCACCATTCGCACATTCCTCCACAGGAGTAATGTCTCAAACAGTCTACGCTTTGATCGTTCCCTGGAAGACCAGTAGTTGTTTCCGATGCACATCTGGCGGCAATCTCTATTCTGTGGACTATCAGAGTGTTGATGAAACACAGAAATTGCACCGGGATTGAATACAACAGTCACAATTCGCACATTCCTCCACGGGAGTAATGTCTCAAACAGTCTACGCTTTGATCGTTCCCTGGAAGACCAGTAGTAGTTTCCGATGCATATCTGGTGTCATTCTGTTATCTGTGTACTATCAGAGTGTTGATGAAACACAGAAATTGCATCGGGATTGAATACAACAGTCACAATCTGCACTTTCCTCAATGGGAGTAATGTCTAATACAGTCTACGCTTTGATCGTTCCCTGGAAGACCAGTAGTAGTTTCCGATGCACATCTGGAGACAATTTGTATTCTGTGGACTATCAGAGTGTTGATGAAACACAGAAATTGCATCGGGTTTGAATACAACAGTCACCATGCGCACTTTCCTCCATGGGAGTAATGTCTCCAACAGTCTACGATTTGATCGTTCCCAGGAAGACCAGTAGTAGTTTCCGATGAACATCTGGATTCATTCTGTAATCTGTGGACTAACTGAGTGTTGATGAAACACAGAAATGGCATCGGGAATGAATACAACAGTCACCATGCGCACTTTCGTCCATGTGAGTAATGACTCAAACAGTCTACGATTTGATCGTTCCCTGGAAGACCAGTAGTAGCTTCCGATGCACATCTGGTGGCATTCTGTAATCTATGGACCTTCAAAGTGTTGATGAAACACAGAAATTGCATCAGGAGTGAATACAACAGTCACCATCCGCACTTTCCTCCATGGTAGTAATGTCTCAAACAGTCTACGCTTTGATCGTCCCCAGGAAGACCAGTAGTAGTTTCCGATGCTCATCTGGAGGCAATGTGTAATCTGTGGACTATCAGAGTCTTAATGAAAAACAGAAAATGCATCGGGATTAAATACAACAGTCACCATGCGCTCTTTCCTCCACGGGAGTAATGTCTCAAACAGTCTACGCATTGATCGCTCCCTGGAAGACCAGTGGTAGTTTCCGATGCACATCTGCAGGCATTCTGTAATCTGTGGACTATCAGAAACACAGAACTTGCATCGGGATTGAATAGAACAGTCACCATGCGCACTTTCCTCCATGGGAGTAATGTCTATAACGGTCTACGCCTTGATCGTCCCTGGAAGCCCAGTAGTAGTTTCCAATGCATGTCTGGTGGCATTCAGTAATCTGTGGACTATCAGAGTGTTGTTGAAACACAGAAATTCCCTCGGGATTGAATACAACAGTCACCATGCGCAGTCTACGCTTTTTTGTTCCCTGGAAGACCAGTAGTAGTTTCCGATGCACATCTGGTGGCATTCTGTAATCTGTGGACATTCAGAGTGTTCATGAAACACAGAGATTGTATCGGGATTGAATACAACACTAACCATGCGCACTTTCCTCCACAGGAGTAATGTCTCAAATAGTCTACGCTTTGATCGTTCCGTGGAAGTCGAGTAGTGGTTTGTGATGCACATCTGGTGGCATTGTGTAATCTGTGGACTATCAGAGTGTTGATGAAACACAGAACTTGCATCGGGTTTGAATAGAACAGTCACCATGCGCACTTTCCTCCATGGGAGTAATGTCTCAAACAGTCTACGCTTTGATCGTTCCCTGGAAGACCAGTAGTAGTTTCCGACGCACATCTGGTGGCATGCTGTAATCTGTGTACTACCAGAGCGTTGATGAAACACAGAAATTGCATCGGGATTGCATACAACAGTCAATATCTGCACTTTCCTCAATGGGAGTAATGTCTGATACAGTCTACGCTTTGATCGTTCCCAGGAAGACCAGTAGTAGTTTCCGATGCACATCTGGTGTCATTCTGTAATCTGTGGTCTATCAGAGTGTTGATGAAACATAGATATTGCATAGGGATTGATAACAAGAGTCACCATGTGCACTTCCCTCCACGGGAGTAATGTCTCAAACAGTCTACGCTTTGATCGTTCCCAGGAAGACCAGTAGTAGTTTCCGATGAACATCTGGAGGCATTCTGTAATCTGTGGACCTTCAAAGTGTTGATGAAACACAGAAATTGCATCGGGATTGAATACAACAGTCACCATGCGCACTTTCCTCCATGGGAGTAATGTCTCCAACAGTCTACGCTTTGATTGTTCACAGGAAGACCAGTAGTAGTTTCCGATGCACATCTGGAGGCAATCTCTAATCTGTGGACTATCAGAGTGTTGATGAAACACAGAAATTGCACCGGGATTGAATACAACAGTCACCATTCGCAATTTCCTCCACGGGAGTAATGTCTCAAACAGTCTCCGCTTTGATCGTTCCCTGGAAGACCAGTAGTAGTTTCCGATGCACATCTGGTGGCATTCTGTAATCTGTGGACTATCAGAGTGTTGATGAAACACAGAAATTGCATCGGGTTTGAATACAACTGTCACCATGCGCACTTTCCTCCATGGGAGTAATGTCTCCAACAGTCTACGCTTTGAATGTTCACAGGAAGACCAGTAGTAGTTTCTGATGCACATCTGGAGGCAATCTCTAATCTGTGGACTATCAGAGTGTTGATGAAACACAGAAATTGCACCGGGATTGAATACAACAGTCACCATTCGCAATTTCCTCCACGGGAGTAATGTCTCAAACAGTCTCCGCTTTGATCGTTCCCTGGAAGACCAGTAGTAGTTTCCGATGCACATCTGGTGGCATTCTGTAATCTATGGACTATTAGAGTGTTGATGAAACACAGAAATTGCATCGGGATCGATAACAACATTCACCATGTGCACTTTCCTCCACGGGAGTAATGTCTCAAATAGTCTATGCTTTGAACGTTCCCTGGAAGACCAGTAGTAGCTTCCGATGCACATCAGGAGGCAATCTGTAATCTGTGGACTATCAGAGTGTTGATGAAACACAGAAATTGCATCGGGACTGAATACAACAGTCACCATGCGCTCTTTGCTCCGTGGGAGTATTGTCACAAACAGTCTAAGCTTTGATCGTTCCCAGGAAGACCAGTAGTAGTTTCCGATGAACATCTGGAGGCATTCTGTAATTTGTGGACCAACTGAGTGTTGATGAAACACAGAAATTGCATCGGGAATGAATACAACAGTCACCATGCGCACTTTCCTCAATGGGAGTAATGTCTCAAAGAGTCTATGATTTGATCGTTCCCTGGAAGACCAGTAGTAGTTTCCGATGCACATCTGGAGGCATTCTGTAATCTGTGGTCCTTCAAAGTGTTGATGAAACACAGAAATTGCATCGGGATTGAATACAACAGTCACCATGCGCTCTTTCCTCCATGGGAGTAATGTCTCAAACAGTCTACGCTTTGATCGTTCCCAGGAAGACCAGTAGTAGTTTCCGATGCACATCTGGAGACAATTTGTATTCTGTGGACTATCAGAGTGTTGATGAAACACAGAAATTGCATGGGTTTGTATACAACAGTCACCATGCGCACCATCCTCCATGGGAGTAATGTCTCATACAGGCTCCGCTTTGATCGATCCCTGGAAGGCTAGTAGTAGTTTCCGATGCACATCTGGTGTCATTCTGTAATCTGTGGACTATCAGAGTGTTGATGAAACATAGATATTGCATAGGGATTGATAACAAGAGTCACCATGTGCACTTCCCTCCACGGGAGTAATGTCTCAAACAGTCTACGCTTTGATCGTTCCCAGGAAGACCAGTAGTAGTTTCCGATGAACATCTGGAGGCATTCTGTAATCTGTGGACCTTCAAAGTGTTGATGAAACACAGAAATTGCATCGGGATTGAATACAACAGTCACCATGCGCACTTTCCTCCATGGGAGTAATGTCTCCAACAGTCTACGCTTTGATTGTTCACAGGAAGACCAGTAGTAGTTTCCGATGCACATCTGGAGGCAATCTCTAATCTGTGGACTATCAGAGTGTTGATGAAACACAGAAATTGCACCGGGATTGAATACAACAGTCACCATTCGCAATTTCCTCCACGGGAGTAATGTCTCAAACAGTCTCCGCTTTGATCGTTCCCTGGAAGACCAGTAGTAGTTTCCGATGCACATCTGGTGGCATTCTGTAATCTGTGGACTATCAGAGTGTTGATGAAACACAGAAATTGCATCGGGTTTGAATACAACTGTCACCATGCGCACTTTCCTCCATGGGAGTAATGTCTCCAACAGTCTACGCTTTGAATGTTCACAGGAAGACCAGTAGTAGTTTCCGATGCACATCTGGAGGCAATCTCTAATCTGTGGACTATCAGAGTGTTGATGAAACACAGAAATTGCACCGGGATTGAATACAACAGTCACCATTCGCAATTTCCTCCACGGGAGTAATGTCTCAAACAGTCTCCGCTTTGATCGTTCCCTGGAAGACCAGTAGTAGTTTCCGATGCACATCTGGTGGCATTCTGTAATCTATGGACTATTAGAGTGTTGATGAAACACAGAAATTGCATCGGGATCGATAACAACATTCACCATGTGCACTTTCCTCCACGGGAGTAATGTCTCAAATAGTCTATGCTTTGAACGTTCCCTGGAAGACCAGTAGTAGCTTCCGATGCACATCAGGAGGCAATCTGTAATCTGTGGACTATCAGAGTGTTGATGAAACACAGAAATTGCATCGGGACTGAATACAACAGTCACCATGCGCTCTTTGCTCCGTGGGAGTATTGTCACAAACAGTCTAAGCTTTGATCGTTCCCAGGAAGACCAGTAGTAGTTTCCGATCAACATCTGGAGGCATTCTGTAATTTGTGGACCAACTGAGTGTTGATGAAACACAGAAATTGCATCGGGAATGAATACAACAGTCACCATGGGCACTTTCCTCAATGGGAGTAATGTCTCAAAGAGTCTATGATTTGATCGTTCCCTGGAAGACCAGTAGTAGTTTCCGATGCACATCTGGAGGCATTCTGTAATCTGTGGACCTTCAAAGTGTTGATGAAACACAGAAATTGCATCGGGATTGAATACAACAGTCACCATGCGCTCTTTCCTCCATGGGAGTAATGTCTCAAACAGTCTACGCTTTGATCGTTCCCTGGAAGACCAGTAGTAGTTTCCGATGCACATCTGGAGGCAATCTCTAATCTGTGGACTATCAGAGTGTTGATGAAACACAGAAATTGCACCGGGATTGAATACAACAGTCACCATTCGCAATTTCCTCCACGGGAGTAATGTCTCAAACAGTCTACGCTTTGATCGTTCACTGGAAGACCAGTAGTAGTTTCCGATGCACATCTGGAGGCAATCTCTAATCTGTGGACTATCAGAGTGTTGATGAAACACAGAAATTGCACCGGGATTGAATACAACAGTCACCATGCGCTCTTTCCTCCGTGGGAGTATTGTCACAAACAGTCTAAGCTTTGATCGATCCCAGGAAGACCAGCAGTAGCTTCCGATGCACATCAGGAGGCAATCTGTAAACTGTGGACTATCAGAGTGTTGATGAAACACAGAAATTGCATCGGGACTGAATACAACAGTCACCATGCGCTCTTTCCACCGTGGGAGTATTGTCACAAACAGTCTAAGCTTTGATCGTTCCCAGGAAGACCAGCAGTAGTTTCCGATGAACATCTGGAGGCATTCTATAACCTGTGGACCAACTGAGTGTTGTTGAAACACAGAAATTGCATCGGGAATGAATACAACAGTCACCATGCGCACTTTCCTCAATGGGAGTAATGTCTCAAACAGTCTACGCTTTGATCGTTCCCTGGAAGACCAGTAGTAGTTTCCGATGCACATCTGGTGTCATTCTGTAATCTGTGGACAATCAGAGTGTTGATGAAACACAGAAATAGCATCGGAATTGAATACAACAGTCACAATCTGCACTTTCCTCAATGGGAGTAATGTCTGATACAGTCTACGATTTGATCGTTCCCAGGAAGACCACTAGTAGTTTCCGATGCACATCTGGAGACAATTTGTATTCTGTGGACTATCAGAGTGTTGATGAAACACAGAAATTGCACCGGGATTGAATACAACAGTCACCATTCGCAATTTCCTCCACGGGAGTAATGTCTCAAACAGTCTCCGCTTTGATCTTTCCCTGGAAGACCAGTAGTAGTTTCCGATGCACATCTGGTGGCATTCTGTAATCTGTGGACTATCAGAGTGTTGATGAAACACAGAAATTGCATCGGGTTTGAATACAACTGTCACCATGCGCACTTTCCTCCATGGGAGTAATGTCTCCAACAGTCTACGCTTTGATTGTTTACAGGAAGACCAGTAGTAGTTTTTCGATGCACATCTAGAGGCAATCTCTAATCTGTGGACTATCAGAGTGTTGATGAAACACAGAAATTGCACCGGGATTGAATACAACAGTCACCATTCGCAATTTCCTCCACGGGAGTAATGTCTCAAACAGTCTCCGCTTTGATCGTTCCCTGGAAGACCAGTAGTAGTTTCCGATGCACATCTGGTGGCATTCTGTAATCTATGGACTATCAGAGTGTTGATGAAACACAGAAATTGCATCGGGATCGATAACAACATTCACCATGTGCACTTTCCTCCACGGGAGTAATGTCTCAAACAGTCTACGCTTTGAACGTTCCCTGGAAGACCAGTAGTAGCTTCCGATGCACATCAGGAGGCAATCTGTAATCTGTGGACTATCAGAGTGTTGATGAAACACAGAAATTGCACCGGGATTGAGTACAACAGTCACCATTCGCAATTTCCTCCACGGGAGTAATGTCTCAAACAGTCTACGCTTTGATAGTTCCCTGGAAGACCAGTAGTAGTTTCCGATGCACATCTGGTGTCATTCTGTAATCTGTGGACTATCAGAGTGTTGATGAAACACAGAAATAGCATCGGAATTGAATACAACAGTCACAATCTGCACTTTCCTCAATGTTAGTAATGTCTGATACAGTCTACGATTTGATCGTTCCCAGGAAGACCAGTAGTAGTTTCCGATGCACATCTGGAGACAATTTGTATTCTGTGGACTATCAGAGTGTTGATGAAACACAGAAATTGCACCGGGATTGAATACAACAGTCACCATTCCCAATTTCCTCCACGGGAGTAATGTCTCAAACAGTCTCCGCTTTGATCGTTCCCTGGAAGACCAGTAGTAGTTTCCGATGCACATCTGGTGGCATTCTGTAATCTGTGGACTATCAGAGTGTTGATGAAACACAGAAATTGCATCGGGTTTGAATACAACTGTCACCATGCGCACTTTCCACCATGGGAGTAATGTCTCCAACAGTCTACGCTTTGATTGTTCACAGGAAGACCAGTAGTAGTTTTTCGATGCACATCTAGAGGCAATCTCTAATCTGTGGACTATCAGAGTGTTGATGAAACACAGAAATTGCACCGGGATTGAATACAACAGTCACCATTCGCAATTTCCTCCACGGGAGTAATGTCTCAAACAGTCTCCGCTTTGATCGTTCCCTGGAAGACCAGTAGTAGTTTCCGATGCACATCTGGTGGCATTCTGTAATCTATGGACTATCAGAGTGTTGATGAAACACAGAAATTGCATCGGGATCGATAACAACATTCACCATGTGCACTTTCCTCCACGGGAGTAATGTCTCAAACAGTCTACGCTTTGAACGTTCCCTGGAAGACCAGTAGTAGCTTCCGATGCACATCAGGAGGCAATCTGTAATCTGTGGACTATCAGAGTGTTGATGAAACACAGAAATTGCATTGGGACTGAATGCAACTGTCACCATGCGCTCTTTCCTCCGTGGGAGTATTGTCACAAACAGTCTAAACTTTGATCGTTCCCAGGAAGACCAGTAGTAGTTTCCGATGAACATCTGGAGGCATTCTGTAATCTGTGGACCAACTGAGTGTTGATGAAACACAGAAATTGCATCGGGAATGAATACAACAGTCACCATGCGCACTTTCCTCAATGGGAGTAATGTCTCAAAGCGTCTATGCTTTGATCGATCCCTGGAAGACCAGTAGTAGTTTCCGATGCACATCTGGAGACATTCTGTAATCTGTGGACCTTCAAAGTGTTGATGAAACACAGAAATTGCATCGGGATTGAATACAACAGTCACCATGCGCACGTTCCTCCATGGGAGTAATGTCTCAAACAGTCTAAGCTTTGATCGTTCCCAGGAAGACCAGTAGTAGTTTCCTATGCACGTCTGGAGGCATTCTGTAATCTGTGGACTATCTGAGTGTCGATTAAACACAGAAATTGCATCGGGATTGAATACAATGGTCACCATGCGCACTTTCCTCCATGGGAGTAATGTCTCAAACAGTCTACGCTTTGAATATTCCCATGAAGACCAGTAGTAGTTTCCCATGCACATCAGGAGGCAATCTGTAATCTGTGGACTATCAGAGTGTTGATGAAACATAGAAATTGCATCGGGATTGAATACAACAGTCACCATGCGCACTTTCCTCAATGGGAGTAATGTCTCAAACTGTCTATGCTTTGATCGTTCCCTGGAAGACCAGTAGTAGATTCCGATGCACATCTGGAGGTATTCTGTAATCTGTAGACTGTCAGAGTGTTGATGAAACACAGAAATTGCATCGGGATGAATACAACAGTCACCATGCGCACTTTCCTCAATGGGAGTAATGTCTCAAACAGTCTACGCTTTGATCGTTCCCATCAAGACCAGTAGTAGTTTCCGTTGCACATCTGGTGGCATTCTGTAATCTGTGGACTATCAGAGTGTTGATGAAAGACAGAAATTGCATCGGGTTTGAATACAACTGTCACCATGCGCACTATCCTCCATGGGGGTAATGTCTCATACAGTCTACGCTTTGATCGATCCCTGGAAGACCAGTAGCAGTTTCCGATGCACATCTGGTGTCATTCTGTAATCTATGGACTATCAGAGTGTTGATGAAACACAGAAATTGCATCGGGATCGATAACAACATTCACCATGTGCACTTTCCTCCACGGGAGTAATGTCTCAAACAGTCTACGCTTTGAACGTTCCCTGGAAGACCAGTAGTAGTTTCCGATGCACATCAGGAGGGAATCTGTAATCTGTGGACTATCAGAGTGTTGATGAAACACAGAAATTGCATCGGGACTGAATACAACAGTCACCATGCGCTCATTCCTCCGTGGGAGTATTGTCACAAACAGTCTAAGCATTCATCGTTCCCAGGAAGACCAGTAGTAGTTTCCGATGAACATCTGGAGGCATTCTGTAATCTGTGGACCAACTGAGTGTTGATGAAACACAGAAATTGCATCGGGAATGAATACAACAGTCACCATGCGCACTTTCCTCAGTGCGAGTAATGTCTCAAAGAGTCTATGCTTTGATCGTTCCCTGGAAGACCAGTAGTAGTTTCCGATGCACATCTGGAGGCATTCTGTAATCTGTGGACCTTCAAAGTGTTGATGAAACACAGAAATTGCATCGGGATTGAATACAACAGTCACCATGCGCACTTTCCTCCATGGGAGTAATGTCTCAAACAGTCTACGCTTTGATCGTTCCCTGGAAGACCAGTAGTAGTTTCCGATGCACATCTGGTGTCATTCTGTAATCTGTGTACTATCAGAGTGTTGAAGAAACACAGAAATTGCATCGGGATTGAATACAACAGTCACAATCTGTACTTTCCTCAATGGGAGTAATGTCTGATACAGTCTACGCTTTGATCGTTCTCAGGAAGACCAGTAGTAGTTTCCGATGCACATCTGGAGACAATTTGTATTCTGTGGACTATCAGAGTGTTGATGAAACACAGAAATTGCATCGGGATTGAATACAACAGTCACCATCTGCACTTTCCTCCATGGGAGTAACGTCTGAAACAGTCTACGCTTTGATCGTTCCCTGGAAGACCAGTACTAGCTTCCGATGCACATCTGGTGGCATTCTGTAATCTGTGGACTATCAGAGTGTTGATGAAACACAGAAATTGCATCGGGTTTGAATACAACAGTCACCATGTGCACTTTCCTCCATGGGAGTAATGTCTCAAACAGTCTACGCTTTGAACGTTCCCTGGAAGACCAGTAGTAGTTTCAGATGCACATCTGGAGTCATTCTGTAATCTGTGGACTATCAGAGTGTTGATGAAACACTGAAATTGCATCGGGATTGAATACAACAGTCACCATTCGCACTTTCCTCCACGGGAGTAATGTCTCAAACAGTCTACGTTTTAATCGTTCCCTGGAAGACCAGTAGTAGTTTCCGATGCACGTCTGGAATCATTCTGTAATCTGTGGACTATCTGAGTGTTGATGAAACACAGAAATTGCATCGGGATTGAATACAATGGTCACCATGCGCACTTTCCTCCATGGGAGTAATGTCTCAAACAGTCTACGCTTTGAATATTCCCATGAAGACCAGTAGTAGTTTCCCATGCACGTCAGGAGGCAATCGTTAATCTGTGGACTGTCAGAGTGTTGATGAAACATAGAAATTGCATCGGGATTGAATACAACAGTCACCATGCGCACTTTCCTCCGTGGGAGTAATGTCACAAACAGTCTACGATTTGATCGTTCCCAGGAAGACCAGTAGTAGTTTCCGATGAACTTCTGGATTCATTCTGTAATCTGTGGACTAACTGAGTGTTGATGAAACACAGAAATTGCATCGGGAATGAATACAACAGTCACCATGCGCACTTTTTCCTCAATGGGAGTAATGTCTCAAACAGTCTATGCTTTGATCGTTCCCTTGAAGACCAGTAGTAGTTTCCGATGAACATCTGGAGGCATTCTGTAATCTGTGGACCTTCAAAGTGTTGATGTAACACAGAAATTGCATCGGGATTGAATACAAAAGTCACCATGCGCACTTTCCTCCATGGGAGTAATGTCTCCATCAGTCTACGCTTTGATTGTTCACAGGAAGACCAGTAGTAGTTTCCGATGCACATCTGGAGGCATTCTGTAATCTGTGGACCTACAAAGTGTTGATGATACACTGAAATTGCATCGGGATTGAGTACAACAGTCACCATGCGGACTCTCCTCCATGGGAGTAATGTCTCAAACAGTCTACGATTTGATCGTTCCCTGGAATACCAGTAGTAGCTTCGGATGCACATCTGGTGGCATTCTGTAATCTGTGGACATTCAGAGTGCTCATGAAGCACAGAAATTGTATCGGGATTGAATACAAAAGTAACCATGCGCACTTTCCTCCACAGGAGTAATGTCTCAAATAATCTACGCTTTGATCGTTCCGTGGGAGTCGAGTAGTAGTTTGTGATGCACATCTGGTGGCATTCTGTAATCTGTGGACTATCAGAGTGTTGATGAAACACAGAAATTGCATCGGGTTTGAATACAACAGTCATCTTGCGCACTATCGTCCATGGTAGTAATGTCTCATACAGTCTACGCTTTGATCGATCCCTGGAAGACCAGTAGTAGTTTCCGATGCACATCTGGTGTCAATCTGTAATCTATGGACTATCAGAGTGTTGATGAAACACAGAAATTGCATCGGGATCGATAACAACATTCACCATGTGCACTTTCCTCCACGGGAGTAATGTCTCAAACAGTCTACGCTTTGAACGTTCCCTGGAAGACCAGTAGTAGTTTCGGATGCACATCAGGAGGCAATCTGTAATCTGTGGACTATCAGAGTGTTGATGAAACACAGAAATTGCATCGGGATTGAATACAACAGTCACCATGCGCTCTTTCCTCCGTGCGAGTATTGTCACAAACAGTCTAAGCTTTGATCGTTCCCAGGAAGACCAGTAGTAGTTTCCGATGCACATCTGGAGGCATTCTGTAACCTGTGGACTATCAGAGTGTTGATGAAACACTGAAATTGCATCGAGATTGAATACAACAGTCACCATTCGCACTTACCTCCACGGGAGTAATGTCTCAAACAGTCTACGTTTTAATCGTTCCCTGGAAGACCAGTAGTAGTTTCCGATGCACGTCTGGAGGCGTTCTGTAATCTGTGGACTATCTGAGTGTAGATGAAACACAGAAATTGCATCGGGATTGAATACAATGGTCACCATGCGCACTTTCATCCATGGGAGTAATGTCTCAAACAGTCTATGCTTTCAATATTCCCATGAAGTCCAATAGTAGTTTCCCATGCACATCAGGAGGCAATCTGTAATCTGTGGACTATCAGAGTGTTGATGAAACATAGAAATTGCATCGGGATTGAATACAATAGTCACCATGCGCACTTTCCTCCGTGGGAGTAATGTCACAAACAGTCTACGATGTGATCGTTCCCAGGAAGACCAGTAGTAGTTTCCGATGAACTTCTGGATTCATTCTGTAATCTGTGGACTAACTGAGTGTTGATGAAACACAGATATTGCATCGGGAATGAATACAACAGTCACCATGCGCACTTTCCTCCACAGGAGTAATGTCTCAAACAGTCTACGCTTTGATCGTTCCGTGGGAGTCGAGTAGTAGTTTGTGATGCACATCTGGTGGCATTCTGTAATCTGTGGACTATCAGAGTGTTGATGAAACACAGAACTTGCATCGGGATTGAATAGAACAGTCACCATGCGCCCTTTCCTTCATGGGAGTAATGTCTCAAACAGTCTACGCTTTGATCGTTCCCAGGAAGACTAGTAGTAGTTTCCGATGAACATCTGGAGGCATTCTGTAATCTGTGGACTAACTGAGTGTTGATGAAACACAGAAATTGCATCGGGAATGAATACAACAGCCACCATGCGCACTTTTTCCTCAATGGGAGTAATGTCTCAAACAGTCTATGCTTTGATCGTTCACAGGAAGACCAGTAGTAGTTTCCGATGCACATCTGGAGGCATTGTGTAATCTGAGAACCTTCAATGTTTTGATGAAACACAGAATTTGCATCGGGATCGATAACAACATTCACCATGTGCACTTTCCTCCACGGGAGTAATGTCTCAAACAGTCTACGCTTTGAACGTTCCCTGGAAGACCAGTAGTAGTTTCCGATGCACATCAGAAGGCAATCTGTAATCTGTGGACTATCAGAGTGTTGATGAAACACAGAAATTGCATCGGGTTTGAATACAACAGTCACCGTGCGCACTATCCTCCGTGGGAGTAATGTCACAAACAGTCTACGATTTGATCGTTCCCAGGAAGACCAGTAGTAGTTTCCGATGAACATCTGGATTCATTCTGTAATCTGTGGACTAACTGAGTGTTGATGAAAGACAGAAATTGCATCGGGAGTGAATACAACAGTCACCATGTGCACTTTCCTCAATGGGAGTAATGTCTCAAACAGTCTATGCTTTGATCGTTCCCTGGAAGACCAGTAGTAGATTCCGATGCACATCTGGAGGCATTCTGTAATCTGTGGACTATCAGAGTGTTGATGAAACACAGAAATTAAATCGGGGTGGATACAACAGTCACCATCCGCACTTTCCTCCACAGGAGTAATGTCTCAAACAGTCTACGCTTTTATCGTTCCCTGGAAGACAAGTAGTAGTTTCCGATGCACATCTGGAGGCATTCTGTAATCTGTGGACCTTCGAAGTGTTGATGAAACACAGAAATTACATCGGGATTGAATACAACAGTCTCCAACCGCACTTTCCTCCATGGGAGTAGTGTCTATAACGGTCTACGACTTGATCGTCCCTGGAAGCCCAGTAGTAGTTTCCGATGCACATCTTGTGGCATTCTATAATCTGTGGACATTCAGAGTGTTCATGAAACACAGTAATTGTATCGGGATTGAATACAACAGTAACCATGCGCACTTTCCTCCACAGGAGTAATGTCTCAAACAGTCTACGCTTTGATCGTTCCGTGGAAATCGAGTAGTAGTTTGTGATGCACATCTGTTGGCATTCTGTAATCTGTGGACTATCAGAGTGTTGATGAAACACAGAAATTGCATCGGGATTGAATAGAACAGTCACTATCTGCACTTTCCTTCACGGGAGTAATGTCTCAAACAGTCTACGCTTTGATCGTTCCCTGGAAGACCAGTAGTACTTTCCGATGCACATCTGGTGGCATGCTGTAATCTGTGTACTATCGGAGCGTTGATGAAACACAGAAATTGCATCGGGATTGAATACAACAGTCACTATCTGCACTTTCCTTCATGGGAGTAATGTCTCAAACAGTCTACGATTTGAACGTTCCCTGGAAGACCAGTAGTAGTTTCAGATGCACGACTGGTGGCATTCTGTAATCTGTGGACTATCAGAGTGTTGATGAAACACAGAAATTGCATCGGGTTTGAATACAACAGTCATCATGCGCACTATCCTCCATGGTAGTAATGTCTCATACAGTCTACGCTTTGATCGATCCCTGGAAGACCAGTAGTAGTTTCCGATGCACATCTGGTGTCAATGTGTAATCTATGGACTGTCAGAGTGTTGATAAAACACAGAAATTGCATCGGGATCGATAACAACATTCACCATGTGCACTTTCCTCCTCGGGAGTAATGTCTCAAACAGTCTACGCTTTGAACGTTCCCTGGAAGACCAGTAGTAGTTTCCGATGCACATCAGAAGGCAATCTGTAATCTGTGGACTATCAGAGTGTTGATGAAACACAGAAATTGGATCGGGTTTGAATACAACAGTCACCGTGCGCACTATCCTCCGTGGGAGTAATGTCACAAACAGTCCACGATTTGATCGTTCCCAGGAAGACCAGTAGTAGTTTCCGATGAACATCTGGATTCATTCTGTAATCTGTGGACTAACTGAGTGTTGGTGAAAGACAGAAATTGCATCTGGAGTGAATACAACAGTCACCATGTGCACTTTCCTCAATGGGAGTAATGTCTCAAACAGTCTATGCTTTGATCGTTCCCTGGAAGACCAGTAGTAGCTTCCAAAGCACATCAGGTGGCATTCTGTAATCTATGGACCTTCAAAGTGTTGATGAAACACAGAAATTGCATCAGGAGTGAATACAACAGTCACCATCCGCACTTTCCTCCATGGTAGTAATGTCTCAAACAGTCTACGCTTTGATCGTCCCCAGGAAGACAAGTAGTAGTTTGCGTTGCTCATCTGGAGGCAATGTGTAATCTGTGGACTATCAGAGTGTTAATGAAAAACAGAAATTGCATCGGGATTGAATACAACGGTCACCATGCGCACTTTCCTCCACGGGAGTAATGTCTCAAACAGTCTACGCATTGATCGCTCCCTGGAAGACCAGTGGTAGTTTCCGATGCACATCTGGAGGCATTCTGTAATCTGTGGACTATCAGAGTGTTGAAGAAACACAGAAATTACTTCGGGATTGAATACAACAGTCACCATGCGCACATTCCTCCACGGGAGTAATGTCTCAAACAGTCTACGCTTTGATCGTTCCCTGGAAGACCAGTAGTAGTTTCCGATGCACATCTTGTGGCATTCTATAATCTGTGGATATTCAGAGTGTTCATGAAACACAGTAATTGTATCGGGATTGAATACAACAGTAACCATGCGCAATTTCCTCCACAGGAGTAATGTCTCAAACAGTCTACGCTTTGATCGTTCCGTGGAAATCGAGTAGTAGTTTGTGATGCACATCTGTTGGCATTCTGTAATCTGTGGACTATCAGAGTGTTGATGAAACACAGAAATTGCATCGGGATTGAATAGAACAGTCACCATGCGCACTTTCCTCCATGGGAGTAATGTCTCAAACAGTGTACGCTTTGATCGTTCCCTGGAAGACCAGTAGTACTTTCCGATGCACATCAGGTGGCATGCTGTAATCTGTGTACTATCGGAGCGTTGATGAAACACAGAAATTGCATCGGGATTGAATACAACAGTCACTATCTGCACTTTCCTTCACGGGAGTAATGTCTCAAACAGTCTACGATTTGAACGTTCCCTGGAAGATCAGTAGTAGTTTCAGATGCACGACTGGTGGCATTCTGTAATCTGTGGACTATCAGAGTGTTGATGAAACACAGAACTTGCATCGGGATTGAATAGAACAGTCACCATGCGCCCTTTCCTCCATGGGAGTAATGTCTCAAACAGTCTACGCTTTGATCGTTCCCAGGAAGACTAGTAGTAGTTTCCGATGAACATCTGGAGGCATTCTGTAATCTGTGGACTAACTGAGTGTTGATGAAACACAGAAATTGCATCGGGAATGAATGCAACAGTCACCATGCGCACTTTTTCCTCAATGGGAGTAATGTCTCAAACAGTCTATGCTTTGATCGTTCCCTTGAAGACCAGTAGTAGTTTCCGATGCACATCTGGTGGCATTCTGTAAGCTGAGGACCTTCAATGTTTTGATGAATCACAGAATTTCCATCGGGATTGAATACAACAGTCACCATGCGCACTTTCCTCCATGGGAGTAATGTCTCCAATAGTCTACGCTTTGATTGTTCACAGGAAGACCAGTAGTAGTTTCCGATGCACATCTGGAGGAAATCTCTAATCTGTGGACTATCAGTGTGTTGATGACACACAGAAATTGCACTGGGATTGAATACAACAGTCACCATTCGCACTTTCCTCCACGGGAGTAATGTCTCAAACAGTCTACGCTTTGATCGTTCCCTGGAAGACCAGTAGTAGATTCCGATACACATCTGGTGGCATTCTGTAATCTGTGGACTATCAGTGTGTTGATGAAACATAGAAATTGCATCGGGTTTGAATACAACAGTCATCATGCGCACTATCCTCCATGGTAGTAATGTCTCATACAGTCTACGCTTTGATCGATCCCTGGAAGACCAGTAGTAGTTTCCGATGCACATCTGGTGTCAATGTGTAATATATGGACTGTCAGAGTGTTGATAAAACACAGAAATTGCATCGGGATCGATAACAACATTCACCATGTGCACTTTCCTCCACGGGAGTAATGTCTCAAACAGTCTACGCTTTGAACGTTCCCTGGAAGACCAGTAGTAGTTTCCGATGCACATCAGAAGGCAATCTGTAATCTGTGGACTATCAGAGTATTGATGAAACACAGAAATTGCATCGGGTTTGAATACAACAGTCACCGTGCGCACTATCCTCCGTGGGAGTAATGTCACAAACAGTCTACGATTTGATCGTTCCCAGGAAGACCAGTAGTAGTTTCCGATGAACATCTGGATTCATTCTGTAATCTGTGGACTAACTGAGTGTTGATGAAAGACAGAAATTGCATCGGGAGTGAATACAACAGTCACCATGTGCACTTTCCTCAATGGGAGTAATGTCTCAAACAGTCTATGCTTTGATCGTTCCCTGGAAGACCAGTAGTAGATTCCGATGCACATCTGGAGGCATTCTGTAATCTGTGGACCTTCAAAGTGTTGATGAAACACAGAAATTGCATCGGGATTGAATACAACAGTCACCATGCGCACTTTACTGCATGGTAGTAATGTCTCAAACAGTCTACGCTTTGATCGTCCCCAGGAAGACCAGTAGTAGTTTGCGTTGCTCATCTGGAGGCAATGTGTAGTCTGTGGACTATCAGAGTGTTAATGAAGAACAGAAATTGCATCGGGATTGAATACAACAGTCACCATGCGCACATTCCTCCACGGGAGTAATGTCTCAAACAGTCTATGCTTTGATCGTTCCCTGGAAGACCAGTAGTAGTTTCCGATGCACATCTTGTGGCATTCTATAATCTGTGGACATTCAGTGTGTTCATGAAACACAGTAATTGTATCGGGATTGAATACAACAGTAACCATGCGCACTTTCCTCCACAGGAGTAATGTCTCAAACAGTCTACGCTTTGATCGTTCCGTGGAAATCGAGTAGTAGTTTGTGATGCACATCTGTTGGCATTCTGTAATCTGTGGACTATCAGAGTGTTGATGAAACACAGAAATTGCATCGGGATTGAATAGAACAGTCACCATGCGCACTTTCCTCCATGGGAGTAATGTCTCAAACAGTCTACGCTTTGATCGTTCCCTGGAAGACCAGTAGTACTTTCCGATGCACATCTGGTGGCATGCTGTAATCTGTGTTCTATCGGAGCGTTGATGAAACACAGAAATTGCATCGGGATTGAATACAACAGTCACTATCTGCACTTTCCTTCACGGGAGTAATGTCTCAAACAGTCTACGATTTGAACGTTCCCTGGAAGACCAGTAGTAGTTTCAGATGCACGACTGGTGGCATTCTGTAATCTGTGGACTATCAGAGTGTTGATGAAACACAGAAATTGCATCGGGATTGAATACAAGAGTCACCATCCGCACTTTCCTCCATGGGAGTAATGTCTCAAACAGTCTACGCTTTGATCATTCCCAGGAAGACCTGCAGTAGTTTCCGATGCACATCAGGAGGCAATCTGTAATCTGTGGACTATCAGAGTGTTGATGAAACATAGAAATTGCATCGGGAATGAATACAACAGTCACCATGCGCACTTTCCTCAATGGGAGTAATGTCTCAAACAGTCTATGCTTTGATCGTTCCCTTGAAGACCAGTAGTAGTTTCCGATGCACATCTGGAGGCATTCTGTAATCTGTGGACCTTCAAAGTGTTGATGAAACACAGAAATTGCATCGGGATCAATAACAACATTCACCATGTGCACTTTCCTCCACGGGAGTAATGTCTCAAACAGTCTACGCTTTGAACGTTCCCTGGAAGACCAGTAGTGGTTTCCGATGCACATCAGGAGGCAATCTGTAATCTGTGGACTACCAGAGTGTAGATGAAACTCAGAGATTGCATCGGGATTGAATACAACAGTCACCATGCGCTCTTTCCTCCGTGGGAGTATTGTCACAAACAGTCTAAACTTTGATCGTTCCCAGGAAGACCAGTAGTAGTTTCCGATGAACATCTGCAGACATTCTGTAATCTGTGGACCAACTGAGTGTTGATTAAACACAGAAATTGCATCGGGAATGAATACAACTGTCACCATGCGCACTTTCCTCAATGGGAGTAATGTCTCAAAGAGTCTATGCTTTGATCGTTCCCTGGAAGACCAGTAGTAGTTTCCGATGCACATCCGGAGGCATTCTGTAATCTGTGGACCTTCAAAGTGTTGATGAAACACAGAAATTGCATCGGGATTGAATACAACAGTCACCATGCGCACTTTACTGCATGGGAGTAATGTCTCAAACAGTCTACGATTTGATCGGTCCCTGGAAGACCAGTAGTAGCTTCCGATGCACATCAGGTGGCATTCTGTAATCTATGGATATTCAGAGTGTTCATGAAACACAGTAATTGTATCGGGATTGAATACAACAGTAACCATGCGCAATTTCCTCCACAGGAGTAATGTCTCAAACAGTCTACGCTTTGATCGTTCCGTGGAAATCGAGTAGTAGTTTGAATTGCACATCTGTTGGCATTCTGTAATCTGTGGACTATCAGAGTGTTGATGAAACACAGAAATTGCATCGGGATTGAATAGAACAGGCACCATGCGCACTTTCCTCCATGGGAGTAATGTCTCAAACAGTCTACGCTTTGATCGTTCCCTGGAAGACCAGTAGTACTTTCCGATGCACATCTGGTGGCATGCTGTAATCTGTGTACTATCGGAGCGTTGATGAAACACAGAAATTGCATCGGGATTGAATACAACAGTCACTATCTGCACTTTCCTTCACGGGAGTAATGTCTCAAACAGTCTACGATTTGAACGTTCCCTGGAAGATCAGTAGTAGTTTCAGATGTACGACTGGTGGCATTCTGTAATCTGTGGACTATCAGAGTGTTGATGAAACACAGAACTTGCATCGGGATTGAACAGAACAGTCACCATGCGCCCTTTCCTCCATGGGAGTAATGTCTCAAACAGTCTACGCTTTGATCGTTCCCAGGAAGACTAGTAGTAGTTTCCGATGAACATCTGGAGGCATTCTGTAATCTGTGGACTAACTGAGTGTTGATGAAACACAGAAATTGCATCGGGAATGAATACAACAGTCACCATGCGCACTTTTTCCTCAATGGGAGTAATGTCTCAAACAGTCTATGCTTTGATCGTTCCCTTGAAGACCAGTAGTAGTTTCCGATGCACATCTGGTGGCATTCTGTAATCTGAGGACCTTCAATGTTTTGATGAATCACAGAATTTGCATCGGGATTGAATACAACAGTCACCATGCGCACTTTCCTCCATGGGAGTAATGTCTCCAATAGTCTACGCTTTGATTGTTCACAGGAAGACCAGTAGTAGTTTCCGATGCACATCTGGAGGAAATCTCTAATCTGTGGACTATCAGTGTGTTGATGACACACAGAAATTGCACTGGGATTGAATACAACAGTCACCATTCGCACTTTCCTCCACGGGAGTAATGTCTCAAACAGTCTACGCTTTGATCGTTCCCTGGAAGACCAGTAGTAGATTCCGATACACATCTGGTGGCATTCTGTAATCAGTGGACTATCAGAGTGTTGATGAAACATAGAAATTGCATCGGGTTTGAATACAACAGTCATCATGCGCACTATCCTCCATGGTAGTAATGTCTCATACAGTCTACGCTTTGATCGATCCCTGGAAGACCAGTAGTAGTTTCCGATGCACATCTGGTGTCAATGTGTAATATATGGACTGTCAGAGTGTTGATAAAACACAGAAATTGCATCGGGATCGATAACAACATTCACCATGTGCACTTTCCTCCACGGGAGTAATGTCTCAAACAGTCTACGCTTTGAACGTTCCCTGGAAGACCAGTAGTAGTTTCCGATGCACATCAGAAGGCAATCTGTAATCTGTGGACTATCAGAGTATTGATGAAACACAGAAATTGCATCGGGTTTGAATACAACAGTCACCGTGCGCACTATCCTCCGTGGGAGTAATGTCACAAACAGTCTACGATTTGATCGTTCCCAGGAAGACCAGTAGTAGTTTCCGATGAACATCTGGATTCATTCTGTAATCTGTGGACTAACTGAGTGTTGATGAAAGACAGAAATTGCATCGGGAGTAAATACAACAGTCACCATGTGCACTTTCCTCAATGGGAGTAATGTCTCAAACAGTCTATGCTTTGATCGTTCCCTGGAAGACCAGTAGTAGATTCCGATGCACATCTGGAGGCATTCTGTAATCTGTGGACTATCAGAGTGTTAATGAAACACAGAAATTGCATCGGGATTGAATACAACAGTCACCATCCGCACTTTCCTCCACAGGAGTAATGTCTCAAACAGTCTACGCTTTTATCGTTCCCTGGAAGACAAGTAGTAGTTTCCGATGCACATCTGGAGGCATTCTGTAATCTGTGGACCTTCAAAGTGTTGATGAAACACAGAAATTGCATCGGGATTGAATACAACAGTCACCATGCGCACTTTACTGCATGGGAGTAATGTCTCAAACAGTCTACGATTTGATCGGTCCCTGGAAGACCAGTAGTAGCTTCCGATGCACATCAGGTGGCATTCTGAAATCTATGGATATTCAGAGTGTTCATGAAACACAGTAATTGTATCGGGATTGAATACAACAGTAACCATGCGCAATTTCCTCCACAGGAGTAATGTCTCAAACAGTCTACGCTTTGATCGTTCCGTGGAAATCGAGTAGTAGTTTGTGATGCGCATCTGTTGGCATTCTGTAATCTGTGGACTATCAGAGTGTTGATGAAACACAGAAATTGCATCGGGATTGAATAGAACAGTCACCATGCGCACTTTCCTCCATGGGAGTAATGTCTCAAACAGTCTACGCTTTGATCGTTCCCTGGAAGACCAGTAGTACTTTCCGATGCACATCTGGTGGCATGCTGTAATCTGTGTACTATCGGAGCGTTGATGAAACACAGAAATTGCATCGGGATTGAATACAACAGTCACTATCTGCACTTTCCTTCACGGGAGTAATGTCTCAAACAGTCTACGATTTGAACGTTCCCTGGAAGATCAGTAGTAGTTTCAGATGCACGACTGGTGGCATTCTGTAATCTGTGGACTATCAGAGTGTTGATGAAACACAGAACTTGCATCGGGATTGAATAGAACAGTCACCATGCGCCCTTTCCTCCATGGGAGTAATGTCTCAAACAGTCTACGCTTTGATCGTTCCCAGGAAGACTAGTAGTAGTTTCCGATGAACATCTGGAGGCATTCTGTAATCTGTGGACTAACTGAGTGTTGATGAAACACAGAAATTGCATCGGGAATGAATACAACAGTCACCATGCGCACTTTTTCCTCAATGGGAGTAATGTCTCAAACAGTCTATGCTTTGATCGTTCCCTTGAAGACCAGTAGTAGTTTCCGATGCACATCTGGTGGCATTCTGTAATCTGAGGACCTTCAATGTTTTGATGAATCACAGAATTTGCATCGGGATTGAATACAACAGTCACCATGCGCACTTTCCTCCATGGGAGTAATGTCTCCAATAGTCTACGCTTTGATTGTTCACAGGAAGACCAGTAGTAGATTCCGATACACATCTGGTGGCATTCTGTAATCTGTGGACTATCAGAGTGTTGATGAAACACAGAAATTGCATCGGGATTGAATATAACAGTCACCATCCGCACTTTCCTCCACAGGAGTAATGTCTCAAACAGTCTACGCTTTTATCGTTCCCTGGAAGACAAGTAGTAGTTTCCGATGCACATCTGGAGGCATTCTGTAATCTGTGGACCTTCAAAGTGTTGATGAAACACAGAAATTGCATCGGGATTGAATACAACAGTCACCATGCGCACTTTACTGCATGGTAGTAATGTCTCAAACAGTCTACGCTTTGATCGTCCCCAGTAAGACCAGTAGTAGTTTGCGTTGCTCATCTGGAGGCAATGTGTAGTCTGTGGACTATCAGAGTGTTAATGAAGAACAGAAATTGCATCGGGATTGAATACAACAGTCACCATGCGCACATTCCTCCACGGGAGTAATGTCTCAAACAGTCTATGCTTTGATCGTTCCCTGGAAGACCAGTAGTAGTTTCCGATGCACATCTTGTGGCATTCTATAATCTGTGGACATTCAGTGTGTTCATGAAACACAGTAATTGTATCGGGATTGAATACAACAGTAACCATGCGCACTTTCCTCCACAGGAGTAATGTCTCAAACAGTCTACGCTTTGATCGTTCCGTGGAAATCGAGTAGTAGTTTGTGATGCACATCTGTTGGCATTCTGTAATCTGTGGACTATCAGAGTGTTGATGAAACACAGAAATTGCATCGGGATTGAATAGAACAGTCACCATGCGCACTTTCCTCCATGGGAGTAATGTCTCAAACAGTCTACGCTTTGATCGTTCCCTGGAAGACCAGTAGTACTTTCCGATGCACATCTGGTGGCATGCTGTAATCTGTGTACTATCGGAGCGTTGATGAAACACAGAAATTGCATCGGGATTGAATACAACAGTCACTATCTGCACTTTCCTTCACGGGAGTAATGTCTCAAACAGTCTACGATTTGAACGTTCCCTGGAAGACCAGTAGTAGTTTCAGATGCACGACTGGTGGCATTCTGTAATCTGTGGACTATCAGAGTGTTGATGAAACACAGAAATTGCATCGGGATTGAATACAAGAGTCACCATGCGCACTTTCCTCCATGGGAGTAATGTCTCAAACAGTCTACGCTTTGATCATTCCCAGGAAGACCTGCAGTAGTTTCCGATGCACATCAGGAGGCAATCTGTAATCTGTGGACTATCAGAGTGTTGATGAAACATAGAAATTGCATCGGGAATGAATACAACAGTCACCATGCGCACTTTCCTCAATGGGAGTAATGTCTCAAACAGTCTATGCTTTGATCGTTCCCTTGAAGACCAGTAGTAGTTTCCGATGCACATCTGGAGGCATTCTGTAATCTGTGGACCTTCAAAGTGTTGATGAAACACAGAAATTGCATCGGGATCAATAACAACATTCACCATGTGCACTTTCCTTCACGGGAGTAATGTCTCAAACAGTCTACGCTTTGAACGTTCCCTGGAAGACCAGTAGTGGTTTCCGATGCACATCAGGAGGCAATCTGTAATCTGTGGACTACCAGAGTGTAGATGAAACTCAGAGATTGCATCGGGATTGAATACAACAGTCACCATGCGCTCTTTCCTCCGTGGGAGTATTGTCACAAACAGTCTAAACTTTGATCGTTCCCAGGAAGACCAGTAGTAGTTTCCGATGAACATCTGCAGACATTCTGTAATCTGTGGACCAACTGAGTGTTGATTAAACACAGAAATTGCATCGGGAATGAATACAACTGTCACCATGCGCACTTTCCTCAATGGGAGTAATGTCTCAAAGAGTCTATGCTTTGATCGTTCCCTGGAAGACCAGTAGTAGTTTCCGATGCACATCTGGAGGCATTCTGTAATCTGTGGACCTTCAAAGTGTTGATGAAACACAGATATTGCATCGGGATTGAATACAACAGTCACCATGCGCACTTTCCCCCATGGGAGTAATGTCTCCAACTGTCTACGCTTTGATCGTTCCCAGGAAGACCAGTAGTAGTTTCCGATGCACATCTGGAAGCAATCTGTAATCTGTGGACTATCAGAGTGTTGATGAAACACAGAAATTGCATCGGGATTGAACACAACAGTCACCATTCGCACTTACATCCACGGGAGTAATGTCTCAAACAGTCTACGCTTAGATCGTTCCCTGGAAGACCAGTAGTAGATTCCGATGCACATCTGGAGGCATTCTGTAATCTGTGGATCTTCAAAGTGTTGATGAAACACAGAAATTGCATCGGGATTGAATACAACAGTCACCATGCGCACATTCCTCCACGGGAGTAATGTCTCAAACAGTCTACGTTTTGATCCTTCCCTTTAAGACCAGTAGTAGTTTGCGATGCATATCTGGTGGCATTCTGTAATCTGTGGACTATCAAAGTGTTGATGAAACACAGAAATTGCATCGGGATTGAATACAGCAGTCACCATGCGCTCTTTCCTCCACGGGAATAATGTCTCATACAGTATACGCTTTGAACGTTCCCTGGAAGACCAGTAGTAGTTTCCGATGCACATCTGGTGGCATTCTGTATTCTGTGGACTATCAGAGTGTTGATGAAACACAGAAATTGCATCGGGATTTAATAGAACAGTCACCATGCGCACTTTGCTCCACAGGTGTAATGTCTCAAACAGTCTACGCTCTGATCGTTCCGTGGAAGACGAGTATTAGTTTGCGATGCACAACTGGTGGCATTCTGTAATCAGTGGACTATCACAGTGTTGATGAAACACAGAAATTGCATCGGGATTGAATAGAACAGTCACCATTCGCACTTTCCTAAATTGGGCTAATGTCTCAAACACTCTACACTTTGATCGTTCCCTGGAAGACCAGTAGTAGTTTCCGATGCACATCTGGTGGCATTCTGTAATCTGTGTACTGTCAGAGTGTTGATGAAACACAGAAATTGCATCGGGATTGAATACAACAGTCACAATCTGCACTTTCCTCAATGGGAGTAATGTCTGATACAGTCTACGCTTTGATCGTACCCAGGAATACCAGTAGTAGTTTCCGATGCACATCTGGAGACAATTTGTATTCTGTGGACTATCAGTGTGTTGATGAAACACAGAAATTGCATCGGGATTGTATACAACAGTCACCATCCGCACTTTCCTCCATGGGAGTAACGTCTGAAACAGTCTACGCTTTGATTGTTCCCTGGAAGACCAGTAGTAGTTTCCTATGCACATCTGGAGGCATTCTGTAATCTGTGGGCCTTCAAAGTGTTGATGAAACAGAGAAATTGCATCGGGATTGAATACAACAGTCACCATGCGCACTTTCCTCTATGGGAGTAATGTCTCCAACAGTCTACGCTTTGATCGTTCACAGGAAGACCAGTAGTAGTTTCCGATGCACATCTGGAGGCATTCTGTAATCTGTGGACCTTCAAAGTGTTGATGAAACACAGAAAATGCATCGAGATTGAATACAACAGTCACCATGCGCTCTTTCCTCCGTGGGAATAACGTCACAAACAGTCTAAGCTTTGATCGTTCCCAGGAAGACCAGTAGTAGTTTCCGATGAACATCTGGAGGCAATCTGTAATCTGTGGACCAACTAAATGTTGATTAAACACAGAAACTGCATCGGGAATGAATACAACACTCACCATGCGCACTTTCCTCAATGGGAGTAATGTCTCAAACAGTCTATGCTTTGATCGTTCCCTGGAAGACCAGTAGTAGTTTCCGATGCATATCTGGTGGCATTCTGTAATCTGTGGACTATGAGAGTGTTGATGAAACACAGAAATTAAATCGGGGTGGATACAACAGTCACTATCCGTACTTTCCTCCATGGGAGTAACGTCTGAAACAGTCTACGCTTTGATTGTTCCCTGGAAGACCAGTAGTAGCTTCAGATGCACATCTGGTGGCATTCTGTAATCTGTAGACTATCAGAATGTTGATGAAACACAGAAATTGCATCGGGTTTGAATACAACAGTCACCATGCGCACTATACTCCATGGGAGTAATGTCTCATACAGTCTACGCTTGATAGATCCCTGGAAGACCGGTAGTAGTTTCCGATCACATCTGGTTTCATTCTGTAATCTGTGGACTATCAGAGTGTTGATGAAACACAGAAATTGCATCGGGATTGATAACAACAGTCACCATGTGCACTTTCCTCCACGGGAGTAATGTCTCAAACAGTCTACGATTTGAAAGTTCCCTGGAGGACAAGTAGTAGTTTCAGATGCACGTCTGGAGGCATTCTGTAATCTGTGGACTATCTGAGTGTTGATGAAACACAGAAATTGCATCGGGATTGGATACAACAGTCACCATGCGCACTTGCCTCCATGGGAGTAATGTCTCAAACAGTCTACGATTTAATCATTCCCAGGAAGACCAGTAGTAGTTTCCGATGCTCATCAGGAGGCAATCTGTAATCTGTGGACTATCAGGGTGTTGATGAAACACAGAAATTGCATCGGGATTGAATACAACAGTCACCATCACCACTTTCCTCCGTGGGAGTAATGTCACAAACAGTCTACGATTTGATCGTTCCCAGGAAGACCACTAGTAGTTTCCGATGAACATCTGGAGCCATTTGGAATCTGTGGACTAACTGAGTGTTGATGAAACACAGAAATTGCATCGGGATTGAATACAACAGTCACCATCCGCACATTCCTCCACAGGAGTAATGTCTCAAACAGTCTACGCATTTATCGTTCCCTGGAAGACAAGTAGTAGTTTCCGATGCACATCTGGAGGCATTCTGTAATCTGTGGACCTTCAAAGTGTCGACGAAACACAGAAATTGCATCGGGATTGAATACAACAGTCACCATGCGCACTTTACTGCATGGGAGTAATGTCTCAAACAGTCTACGATTAGATCGGTCCCTGGAAGACCAGTAGTAGCTTCCGATGCACATCAGGTGGCATTCTGTAATCTTTGGACCTTCAAAGTGTTGATGAAACACAGAAATTGCATCAGGAGTGAATACATCTGTCACCATCCGCACTTTCCTCCATGGTAGTAATGTCTCAAACAGTCTACGCTTTGATCGTCCCCAGGAAGACCAGTAGTAGTTTGCGTTGCTCATCTGGAGGCAATGTGTAATCTGTGGACTATCAGAGTGTTAATGAAAAACAGAAATTGCATCGGGATTGAATACAACAGTCACCATGCGCACTTTCCTCCACGGGAGTAATGTCTCAAACAGTCTACGCATTGATCGCTCCCTGGAAGACCAGTGGTAGTTTCCGATGCACATCTGGAGGCATTCTGTAATCTGTGGACTATCAGAGTGTTGAAGAAACACAGAAATTACATCGGGATTGAATACAACAGTCTCCAACCGCACTTTCCTCCATGGGAGTAGTGTCTATAACGGTCTACGACTTGATCGTCCCTGGAAGCCCAGTAGTAGTTTCCAATGCACGTCTGGTGGCATTCTATAATCTGTGGACATTCAGAGTGTTCATGAAACACAGTAATTGTATCGGGATTGAATACAACAGTAACCATGCGCACTTTCCTCCACAGGAGTAATGTCTCAAACAGTCTACGCTTTGATCGTTCCCTGGAAGACCAGTAGTACTTTCAGATGCACATCTGGTGGCATGCTGTAATCTGTGTACTATCGGAGCGTTGATGAAACACAGAAATTGCATCGGGATTGAATACAACAGTCACTATCTGCACTTTCCTTCACGGGAGTAATGTCTCAAACAGTCTACGATTTGAACGTTCCCTGGAAGACCAGTAGTAGTTTCAGATGCACGACTGGTGGCATTCTGTAATCTGTGGACTATCAGAGTGTTGATGAAACACAGAAATTGAATCGGGATTGAATACAAGAGTCACCATGCGCACTTTCTTCCATGGGAGTAATGTCTCAAACAGTCTACGCTTTGATCATTCCCAGGAAGACCTGCAGTAGTTTCCGATGCACATCAGGAGGCAATCTGTAATCTGTGGACTATCAGAGTGTTGATGAAACATAGAAATTGCATTGGGAATGAATACAACAGTCACCATGCGCACTTTCCTCAATGGGAGTAATGTCTCAAACAGTCTATGCTTTGATCGTTCCCTTGAAGACCAGTAGTACTTTCCGATGCACATCTGGAGGCATTCTGTAATCTGTGGACCTTCAAAGTGTTGATGAAACACAGAAATTGCATCGGGATCAATAACAACATTCACCATGTGCACTTTCCTCCACGGGAGTAATGTCTCAAACAGTCTACGCTTTAAACGTTCCCTGGAAGACCAGTAGTGGTTTCCGATGCACATCAGGAGGCAATCTGTAATCTGTGGACTACCAGAGTGTAGATGAAACTCAGAAATTGCATCGGGATTGAATACAACAGTCACCATGCGCTCTTTCCTCCGTGGGAGTATTGTCACAAACAGTCTAAACTTTGATAGTTCCCAGGAATGCCAGTAGTAGTTTCCGATGAACATCTGCAGACATTCTGTAATCTGTGGACCAACTGAGTGTTGATTAAACACAGAAATTGCATCGGGAATGAATACAACTGTCACCATGCGCACTTTCCTCAATGGGAGTAATGTCTCAAAGAGTCTATGTTTTGATCGTTCCCTGGAAGACCAGTAGTAGTTTCCGATGCACATCTGGAGGCATTCTGTAATCTGTGGACCTTCAAAGTGTTGATGAAACACAGATATTGCATCGGGATTGAATACAACAGTCACCATGCGCACTTTCCCCCATGGGAGTAATGTCTCCAACTGTCTACGCTTTGATCGTTCCCAGGAAGACCAGTAGTAGTTTCCGATGCACATCTGGAAGCAATCTGTAATCTGTGGACTATCAGAGTGTTGATGAAACACAGAAATTGCATCGGGATTGAACACAACAGTCACCATTCGCACTTACATCCACGGGAGTAATGTCTCAAACAGTCTACGCTTAGATCGTTCCCTGGAAGACCAGTAGTAGTTTCCGATGCACATCTGGAGGCATTCTGTATTCTGTGGATCTTCAAAGTGTTGATGAAACACAGAAATTGCATCGGGATTGAATACAACAGTCACCATGCGCACATTCCTCCACGGGAGTAATGTCTCAAACAGTCTACGCTTTGATCCTTCCCTTTAAGACCAGTAGTAGTTTGCGATGCATATCTGGTGGCATTCTGTAATCTGTGGACTATCAAAGTGTTGATGAAACACAGAAATTGCATCGGGATTGAATACAACAGTCACCATGCGCTCTTTCCTCCACGGGAATAATGTCTCATACAGTATACGCTATGAACGTTCCCTGGAAGACCAGTAGTAGTTTCCGATGCACATCTGGTGGCATTCTGTATTCTGTGGACTATCAGAGTGTTGATGCAACACAGAAATTGCATCGGGATTGAATAGAACAGTCACCATGCGCACTTTGCTCCACAGGTGTAATGTCTCAAACAGTCTACGCTCTGATCGTTCCGTGGAAGATGAGTATTAGTTTGCGATGCACAACTGGTGGCATTCTGTAATCAGTGGACTATCACAGTGTTGATGAAACACAGAAATTGCATCGGGATTGAATAGAACAGTCACCATTCGCACTTTCCTCCATTGGAGTAATGTCTCAAAGACTCTACACTTTGATCGTTCCCTGGAAGACCAGTAGTAGTTTCCGATGCACATCTGGTGGCATTCTGTAATCTGTGTACTATCAGAGTGTTGATGAAACACAGAAATTGCATCGGGATTGAATACAACAGTCACAATCTGCACTTTCTTCAATGGGAGTAATGTCTGATACAGTCTACGCTTTGATCGTTCCCAGGAAGACCAGTAGTAGTTTCCAATTCACATCTGGAAACAATCTGTAATCTCTGGACTATCAGTGTGTTGATGAAACACAGAAATTGCATCGGGATTGTATACAACAGTCACCATCCGCACTTTCCTCCATGGGAGTAACGTCTGAAACAGTCTACGCTTTGATTGTTCCCTGGAAGACCAGTAGTAGTTTCCTATGCACATCTGGAGGCATTCTGTAATCTGTGGGCCTTCAAAGTGTTGATGAAACACAGAAATTGCATCGGGATTGAATACAACAGTCACCATGCGCACTTTCCTCTATGGGAGTAATGTCTCAAACAGTCTATGCTTTGATCGTTCCCTGGAAGACCAGTAGTAGTTTCCGATGCACATCAGGAGGCAATCTGTAATCTGTGGACTATCAGAGTGTTGATGAAACACAGAAATTGCATCGGATTGAATTCAACAATCACCATGCGCTCTTTCCTCCATGGGAGTAATGTCTCAAACAGTCTACGCTTTGAACGTTCCCTGGAAGACCAGTAGCAGTTTCCGATGCACATCAGGAGGCAATCTGTAGTCTGTGGACTATCAGAGTGTTGATGAAACACAGAAATTGCATCGGATTGAATTCAACAATCACCATGCGCTCTTTCCTCCGTGGGAATAACGTCACAAACAGTCTAGGCTTTGATCGTTCCCAGGAAGACCAGTAGTAGTTTCCGATGAACATCTGGAGGCAATCTGTAATCTGTGGACCAACTAAATGTTGATTAAACACAGAAACTGCATCGGGAATGAATACAACACTCACCATGCGCACTTTCCTCAATGGGAGTAATGTCTCAAACAGTCTATGATTTGATCGTTCCCTGGAAGACCAGTAGTAGTTTCCGATGCACATCTGGTGGCATTCTGTAATCTGTGGACTATGAGAGTGTTGATGAGACACAGAAATTAAATCGGGGTGGATACAACAGTCACCATCCGTACTTTCCTCCATGGGAGTAACGTCTGAAACAGTCTACGCTTTGATTGTTCCCTGGAAGACCAGTAGTAGTATCCGATGCACATCTGGTGGCATTCTGTAATCTGTAGACTATCAGAATGTTGATGAAACACAGAAATTGCATCGGGTTTGAATACAACAGTCACCATGCGCACTATACTCCATGGGAGTAATGTCTCATACAGTCTACGCTTGATAGATCCCTGGAAGACCGGTAGTAGTTTCCGATCACATCTGGTTTCATTCTGTAATCTGTGGACTATCAGAGTGTTGATGAAACACAGAAATTGCATCGGGATTGATAACAACAGTCACCATGTGCACTTTCCTCCACGGGAGTAATGTCTCAAACAGTCTACGATTTGAAAGTTCCCTGGAAGACAAGTAGTAGTTTCAGATGCACGTCTGGAGGCATTCTGTAATCTGTGGACTATCTGAGTGTTGATGAAACACAGAAATTGCATCGGGATTGGATACAACAGTCACCATGCGCACTTGCCTCCATGGGAGTAATGTCTCAAACAGTCTACGATTTGATCATTCCCAGGAAGACCAGTAGTAGTTTCCGATGCTCATCAGGAGGCAATCTGTAATCTGTGGACTATCAGAGTGTTGATGAAACACAGAAATTGCATCGGGATTGAATACAACAGTCACCATCACCACTTTCCTCCGTGGGAGTAATGTCGCAAACAGTCTACGATTTGATCGTTCCCAGGAAGACCAGTAGTAGTTTCCGATGAACATCTGGAGGCATTTTGTAATCGGTGGACTAACTGAGTGTTGATGAAACACAGAAATTGCATCGGGAATGAATACAACAGTCACCACGCGCACTTTCCTCAATTGGAGTAATGTCTCAAACAGTCTACGCATTGATCGCTCCCTGGAAGACCAGTGGTAGTTTCCGATTCACATCTGGAGGCATTCTGTAATCTGTGGACTATCAGAGTGTTGAAGAAACACAGAAATTACATCGGGATTGAATACAACAGTCACCATCCGCACTTTCCTCCATGGGAGTAATGTCTCCAACAGTGTACGCTTTGATCGTTCCCAGGAAGACCAGTAGTAGTTTCCAATTCACATCTGGAAACAATCTGTAATCTGTGGACTATCAGAGTGTTGAAGAAACACAGAAATTACATCGGGATTGAATACAACAGTCACCATTCGCACTTTCATCCACGGGAGTAATGTCTCAAACAATCTACGCTTTGATCGTTCCCTGGAAGACCAGTAGTAGTTTCCGATGCACATCTGGAGGCATTCTGTAATCTGTATACCTTCAAAGTGTTGACGAAACACAGAAATTGCATCGGGATTTAATACAGCAGTCACCATGCGCACTTTCCTCCAGTCTACGCATTGATCGCTCCCTGGAAGACCAGTGGTAGTTTCCGATGCACATCTGGAGGCATTCTGTAATCTGCGGACTATGAGAGTGTTGATGAAACACAGAAATTACATCGGGATTGAATACAACAGTCACCATCCGCACTTTCCTCCATGGGAGTAATGTCGCAAACAGTCTACGCTTTGATCGTTCCCTGGAAGACCTGTAGTAGTTTCCGATACACATCTGGAGGCATTCTGTGATCTGTGGACCTTCAAAGAGTTGATGAAACACAGAAATTGCATCGGGATTGAATACAACAGTCACCATGCCCACTTTCCTCCATGGGAGTAATGTCTCCAACAGTGTACGATTTGATCGTTCCCAGGAAGACCAGTAGTAGTTTCCAATGCACATCTGGAAACAATCTGTAATCTGTGGACTATCTGAGTGTTGATGAAACACAGAAATTGCATCGTGATTGAACACAACAGTCACCATTCGCACTTTCCTCCACGGGAGTAATGTCTCAAACAGTCTATGCTTTGATCGTTCCCTGGAAGACCAGTAGTAGTTTCCGATGCACATCTGGAGGCATTCTGTAATCTGTGGACCTTCAAAGTGTTGACGAAACACAGAAATTGCATCGGGATTTAATACAGCAGTCACCATGCGCACTTTCCTCCAGTGTAAGCATTGATCGCTCCCTGGGAGACCAGTGGTAGTTTCCGATGCACATCTGGAGGCATTCTGTAATCTGTGGACTAAGAGAGTGTTGATGAAACACAGAAATTACATCGGGATTGAATACAACAGTCACCATCCGCACTTTCCTCCATGGGAGTAGTGTCTATAACGGTCTACTCTTTGATCGTCCCTGGAAGCCCAGTAGTAGTTTCCGATGCACGTCTGGTGGCATTCTGTTATCTGTGGACTATCAGAGTGTTGATGAAACACAGAAATTCCATCGGGATTGAATACAAAAGTCACCATGCGCACATTCCTCCACGGGAGTAATGTCTCAAACAGTCTACGCTTTGATCCTTCCCTTTAAGACCAGTAGTAGTTTGCGATGCACATCTGGTGGCATTCTGTAAACTGTGGACTATCAGAGTGTTGATGAAACACAGAAATTGCATCGGTATTGAATACAACAGTCACAATCTGCACTTTCCTCAATGGGAGTAATGTCTGATACAGTCTACGTTTTCATCGTTCCCAGGAAGACCAGTAGTACTTTCCGATGCACATCTGGAGACAATTTGTATTCTGTGGACTATCAGTGTGTTGATGAAACACAGAAATTGCATCGGGATTGAATACAACAGTCACAATCCGCACTTTCCTCCATGGGAGTAACGTCTGAAACAGTCTACGCTTTGATCGTTCCCTGGAAGACCAGTAGTTGTTTCCGATGCACATCTGGTGGCATTCTGTAATCTGTGGACTATCAGGGTGTTGATGAAACACAGAAATTGCATCGGGTTTGAATACAACAGTCACCATGCGCACTATCCTCCATGGGAGTAATGTCTCACACAGTCTACGCTTTGATCGATCCCTGGAAGACCGGTAGTAGTTTCCGATCACATCTGGTGTCATTCTGTAATCTGTGGACTATCAGAGTGTGGATGAAACACAGAAATTGCATCGGGATTGATAACAACAGTCACCATGTGCACTTTCCTCCACGGGAGAAATGTCTCAAACAGTCTACGATTTGAACGTTCCCTGGAAGACCAGTAGTAGTTTCAGATGCACGTCTGGAGGCATTCTGTAATCTGTGGACTATCAGAGTGTTGATGAAACACAAAAATTGCATCGGGATTGATAACAACAGTCACCATGTGCACTTTCCTCCACGGGAGTAATGTCTCAAACAGTCTACGATTTGAATGTTCCCTGGAAGACAAGTAGTAGTTTCAGATGCACGTCTGGAGGCATTCTGTAATCTGTGGACTATCAGAGTGTTGATGAAACACAGAAATTGCATCGGGATTGAATACAACAGTCACCATCACCACTTTCCTCCGTGGGAGTAATGTCACAAACAGTCTACGCTTTGATCGTTCCCAGGAAGACCAGTAGTAGTTTCCGATCACATCTGGTTTCATTCTGTAATCTGTGGACTATCAGAGTGTTGATGAAACACAGAAATTGCATCGGGATTGATAACAACAGTCACCATGTGCACTTTCCTCCACGGGAGTAATGTCTCAAACAGTCTACGATTTGAAAGTTCCCTGGAAGACAAGTAGTAGTTTCAGATGCACGTCTGGAGGCATTCTGTAATCTGTGGACTATCTGAGTGTTGATGAAACACAGAAATTGCATCGGGATTGGATACAACAGTCACCATGCGCACTTGCCTCCATGGGAGTAATGTCTCAAACAGTCTACGATTTGATCATTCCCAGGAAGACCAGTAGTAGTTTCCGATGCTCATCAGGAGGCAATCTGTAATCTGTGGACTATCAGAGTGTTGATGAAACACAGAAATTGCATCGGGATTGAATACAACAGTCACCATCACCACTTTCCTCCGTGGGAGTAATGTCGCAAACAGTCTACGATTTGATCGTTCCCAGGAAGACCAGTAGTAGTTTCCGATGAACATCTGGAGGCATTTTGTAATCGGTGGACTAACTGAGTGTTGATGAAACACAGAAATTGCATCGGGAATGAATACAACAGTCACCACGCGCACTTTCCTCAATGGGAGTAATGTCTCAAACAGTCTACGCATTGATCGCTCCCTGGAAGACCAGTGGTAGTTTCCGATTCACATCTGGAGGCATTCTGTAATCTGTGGACTATCAGAGTGTTGAAGAAACACAGAAATTACATCGGGATTGAATACAACAGTCACCATCCGCACTTTCCTCCGTGGGAGTAATGTCTCCAACAGTGTACGCTTTGATCGTTCCCAGGAAGACCAGTAGTAGTTTCCAATTCACATCTGGAAACAATCTGTAATCTGTGGACTATCAGAGTGTTGAAGAAACACAGAAATTACATCGGGATTGAATACAACAGTCACCATTCGCACTTTCATCCACGGGAGTAATGTCTCAAACAATCTACGCTTTGATCGTTCCCTGGAAGACCAGTAGTAGTTTCCGATGCACATCTGGAGGCATTCTGTAATCTGTATACCTTCAAAGTGTTGACGAAACACAGAAATTGCATCGGGATTTAATACAGCAGTCACCATGCGCACTTTCCTCCAGTCTACGCATTGATCGCTCCCTGGAAGACCAGTGGTAGTTTCCGATGCACATCTGGAGGCATTCTGTAATCTGCGGACTATGAGAGTGTTGATGAAACACAGAAATTACATCGGGATTGAATACAACAGTCACCATCCGCACTTTCCTCCATGGGAGTAATGTCGCAAACAGTCTACGCTTTGATCGTTCCCTGGAAGACCTGTAGTAGTTTCCGATACACATCTGGAGGCATTCTGTGATCTGTGGACCTTCAAAGAGTTGATGAAACACAGAAATTGCATCGGGATTGAATACAACAGTCACCATGCCCACTTTCCTCCATGGGAGTAATGTCTCCAACAGTGTACGATTTGATCGTTCCCAGGAAGACCAGTAGTAGTTTCCAATGCACATCTGGAAACAATCTGTAATCTGTGGACTATCTGAGTGTTGATGAAACACAGAAATTGCATCGTGATTGAACACAACAGTCACCATTCGCACTTTCCTCCACGGGAGTAATGTCTCAAACAGTCTATGCTTTGATCGTTCCCTGGAAGACCAGTAGTAGTTTCCGATGCACATCTGGAGGCATTCTGTAATCTGTGGACCTTCAAAGTGTTGACGAAACACAGAAATTGCATCGGGATTTAATACAGCAGTCACCATGCGCACTTTCCTCCAGTGTAAGCATTGATCGCTCCCTGGGAGACCAGTGGTAGTTTCCGATGCACATCTGGAGGCATTCTGTAATCTGTGGACTAAGAGAGTGTTGATGAAACACAGAAATTACATCGGGATTGAATACAACAGTCACCATCCGCACTTTCCTCCATGGGAGTAGTGTCTATAACGGTCTACTCTTTGATCGTCCCTGGAAGCCCAGTAGTAGTTTCCGATGCACGTCTGGTGGCATTCTGTTATCTGTGGACTATCAGAGTGTTGATGAAACACAGAAATTCCATCGGGATTGAATACAAAAGTCACCATGCGCACATTCCTCCACGGGAGTAATGTCTCAAACAGTCTACGCTTTGATCCTTCCCTTTAAGACCAGTAGTAGTTTGCGATGCACATCTGGTGGCATTCTGTAAACTGTGGACTATCAGAGTGTTGATGAAACACAGAAATTGCATCGGTATTGAATACAACAGTCACAATCTGCACTTTCCTCAATGGGAGTAATGTCTGATACAGTCTACGTTTTCATCGTTCCCAGGAAGACCAGTAGTACTTTCCGATGCACATCTGGAGACAATTTGTATTCTGTGGACTATCAGTGTGTTGATGAAACACAGAAATTGCATCGGGATTGAATACAACAGTCACAATCCGCACTTTCCTCCATGGGAGTAACGTCTGAAACAGTCTACGCTTTGATCGTTCCCTGGAAGACCAGTAGTTGTTTCCGATGCACATCTGGTGGCATTCTGTAATCTGTGGACTATCAGAGTGTTGATGAAACACAGAAATTGCATCGGGTTTGAATACAACAGTCACCATGCGCACTATCCTCCATGGGAGTAATGTCTCACACAGTCTACGCTTTGATCGATCCCTGGAAGACCGGTAGTAGTTTCCGATCACATCTGGTGTCATTCTGTAATCTGTGGACTATCAGAGTGTGGATGAAACACAGAAATTGCATCGGGATTGATAACAACAGTCACCATGTGCACTTTCCTCCACGGGAGAAATGTCTCAAACAGTCTACGATTTGAACGTTCCCTGGAAGACCAGTAGTAGTTTCAGATGCACGTCTGGAGGCATTCTGTAATCTGTGGACTATCAGAGTGTTGATGAAACACAAAAATTGCATCGGGATTGATAACAACAGTCACCATGTGCACTTTCCTCCACGGGAGTAATGTCTCAAACAGTCTACGATTTGAATGTTCCCTGGAAGACAAGTAGTAGTTTCAGATGCACGTCTGGAGGCATTCTGTAATCTGTGGACTATCAGAGTGTTGATGAAACACAGAAATTGCATCGGGATTGAATACAACAGTCACCATCACCACTTTCCTCCGTGGGAGTAATGTCACAAACAGTCTACGCTTTGATCGTTCCCAGGAAGACCAGTAGTAGTTTCCGATGAACATCTGGAGGCATTCTGTAATCTGTGGACTAACTGAGTGTTGACGAAACACAGAAATTCCATCGGGAATGAATACAACAGTCACCATGCGCACTTTCCTCAATGGGAATAATGTCTCAAACAGTCTACGCATTGATCGCTCCCTGGAAGACCAGTGGTAGTTTCCGATGCACATCTGGAGGCATTCTGTAATCTGTGGACTATCAGAGTGTTGAAGAAACACAGAAATTACAGCGGGATTGAATACAACAGTCACCAAACGCACTTTCCTCTATGGGAGTAGTGTCTATAACGGTCTACGCCTTGATCGTCCCTGGAAGCCCAGTAGTAGTTTCCATTGCACATCTGGTGTCTATCTGTAATCTCTGGACTATCAGAGTGATGATGAAACACAGAAATTGTATCGGGATCGATAACAACATTCACCATGTGCACTTTCCTCCACGGGAGTAATGTCTCAAACAGTCTACGCTTTGAACGTTCCCTGGCAGACCAGTAGTAGTTTCGGATGCACATCAGGAGGATATCTGTAATCTGTGGACCTTCAAAGTGTTGATGAAACACAGAAATTGCATCGGGATTGAATACAACAGACACCATGCGCACTTTCCACCATGGGAGTAATGTCTCCAACAGTCTACGCTTTGATCGTTCACAGGAAGACCAGTAGTAGTTTCCGATGCACATCTGGAGGCAATCTCTAATCTGTGGACTATCAGACTGTTGATGAAACACAGAAATTGCATCGGGATTGAATACAACAGTCTCCATTCGCACTTTCCTCCACGGGAGTAATGTCTCAAACAGTCTACGCTTTGATCGTTCCCTGGAAGACCAGTAGTAGTTTCCGATGCACATCTGTTAGCATTCTGTAATCTGTCGACTATCAGAGTGTTGAAGAAACACAGAAATTGCTTCGGGTTTGAATACAACAGACACCATGCGCACTATCCTCCATGGGAGTAATGTCTCATACAGTCTACGCTTTGATCGATCATTGCAAGACCAGTAGTAGTTTCCGATGCACATCTGGTGTCTATCTGCAATCTCTGGAATATCAGAGTGTTGATGAAACACAGAAATTGCATCGGGATCGATAACAACATTCACCATGTGCACTTTCCTCCACGGGAGTAATGTCTCAAACAGTCTACGCTTTGAACGTTCCCTGGAAGACCAGTAGTAGTTTCCGATGCACATCAGGAGGCAATCTGTAATCTGTGGACTATCAGAGTGTTGATGAAACACAGAAATTGCATCGGGATTGAATACAACAATCACCATGCGCTCTTTCCTCCGTGGGAGTAACGTCAGAAACAGTCTAAGCTTTGATCGTTCCCAGGAAGACCAGTAGTAGTTTCCGATGAACATCTGGAGGCATTCTGTAATCTGTGGACCAACTGAGTGTTGATTAAACACAGAAATTGCATCGGGAATGAATACAACAGTCACCATGTGCACTTTCCTCAATGGGAGTAATGTCTCAAACAGTCTATGCTTTGATCGTTCCCTGGAAGACCAGTAGTAGTTTCCGATGCACATGTGGTTGCATTCTGTAATCTGTGGACTATGAGAGTGTTGATGAAACACAGAAATTAAATCGGGGGGGGATACAACAGTCACTATCCGTACTTTCCTCCATGGGAGTAACGTCTGAAACAGTCTACGCTTTGATTGTTCCCTGGAAGACCAGTAGTAGTTTCCGATGCACATCTGGTGGCATTCTGTAATCTGTAGACTATCAGAGTGTTGATGAAACACAGAAATTGCATCGGGTTTGAATACAACAGTCACCATGCGCACTATACTCCATGGGAGTAATGTCTCATACAGTCTACGCTTGATAGATCCCTGGAAGACCGGTAGTAGTTTCCGATCACATCTGGTTTCATTCTGTAATCTGTGGACTATCAGAGTGTTGATGAAACACAGAAATTGCATCGGGATTGAATACAACAGTCACCATCACCACTTTCCTCCGTGGGAGTAATGTCACAAACAGTCTACGATTTGATCGTTCCCAGGAAGACCAGTAGTAGTTTCAGATGCACGTCTGGAGGCATTCTGTAATCTGTGGACTATCTGAGTGTTGATGAAACACAGAAATTGCATCGGGATTGGATACAACAATCACCATGCGCACTTGCCTCCATGGGAGTAATGTCTCAAACAGTCTACGATTTGATCATTCCCAGGAAGACCAGTAGTAGTTTCCGATGCTCATCAGGAGGCAATCTGTAATCTGTGGACTATCAGAGTGTTGATGAAACACAGAAACTGCATCGGGATTGAATACAACAGTCACCATCACCACTTTCCTCCGTGGGAGTAATGTTACAAACAGTCTACGATTTGATCGTTCCCAGGAAGACCAGTAGTAGTTTCCAATGAACATCTGGAGGCATTTTGTAATCTGTGGACTAACTGAGTGTTGATGAAACACAGAAATTGCATCGGGAATGAATACAACAGTCACCACGCGCACTTTCCTCAATGGGAGTAATGTCTCAAACAGTCTACGCATTGATCGCTCCCTGGAAGACCAGTGGTAGTTTCCGATTCACATCTGGAGGCATTCTGTAATCTGTGGACTATCAGAGTGTTGAAGAAACACAGAAATTACATCGGGATTGAATACAACAGTCACCATCCGCACTTTCCTCCGTGGGAGTAATGTCTCCAACAGTGTACGCTTTGATCGTTCCCAGGAAGACCAGTAGTAGTTTCCAATTCACATCTGGAAACAATCTGTAATCTGTGGACTATCTGAGTGTTGATGAAACACAGAAATTGCATCGTGATTGAACACAACAGTCACCATTCGCACTTTCCTCCACGGGAGTAATGTCTCAAACAGTCTACGCTATGATCGTTCCCTGGAAGACCAGTAGTAGTTTCCGATGCACATCTGGAGGCATTCTGTAATCTGTATACCTTCAAAGTGTTGACGAAACACAGAAATTGCATCGGGATTTAATACAGCAGTCACCATGCGCACTTTCCTCCAGTCTACGCATTGATCGCTCCCTGGAAGACTAGTGGTAGTTTCCGATGCACATCTGGAGGCATTCTGTAATCTGTGGACTATGAGAGTGTTGATGAAACACAGAAATTACATCGGGATTGAATACAACAGTCACCATCCGCACTTTCCTCCATGGGAGTAGTGTCTATAACGGTCTACGCCTTGATCGTCCCTGGAAGCCCAGTAGTAGTTTCCATTGCACATCTGGTGTCTATCTGTAATCTCTAGACTATCAGAGTGTTGATGAAACACAGAAATTGCTTCGGGATTGAATACAACAGTCTCCATTCGCACTTTCCTCCACGGGAGTAATGTCTCAAACAGTCTACGCTTTGATCGTTCCCTGGAAGACCAGTAGTAGTTTCCGATGCACATCTGTTAGCATTCTGTAATCTGTCGACCATCAGAGTGTTGATGAAACACAGAAATTGCTTCCGGTTTGAATACAACAGACACCATGCGCACTATCCTCCATGGGAGTAATGTCTGATACAGTCTACGCATTGATCGCTCCCTGGAAGACCAGTGGTAGTTTCCGATGCACATCTGGAGAAATTCTGTAATCTGTGGACTATCAGAGTGTTGAAGAAACACAGAAATTACATCGGGATTGAATACAACAGTCACCATCCGCACTTTCCTCCGTGGGAGTAATGTCTCCAACATTGTACGCTTTGATCGTTCCCAGGAAGACCAGTAGTAGTTTCCAATTCACTTCTGGAAACAATCTGTAATCTGTGGACTATCTGAGTGTTGATGAAACACAGAAATTGCATCGTGATTGAACACAACAGTCACCATTCGCACTTTCCTCCACGGGAGTAATGTCTCAAACAGTCTACGCTTTGATCGTTCCCTGGAAGACCAGTAGTAGATTCCGATGCACATCTGGAGGCATTCTGTAATCTGTATACCTTCAAAGTGTTGACGAAACACAGAAATTGCATCGGGATTTAATACAGCAGTCACCATGCGCACTTTCCTCCAGTCTACGCATTGATCGCTCCCTGGAAGACTAGTGGTAGTTTCCGATGCACATCTGGAGGCAGTCTGTAATCTGTGGACTATGAGAGTGTTGATGAAACACAGAAATTACATCGGGATTGAATACAACAGTCACCATCCGCACTTTCCTCCATGGGAGTAGTGTCTATAACGGTCTACGCCTTGATCGTCCCTGGAAGCCCAGTAGTAGTTTCCATTGCACATCTGGTGTCTATCTGTAATCTCTAGACTATCAGAGTGTTGATGAAACACAGAAATTGCTTCGGGATTGAATACAACAGTCTCCATTCGCACTTTCCTCCACGGGAGTAATGTCTCAAACAGTCTACGCTTTGATCGTTCCCTGGAAGACCAGTAGTAGTTTTCGATGCACATCTGTTAGCATTCTGTAATCTGTCGACTATCAGAGTGTTGATGAAACACAGAAATTGCTTCCGGTTTGAATACAACAGACACCATGCGCACTATCCTCCATGGGAGTAATGTCTCATACAGTCTACGCTTTGATCGATCCCTGCAAGACCAGTAGTAGTTTACAATGCACATCTGGTGTCTATCTGTAATCTCTGGACTATCAGAGTGTTGATGAAACACAGAAATTGCATCGGGATTGAATACAACAATCTTCATGCGCTCTTTCCTCCGTGGGAGTAACGTCACAAACAGTCTAAGCTTTGATCGTTCCAGGAAGACCAGTAGTAGTTTCCGATGAATATCTGGAGGCATTCTGTAATCTGTGGACCAACTGAGTGTTGATTAAACACAGAAATTGCATCGGGAATGAATACAACAGTCACCATGCGCACTTTCCTCAATGGGAGTAATGTCTCAAACAGTCTATGCTTTGATCGTTCCCTGGAAGACCAGTAGTAGTTTCCGATACACATCTGGAGGCATTCTGTGATCTGTGGACCTTCAAAGAGTTGATGAAACACAGAAATTGCATCGGGATTGAATGCAACAGTCACCATGCCCACTTTCCTCCATGGGAGTAATGTCTCCAACAGTGTACCATTTGATCGTTCCCAGGAAGACCAGTAGTAGTTTCCAATGCACATCTGGAAACAATCTGTAATCTGTGGACTATCTGAGTGTTGATGAAACACAGAAATTGCATCGTGATTGAACACAACAGTCACCATTCGCACTTTCCTCCACGGGAGTAATGTCTCAAACAGTCTATGCTTTGATCGTTCCCTGGAAGACCAGTAGTAGTTTCCGATGCACATCTGGAGGCATTCTGTAATCTGTGGACCTTCAAAGTGTTGACGAAACACAGAAATTGCATCGGGATTTAATACAGCAGTCACCATGCGCACTTTCCTCCAGTTTAAGCATTGATCGCTCCCTGGGAGACCAGTGGTAGTTTCCGATGCACATCTGGAGGCATTATGTAATCTGTGGACTATGAGAGTGTTGATGAAACACAGAAATTACATCGGGATTGAATACAACAGTCACCATCCGCACTTTCCTCCATGGGAGTAGTGTCTATAACGGTCTACGCTTTGATCGATCCCTGGAAGACCGGTAGTAGTTTCCGATCACATATGGTGTCATTCTGTAATCTGTGGACTATCAGAGTGTGGATGAAACACAGAAATTGCATCGGGATTGATAACAACAGTCACCATGTGCACTTTCCTCCACGGGAGAAATGTCTCAAACAGTCTACGATTTGAACGTTCCCTGGAAGACCAGTAGTAGTTTCAGATGCACGTCTGGAGGCATTCTGTAATCTGTGGACTATCTGAGTGTTGATGAAACACAGAAATTGCATCGGGATTGGATACAACAGTCACCATGCGCACTTTCCTCCATGGGAGTAATGTCTCAAACAGTCTACGATTTGAAAGTTCCCTGGAAGACAAGTAGTAGTTTCAGATGCACGTCTGGAGGCATTCTGTAATCTGTGGACTATCTGAGTGTTGATGAAACACAGAAATTGCATCGGGATTGGATACGACAGTCACCATGCGCACTTTCCTCCATGGGAGTAATGTCTCAAACAGTCTACGCTTTGATCATTCCCAGGAAGACCAGTAGTAGTTTCCGATGCTCATCAGGAGGCAATCTGTAATCTGTGGACTAACTGAGTGTTGATGAAACACAGAAATTCCATCGGGAATGAATACAACAGTCACCATGCGCACTTTCCTCAATGGGAGTAATGTCTCAAACAGTCTACGCATTGATCGCTCAATGGA